>NC_053500.1:110371728-110971728 GCF_905171775.1 Rana temporaria
CGTAAAAAAAAATTGCAATAAGCGTTTATTGATTGGTTTGCGCAAAAGTTATAGCGTTTACAAAATAGGGGGTATTTTTATGGCATTTTTATTAATATTTTTTTTTTACTAGTAATGGAGGCGATCAGCGATTTTTTTTTTTTCGGTACTGCGACATAATGGCAGACACTTCGGGCACTTTTGACACATTTTTGGGACCATTGGCATTTTTATAGCGATCAGTGCTATAAAAATGCATTGGATTACTTTAAAAATGCCACTGGCAGTGAAGGGGTTAACACTAGGGGGCGGGGAAGGGGTTAAGTATGTCCCTGGGTGTGTTCTTACTGTGTGGGGGGGGGGGGGGGGTGGCCTCACTAGGGGAAACACAGGTCGGCTCTTTTGTGCAAATCACTGTACCTGTGCGGCAGACATGATGTCTGCCAGCGACCCCCGATCGCCTATTAGAGAGGCAGAACGGGGATCTACCTTTGTAGACAAGGGGACTCCCCATTCTGACAGTGATCGGGAACAGTGATATCTGTCATGTCCCTGGCAGCCCATCTCCCTACAGTTAGAACATGTTGAGGGAACACAGTTAATCCCTAGTGTTAACCCCTTCCCTGCCAGAGTCTTTTTTACATTGATCAGTGCATTTTTAGAGCACTGATCAATGTAATAATGTCACTGGTCCCCAAAAAGTGTCATTTGGGGCCAGATTTGTCCGCCGCAATGTCGCAGTCCTGCTAAAAATCACAGATCGCCGCCATTACCAGTAAAAACAATAAAAATAAATTAAAGTCCCTAAATCTACCCCTGTTTTGTAGATGCAATAACTTTTGCGCAAACCAATCAACATGTGCCTATTGCGATTTTTTTATTTTTTAACCACAAATATGTAGAAGAATATATTTATATTTTTGGATATGTATAAATAGCTCTTTGTTTGTATATAGCGCAAAAAATAAAAACCACAGAGGTGATCCAATACCACCAAAAGAAAGTTTTGTTTGTGGGAAAAAAGGACATCAGTTTTGTTTGGGTACAATGTTTTACGACCGCGCAATTGTCAGTTAAATCGACACAGTGCCGTATCGCAAAAAAACGGCCTGGTCATTAAGGGGGCAAATCCTTCTGAGGCTGAAGTGGTTAAACTTGCATTACAATCACACGGTCTTATGCACAAATTGCACCACAAAATCGAAGTGTGCTCTGAAAATTAGCACAAATCTGCCTGTAAATCGAACTTATTCGCACCGCATCAGTGTGAATCCTGCCTAAAACTCCCAGTCTGCTTAGACCCCTTTCACACTGAGGAGTTTTTCAGGCGGTACAGCGCTAAAAATAGCGCTGCTATACCGACTGAAAAACTCCTTCACTGCATACTCAATGTGAAAGCCCGAGGGCTTTCACACTGAGGCGAGGCGATGTGCTGGCGGGAGAGAAAAAAATCTCCTGTCCGCAGCATCTTTGGAGCGGTGAGAGGAGCGATATGTATACCGCTCCTTCACCACTCCTTCCCATTTAAAACAATGGGAGACCACGGCAATACCGCCCGCAATACGCCTCTGCAGAGGCGCATTGCGGGCGGTATTAACCCTTTTTTTGGCCGCTAGCGGGGGTTAATACCGCACCGCTAGCGGCCGATTCCCGTGGCAATCCCGGCGGTATAGTGCCGCTATTTTTAGCGTCGCTATACCGCTACCGTGGCTCCCGCTCCAATGTGAAAGGGGCCTTAGGAAATATGCTCCACCCTGAAAACTGCCTGTGTGGTGAGATTAAAGTGATACTAAACACACACTATTTATTGGGACATGTAATTAGCGGACCTCCAGCTGTTGCAGAACTACAAGTACCATGAAGCATAGCAAGACTCTGACAGCCACAAGCATGACACCCAGAGAAAAAAGCATGATGGGACTTGTAGTTTTGCAACAGCTGGAGGTCCGCTAATTGCATATCCCTGATTATTCCCTTCTCTTTCTGAATGCGGATAGTGGCACTGTAATTGTTTTAATTTAAGTACCTTTTTTTCCTAATTAACATACAGTTTTCATATGAGCTAGCTTTTTCCCAGCCCATATTTAGGGAAACGGTGGCAGGAGGAGCTTCTAGTCCTCTGTTACTGGTCTGTTCAAAATAAAAAAAAAACATCAGCCTTTGGGATACATAGTAAAAAATAATAATTAATATCAATAAACTGTTTTAAATTGCCATATGAATAAATAATTCAAATATTTAAAAATGTAAAATAAGAATAAAAAAATCTCCATTGCAAAACACTAATAGATAATTCACAGTAGCGCAAAACATAAATATAATCAAATCAGTGCACCATATATGTAAAACATTTAATAATATTAAATGACTCCTTTTAAGTGAAAGAGCCCAAATATAAAGTGCTAAACATCCGAGTGGAATTTTATTTAAGAATAAAAACTGCACCACAAATCCACCAGCATACACACGGCCGGGATTCCCGGCCAAAGATCCACGCAGTTTTCCTGTCGGGAAAACCGTCTGTGTGTAGGGGAAAGACTGAATCGAGCAGGTTCTCGGCTTTCCCCTCGGTTTTCCGACAGGAACATTTCCCGTCGGAAATCCCGTACGTGTGTACGAGGCATAAGTCTAGCCATGCATCAATTCTTTTGTGATCCATTTTGGGTCTTTTTAGCTGCTAAGATTCATTATTTTTGCATGTGAGTTTATTGTTACATGCTCTAAAATTTACTTAAGCATCCATTCACATCGTCGCTTTTTGACATGTCAAATCGCATGCCAAATCGCAGCCTTCTGCCGGCAAAGGCGATGTCCCAATTGGTGCGTCGACGATTTTGTGTCATCGCATCGATTTCCAAAAGTAGTTCCTGCACTAATTTTGGTGACTTCTGGGGCGATTTCAATAGATATCTGTGCATGAACCCAGACAGATGTCTCTCAAATCGCCCCGAACTCGCACTAAAATGAGGGTTTGAAATTGCGTGATTTAAAACTTGCGTTCGGTGTGAACAAGAGCTAAAACAGACCCTTTAACAAGGTTTGTAAATTCAATCTTGTGCCTTTCGTGCTTAAGGATATGGAACCTCTTGATGGGATTTTTAAGGCAATTTGAAAAATTTTTAAATAGTTATGTATAAAAAATGTATATATTAGTACAAAATTTTCATGGTAAAAAGATTCCCATACAGTATGTGGAACAACCATGAAAAAAACACATGTACATGCTTTTCCTTTATATTTCCATCACTAAAATACATCCTATCAAGTTTACTGAAGTCTTATCCCCCAAAGTACAGCATATACAGTATATTAAAATAAAACATGGTAAAAAAAAAGAAAACGTTTACTTACTGTTAAGACAGCTGTCTAAGGCCACAGTGACAGAGCACAAGAGACAGACAAATGTTTTCAGCAACATTTTTTTCTCGCTGTGGTTCACCTGCGAAGTTTCGTCCCTTATGTTCTGCTGCATCTTGTTTCCAGTATACATAACAAAACATACCACCCCCACCCCTAAAGCCCACCTACTTTAAGACCTCAGATGTCTCTTTTTTTCCGTCTTCATTAAGTCAGTTCTAGTGAATTCGAATATACAAAATTATAAGCAAAAAAGATACCAATTAAACTTGGAACTTTTCAAACCTGCATTTTTAGCTGGTCTGACAATTTTTCTTTTCCATTTTTTCTAATGATTATTTTACTTCTCTTTTTTGAGCTGTTTAACATCAAGTAAATGCATTTAATGTATCGTGAGAAATTACCCATTTTTTCCTATGTTTTTAACTCAGTCATTTACAAATGAGTGGGCTAGAGCTACATGGGCGATTTTACTCTCATGCTCCGGTACCTACCCACGTGGATAGGTATCACGTGGGTAGGTACCGGAGCATGATGGGACTGTGAGGCCTATATAAGTCGGATGCAAGCCGCGCACCCGTCATTGCAGCGAGATGAAGCGTCGTGTCAACATCGGGAGAAGGCAGAAGAAGAGCAGTGAAGAAGATGACGTCACAGAAGAGCGGACTGGCCACCGCTAGTATAGCGGCGGCCAGCCCTGAAGGAGAAGGCACCGGACAGCGGGAGGAAGAACCGGGGTGCGCCGAGTCAACAGCGGAGAGCGGCGAACATAGAAGAAGACCCCCCCGAGAGTGGAGAAGACACCCGGAGAGTGGAGAAGACCCCCCGGAGAGTGGAGAAGACCCCCCGGATAGCGGAGAAGACCCCTGGAGAGCGGAGAAGACCCCCGGATAGCGGAAGAAGAAGCCCCCCCTGCAAAAAGAGCTAAAGAAGACAGGGGGGGCCTCCGGAGCAGACAAATAAATTATTTTAAAAACCCTTGTGTCGTGTGTTTATTAACTTTTACACTTTGCCTCCAGGTGAATGGGTAGGGGTACGATGTACCCCATATTCATTCACTTAGGGTGGGGGGCCCCCTTATTTGAGGGGGCTCCCGGATTACGATAAGCCCCCCGCCCCGCAGACCCCGACAACCAACGGCCAGGGTTGTTGAGAAGAGGCCCTGTCCTTATCAACATGGGGACAGGGTGCTCTGGGGTGGGGGGGGCCCGCAGTGTGCCCCCCTGCCCCAGAGCACCCAACCCCCCCATGTTGAGGGCATGCGGCCTGGTACGGCTCAGGAGGGGGGGCGCTCGCTCGTCCCCACTCCTTTCCTGGCCGGCCGGGTAGCGTGCTTTGGATACGGGTCTGGTATGGATTTTAGGGGGGACCCCTACGCCGTTTTTTTGGCGTAGGGGGGTCTCCTTACAACCCATACCAGACCTAAGGGCCTGGTATGCTCCTGAGGGGGGAACCCATGCCGGATTTTTATTTAAAATCCGGCGGGGAGTTCCCCCTCAGGATTCATACCAAACACCGGCTAGAATTGGCGGGAATCCAAGTCGGATCTCCCGTCGCTTCTATGACGGCTTTGTCTCAATCGCGGCAAGCCAGCTCGGACCTGGCTCCCGTGATGGGGCTAATAGGTGGTCAATCTCGCTGAGAAAGGGAGCGAGATTGACACAATATCGCTGTCACCCACTGTAGTTGTAGCGCCTGTGTACTTTTCAGTACAGGTGCTATACTAAATTTAGTGGGGAATGAGAGAGTTACTTGCTCTCATTCAATAATTTGTTAAATTTGTCTGTCGCCAATCCTGGATTGTCCTGTGGGTCAGTCTGTGCGTCCAGGGAGGCAGTTTCATCTCTGGACGGCAGATGGCGCCAGAGGGGTCCAGGCGGAGCCACTTCTTCCCAGCAGCCAATGAGAGGAGTTGGACCTCGCTGTGCATGCTGGGGAGGGGTATTTCTGTGGCGGAGGCCGTTGGTTTGGGTTCTTTTCGCGGGTTCCTGGTTCCAGGTGTGGCACCCACCTTTAGGGTGTGCGCACATGACGGCCCCGGCGTTATGGCCTACCAGGCCGGGGCGCACGTGCTACGCAGAGTTCCTGACTCTGGGCTCCTAAGGCCCGGAGCAACTGGTGCTACAAAGGGGGCCCCGGTGACTTACTGGGTCCCCCATCTCTATTGAGAAGATCCCAAGCTGGGTGCTGTTCGGTAGGTAATCGGTCTGAGGAGAACCCAGAGGCAGGTGATCCAATAGGGCTTGAACAAACCATCGGGGATCTGGGTGACCGCACACTGACAGGTTGTATTCAGACTGTCAGTCGGTGACCCCAAAAAGATACATTGAGAGGATTCGCTCTACCGTTCAAACTTTCAAGTACTAGGCCTGTGGCAGAGGTCTCATCTTTAACCCCAAAATTTTATTAGAGCCAAGTCTGTGGCAGATACTTGTTCCTTCCCAGAAGTTCTAAGTGGCGCTCTGGCTGCCAGGTTCGTGAGAGGGACCTGTCCGGGGGCACTTTACTCACTTCGGCTGAAGTGGCGACGAGGAAAGAGTTGCTGTAAAAGCAGGACTGCTTTTACTTATCCATAGCCCTACTCCGGGGGTAGCGCTACATAGTAATGGTTATTAAGTTTGTAATAATTACAGTAGTGATGGGCCGAACACCCCCAGTTTGGTTCGCACTAGAACATGAGAACAAGTTAAAAGTTCTAGTACTGTATACATGCAAACCCTATTAAAGTCTTTGGGACACGAACATGAAAATCAAAATCAAAAGTGATAATTTTAAAGGCATATATGCAAGTTATTGCCATAAAACATGTATGGGGAACCAGGTACTGTCCTAGGGAACATGTATCAATGCAAAAAAAGTTTTTAAAACGACCGTAAATGAGGCGAGGAGCGCCTATTACTGGCATCTTCGTGTTTACATGTGACCGGCTGATTGGACACAGCCGATTACATGGTTAAAGAGCTGTGGATGCTGCTCTTTACAGAGATCGAGGTTGCGCCATGTTCTAGCAACACCATCCTTTGATACTGTCGTATGACGGCGTGCAAGAATGAGAAACACACTGCCCCGCTGTCATTTGACGGTGGGCGGGCGACAACTGGTTAAAGTCCAACTCCAGATAAATATTTATTGGTTTGGTTACAGTGGGAAAAGATTAGAAAGCTCCACTAGGCTTTTGCGGTCTGTGCCAATTTGGAGACATTTCCTCCCATTTCTCAAGTTCAGCTTCTACAATGGAAGGAAAAGGGGGAAAAAAAAGGTGTCTAGGAACCCCCTTTTCCGCATGGCATAACGGTAAGAGGCAGTTTCAAGGCTCCCCACTGCGAGCCTGAGGCACGCAGTGAAGCCTTATGCCGCGTACACGCGATCATTTTTCGGGTTGTAAAAAACAAAGTTTTTTAAGGCCCTCGAAAAAACAACTTTTTTTTCAACTTGATCATTAAAACGGCCTTGCCTACACATGATCGTGAAAAAAAAATGCTCTAGCAAAGCGCGGTGACGTACAACACGTACGAAGGCACTATAAAGGGGGAAGTTCCATTCGGATGACGTCACCCTTTAGCTGATTTTGTGTTAGTAAAAGACGATTCGCTCTTTTCTGTCTCTTACAGCGTGATGAATGTGCTTACTCCATTACGAACGGTAGTTTTACCAGAACGAGCCCTCCCATCTCATAACTTGCTTCTGAGCATGCGCAAATTTTTCACATCGTTAAAGCCCACACACGACCATTTTTTACAACCCGAAAAACGACAACGTTAAAAACGTTGTTAAAAAAATGTTTGAATTTATTTTTTTGCCAGTTTTTCAGAACCCGAAAAATGCTCTGAAGCCCACACACGGACGTTTTTAATGACATAAAAAAAAGCGTAATTTTTTACAACCTGAAAAATGATCATGTGTACGCGGCATTAGTTAGGTATAGGGTTGAGAGGGGAGATCAGGTGACCTATAGGAGGTCATGTCATGTGACATCCCTCAGAATGTTCCAGAACCCCTGAACTATATATAAAGGGGGTTCCATGGCTGAGGGCTCAGTCGCCTTAGAAGGCACAGCTGTGGTGCACTAGGAGTTTGCTCAATTGGGGCAGAAGAATGCTTTCTGAGGCAGAAGAATGAGTCTTCTGAGGCACCTCATCGAGCGAGCTGGCGAGGAGGGAGGGGAAGACTGTGAACGACACTGCCTGGACTTAAAAAAGGACTTTGTGTCATACTGCACTAAGAGAAGTGGCTGCCGCCGCCACTATATTTGAAATAGGAGTGCGGGCCAGAGAAGAAGGCTGGAACATCCCACCGCGGCAGGAGGAAGAGTAAGACTCTGGGTAGAGGGCAAGGAAATGTCATCTCTGGCAGAGCGAAGGGGCTGGCTAAGAGGAGGCCCATTCCACGCAGAAGACACTCCCCATCCTGCTTTGTAGATTGTCAACAGGGAGTGAAGGGCGGTCTCAGGCGCCAGGCTCTGAAAGAGGAGCCAGAGGCATTCTTACCGAAGACCAGAAGAAGAGTCTCCTAGGCAACCGAGGGAGCTGAAAGACGCAGAGTTAGTGAGCGGAGCAGTCGCTGGCTTCCCCAGGACCAAGTACAGCATGGGAAAAAAACATGAGAATCAATCTCACCTTCACTGAGATCCCTTCATTGGTTGCCTGTAAAAGACAGAATCACCTTCAAGGCACTCTGTCTAACGCATAAGTGTGTTCAAGGAAATGCCCCCCAATATCTATGCGAAAAGCTAAAAGCTCACAACCCCAATCGCTTTCTGCGATCCACCAACCAAAATCTACTCCAGATACCCAAAGCCAGATACAAGTGCAAAGGAGAACGAAGATTTGCAGTCCAAGGACCTAGACTATGGAACCAGCATCCGACTGGAGGTGAACTACTTGGCCTTCAGAAGAAAAATCAAAACCCATCTCTTCTGAGGGCAAAAACGTTTACTCAGGGAATGGATACTGGGGGCCAAATCCACAGCCAGCGGCGAAAAATAAGTTACTCAAAACGTATGTCATTTAAGTTACGGCGCCCTAAGTTGGTGTCGTAAGTGCCGTACCCACAGCGCATTTGCGCACAAAATTGCGCTTACGTAACTTAAATTCCGAGGCGTAAGGCGGGGTTATTGCAAGTGGGAAGGAAGTGGGCGTGCTTCATTGTAATGAGCCGTGACCCCATGCAAATGAAGGGCCGGCCGTACTGCGCATGCGCGCACGAATCTGCTGCTCACTGGGCATGTGCAGAACTTTGCTCGGCGCAATCAGTGAGATAGGTAAAAGGCCAAGCATACTTAGTTTGAGGATCGCCCTGTGTCTAAATAGCCCCAGTCAAACACACTTCCCTTGCAAAAGTATTTCCCTGTGTTCCCTTCCTAGAGCAAGTTGCTTCTGCTCTGAACGTTTGTCAGTGTTTGTTGTTGAGTTGTGTGTGATAGAGAATTTTTGGAAGAGTATTAGATTGTAGTTGTTGTTTGTTTCTGATAAGTGTATTTTTTGTTTGATTGTTTCTGCTAAGTGTTTTTTTTTTTCTGCTTGGAATTTGTGTTTGTTTTTTGGGTGTTTGTTTTTGACTTTGTAGTAGCTGTCTGCTTGTGTGTTTTGCTTTTTGTTTGTTTGTTGTGTGTGTATTTTTGTTTGTTTGTCCTGTGAGTTTTCTTGTTGCTGAGTGGTGTCTGTGATGGCCCCCAAGCGCAGGAAGCTTCATTTTACTCATGTAGAGAAGCAAATCCTTGCCAGGTATATCATCCAATATGGGCGATATTTACATGGGCCTGATAGCCGGAACACCTCCCCGGCCCAAAGGAAGAAGATATATCAAAAAATTACGGATCACATAAATGCGGCGGGGGGGGGGGGGGGGAGACGAGGACCCCCGCTGGCATCCAGAAAAAAATCAATGATCTGAGGAGCGTGGTCCGCAATAAGGTGGCAAAGCTCACTGCCCATAGGAGGGGCACTGGAGGAGGGGGACCATGCCCCATCCGGCTGACTGAGGAGGAATGGGCAGTGGCCCGGTGTTTCCAGCCAGAGCAGGTGGTGGGCCTGCCTGGTTATCAGTCTGATGTTCCTGTGAGGCCAGGTAAGTTTTTTGTTTTTCTATCTGGTGATTAGCATGTGTGGGTGGGGGAAGGGAAGATGTGCCAAGTGTGTGGATCCTCAAACCTGTGATTGTTTGGTGTCCTCTACAGATGACCAGGAGGTTGCTGGCCCATCAGGCCAGGCTGCTGCACCACCCCAAGGACAAGAGGCTGCTGAGGAGTCCCCAGGGGAGGGGAGTGACCAAACCTCCCCTCATGAGGAGGAGGAGGATGAGGGGGAGGAGGATGAGGGGGTGGAAGAAGAAGATCTGCAGCTTGGCAGGGAAATCCTTTTGGCCTCTGATCTAATGACATTTGAGGATACCCTTGAGGCTACCCCAGAGCCTACCCCAGAGACTGGCAGCAGTCAGGCCACCATCAGGGGTAGCCCCTCCCACTCCTCCCCCAACAGGCTGCAAACCACAAGGGTCACTCTCTCCCCTCCTCCAGAGCCACAAGCCTCAGGGGCAGGCAGGATGGCGACCCAGGAGACCAGGGGGGTGTTTGAGCATCTGCCAGCCAGTCTGCAGAAGGACAATGCCCGGCAGACCCGCAGTCTGGGTGAGATAAAAAAACTCTGACCAAGATGGAGCACAGCCTGGGTGTAATGAGGGAGTCACTCGGTGATGTGGCCACAAACTCTTTGGGGGTCATCACATGTTTGTGGTCCCTGCAGACCGCCACAACAGGCGTGGCCCAGGAGGTGACTGCCCTGACCCAGGCTGTGCAGGACAATACCCGGGCTGTGCAGGGCAATAACCGAGCTGGCCAGGCCAATACGGCTGCCATCAATGTCTGTCTGAACAGGATAGCAGTGGCCTTGGAGGGCAGGCCAGCAGGAGGACAGACACCAGGGGAGGCTCCTTCTTCCCCTGCTAACACCCCCCCCCCGTGAAGATCCTCCCTCCCCTGCTAACACCCCCCCCCGTGAAGATCCCCCAGTTGGCCGTGCTCGTGGCCGTGCCCTTGGGCAGCCCAGACGGAGCACTCGCCGCCGGAATTAATTTGCAGGGGTACTTTTGATTTTTTTTTTTTATGATTTTGTTTATTATACTGTACTTATGATTTGGTTTATGTGTGTGAATGATGTGTGAATGTGGGGGGTGGCATTCCTGATAAAATAAGGGTGTCACCCTCAGTTTTGGTGGAGAAGGGATCCCCAGGACCAGGGAGAAGTGATCCCAGGTTCCTGAATGGTGTATGAATGCACAGTGACATAATTGGAGCCATGGCGGGGCGTTACTGCTCCCAAGTACCAAAGGGGGGGGTACTTGGATCTAATCCAATTCGATGTGCATGTGATGTGTCTGTGCTAGGGACCACAGTGGTGTGCATTCATGCATTCTCATTGTGACATAATTAATGTGCGTTTACTGTGAAAAGAAACATTCTCATTGTGACATTATTCATGTGCGTTTACTGTGAAAAGAAACATTCTCATTGTGACATTATTCATGTGTGTTTACTGTGAAAAGATGCCTTCTGCGAGGTGTCTCCTGGCTGCTGTGCCCTCAGCAGACCGGGTAGAGTTGGTTAGGGGGGGATTGCCTGGGTCGGGGGTCAGGTCAGCACGTATGTCAATCTCCAGTCCCCTTCTCATGGCAAAGTTGTGCAGAATACAACATGCACCGATGATCTGGCACACAAAGTCTGGGGAATACAACAGTGTACCCCCCGACTTATCCAGGCATCTGAAGCGGGACTTCATCAGCTCAAATGTGTGTTCCACAACTGCCCGGGTGCGAATGTGAGCCTCGTTGTAGCGTTGCTCTCCTGGGGTTTGGGGGTTCCTGAATGGGGTCATCATATGTGGTCCCAGGGCATATCCAGAGTCACCTGGAAGGGAAAAGACAGGAGGATATTAGTCATGCATGTGCCCCTCGTGATGTCTGCATCATGGGGGGGGACATACCTGACACCCATGTCACTCACCAATCAGCCAGCTGTCTCCATACAGGTTCAGCTCCAAATCTCTGGAGATGTTGGTCTGCCGGAATATATAGCTGTCATGGCTAGTGTTGCTCACGAATATTCGCATTGCGAATATTCGACTCGAATATAGCATATTCGAGAAATCGCGCTATATTTCGAAATTCGCGGTGAATATTCGCAATTCCGAATATTCGATTTTTTACAATTTTTTTTTTGAATCAGATCACATCCTAGATATCTCCATCGACGTCTAAAAGCATTGCTGGTATAATTAGAGACCCTGGGCCGAGTAGCTGAAGCGTTCATTGAATTTTCCAGAAAGATCGCAATGCGATTATTCGGCAAACGCAATATCGCGCGATTATTTTCCTCGCCCCGATCTTCCGCATCAGAGCGATTTTTACAGTTTCATTTTTAAAACAGATCACATCCTAGTGATCTCCATAGACGTCTGAAAGCATTGCTGGTATGATTAGAGCCATTGGGCCGAGTAGCTGAAGCGATCATTTTATATTGCCGAATAATCGCAATGCGAATATTCGGCAATAGGAATATTGCGCGATTATTTGCTCCGCCCTTTTGCATCAGAGCCAATCAGAGTTCTCCTTCCACACTCGTCACAGGTTAGCAACCAATAGGAACCTGCCTGCATGGACATTATATAAGCTCACTCCCAGCACCATTTCATTGCAGATTCAGAAGCTTGCTATAGAGTGTGGAGGCTGTTTCTGTGTTCCTGGTTTCCTGGTTTCCTGTGTCTTTGTTCTTGATTGATTTAGATCATCACCAGCATTGCTATTTAGTGATTCCAGTGGATCTTTTCCAGTATATCAACTGCTTTTTTCAAAGCAATAGACCCAAGAGCTTTTTTCAAAGCTACGTTTTGTGCTGTTTTGTGCTGTTTTTTTCATTTGTGTTACTGTTTGATCCTGCAATCCTCCCTGTTCAGTTATATTTGCAAGAGATTTCAGAACACATATTGATCTGAGCTTTATAAAAGAGCTTTTCTAAAAGCTAAGTTTTGTTCATCTTGTGTTACTGTCAGATCTTGCAGGTTCACTGTTCAGTGATATTTGATAGGCATCTCAGTTCAAATTTTGTTTAGTTTTCCCTAAAGAGCTTTTATAAAAGCTAAGTTTTGTGTTCAGTTTAGTTAAATTTTGTGTAGTAAGTGTACACACTGTTAGTGTACATTTATTTCATCTAGCTTAGCTTAGTGTGTGTTTAGTGTCTGTGTTTTGTGTTTAAAAAAAAAAAAAAAAAAAAAGTTAGTGTTTGTTTAGTGCTTTTTTTTTTTTTCTTTAATTTTGTAGTCCTTGTCTGGTGTACTACTTTTCTTATAGTTTAGTAGCTGTCTGTGTACGTCTTTGTCTGCGTGCCTGTCTTGTAAAAAAAACACAAAAACACATTTTGTTCACATTTTCCCCCCCAATAAAGTTTAACCCCCCCACACACATATCAGCAATTATGAGCGGCATCCGTGGCCGTGGCAGTAGGGGTAGGGGAGTTACTCCCAGTGCTGGATCGCTGCCAGCACGGGGTACCTCTCGTGCCCCTACTAGTGGTAGAGGATCGGGTGCAAGGGGAGTACGCCTGATCCGGGAGTTCTTCCCATCGGGCAGCCGCCCGATATTGCCATCTCAGGCTCAAGTAGTGGTGGACTACATGGGGCACAGCAGTGCCACTGAGTCGTCGGTCCCGACTCACAGTAGTACCACCATTACACCGTTGCCTGTACTACCCCCCCCCAGCCCCCAAGAGTCCAGCATCTTACTGTTCGACAGCGACAGTGATAGGGATCTCTTGGGGGAGGCCATGCATCAGGCAGACCTCCAGCTCTGTCCTGATGGTCAGGACCTTTTTGAAGGGATGGATGAGGAGGATGGGATACCTGCTGGCAGTATCCCAGAGACATCCCTTCAAACTGGTGCTGCTGTTTTGGTGCAGGAAACAGCAGCACCTAGTCAGACCCAGGCGTGGGTGAGGGGACAGCGGAGCCAGGCTAGAGGCTCCATGTCACGTGGTTCCCTCAGACCAACACATCTCAGCCCTTGGTCTGACATCTCTGGGGGCGAAGAGGGTGACCCATCATGGTTGCCATCTGACGCGTCGGCTCACTACGTCAGTGACGACGGGGAAGGTAGGCACCCTGGTGAAACGGTGCGCCAGGTCACCACCAGGGAGACCATCGTCAGGGTCTCCACTGGTGATGGCAGCAGGAGGTGTCAGGAGGAGGAGCAGCAGCAGCAGCAGCAGCAGCAGGCAGCTCCACCTGTGCGCACCGAATCCCAGCAGGTGCAAGTAAGCGTCACCCCATCTGACAGGAGGGCGGTGCTGAAGTCACCTGTCTGGAATTTCTTTACCCTGGTGGCAGACAACCCTACCGTGGCCATCTGCCGGATTTGTAAAGTGAGGGTGAAGAGAGGGAAGTGTTTGGCTCGGGTGGGTACCACAGCCCTGAACCAGCACCTCAGGATAAACCACTGGGCGTTGTATGAGGAGATGAAGCGTGGTGGTGGTAGCAGCGCCACCACCACAAGTGAGCAGGGTACAGCAGCCCCTGCCACATCTTCATCTGTTTCCAGCAGGTCATGCCCCCCCGCTCCCTCTAGTAGAGGTACTGGTACCGGCAGCCAGACCTCTACTTCCACAGCACCCTCCACGTCTGTGTCCCGCACTGCCGTCCGGCGCCAGGCGTCGATTTCAGACGCCTTTGACCGCACCACTCCCTTCCCCCCTGGAGACCGACGTGTGCGTTCCCTCAATGGGCTCCTGGCAAGGGTTATTGCCCAACATCTGCTGCCCTTCAACATAGTTGACAGCAACCCCTTCAGGCAGATGTTGGAGCAGGCCCAACCCCAATGGCGTGTCCCCAGCCGCCATTTCTTTGCCAGGACTGGTGTCCCTGCCCTACACCAGCACATTGTTCAGAATGTAACCCTGTCGCTGGATCACGCTGTCAGCGACAGGGTTCATCTGACAATGGATGGCTGGACCAGCAGGCATGGGCAGGGACGCTACATCAGCTTCACGGCCCATTGGGTTTCCCTCCGAGGCGTCGGTGAGGGATCGTCGGCAACCGATCTTGTGGTGCCGCCCCGGGGTGTCCAGGGGAGAACTGCTGGTCTCCCTCAAGCCACTGTCTCCGCAGCTGCTGAGCCTCCCAGCAAGCGCCCCCGTAGCTACTCAAGTGTGGGGCACGTGCGCTGTCAGGCCGTGCTCCAGCTTGTTAGTTTAGGGGACCGGAGACACACTGCAGAAGAAGTGCTGAAAGCACTTCAAGCTCAGGTCCAGAAGTGGCTGACACCCCGAAGGCTCCAGCCAGGTATGGTTGTCTGCGATAACGGCAGCAACCTACTCGCCGCCCTCCATGCTGGCAGTCTGACGCACGTGCCCTGTCTGGCACATGTCCTCAACCTGGTGGTGCAGAAGTTCCTGCGCACTTATCCAGGGTTGAGTGACATTGTGGCAAAGGCGCGTAGGATTGCCAGCCACTTCAGGCGCTCCCCAACCGCTACCGCGTCCCTGTCCAAATTGCAGCGGAAGTACAATCTGCCCCTTCACAGGCTGATTGTGGACAGTGTGACGCGGTGGAACTCCACCCTCCACATGCTGAAGAGGTTGTGGGAGCAGCAAAGGGCGGTGAGGGAGTACCTGATGGAACTAGGCACTCAGAGGGCTTCACCACAACTCCCTTTCATCGCCTGTGCGGAGTGGGGGCAGATAAACCAGGTCTGCCAAGTGTTGTCCTCCTTCGAGCAGGCGACCAAGATGGTCAGCAGTGAGCAAATTGGCCTCAATAGCGTGCTGCCAATACTGTTCATGCTGGAGAGGACACTAGATCGCCTGCTCGAGGCTGGGGAGAGTGCCTTGGTGGAGCAGGAGGAGTCAGCAATGCTCCACCGAGACCAGGGCCAGGACCAGGAGGAGGAGGAGGAGGATGATGATGAAGAGGAGGAGGAGGTGGTTGCTGGTGTCGTCCCGGAGTCAGGGCCTGGTCAGGAGGGAGAGCCGGTGTTGGGGGCACCGATAGTCCGGGGGTTGGGCATGTCTGAGTTTGACCAGCAGCGCCTCAGGGAAGAAGAGTCGCACCTCATTCACCTGGCCAGCATTGAGGAGTCACAGCGGGCTGTGCTCTTCCCCATGGCTGCCCACATGCTCAGATGCCTCAGGAGGGACCCCCGGGTTAAGACCATCAAGACGAGGGATGATTTCTGGATGGCCACCCTTTTGGATCCCAGGTGCAAGGGGAAACTGGAGCAGTTCATCCCAGCCAGCCGGAGGCAGCACCGGATGGAGGAACTGCAGGCAGCCATTGTCAGACGGTTGGAGCAGGCAACTCCCCGGCCTCCAGTTGTCCCCCCTCATCTCACCCAGCAGGTGGCTGCACCCAGCTGCAGCCGAGCAGGGGACCTAATGGAAGAGATGAGGATGTTCTTCCAAACCGAGCGACCCAGTACCACCACCAGCAGCAGCAGCAGCAGTCACCACCAGCGGCTGGCCCACATGGTGGCAGACTACATGGCGTCCGTCGGTGCTTCTGACAGTATGAGCACCGACGACCCCATGGAGTACTGGGTTGCCAGATTGGACACCTGCCGCGAGCTCGCTCAGTATGCGCTGGAGTTATTGTCTTGCCCCCCCTCCAGCGTACTATCTGAGCGGACATTCAGCGCGGCAGGTGGGGTGGTCACGGACAAGAGGACCCGTCTGTCCACAGAGTCCGTGGACAGACTCACATTCATAAAGATGAATGAGTCCTGGATCGGCGGTGACTTTCTGGCACCCGTCGTCGGTTCAGGGCGCTGAAGGGTCCCTTGCCATGCATTCCCTGATGAATCCCCGGACCTGATGTATTTACAGTGCTGAATATAACTATTTCAACATCAGAGAAAATCAATGTTAATATTTGGTACAGTAGGCTTTCTTTGCAATTACAGCGGTCAAAAATTTCTTTTATTTTTACACCAGCTTTGCACACACTGGAGGAGGGATTTTGGCCCACTCCTCCACACAGATCTTCTCTACATCAGTCATGTTTCTGGGCTATCGCTGAGAAACACGGAGTTTGAGCTCCCTCCAAAGATTCTCTATTGGGTTTAGGTCTGGAGACTGGCTAGGCCACGCCAGAACCTTGATATGCTCCTTACAGAGCCAATCCTTGGTTATCCTGGCTGTGTGCTTTGGGTCATTCTCATGTTGGAAGACCCAGCCTCGACCCATCTTCAAAGCTCTAACTCAGGGAAGGAGGTTGTTGCCCAAAATCTTGCAATACATGGCCCCGGTCATCCTCTCCTTAATACAGTGCAGTCACCCTGTCCCATGTGCAGAAAAACACCACCAAAGCATGATGCTACCACCCCCATGCTTCACATTAGGGATGGCGTTCTTGGCATGGTACTCATCATTATTCTTCCTCCGAACACGGTTAGTGAAATTATGATCAAAAAATTATATTATAGTCTCATCTGACCACATGATTTTCTCCCATGACTCCTTTGGATCAGTCAAGACAATTATGTCAGCAGTTATTTCACACCCTATATACTCTTATTAAGACTGCTGTACATCATGGCAACTCCTGCCCATGTGATATGACTCTGTATCAACTACTACTGTTAATACTACTACTGCTGCTTCTGCTGCTGCTGCTGCCCAGTCAAGACACCTATGTCAGCAGTTATTTGACACTCTATATACTCCTATTCCTACTGCTGTTCATCATGGCACCTCCTGCCCATGTGATATGACTCTGTATCAACTACTACTGTTAATACTACTGCTGCTGCTTCTGCTGCTGCTGCTGCCCAGTCAAGACACCTATGTCAGCAGTTATTTGACACTCTATATACTCCTATTCCTACTGCTGTTCATGATGGCACCTCCTGCCCATGTGATATGACTCTGTATCAACTACTACTGTTAATACTACTGCTGCTTCTGCTGCTGCTGCCCAGTCAAGACACCTATGTCAGCAGTTATTTGACACTCTATATACTCCTATTCCTACTGCTGTTCATCATGGCACCTCCTGCCCATGTGATATGACTCTGTATCAACTACTACTGTTAATACTACTGCTGCTTCTGCTGCTGCTGCCCAGTCAAGACACCTATGTCAGCAGTTATTTGACACTCTATATACTCATATTCCTACTGCTGTTCATCATGGCACCTCCTGCCCATGTGATATGACTCTGTATCAACTACTACTGTTAATACTACTGCTGCTTCTGCTGCTGCTGCCCAGTCAATACACCTATGTCAGCAGTTATTTGACACTCTATATACTCCTATTCCTACTGCTGTTCATGATGGCACCTCCTGCCCATGTGATATGACTCTGTATCAACTACTACTGTTAATACTACTGCTGCTTCTGCTGCTGCTGCCCAGTCAAGACACCTATGTCAGCAGTTATTTGACACTCTATATACTCCTATTCCTACTGCTGTTCATGATGGCACCTCCTGCCCATGTGATATGACTCTGTATCAACTACTACTGTTAATACTACTGCTGCTTCTGCTGCTGCTGCCCAGTCAAGACACCTATGTCAGCAGTTATTTGACACTCTATATACTCCTATTCCTACTGCTGTTCATGATGGCACCTCCTGCCCATGTGATATGACTCTGTATCAACTACTACTGTTAATACTACTGCTGCTTCTGCTGCTGCTGCTGCCCAGTCAAGACACCTATGTCAGCAGTTATTTGACACTCTATATACTCCTATTCCTACTGCTGTTCATGATGGCACCTCCTGCCCATGTGATATGACTCTGTATCAACTACTACTGTTAATACTACTGCTGCTGCTTCTGCTGCTGCTGCTGCCCAGTCAAGACACCTATGTCAGCAGTTATTTGACACTCTATATACTCATATTCCTACTGCTGTTCATCATGGCACCTCCTGCCCATGTGATATGACTCTGTATCAACTACTACTGTTAATACTACTGCTGCTTCTGCTGCTGCTGCTCAGTCAATACACCTATGTCAGCAGTTATTTGACACTCTATATACTCCTATTCCTACTGCTGTTCATGATGGCACCTCCTGCCCATGTGATATGACTCTGTATCAACTACTACTGTTAATACTACTGCTGCTTCTGCTGCTGCTGCCCAGTCAAGACACCTATGTCAGCAGTTATTTGACACTCTATATACTACTATTCCTACTGCTGTTCATCATGGCACCTCCTGCCCATGTGATATGACTCTGTATCAACTACTACTGTTAATACTACTGCTGCTTCTGCTGCTGCTGCCCAGTCAATACACCTATGTCAGCAGTTATTTGACACTCTATATACTCCTATTCCTACTGCTGTTCATGATGGCACCTCCTGCCCATGTGATATGACTCTGTATCAACTACTACTGTTAATACTACGGCTGCTTCTGCTGCTGCTGCCCAGTCAAGACACCTATGTCAGCAGTTATTTGACACTCTATATACTCCTATTCCTACTGCTGTTCATCATGGCACCTCCTGCCCATGTGATATGACTCTGTATCAACTACTACTGTTAATACTACTGCTGCTGCTTCTGCTGCTGCTGCTGCCCGTCAAGACACCTATGTCAGCAGTTATTTGACACTCTATATACTCCTATTCCTACTGCTGTTCATGATGGCACCTCCTGCCCATGTGATATGACTCTGTATCAACTACTACTGTTAATACTACTGCTGCTTCTGCTGCTGCTGCCCAGTCAAGACACCTATGTCAGCAGTTATTTGACACTCTATATACTCCTATTCCTACTGCTGTTCATGATGGCACCTCCTGCCCATGTGATATGACTCTGTATCAACTACTACTGTTAATACTACTGCTGCTTCTGCTGCTGCTGCCCAGTCAAGACACCTATGTCAGCAGTTATTTGACACTCTATATACTCCTATTCCTACTGCTGTTCATGATGGCACCTCCTGCCCATGTGATATGACTCTGTATCAACTACTACTGTTAATACTACTGCTGCTTCTGCTGCTGCTGCTGCCCAGTCAAGACACCTATGTCAGCAGTTATTTGACACTCTATATACTCCTATTCCTACTGCTGTTCATGATGGCACCTCCTGCCCATGTGATATGACTCTGTATCAACTACTACTGTTAATACTACTGCTGCTGCTTCTGCTGCTGCTGCTGCCCAGTCAAGACACCTATGTCAGCAGTTATTTGACACTCTATATACTCATATTCCTACTGCTGTTCATCATGGCACCTCCTGCCCATGTGATATGACTCTGTATCAACTACTACTGTTAATACTACTGCTGCTTCTGCTGCTGCTGCTCAGTCAATACACCTATGTCAGCAGTTATTTGACACTCTATATACTCCTATTCCTACTGCTGTTCATGATGGCACCTCCTGCCCATGTGATATGACTCTGTATCAACTACTACTGTTAATACTACTGCTGCTTCTGCTGCTGCTGCCCAGTCAAGACACCTATGTCAGCAGTTATTTGACACTCTATATACTACTATTCCTACTGCTGTTCATCATGGCACCTCCTGCCCATGTGATATGACTCTGTATCAACTACTACTGTTAATACTACTGCTGCTTCTGCTGCTGCTGCCCAGTCAATACACCTATGTCAGCAGTTATTTGACACTCTATATACTCCTATTCCTACTGCTGTTCATGATGGCACCTCCTGCCCATGTGATATGACTCTGTATCAACTACTACTGTTAATACTACGGCTGCTTCTGCTGCTGCTGCCCAGTCAAGACACCTATGTCAGCAGTTATTTGACACTCTATATACTCCTATTCCTACTGCTGTTCATCATGGCACCTCCTGCCCATGTGATATGACTCTGTATCAACTACTACTGTTAATACTACTGCTGCTTCTGCTGCTGCTGCCCAGTCAAGACACCTATGTCAGCAGTTATTTGACACTCTATATACTCCTATTCCTACTGCTGTTCATGATGGCACCTCCTGCCCATGTGATATGACTCTGTATCAACTACTACTGTTAATACTACTGCTGCTTCTGCTGCTGCTGCCCAGTCAAGACACCTATGTCAGCAGTTATTTGACACTCTATATACTCCTATTCCTACTGCTGTTCATCATGGCACCTCCTGCCCATGTGATATGACTCTGTATCAACTACTACTGTTAATACTACTGCTGCTGCTTCTGCTGCTGCTGCTGCCCAGTCAAGACACCTATGTCAGCAGTTATTTGACACTCTATATACTCCTATTCCTACTGCTGTTCATGATGGCACCTCCTGCCCATGTGATATGACTCTGTATCAACTACTACTGTTAATACTACTGCTGCTTCTGCTGCTGCTGCCCAGTCAAGACACCTATGTCAGCAGTTATTTGACACTCTATATACTCCTATTCCTACTGCTGTTCATCATGGCACCTCCTGCCCATGTGATATGACTCTGTATCAACTACTACTGTTAATACTACTGCTGCTTCTGCTGCTGCTGCCCAGTCAATACACCTATGTCAGCAGTTATTTGACACTCTATATACTCCTATTCCTACTGCTGTTCATGATGGCACCTCCTGCCCATGTGATATGACTCTGTATCAACTACTACTGTTAATACTACTGCTGCTTCTGCTGCTGCTGCCCAGTCAAGACACCTATGTCAGCAGTTATTTGACACTCTATATACTCCTATTCCTACTGCTGTTCATCATGGCACCTCCTGCCCATGTGATATGACTCTGTATCAACTACTACTGTTAATACTACTGCTGCTTCTGCTGCTGCTGCCCAGTCAAGACACCTATGTCAGCAGTTATTTGACACTCTATATACTCCTATTCCTACTGCTGTTCATCATGGCACCTCCTGCCCATGTGATATGACTCTGTATCAACTACTACTGTTAATACTACTGCTGCTGCTTCTGCTGCTGCTGCTGCCCAGTCAAGACACCTATGTCAGCAGTTATTTGACACTCTATATACTCCTATTCCTACTGCTGTTCATGATGGCACCTCCTGCCCATGTGATATGACTCTGTATCAACTACTACTGTTAATACTACTACTGCTGCTTCTGCTGCTGCTGCCGCCCAGTCAAGACACCTATGTCAGCAGTTATTTGACACTCTATATACTCCTATTCCTACTGCTGTTCATCATGGCACCTCCTGCCCATGTGATATGACTCTGTATCAACTACTACTGTTAATACTACTGCTGCTTCTGCTGCTGCTGCCCAGTCAAGACACCTATGTCAGCAGTTATTTGACACTCTATATACTCCTATTCCTATTGCTGTTCATCATGGCACCTCCTGCCCATGTGATATGACTCTGTATCAACTACTACTGTTAATACTACTGCTGCTTCTGCTGCTGCTGCCCAGTCAATACACCTATGTCAGCAGTTATTTGACACTCTATATACTCCTATTCCTACTGCTGTTCATGATGGCACCTCCTGCCCATGTGATATGACTCTGTATCAACTACTACTGTTAATACTACTACTGCTGCTTCTGCTGCCCAGTCAAGACACCTATGTCAGCAGTTATTTCACACCCTATATACTCTTATTAAGACTGCTGTTCATCATGGCACCTCTTGCCCGAGTGATTTGACACTGTATTGTCAATGTCTACTACTACTATTACAGCTCGGTCAAGACACCTGTGTCCCAATTTTTTGGTACACTATTGACTACTATGACCACTACTGATGCTGTAAAGTATTCCCCAAGTGTTTTTATGCTATGTATTACTATTACCACTACTGCTTGTAAATCATGCCTGTGTGATACTTAGTGGGAATGCTTTAATAAGCATTCCTAGTATGGATACCCGTAAATGTATTAATCTTAATTAGTGTGAATGCTTTAATAAACATTTCCAGTATTGATATCCGTAAATTTAGTAATCTTATTATTCCTTAAGTTTTTTGGTTCTGCGTAACTTCGGCATACTTTCAACTATTGAGACCATTCAACTGTAAAAATGTTCGTCTCGTTCAGCTAATGATGGGACTTCTTCAAGTTTTTTTCTACTTTTTACACTTTTATAAATTTTAAGCTTTTAGACCCTTTTTTTAAACATTGAAGTCAATGAGAACATCCTTTTCCCCTTTGAATTCACATGCCATGCCAAAAGTTTCAGCTACTTCATACTTTCACTTACAGACACTGAAAAACCTTTAAAGCGGTCACAAAATATTTAGCTATCCAGCTATGACTTTTCAAATCGTTATCGTTTACAATTTTTTGGTGAAAACGCAATTTACGTTTTGCGAATTTTTCACAAAAATGCGATAGGTTATAATGTAATCCTATGGAGGGGATTTAGAGTCTGTCATGTGACCTTAACATTGGAGATCTTTGTAATTAAAAATATCTTTACAAAAAGGGGAAACAAATTGGTCTCACGCCCACAAGATCTACTTTTCATACACAATTTTTAGATCAAAACGTAGCTATGCTTGTCTGGTTTATGGCAATGTGACCAATTCTGCGATACGTATTTTAGTTTTAATTATTGGAGCAACAGCCAGAAATTATGTCTCATAGACTCTCATGTGAAATTATCTAAAAAATGTTGCTGCAGAACTCACAAAGACGCTCTTTTCTAAATCGCAGAAATGGCCACATTTTTAAGTTTATCTACATAAATTTCATATCGATGCGTTTACAAGGGCCGTGTATTTCAAACGGTGTAGTCGTTGTATCAATTGCATGTACGTTTGAGGATTTATTAAGCTTTGTTTGGAGGCTTAAATCATGTATTAGATCTGTGAATTAAAAGCGTTTGTAATGTTATTTCTTTCCATAAATAACTTTCCTGACCTCAGTGCAATATTCCTCCTCACTGACCTGGGGGGGAGGGGAAACCTATTGAGGGGGGAGGGGCGACCAAGAAGTCAGCATACTCTATACTTTGCAGATAGAGAAAGAAGCTGTGTGTCCTAAAGATAGTGTAGTGGTTATGGTGAATGTCTTTGGCAAGGGGCTCACCAATTAAGCTATTCAGCATTCCCACTCGCATTTTCCTCAGGAAATGCATTGTCTAGTTATATTATATTTTAATACTCCTGCTGCTGCCTCCATGCTGAGTAAAGCTTCATGAGCTTTCTGGCACAGCGGATCCACCAACAGCCTCCGCTACAAGCTACCAGACCGGACTACCAGACCGGATCTAAACAGCAAGTGTAACTATAACAATGAACCTTATGTTAAACCCTGTTTTGCGGCATTTATACTGCAACCATTGGGCTGACTGCAAGAGCTCATCTGCATTCTCTCTCTTTCTTGCTCTCCCTCTCTCTCTCTTTGTATATATATATATATATATATATTGTTGCTTTTGTTATGTTCATTTTTCAACAGTTTATTTTGTGTTCGTCGTGTCTGTGTCGTGTGCTTTAGTTTGTCCTAGGTTAATGTTAAATAAAATAATAGTATAAAATGTTTTTGCTTATTATGAAGTTAAATGTGTTGATGTTGATTTGTTTGATGTGAAGTTAGATGTGTTGAAAAACCTACAACTCTATCTCAAAAAGAAATGAAACATTTCCAAAAAATAAGTTTTTTTAATACAAAAATAAATTTAAATATAGCTCTCAATCCGTTTTTGAATGCGGTGCATTTCCGCAATCTGACCCGATAGCTGCTGCTCTAGCAGAGCATTTTGTTGGTTGAGGTAGCTCATCTTACGCTGGTTCTGAAGGATCTTCTGGTGCGTCTTTTGGATGAGTATATTTTGCCTCTTCAGATCTCTTGATGCTTTTAGGATATAATAAAAAAACATTTGGATTTCAAATAACGTTACCAAATAAATAAATATTTTTTTTTGCTTATTAATCAATCATTATCATGTGTATACACTTGTTATGTGTCTAACACATCCCGGGAGTGCAGAATTATTAGGCAAATGAGTATTTGGACCACATCATCCTCTTTATGCATGTTGTCTTACTCCAAGCTGTATAGGCTCGAAAGCCTACTACAGATTAGGCATATTAGGTAATGTACATCTCTGTAATGAGAAGGTGTGTGGTCTAATGACATCAACACTCTATATCAGGTGTGCATAATTATTAGTCAATTTTTTTTTTTGGGAAAATTGGCCAAAAGAAGGATTTGACAGACTCTGAAAAGTCCAAAATAGAGAGATATCTAGCAGAGGGATGCAGCACTCTTAAAGTTGCAAAGCTTCTGAAGCGTGATCATCAAACAAAAGAAGCGTGTGGAAAAACAAAGGTGCAAAATAACTGCCCATGAACTGAGAAAAGTTAAGCGTGCAGCTGCCAAGATGCCACTTGCCACAAGATTGGCCATATTTCAGAGCTGCAACATCACTGGGGTGCCCAAAAGCACAAGGTGTGCAATACCCAGAGACATGGCCAAGGTAAGAAAGGCTGAAAGACGATGACCACTGAACAAGACACACAAGCTGCAACGTCAAGACTGTGCCAATAAATATCTCAAGAAAGATTTTTCTAAGGTTTTATGGACTGCTGAAATGAGAGTGAGTCTTGATGGGCCAGATGGAAGAGCCCGTGGCTGGATTGGTAAAGGGCAGGGAGCTCCAGTCCGACTCAGACGCCAGCAAGGTGGTGGTGGAGTACTGGTTTGGGCTGGTATCATCAAAGATGAGCTTGTGGGGCCTTTTCGGATTGAGGATGGAGTCAAGCTCAACTCCCAGTCCTACTGCCAGATTATGGAAGAGACCTTCTTCAAGCAGTGGTACAGGAAAAAGTCACCATCCTTCAAGAAAAACATGATTTTCATGCAGGACAATGCTCCATCACACGTGTCAAAGTACTCCACAGCGTGGCTGGCAAGAAAGGGTATTAAATAAAAAAAAGTAATGACATGGCCTCCTTGTTCACCTGATCTGAACCCCATTGAGAACCTGTGGTCCATCATCAAATGTGGGATTTACAAGGAGGGAAAACAGTACACCTCTCTGAACAGTGTCTGGCAGGCTGTGGTTGCTGCTGCACATTGCAATGTTGATGGTGAACAGATCAAAACACTGACAGAATCCATGGATGTCAGGCTTTTGAGTGTCCTTGCAAAGAAAGGTGGCTATATTGGTCACTGATTTGTTTTTGTTTTGTTTTTAAATGTCAGAAATGTGTATTTGTGAATGTTGAGATGTTATATTGGTTTCACTGTTAAAAATAAATCATTGAAATGGCTATCTATTTATTTTTTGGTTAAGTTGCCTAATAATTCTGCACAGTAATAGTAGTCACCTGCACACACAGATATCCCCCGAAAATAACTAACACTAAAAACAAACTAAAAACTACTTCCAAAAAAATTCAGCTTTGATATTAATGAGTTTTTGGGGTTCATTGAGAACATGGTTGTTGTTCAATAATAAAATGAATCCTCAAAAAATACAACTTGCCTAATAATTATGCACTACCTGTATACTTCTAGCATCAATACCATATTATGGTTATACAATCTGACAGGTGCGCTTTATATGTTGTCCATTTTTATATCTACATTTTGTTGTTGAAATGTTATTAATCATTGTGCACATATTTACCTTCCTGAATGAGGCTCACAGGACCGCTCTCTTCCTCCTGCTCTTCTGCTTGAGAAGTTGGGGTGGTGGGGGGGGGAAGCTCCTCAGCTTGCTCCTCAACAGGAGCTGGGGTTGGGGAGTGGGAGGGCCCTGGCTGCTCCTCCTCATCCATGTCCTCCTCTGCCGCATCCTCCTCTGCCGCATCCTCCTCCTCCTCCTCATCGGCCTGGCGCCTTCTGCGCTTGGCGCGGACAACTGGCATTGGAGCTCCTATAATAACACAATGTTCATATATTATAAAAATGTTTTCTAATGACGTATGCAAATTCTGTGTACTGTGCTGTATTGTATATGAATACAAATTGATTTATATAGACAGTTAACCAATGGGACAATGTTATATTAAAGGGTCTTGTGGGCACTACAGGGGACTGAGCGTGAGCTGGGATGCAACCATGTTAAAATGAGCTGTTTTTGTCTCCTTTGTTTTGTTCAGACCATCTCATGTTAAAAAAAGGGCCTGATGGAGCACACGGGATTACTATAACAACCCCACTCCTAACACAGGAATTTAGTGGTAATCTATATATATAAAACTCAACGTGTGTGTGTGCATAAATGTATGTATGTATGTATGTATGTATGTATGTTCCAGCATCACGTACAAACGGCTAAAGATATTTATATGAAACTTGGCACACAGGTTACTTATATGTCAGCCACAAACATAGGATAGGTGGTTTAAACCTTACCCACCCCCACTTGCCATGGTCGGGGTTTTTCTTTAAAGTCCCATGCAAAGCAATGGGAAAATTATGTTCCCACATAACTTCTGTGTTCCTGTCTGCTGCCCCATGTCTTTTTTCAACAGTACTATGAATACCTTGGCCGGTGGTGATATATGTTAGCACAACATGGCATCTTGGTTAACAACATCTGACCTTACATGAATTACATATGACCTTACATAACTGTCACCAAAGGAGCTGCGGTGGCTCCACGCGATTGCCACTGCACTGACAACTGATTCACCTCTGCAGCTAGGGGTTCGGATCCCGCTCTCGGCTACCTGTGAATTGAGTTTGGTGGTCTCAGCCCCGCCACTGGTGGGTGTGCTATGCGAGGTTGGGTTGGGAGGACCCCCTCACACCCGCCATTGCCAACCGGGGCATGGAGAAAGGTGGCAGATTGCCTCTGGGGGAGGCCTCCCAACTCCTGCAGGCCGGCTCCTCTCTCTTTCGAGTTCACGCACAAAATACACTTTTTTAAAAAAAAACATAACTGTCAACAATAACTTACCTGGATGATATTTAGCCCGAAGACGTCTGACATTACCCATTTGGCGCCTCTTGAGGTCAGACCACTTCTTAACAATGGCCTTGTGGTCATGTTGGCCGCCAAAGTCAGCGATTAGGGCGCTGACCACAGCCCTTTTCTGTGGCTGCCGCCGCAGGTCATCATATCCTGTTTCCAGGAACTTCTGCAAGATGAAGAACAAAGTATATTGTAATACTTCTGTTGACAGCCTTATGGATATATGACGTAAATGTATGCTATTCAACAATTGGAAGCATTCTCGCCTTATTAATCAATGACAGGGGTAACATGAAAGATTTTATATCCTGCCATTTCGGTCGCCACCTTTTTTGCATAAATATAGCAGCCATTATCATTTGCATAATTATGAATATATTATTAACAACACAGGATACACGTATAGGGGAGATATGCGTTGCTAACTCTTTTCCCTGTCAGGAGCCTAACGCCCCGGGGGGTCAGAGACGGGACCTTTTTCGGAGGACCACTGACGTATGTACCAGTCGCAGTTTTTTGTGATGTCACTCTTTAGGTGTGTGCACATTTTTCACTGCATCCGGGTGGAGTTTTTGGGTTGTGTTTTGCACGCCACAGGCTTTTCAACAGGAAAAAAACAGCTGGAGGCAGAATGGTTGCAAAACACTACGTGTTTGTTACTTAACTCTGGGTTTCAAGACCAGTCCACCTCCAGCTGTTGCAAAACTACTACTCCCATCAGCCACGGTCTGTCAGTGCATGCTAAGAATTTTACTTTTGCTGCATTTAGGGTGCCACAGTTTAGAGACCCGTGCATAAAGGCCTGAAAAATGGGGGCCTGCAGAACTTACAATACTAGAAGTGCCAGCATTCCCAGGCATGCTGGAAGTTGTAGTTCTGCAACATCTAAAGGGCAATATGTATTCGAACGTCCTTGGGCCTTGAGGACACTGAAGTCAGGACGTTCGCATACGTCCTATGTCCAAAAAAATGTTAAATTCATTATGCTAAATAACAAGGAAAAGTGCCTAAATACACATTTGCCAACCAGGGTGTCTGCAGCTGTCCAGGCATGCTGGGACTTGTAGTTTTGTAAAAGCAGGAGACACATTTTTTGTGAAATACTAATATATGATCATATATACTAACTTTTAAACTAGACTTAAATGCTGGGCTGGGCTGGGACTTGTAGTTTTGTAAAAGCAGGAGACACATTTTTGGTTAAATACTAATATCTGATCATATATACTAACTTTTAAACTAGACTTAAATGCAGTTGAAGATGATGAAATAACAGTGGTCAAAATACTTACACAAATCAGCAACTTTTCCTCAGACTTAGTGAAATTGCTTCCAACCATGTTGCTGTGTGATTGCGCTGCGATCATAAGTTGGAAACTGGCAAGGCTCCAGGAAATGGTCGCGTGTTGTTCGCGTGTTGATTGCGCTGCTTGGACCGAGATGGGTCCATATGGCTTCGGCTGTATGGACCACAGTAACTCTTTTCCCTGTCAGGAGCCTAGGAGCCTAACGCCCCGGGGGGTCAGAGACGGGACCTTTTCGGAGGACCACTGACGTATGCAACCGTCGCAGTTTTTTGTGATGTCACTCTTTAGGTGTGTGCAAATTTTTCCTTGCACCGGGTGGAGTTTTTGGGTTGTGTTTTGCACGCCACAGGCTTTTCAACAGAAAATAACCAGCTGGAGGCAGAATGGTTGCAAAACACTACGGGTTTGTTACCTAACTCTGGGTTTCAAGACCAGTCCACCTCCAGCTGTTGCAAAACTACTACTCCCATCAGCCACGGTCTGTCAGTGCATGCTAAGAATTTTACTTTTGCTGCATCTAGGGTGCCACAGTTTAGAGACCCGTGCATAAAGGCCTGAAAAATGTGGGCCTGCAGAACTTACAATACTAGAAGTGCCAGCATTCCCAGGCATGCTGGAAGTTGTAGTTCTGCAACATCTAAAGGGCAATATGTATTCGAACGTCCTTGGGCCTTGAGGACACTGAAGTCAGGACGTTCGCATACGTCCTATGTCCAAAAAAATTTTAAATTCATTATGCTAAATAACAAGGAAAAGTGCCTAAATACACATTTGCCAACCAGGGTGTCTGCAGCTGTCCAGGCATGCTGGGACTTGTAGTTTTGTAAAAGCAGGAGACACATTTTTGGTTAAATACTAATATCTGATCATATATACTAACTTTTAAACTAGACTTAAATGCAGTTGAAGATGATGAAATAACAGTGGTCAAAATACTTACACAAATCAGCAACTTTTCCTCAGACTTTGAGAAATTGCTTCCCACCATGTTGCTGTAATATTGGGAAACTGGCAAGGCTCCAGGAAATGGTCGCGTGTTGTTCGCGCAATTGCGCATGCGCGATCGAAAAATCGCAATCGCAATATGTATTTTGGTTAAAATATCATACATATTCGATTTCAGAGTGCTGCTACAGCAGTTTTCGAAATATCTGCAATAAATTTCGCATTCGCATGTTGCGATATTTCGATAAAATATCAGGAATATTCTGAGCCAATCAGAGCGCTCCTCCAGCATATCTCGAAATTGCGCAATAAATATCGCATTCGCATGTTGCGATATTTCGATAAAATATCAGGAATATTCTGAGCCAATCAGAGCGCTCCTCCAGCATATCTCGAAATTGCGCAATAAATATCGCAATCGCATGTTGCGATATTTCGATAAAATATCACGAATATTCTGAGCCAATCAGAGCGCTCCTCCAGCATATCTCGAAATTGCGCAATAAATATCGCATTCGCATGTTGCGATATTTCGATAAAATATCACGAATATTCTGAGCCAATCAGAGCGCTCCTCCAGCATATCTCGAAATTGCGCAATAAATATCGCATTCGCATGTTGCGATATTTCGATAAAATATCACGAATATTCTAAGCCAATCAGAGCGCTCCTACCGCAGTTATTAAAAAATCGCAATTATTTTCGCATTCGCAATAGCGAAAAATCGCATTCAATTAATTTCGATAAAATATCACGAATATTCGAATTTAGCGAATATATCTCGAATATTCGAATATATATTCGAGATATATCGCGAAATCGAATATGGCATATTCTGCTCAACACTAGTCATGGCACGATCCAGGGAATTTTGCACAGACGTGCCAGATGAGGCCATGGGCATCTACGATTACCTGGACATTTATGGAATGCCAGTGCTTCCGATTCCGGAACAGGTGCTCTGTCTCATGGGGGGGCTGTAGTGCCACATGGGTACAATCAATGGCCCCGATGGTCCGTGGGAATCGGGCAATGTGGTAAAAGTCCGTCATGGTTTTCAATCGCTGGTCCTCCTGGGTGGGTTTTTGAAATTGATTGCCCATGCGCCGCAGTATTGCAGGGACTACTTGATGGACACACCTGCTCATGGAGGATTGTGCCATCCCAGCCAGACCTCCACGTTGGAAAGACCCAGTGGCAAGAAACTGCAGTGTTGCCATTACTTTGATGAGAGGTGGCAGGGCATGGGATCGTTGGGTTGGGGTGGTGAGATCATCCTGCAGGATTCAGGTTAATTCAAGGATGGCTTCCCGGTTAAAACGGAAGTTGCCATAGACCTCAGAAGCAGGCATGCCAAAGAGATCTCGGCGTGGGCGGTATACCCTCTCCTGTGCCCTCCTCCTCCTCCTCTGTGCCCTCCTCCTTCTTTGCGCCTCTAAAGAAGCGAGTGCCGTTAGGATCATGGATTGCGCCCCGGCATGTTGGCAGACAGATTGAAGTCCAGCAAATATGTGTTCTCAGCTCTTCCTCAATGCTGTTGCTTCAGCAGACCTTTACACGGCATGTGTAAAATTAGGGCTGCTTTTATAAAGTGTAAATTTGCGCAGGGAAACTAACAGGTGCGCACAGGACGTAATCTACGGCGCACACACTTAATTATGTCGATCGCCCTATCTCCCTCATTTGCATCTTTGCCTATCAAAAACAGCGGCGTGACTAGCGTAATTTGCGTCCGAGGATGCGCCGGTGTAATTATTTTAGGTAGGATGGAAAAAACGGATTTTAAGGCGTATCTTGTTTTGAGGATTGGGCGCAAAGATACGCGCGGTGTAAAATTAGAAATCTCGAGTTAAGTCGGCGCATCTGCTTTGTGGATTTGGCCCAAAGCGCCCAGAGGCGATTCAGTTTGCATGTGTTGCGCTATATAAGTTTCTCACTCACTCAGCAACAAGGGTCCTTCAACATCCCGGCGGTCGGTGCTCATCCGCAACAGCAAGATAATGTCCAGCTGAACCTGGGTGCTGGCGAGTTTCCTGCCATAACATTGTTGACCAACCTCACAAATTTGTTATCTAAATTATCTATGGATTTAAATAGTAAAAATCAGGCTAGTGAGGCTGTGAGAAATAGTGTTGATATGGATGTTCTGTTTCTATGGTTTGGGCGCCACCTGCTGTCCCATCAGCATCAAGCTCAGAGTTGTTTTCTGCAGCTCTTTCAGCTAGTTTCAGCAATGTTAAAATGCAAAATATTCCTGACTTGTCTTAAAGTGGAGGTTCACCCGGAAATAAGATTTTTTAACCTTAGATTGATGCTCATTTTGTCTAGGGGAATCGGCAATTTTTTTTTTTAAATCGAAGCAGTACTTACCGTTTTAGAGATACATCTTCTCCGCTTCCGGGTATGGGCTGTGGGACGACGGTCGCATCCATCGCGTCACGATTTTCCGAAAGTAGCCGAACGTCGGTTCGCAGGCGCAGTATAGAGCCGCACCGACGTTCGGCTTCTTTCGGCTACTCTTGACGCGATGGATGCGACCGTCGGAAGCCTGTCGGAAGCCTGTCAATCAAATAGGAACGCCCAGACCCGAAAACCATACCCGGAAGCGGCGGAGAAGATCGCTCTCTAAAACGGTAAGTACAGCTTCGATTTTATAACAACTAGCCGATTCCCCTAGACAAAATGAGCATCAATCTAAGGGTAAACATTTTTTTATGGGTGAACTCCCGCTTTAAAGAGACATTGCCTGTTGAAGTTTCTCCTCTTGGTTATCACCTCATCCTCAGTGTAAAAACAATATGGAGGGGTGAATATGTGGACATTTTATTCCTCTTGCCATCTGCTAAGGAGTTTATATAAAAAACCTGAGAAAATTGAGTACTGTCCGTGATACTTTTTTTATTTGCACTAACATACACTAGTTTCAGGACAAGTTTCGGGGTGTTTCCCCTTCTTTAACCACTTCCTTACTGGGCACTTAAACCCCCTTCCTGACCAGAGGACTTTTTGCGATTCGGCACTGCGTCGCTTTAACTGACAATTGCGCGGTCGTGCGACGTGGCTCCCAAACAAAATTGACGTCCTTTTTTTCCCACAAATAGAGCTTTCTTTTGGTGGTATTTGATCACCTCTGCGGTTTTTATTTTTTGCGCTATAAACAAAAATAGAGTGACAATTTTGAAAAAAAAATTTTTTTTTACTTGTTACTAAAAAATAAATAGCAAATTTTTTTTTCTCAGTCTAGGCCGATACGTATTTTACATATTTTTGGTAAAAAAAAAAAAAAAAAAAAAAATCACAATAAGCGAATGGTTTGCGCAAAAGTTATAGCGCCTACAAAATAGGGGACAGAATTATTATTATTTTTATTTTTTTACTAGTAATGGCGGCGATCTGAGATTTTTATCGGTACTGCGACATTATGGCGGACACATCGGACACTTTTGACACATTTTTGGCACCATTCACATTTATACTGCGATCAGTGCTATAAATATGCACTAATTAATGTATAAATGTGACTGGCATTGAAGGGGTTAACACTAGGGGGTGAGGGAGGGGTTAAATGTGTACCTTAGTGAGTGTTACTAACTGTGGGGGGAGGGGGGTGACTGGGGGAGGTGAACGATCTGTGTCCCTATGTACAAGAGACACAGATCGGTCTCCTCTCTCCCTGACAGGACATGGATCTGTGTGTTTACACACACAGATCCATGTCCTTCTCTCTGTAACCACCAATCGCGGGAGCCTGGCGGACATCGCGGGCGCCAGGCACGCGCATCGGCATCCCAGTGATGCGGCGGGCGCCCCCCAGTGGCCAGGAGGAGCGGAGGCCGTATAAAGACGACCACTCAGAGAAGTAGAACCACCCTGCGGCCGTACAAAGTCGTACGGCTGTCGGGAAGTGGTTAAGGTCCAAGCAGTACTGATTCACACATTTTTGGGCAGAATGTTAAAACAAAACAAGAAAAAAAAAATCTCAGAGGGAAAGGAAGAAAAAAAAAAGAAATACAAACACATACAAATCAATGGTAATAAAGATAGCAGCAGAGTTAGTGAGATACGACTGAGGGAGAGCTATAGACTTGAGGGGGGGATGCTAGTCACAGAGCAAGTTATTGTCGTAAAACGTCTTTGAGAATCCGGGTCTTGCCCCAGGGAACATGTATCAATGGAAAAAAAGGTTTAAAAACTGTATTTTTTTCTGGAGCAGTGATTTTAATGATGCTTAAATTAAAAAATAAAATAATGATGATAATCGTGATGTGGTAAGTGGACAATCCACAACTTGTGGCAGATGATGTGGCCAGGTGACGTGGCAGGTGATGTGGCCAGGTGACGTTGCCAGTGGACAATCCACAACTTGTGGCAGGTGACATGGCCAGGTGACGTGGCAAGTGGACAATTCACAACTTGTGGCAGGTGACTTGGCCAGGTGACGTGGCAGGTGACGTGGCCAGGTGACGTGGACAATCCACAACTTGTGGCCAGGTGATGTGAACAGGTGACTTGGCAGGTGACATGGCTAGGTGACATGGCAAGTGGACAATCCACAACTTGTGGCAGGTGACATGGCCAGGTGACGTGGCAGGTGATGTGGCCAGGTGACGTGGACAATCCACAACTTGTAGCCAGGTGATGTGAACAGGTGACTTGGCAGGTGACATGGCCAGGTGACATGGCAAGTGGACAATCCACAACTTGTGGCAGGTGACATGGCCAGGTGACATAGCAAGTGGACAATCCACAACTTGTGGCAGGTGACGTGGTCAGGTGACGTGGCAAGTGGACAATCCACAACATGTGGCAGGTGACGTGGCCAGTTGACGTGGCAGTTGACGTGGCCAGTGAACAATCCACAACTTGTGGCAGGTGACGTGGCCAGGTGACGTGGCCAGGTGACATGGCAAGTGGACAATCCACAACATGTGGCAGGTGACGTGGCAGGTGATGTGGCCAGTGGACAATCCACAACTTGTGGCAGGTGACATGGCCAGGTGACGTGGCAAGTGGACAATTCACAACTTGTGGCAGGTGACTTGACCAGGTGACGTGGCCAGGTGACGTGGACAATCCACAACTTGTGGCAAGATGACGTGCCAGGTGATATGAACAGGTGATGTGGCAGATGACATGGCCAGGTGACGTAGCAAGTGGACAATCCACAACTTGTGGCAGGTGACATGGCCAGGTGACATAGCAAGTGGACAAGCCACAACGTGTGGCAGGTGACATGGTCAGGTGACGTGGCAAGTGGACAATCCACAACTTGTGGCAGGTGATGTGGCCAGTTGACGTGGCAGGTGACGTGGCCAGTGAACAATCCACAACTTGTGGCAGGTGACATGGCCAGGTGACGTGGCAAGTGGACAATTCACAACTTGTGGCAGGTGACTTGGCCAGGTGACGTGGCAGGTGACGTGGCCAGGTGATGTGGACAATCCACAACTTGTGTCCAGATGACGTGCCAAGTGATGTGAACAGGTGACATGGCAGGTGACATGGCCAGGTGACGTGGCAAGTGGACAATCCACAACTTGTGGCAGGTGACATGGCCAGGTGACATAGAAAGTGGACAATCCACAACTTGTGGCAGGTGACATGGTCAGGTGATGTGGCAAGTGGACAATCCACAACTTGTGGCCAGTTGACGTGGCAGGTGACGTGGCCAGTGAACAATCCACAACTTGTGGCAGGTGACGTGGCCAGGTGATGTGGCCAGGTGACATGGCAAGTGGACAATCCACAATTTGTGGCAGGTGACATGGCCAGGTGACGTGGCCAGTGGACAATCCACAACTTGTGGCAGGTGGCGTGGCCAGGTGACGTGGCAGGTGACATGGCAAGTGGACAATTCACAACTTGTGGCAGGTGAAAAAAAAATGAAAAATTCCTTTAAATATCATACCTGCTGGGTGTCTATAGTATGCCTGTGAAGTGGCACATGTTTAGAACTGTCCCTGCACAAAATGAGATTACTATAAGAAAAAAGTAATTTAAACTGCTTGCGGCTTTAATGTAATGTCTGGTCCCTGCAATATGGATGAAAATCATTGAGAAAAATAGCAGTACACACTACGTAGCTTTAGGTGTAATCTGCAGAGGACACGGGCAGTACACACCAAGTAGCTTTAGGTGCAAACTGCAGAGGACAAAAGGCAGTACACACACTACGTAGCTTTAGGTGCAAACTGCAGAGGACACGGGCAGTACACACCAAGTAGCTTTAGGTGGAAACTGCAGAGGACATGGGCAGTACACACCACTAGAGTTGAGCGGACACCTGGATGTTCGGGTTCGGCCGAACTTCCGAAAAAAGTCCGGGTCCAGGACCCAAACTTGATCCGAACTTGACCCTGAACCCGAACCCCATTGAAGTCAATGGGGACCCAAACTTTTCAGTACTAAAATGTCTCTAAAAAACTAATGGAAAGGGCTAGAGGTCTGCAAATGGCAGCAAAATGTTGGTAAGAGCATGGCAAGTACTCTGCAAACAAATGTGGATAGGGAAATAACTTAAAATAACATAAAATACATACAAAAAAAATAATCTTGACCTAGGAGGACGAGGTCCATATGGAGTATAGGAGGCTGAGGTGGTGGTGGATGTGGCGGTGTAGGTGGAAGCGGCGGTGGAGGAGGACAAGGTAGCCAACACATGTTTTTTTTTTTTTTTTTTTTAATTAGGGTACACCCCAAAAGAGGGAGAAAGATCAAAAGTACAAGAATGGCTGGGTAAGGCCGGTATTTGTGTCTATTCTGCACAAGGTACGGACAAGTCCTGTGGGATCCATGCCTGGTTCATTTTAATGAACGTGAGCTTGTCCACAGGCTCTGGACAGGCGGCTGCGCTTGTCTGTGATAATGCCCCCCTGCCATGCTAAATACACGTTCAGATAATACACTGGCTGCAGGGCAGGCCAGCACCTCAAAGGCGTAAAGGGCAAGCTCAGGCCATGTGTCCAATTTGGAGACCCAGAAGTTTAAGGGGGCGGACCCGTCATTCAGTACGTGTAGGCGTGTGCACACATGCTGCTCCACCATATTGGTGAAATGCTGCCTCCTGCTAAAACGTTCCATATCAGCTGGTGGTGCTGGTTGTTGTAGCGTGCTGACAAAGCTTTTCCACATTTCGGCCATGCTAACCCTGCCTTCTGAGGTGCTGGCGGTGCCCCCGCTGCGTTGGCGACCTCTTTCTCCTCCTCTGCCTTTGCTTTGTGCTTCCACTGTGCCCCCGCTGTCAGGTGGGAATTCCACCAGCAGCGCGTCTACCAGCGTACACTTGCGATCACGCTCCAGTGAGGGAATTAAGGACAGTACATTGTCCTTGTAACGGGGATCCAGCAGCGTGGCCACCCAGTAATCAGCACCTGTTAAAATGTGGGCAACACGGCGGTCATTGCGGAGACACTGCAGAATGTAATCGCTCATGTGTGCCAGGCTGCCCAGAGGCAACGAAAAGCTGTCCTCTGTGGGAGGTGCATCGTCTGTGTCCTCCGTATCCCCCCAGCCACGCACCAGTGATGGCCATGAGCTGGTCTGGGTGGCACCCTGCTGTGAACATGGTTCCTCCTCCTCCATCTCCTCCTCCTCATCCTCCACCTCGTCAACCTCCAGAACTTGATGCTCACTCGCGCCAACCACTCATCAGTCTGTTGTTCCATGTCCCTCCACAAATTCTGCGCGGTGTGGGGTTTTCCCCCCAAACAGGAAAGTTTTAAACTGCCTGCTGTCGTTTACCCATGGCTGTGCTGAAGTTGGTGGTGAATGTGTTACGCTGACCGGATGAGGAGGCGGTAGAGGATGAGGAAGCGGAGTAGGAGGAGTTAGTAACAGGAGGCAGACTGAAGCGCCCTGCAGTCCTCGGTGGTGGAAGGAAATGCGCCAAACTGCTATCTGCCTCAGGCCCAGCCGCCACTCCACCAGTGTGCTGTTAGGGAGATATAACGTCCCTGACTGTGCTTACTGGTCCACGTATCCGTAGTTAGGTGGACCTTGCCACAGATGGCGTTGCGCAGTGCACACCGGATTTTGTCCCCCACTTCGTTGTGCAGGGAAGGGATGGCTCGCCTGGAAAAGTAGTGACGGCTAGGCACGACGTACTGTGGGACAGCCAATGCCATCAGGCTTTTAAAACTCTGCGTCTCCACCAGACGGAATGACAGCATTTCAAAGGCCAGTAATTTTAAAATGCTGGCATTTAGGGCCAGGGATCGCAGGTGGGTAGGGGGGTACTTCCTCTTCCGCTCCAGTGTTTGGGAGATAGAGAGCTAAATGCTTCCATGGGACATTGTGGAGATGTTTAGTGACCCAGGTGGTAGTGTTGCTTGCCGGTCCTCTAATTGAGGGGTGGCAGGTGCCACTGTCACTACAGAGGTGGATAAAGAGGCCGAGACTGAAGCAGAAGAGGAAGCAGGAGGAGCCAGAGGACCTTTCTTGGTTTTTGAGGTGTCTACTCCACTGCAGCTCGTGCTTTGCACTTAGATGCCTGGTCATACAGGTTGTGCTCAGGTTGAGAACATTTATGCCTTGCTTCAGGCTCTGATTGCACAACGTGCAAACCACGCGTGTCTTGTCATCAGCACATTGTGTAAAGAACTGCCATGTTAGGGAACTCCTTGGACCTGGCTTTGGTGTGCTTGGTCCCTTGCTGCGTTGGGCAGTAGCAGGCGTACTGTCTAGGGGACGGACGCTCCGCTTTTGCACCCTGCTCCCTCTTCTGCTGTGCTGGTGGCTCTGTGCGACCACTGCCTCTTCCTCCGAACTACACAGGTCACCTGCATGACGTTGATTCCATGTGGGATCGAGGACCTCATTGTCCTCCACATCATCTTCCACCCAGTCTTCACCACTGCCCTCCTTGTCGGTCTGCACAATTGCGAAAGCAGCAGCAGTTGGCAACTGTGTATCTTCATCATCCGAGGAGCTGTTATGGTCCCCCCATGTACTCATCTTGAAACATAAGTGGTTGGGCATCGGTGCACTCAATCTCTTCCACTTCTGGGGCAGGGCTAGGTGGATGGCCCTGGGAAACCATGCTAACAGAGTCATCAAAAAGCAGAAGAGACTGCTGCATGATTTGGGGCTCAGACTGCGTGGCTGATTTGCAAGGGGGTGAGGTGAAAGACTGACGGACATCGGCTGCAGGTGCCAACTCTGACCTTTCAGCACAAGACTGGTTGGGAGACAATGTGAAGGAACTGGAGGCACTGTCAGCAACCCAATCTACTTCCGCCTGTTCTGCTCTTGGCCTCTCAACATTCGTAGAGCAGCATTAGGCCCGACCAAATACCGCTACAGGCTCTGTCGCCTACTCGTATCTGAGGCAGGTGTTTCACTTGTGCGTGTAGCTGGCACAGATCGACCACGTCCTCTCCCTGCAACAGGAGCTCCACCAGCAGCACCACAACCGGGGCCACGTCCCTTATTTGACGTTCTCATATTTCTCAAATGTAGGATCGTGCCCTAAATGGGTGTTTTTTGAATAGCACAATAGAAGAACAGTATGTAAAGTGTGTATCTCACACGTACAGATATGCAGGAAACGCACCAAAAAAAAAATGATTTGCCCTAAATAATTTTTTTTTGAATAGCACAATAGAAAAACAGTATGTAAAGTGTGTATCTCACATGTACAGATATGGAGGAAACACTGCAAACATGGAGGAAACACTCCAAAATATATTGTTTTGCCCTAAATGGGTGTTTTTTAAATAGAACAATAGAAGAACACTAGCTAAATAGCCAGATTCAGAAAGACTGGCTTAAGTTTGTGCGGGCGTAGCGTATCTCAGATACACTACGCCACCGTAACTTAGAAGGCAGGTACCGTATTCACAAAGAACTTGCGTCCTAAGTCACGGCGGCGTAGTGTAAATGGGCCGGTGTAAGCCCGCGTAATTCAAATGTGTAAGAGGTGGGCGTGTTTTATTAAAATGAGCCGTGACCCCATGCAAATGAAGCGTCGATCGTACGGCGCATGCACGCGCATTCTCAGTATCACGTCGAATTTACTCCCTAAGATATGCCGGCTCAATGCCTGTGATGTGAACGTAACCTACGCACATCCCCATTCACATACGACTTACGTAAACGATGTAAAAAGATGCGCTTGTTCCGACGTCCATACTTAACATTGGCTGCGCCATCTTTTTGGTGGTTTATCTTTACGCCTGAAAAACGCCTTACATAAACGGCGTAGCTTACTGCGACGGGCGTACGTACGTACGTACGTACGTACGTACGTACGTACGTTCGTGAATAGGCTTTTCTTGCTGATTTACATATTCTAGGCGTAAATCAACGTACACGCCCCTAGCGACCAGCGTAAATAGGCAGCTAAGATAAGACGGCGTAGGAGACTTACGCCGGTCGTATCTTAGCAACTGAGAAGCGTATCTCATTTTGAGAATACACTTAAAGATACGACGGCGCAGATTCGGACTTACGACGGCGTATCTAATGATACGCCGTCGTAAGTCTTTCTGAATCCGGCTAAAAGTGTTTATCTCACACGTACAGATATGGAGGAAACACTGCAAACACTGGAGGAAACACTGCAAAATATATATTTTTTGCCCTAAATGGGTGTTTTTTGAATAGAACAATAGAAGAACACTAGCTAAAGTGTTTAGTGCTGGTGTAATTTGATTTCTGAAGCAGGACTGGCTCCTATATATTTCTCTCCCTACAAGCAAAATCAGGAACCTTTCTCTAAAGTATCTAATGCAGAGTGACTTACTGTGCTATGTAGATCGCTGAGTAATTTGATTTCTGAAGCAGGACAGTCTGACTCCTATCTAAATCTCTCCCTCAGAGCAGCAGCAGCAGCCTTTCCCTACTCTATCTAAAGCAGAGTGATGAGCTGTGCTATGTGCCTCTAGCTTATATAGAGGCTGGGTCACATGCTGGGTCACAAGCTGCACTGGCCAATCACAGCCATGCCATTAGTAGGCATGGCTGTGATGGCTTCTAGGTCACACGAGTAAAACAAATGGTGATTGGCTGCCCTGCAGCGCGCCATTACATTGCCGAACACCGGACCCGAACTTACAGTAAATTGTCCGGGTTACAGTTTGGGTTCGCTCAACCCTACACACCACGTAGCTTTAGGTGCAAACTGCAGAGGACACAGGCAGTACACACCAAGTAGCTTTAGGTGCAAACTACAGAGGACACAGGCAATACACCACGTGAGAATACTGCAGCTAGCACAATCACCTGCCTGCCAGTAAATTAGGAAGAGCTGATCTAGCTAAACTATACAGTGTATAAATATATATACAACACCTGGGATGCATAAATATCCTCTACACACTAACTTTAACTGACTAGCCTGCCTGCTCTATCTACCTACTAAAAATGACACTCTCTCTCTCTCTTCTCTCTTTTAACCACCACAACACACTACACAAGGACAACCTGCAGGCGGCCTTTTATAGTGTGGGGCGTGTACTAAACCCCCTGAGCCATAATTGGCCAGGCTTTGGCCAATTATGGCTCTCCGTTTTTTGCAAGCTGTGATTGGCCAAGCATGCGGGTCATAGTGCATGCTTGGCCAATCATCAGCCAGCAATGCACTGCGATGCCGCAGTGAATTATGGGCTGTGAAACGTAACTCGAATTTGGCGCGAACGGCCCAAAACGTTCCTAATTCGACGAACGATCGAACATACGATGTCCGAGTGGAACATGAGTTTGACTCGAATACGAAGCTCATCCCTAGTCCCTAGTAGTAAGAGGTTAGTATGGTTTACAATTTTCGGATATAGTTATTTAGGATGATTGCTTAGGTATTTTCCTTAGGCAAACAAAGACAGAGCAGTTAGCAAGGGTAATTGGGTTTATCTTTATGCCTGTAGTAGTGCCTAATTTGCCTGGTTAGCTGGTTGTTAGAATAATTGGAGATTAGGCCTAATTCAGGGTCATTTTTTTTTCTGCATGTGGATGGTTCACCGCTCACAAAATTTCAATTTCTCTGTGTTTTTAGGAGATGTCTTTCTGCTTTAAATTTACAGGAGCATTTTACTTTTAAATTCTTTTAGGATTGGGGCAGCCACTGAGGCATCTAGAATATATTTAGACTCTTTTGTAATAAAAATCAGTGGGGAGATGGAGGTCTAGTAGTTATCAGTTGTATGTCAGACCTAATTCTTGCATTTGACTTACAAAATTATTTTATCCAAGCCTAGTGTGCTGTGTATTTATTTGGGTCACTAAAGGAATTTTTTTTTTAGCTAAATAGCTTCCTTTACCTTACTGCAGTCCTGGTTTCATGTCCTCATTGTTCGTTTTTGCTTTGATGTTGCTGTAATTACTCTCTGTTCTGGACACTTCCTGGTTGTCTGTTTCCTGATCTCCACAGTGCCTGGATAATTTGTATTACGCGGGCTTACGCCGGACCACATACGCTATGCCGCCGCAACTTAGGGCTCAGGTTCTTTCTGAATACAGAACCTGCCTCACTAAATTACGGCGGCATTTACTGGAAGGAGATACTACGGGTCATTACACAGATCACCACTATATCGCTTCAACCCTCCATAGCAGTGTGTATATTAGGTCTGATAGAACAACTGATTCCCACTGTGGCAGATCGCACTCTGGTCGGGTTGCTTCTCTTTTATGCCCGCAAGGCCATAGCCCTTAGCTGGCGTAAACCTACTCCTCCTCCTCTCTCCCTGTGGAAGCAATTGGTCAACAACAGCCTGCCTCTTTACAAGGATTGCTATGCTAATAGGGGTTGCCCTCAAAAATATGATAAGGTTTGGTCCAAATGGCTGGCGGATTCTTCCACAGCTGCAGACCCAAGCTCCACTTAATTCTTTGTTCCCTGCTGTTGTATAGGACTCTTCGACTGTAATATCTCATGTGTCTTTGAGCTGCAGGGTTCCCCTTTTTATTTTATTTTTTATTTTTTTTTCTTCTACTCGTGAATGACGGCCCGCTGAGACCTTTGTGATGACTTGAGCTTCCCACCTTCTTTTATGTATTCAGATTGCCTCGTATCATATTTCTGTATGTACCTTAGCCAATTTTTGTCATGACCAATGTTTGTTTTCTTTTTTTGTTGAATGTTTTAAAATTCAATAAACAGATTTAAAAAAAAAAATAATAATTACGGAGGCGTAGCGTATCTGAGATACGCTACGCCCGCACAAAGTTACGCCGGGCTTTCTGAATCCGGGCCAAAGGCTCTAAATTGCTGTTGGGAACACCCTGGCTGTAATTTGGTTCTGTGAACACTCTGGGCTAGATTCACGTAGGGGGACGCAAGTTTGTGCGGGCGTAGCGTATCCTTTTTACGCTACGCCTCCGCAACTTAGATGGGCAAGTGCAGTATTTACAAAGCACTTGCTCCGTAAGTTGCGGCGGCGCAGCGTAAATCTGCCGGCGTAAGCGCGCCAAATTCAAATTGTCAAGAGGTGGGCGTGTTTTATGTAAATAAAACATGACCCCACGTAAATGACGTTTCTCACGAACGGCACATGCGCTGGCCGTGAACGTATCCCAGTGCGCATGCTCCTAATCACGTTGCAAATAGTCAATGCTTTACGTGAACGTAATTTACGCAAAGCCCTATTGGCGAACAACTTACGCAAACGACGTAAAAATTTCAAAATTCGACGCGTGAAACGACGTCCATACTTAACATTGGCTATGCCTCATATAGCAGGAGTAACGTTACGCCGGAAAAAGCCTTACGCAAACGTCGTAAAAAAATCCGCCGGGCGCACGTACGTTTCTGAATCGGCGTATCCAGGTCATTTGCATATTCTACGCTGAAATCGACGGCAGCGCCACCTAGCGGCCAGCGTAAATATGCACCCTAAGATACGACGGCGTAAGAGACTTACGCCAGTCGGATCTTAGCTTAATTTCGGTGTATCTTGCTTTCTGAATACAGAAAGAAGATACGCCGGCGCAGCTTTGAATTTACGCGGCGTATCTATAGATACGCCGGCGTAAATTCTTGCCGAATCTAGCTCCCAACTGTCCCTGATTTGGAGGGACTATCCCTCTTTGGGAACTAATTCGTTTTTTTCCCTCATTCTTCCGGAATGATTTGCTGTAACTTGCTTATGGGAAAACCCTGGCAATAAATTGCTCCTGGCAACACACTGGCTGTAAGTTGCTCCTAGGGACACCCAGGCTCTCAGTTTCTCATTGGGACACCCAGGCTGAAAGTTGGTAATGGGAACTTGGGATTGTAGGGTGCACACTTCCCCACCAGGAAGCGCTCTGGCTTTTACTTACTTTTGAGAACACCAATTGTCCTAGATTTTGGAATCTCCAGAAAATATCATTTGGCAGCAAAAGGAAATGTCAACACACATACTAATGCAGTAATGTCCTAAAAGCTTCTTTATATTATATGATTTTTGATGTGCCTGAAATTCAACTTCAGTACAAGATTGCTCTTTTAACCTCCCTGGCGGTCTGATTATGTCAGTATTTTTGAATGTCAAAGCGGTAAATTGTTGAGTGAGCATAAGGGGATACAGACACCACATCCCTATTAACAATTAGTATAAAGAGAAGGGTAATGAACACAAACTGCATCTGCTTCAATGTGATTATTACATTAGTCAAAGCAAAGCAGACTCTGGCTTTACACAGGACTCCAGTTTCATTTAGATTTGACTGCAAGCCAGTATAGGGGCAGCAAATGGAAAAAGATAATATGGACAGCCGCACTTTAAAAAACCTTGATGGTTGTCTTTATTTAAAAAAGGAAAAATGCACTACAAGTCACAGCACACTACACTGTAGTAAAACAGCTGACGTGTTTCGCACCATAAATCAGTGCTTAATCATAGCTTTTCTTTTTCCATTTGTTGCCTTGCGCATTGCCAGCACCCTTGATCTCCTGAGACCATACTGATCATCCTAACACAATCCACCTGGAGCGGTAACTTTCGTTCTTTCAGTATAGGGGCAGACTAGGGTAGTATATAAATAGGCTAGGGTGGGATATGGGCAGGCTAGGGTAGTATATGGGCAGGCTAGGGTAGTATATAGGCAGGCTAGGGTACTATAGAGGCAGGCTAGGGTACTATAGAGGCAGGCTAAGGTAGTATATGGACAGGCTAGGGCAGTATAGCGGAAGGCTAGGGTAGTATATGGACAGGCTAGGGCAGCATAGGGGAAGGCTAGGGTAGTATATGGACAGGCTAGGGCAGCATAGGGGAAGGCTAGGGTAGTATATGAACAGGCTAGGGCAGCATAGGGGAAGGCTAGGGTAGTATATGGACAGGCTAAGGCAGTATAGGGGCAGGCTAAGGTAGTATATAGACAGGCTAGGGCAGTATTGGGGCGGGCTAGGGTAGTATAATGGCAAGCTAGGTCTATATAGTGATTTTTGAGCATGACAGGTTATGCAGATCAGCAGCCACTACTAGAAAAAATGATGGACACCCTTTGTGTCCTGTCACACAGCTCTGTTGCTCTCTCCCAGTACTTACATAGTCTTCAGTTTCCAGCCTCACGCATGCACCAGAGCAGAAGAAGGTGGGCTCTTCATGTGTGTTCGGGTGTTTAACAGCCAGTGTTAGACTGTGTGCGAGCACCCTTGTGCCCGACAACTATATGCGTGTTGCGACTTTTGTACAGGGCAGCGGAGCAGCCCAGGGGAAAGTTGTCACCCTGCCCCCCAGCCCAGTCCCCCCTGGATGACACACAAAACTGCTGAAAAAAATCTTGGGCGTCAATTTGCCGCCCCTCTCAAAGTGCCGCCTGGGTCCAATGGACCCAGCGGGACCCATGGTAGGGCTGGTCCTGATTAGATGCAACCAGATACAAGCTTGTAGCTTCCAAAGAAGACTCAGCTAGGGCAAACACTACTCCAATTGCTACAACTCTTCAAGTGGGGTGGTTCTGCATCTCCAGCCACTCACCTGAGATTTTTCCAGTCCGTAGCCTGTGTTACCAGTCTTGAGATCCCTCCAGCTTTTTACCAGTGTTGCCATACCTGGCCTACTGTACACTTCAGTGTGAGGGAAATTCTTTGTAACCACTTGCCGACTGCAATACGTATATATACTGTATGTTGTGGCTTTCAAGTGGTTTACCGGGGTTATGGCTAAAGATACTATACATAACGTTGGCATTTTTTTTTTTTCAGCCGGTGACTGGTTTTATCATGAAAGCGGTCTGAAAGGCTAATTAGCCGCAGGATCGGTTTCAGGAGCAGCAGGTGGGGTCATTCCCTCCCGCCGCTCGCCGGTGTTTCTGGGGCTTACTACTTTTACTGATGTGCCTGGGAAATGATCCGACAGTTCGTGTGGCTGGCCATAGAGGTGAACAGAGACCAAATATATATTTTTTTAATCCTGTCTCGCAAAACGAGCAAGATTCAAGCCTCTGCGGTGTGCAGTACTGCATTTGGTCAGCGGTGCGGGGGCTCCTGAGCAGATCGGAGCCATTCGGAAATACTCGGATACACTCAGAAATACTCAGTTCCTGAGCCTTTGCAAGGGTTTCCGAATGCAGCCAAACTGTCTCTGAGTATTTCCGGGTGTAATATTCCTATCTCTCCCTTGGGGCTCTGACATCTCCACCAACTCCGGCACAGGGTGATGACGTCACGCAACCTCACCTGGCTCCTTCTTGTATCCCTATTTAAACAGCCGACGTCTATTGCTTGATGTTCGTGCTAGGAACCTGATGCCAGGCAAATAGCTCCAGTAGCTGACGGCTGCCTTCCTTCACTATTAGGCCGGATAGAGCCCTGACTTCGATCTTCCTATTGGGCCAGATAGAGCCCCGACAGCCATCTCCCTTTTGGGCCGGACAGAGCCCTTCCAACTACCAACTATTGGGCCGGATAGAGCCCCTCTAACTTCCAGCTTTTGGGCCGGACAGAGCCCCTTCTATGCTGGAAGTTAGAGGCTCTCCACTGCCCTATCCTCAGTCAGCCTACTCTACAGGCAGAATATCTTACCTACACCACTACTCCAAGCTGACCAGTATATCGCTCCAGAAGCCACTGGGTGGCACTAACAACAGAAGACCACTCACAGCAAGTATTCCTACATTCACGATAAACTGTATTCCTGTGTACTGCTACTATACTTAAGTTGACCCTGATACTCCACATTGTGGCTGTGTATTACCAGACTAAATAAAACCACTTGCATTCCCAAATAATATGAGTCTTCCTACCTGATCTCTGACAAATTAAAGTTAAGTGTTAAGAATACCATATCCATAGACTTCCGAAGCTGTGATCCTCACCACCCATTATAGTAACTCTGCCTGAAGCATTACACCGGGTCTCTTTGGCACCCCCCCCCACCTCTGTCCACATGCTGTATTGCATGCCATAGAAGTCTGCTATCAATCTATCCAATCAGGACACGAGACACCGGCCGAAGCTGGTGTGCTCATTCCTGTCGTGGAAATTACAGGGCTCAGGTAAGTATAAGGGGGCCTTGAGGGTGCTGCTGCACTAAGACATAAAATGCATTAAGGTGAAAAACGCAGAGGGTTTACAACCCCTTTAATGGCTGCGTGTCAAGTTATTTTGAGGGGACAGAAAATGTACACTGTCATACAAGCTGTACGCTCACTACTCACTACATTGTAGCAAAGTGTCATTTCTTCAGTGTTGTCACATGAAAAGATATAATAAAATATTTACAAAAATGTGAGGGGTGTACTCACTTTTGTGAGATACTGTAATAGAAGTGAAAAACCCAGATCTCTAGACCTCAAAACACCAAAGACTTCCAATGTTTCCCTACCTCCCTCAAAGCCCTTCAACTTCCCTCCAGCTTTTAGAGTCACTCAGGGCCCCTTAGTTACCCCTTTAGGGCACTTTATAAAGCTAATTACAGAACAAAATGTCTTGAATATGGAACTAGTCCTCTTATGGAATAATAATTATGGAGCATAATGAAAAAATTAGGCAACTACGAAAAAAACAGGCCACTGAGTTAATAACCCAACTTTGCTTATTTTCACTCCACAAAGAAGTAATTTTGTACTTCAGTTCCTCTTTGGTCTTGATCTGCTGCTAACCTAATTTCTTTCTAGAGTTGAAAGATTTTAGGAAATGGTCAGTCGACAACGATCTAAGAATTATTCATATCATTATTGCATTTGAGACTTCAAGACTGAAAGAAATAGATTTGTTCATAATCCTCTGGATGTCTTGAGAATATCCTGAATTTATAGTTATCTTTTTTCATCTAAAAGGAAAGGCATATTTCCTCATACAGATCTTACAGAATTTAAAAATCACTTATTAGGAGGAATCATTCCAAAATCTTCTTTATCATTGTACCACATTAGAAAGGCCCAGTAATTTTACTTACCTTGTGAGTAGAATTTAGGTTTAGGACAATATTGAGTTAGATACAGATATATAAATATAGATGTTCACTTTAACCACTTAAGACCCGGACCAAAATGCAGGTAAAGAACCTGGCCAGTTTTTGCGATTCGGCACTGGGTCAATTTAACTGACAATTGCGACGTGGCTCCCAAACAAAATTGGCGTCTTTTTTTCCCCACAAGCAGAGCTTTCTTTTGGTGGTATTTGATCACCTCTGTGGTTTTTATTTTTTGCGCTATAAACAAAAATAGTGAAAATTTTGAAAAAAAATCAATATTGTTTCCTTTTTGCTATAATAAATATCCCCCAAATATATATAAAATTTTTTTTTTTTCCTCAGTTTAGGCCGATACGTATTCTTTTACCTATTTTTGGTAACAAAAATCACAATAAGCATCTATCGATTGGTTTGCGCAAAATGTATAGTGTTTACAATATAGGGGATAGTTTTATTGCATTTTTATTAATAATTTTTTTTTTACTACTAATGGCGGCGATCAGCGATTTTTTTTCATGACCGCGACATTATGGCGGACACATCGGACAATTTTGACACATTTTTGGAACAATTGTCATTTTCACAGCAAAAAATGCTATAAAAATGCATTGTTTACTGTGAAAATGACAATTGCAGTTTGGGAGTTAACAAACTGCTGAAGGGGTTAAGTGTGACCTCATATGTGTTTCTAACTGTAGGAGGCGGGGCTGGACGTGTGACGTCATTGAACGCGCTTCCCTATATCAGGGAACACACGATCAATGACAGCGCCACAGTGAAGAACGGGGAAGCTGGGTTTACACACAGCTCTCCTCGATCTTGAGCTCCGGGGATCGATCGCAGGACTCCAGCGGCGATCGGGTCTGCGGGTCCCGCGGCCGCGGTCACGGAGCTTCGGACCGAGTCGTGGGCACGCGCCAGCGACCCACGGCTGGGCACTCAAAGAGGACGTACAGGTACGTGCTTGTGCCCAGCCGTGCCATTCTGCCGACGTAAATGTGCAGGAGGCGGTCCTTAAGTGGTTAAGTAAACCCGGAGGTAGGAAATCTCATTTTCTGGCGTCTGCCAACACAAGCACGTTTGACTTCTAGGAAGCTTTTACCTTATCAGTGGTGGATTATTCACTTTCACTTGCTTACTATTATTTCACTTATTTTGAATGTCCAAGTGAAGTTATGAAAATTCCATTGAAGTCCCATCAAGGGATGTGTGGACTTATTTTTTAGTTTGTTTTATTTCACATATGGGCTTCATAGCCATCACCTCATAAGTGTCACAAGCACTGTATATTCATTTATTTTGATTACAGTTTTATGTTCTTCGCATTGTGCAATCAGGACCTATTATAAGGTCCCTGTACACTTTAAATTGTGATGCCGCGTACACACGATCGATTTTCGGCATGTAAAAATGAAGTTTTTCAGCATGCAGAAAACAAAGTTTTTTCCAACTTCATCATTAAAACAACGTTGCCCACACAAGGTTATTTAAAAAAAATGCTCTAACAAAGCGCGGTAATGTACAACACGTACGACAACGCTATAAAGGGGAAGTTGCATGCGGATGACGCCACCCTTTGGGCTGCTTTAGCTGATTCCGTGTTAGTAAAAGACGATTAGCGCTTTTCAGTCTGTTACAGCGTGATGAATGTTCTTACTCCATTAGGAACGGTAGTTTTACCAGAACGAGCGCTCCCGTCTCATAACTTGCTTCTGAGCATGCGCGGGTTTTTCACGTTGTTTTAGCCCACACACGATCATTTTTTTACAACCCAAAAAACGACATTGTTTAATCGTCGTTAAAAAATGCAGCATGTTCGAAAAAAAATTGTCGTTTTTCAGAACCCGAAAAATGATGTTAAGCCCACACACGATCGTTTTAAATGACATTTTTTAAAAACGTTGTTTTTTTAATGCTGAAAAACGATCGTGTGTACGTGTGTACAAATAAGCACTGCACTATTCTTATTTTATTCTTTATTGCAACATTGTCTGTTTATCGTGCTAGCTGCTGCTTGATGCTGGATGGTCTAGCACGGTATTACGCTTATATTTTCAATATATGGGGGGGTGCCCTAAACCTATCTGGGACTAACGCTATCTACCACTAACTGCCCCTAATGCTGTTTAGCATCACAAACGACACCAATACAGTGATCAGTAAAAAATATGAACACTGCACTTGGTGACACTGTTACAGGGAGTGAAAGGGTTAACTGGGGGGGGGGGGGTCAGGGGGTGAAATATGGGCCAGATCCACAAAGAGCCGCCGTAGCTTAAATATTCTGATTTAAGTTACACTGCCGCAAAATTTCTTTCTACCCCAATCCACAAAGCACTTACCTAGAAATTTTCGGCTGTGTAACTTAAATCCGTCCGGCGCAAGGCGCTCCTATTTTCATGGGGCGAGTCCCATTTAAATTCGGCGCGCTCCCGCACCGGACGTACTGCGCATGCTCACGGCGCCATTTTCCCAACGTGCATAGCGCGGTTTTACGTTACGCCGAGTTTTGTGAATCGCGCCGGGTAAAAAAAGTTGCGTCGGGAAAAAAAAAAGATACGGCGGGGAAAAAAAAAAAAATAGCAGCGTCGCGGGTAAGAAGGGTCTACTTTTACAAGGTGTAAACAGTTTACACTTTGTAAAAGCAGCCCTAATTTTACACATGCAACTTAATACTTACGGAGAAAAAACGAAGCGTAAAAGCTTCGTGGATCTCCGTAAGTGCTAATTTGCATACCCGAAGCGGCATTTCGACTCGAAATGCCCCCAGCGGCGGATGCGGTACTGCATCCTAAGATCCGGCAGTGTAAGTCCCTTACACATGTCGGATCTTCTGCCTGTCTTTTGGAAACTGATTCTGTGGATCAGTTCCAAAGATAGAAACAGGGATACGACGGCGTATCAGTAGATACGCCGGCGTATCCCTTTTGAGGATCTGGCCCTATGTGCCTTTGTGTACTGGTGTTAGTGTAGTGCTTGTGTACTCACTAATTGCTGCTCTCTCCTCACACGCTGGAACCGAAAGGGCTCCAGGAGGGAAGATGACATAATTTCCTGTGCCTGTGTTTACATTACACAGCCACAGGAGGTTTGTCCATTGGTCATAACCTATCAGCAGGTCCAGACCATAAATCATTGGCCTGGACCTGATGAGTGATGAGTTCTGAACCAACTCTGATCGCCGCGGCGGGAGCACGCATGCCCCCGAGCCACGGGTGTGAGTCACGTACCTGTATGCGACTTTGTGCAGCAGTATATAAATGCGGTGGTTGTTCTGGAACAGGTAAATAGGGATGAGCCGAACACCCCCCTCCCCCCCCCCGTTCGGTTCGCACCAGAACCTTTGAACATTTAGAACCCCATTGAAGTCTATGGGACTCGAACATTCGAATTCAAAAGTGCTCATTTTAAAGCCTAATATGCAAGCTATTGTCGTAAAACATGTTTGAGAACCCAGCTCTTGCCCCAGGGAACATTACCCAGGGGCAAGACCCAGGTATTAATGAAAAAAAAAACGTTTTAAAAACTGTATTTTTTCTGGAGCAGTGATTTTAATGATGCTTAAAGTGAAAAAAAAATTGGAAAATTCCTTTAAATATCGTACCTGCTGGGTGTTACTATAAGAAAAAAGTCATTTAAAACTGCTTGCGGCTTTAATGTAATGTCTACAATATGGATGAAAATCATTGAGAAAAATAGCATGGGGTTCCCCGCCCCCCTCCCCCCAGGTCATTACCATCCCCTTTGGCCCTATATACTTTTAACAGCAGTATACAGGCGGTGCAAACAAGACAGGGACTGTAGGTTTGCTGTTAAGTAGAATCTGTTTGTAATTTTGAACTGGTACTTTTTTAAAGTGTAGCTTCAGTCATAAAATCAAATTTTTAAGCTTTTTGGAAAACATAGAGAAGGGTTATAACCTCTGTAACATTTATTTTGCTGTCTGTGCGCATCTGTTCAGAAGATTGCACCTCACTTTCTGTCCCAATGACAATTTTTTTTTTTTAAATTTGGGTTTTTTGGTGCCCCTCGGCCTCCTGACTGTTTTAAAGTTTCAACTTCACATCTATGCGATGCATCAGAGTATGTGCCTTGCTGCAGAACAGCCTAATAATTTGAGAATGAACTGCCTGCCACCCCAAAATAGCACCAAAGTGCATGGGCCTTTTTTTTTTTTTTAATGCCGCTGCATCAAAATGCATGGTGCTTTTGTTAGCATGCATTTTTATTTTTGTGATTTTTATTTTTTTTATTTTACACACACATTATATATATTTATATATGTGTATATAAAATAAAAAAAATCACAAAAATATAAATGCATGCTAACAAAAGCACCATGCATTTTGATGCAGCGGCATTAAAAAATAAAATAAATTATATTATTATTATAATATATTAGAGAGAGAAACAGCTTCCCCACTAAAAATAGAACGTGCACACAGGATAAGACGCTCTAGAGAGAGAGTACAGGATTACCCAAGAGATATTATTGTGCGATTTGAAAGCTGGGAAGAGAAAAACCAACTATGGAGAAAACTGAGAGGGAAGTCGCCATTAGAATATGACCAACATAATATTCAAATATACCAAGACCTGTCACAAGAGAAGTTAAAAAGAAGAAGAAGCTTAAAACCCCTGTTAGGAATCTTGCAGGAACATGGTATACAATACAATTGGGGATTCCCAGCCTGCCTAATAGGCAGGAAAAACGGTATCTCTGCAAGATTGAGGTTCTTAGAGGAAGTTCCAGAATTTTGTCAGCGATTAGATATCCCAATACCACCAAAAAAAAAGATTAATAATGTTGAAACGACGGCGGAGGGGGGGGGGGGGGGGGGGGGGGGGGGGAAGGGGGGACAGGGAGGTTCAAATATAGTAAACAACGGGAGCAGGGTGGGGGAGAGGGGGGACCTGGAGAGTACTCCTTCCCCAGTTTCCCATTATTGGGGGACAGGAGACCGGGCTAAAATAGAATTCCACCTTAGCCGGAGGAGCAAAAGAGCGCCCGGAGCGCCAAACAGGAAAAGCTCCAAATGACCAAAGGGTCAAGGATCGACCAGAAGGAAGGGGGGGGAGGGAGGGGATGAGAAAGCCCCATACGAAGATCATAGGGGCAAGACATGAGTGGTGGGGGGGTGGAGAAGGGAGGAGGGGAGGGAGGGGAGGGAGAAGGGGTTCGGGTGGGGGAGGGGAGGGGAAGATTAGGAAAAGGGACTTAGATCTGTGTGCCATGCAACAGGAAAAAACAAATGTACTTGAGAAAGATAGAAGGAAAAAAAAAAAAAGAAAGATATGACAAATATAAATTTCTTAACATATAATGTAAGAGGTCTCAATTGCCCGGAAAAAAGGCATATGGTATTAAGAGAGGTTGAAAGGTACTCAGCTGAAATAATTTTTTTGCAAGAGACTCACATAACATTGGATTCTAATGTTAGATTGTATTCTCGGGCAGTTCCCACCTGGTACTATGGGGACTCTCCAAAGAAGAGAGCCAAGGGGGTCGCCATAGGAATAGGGAAGAACATCTCTTTCACAGTAGAAGATAGGAAGGTGGACCCGGAAGGCTGCTATTTGTTTTTAAAAGGAATACTCCAAGGAAAAAAATACACGTTAGCAAACATATATTGCCCAAATAACCAACCACATAAATACCTGAGGGGGATCTTGAATGCTTTAATGGATTTTAAATTTGGACATGTAATACTCGCAGGAGACCTCAACCTTTCAATGGACTATCAACTTGATAGTACGTCCGGGGCACAGAGGCGAAATATTAAACAGCTAAGAATATTAGGAAAAAAAATGCACAGTTACTGTTTAATAGATCCTTGGAGGATTACATATCCAAATAAAAGGGACTACACCTATTACTCTTCTGTGCATGGAACATACTCAAGACTGGACTATATAATGGTAGACCACGAGTTACTGGAAGAGGTAGTTAAAACCTCAATAGGGGTAACTACAATCTCAGACCACGCTCCGGTAATAGTGAAAATTCGATTCAAAGAGATAGAGCAAAGAAAAGGAACATGGAATTTAAATGAAGAACTTATAGAGGACAGCGAGGTAAATAACATAGTGAGAACTGATTTGGATCAATATTTCACTCTTAATAATACACCTGAAGTAAGGGTAGCTACTGTATGGGAGGCCCACAAGGCATACATTAGAGGGAAACTAATTTCGATAGCAGCAGGGAAAAAAAAGATAAGAAAATTAAACATGAAAAAATTAACAACTGAGCTATTTGAATTGGAGCAAATGCATAAAGAGCGAGGAGAAAGTAAAATATATCAAGAAATTGTTGTAAAGAGGGCCCAGCTCAGAGACTTGATGAAGATTGAAACAAGGGACATATTCAAAAACGTTAGAAAAGAGAGGTATAAATGGGGGAATAAACCAGGGAAATATTTAGCGAGAATATCCAGGGAAAAAAAAAAAAAAACTACATAGAAAAAATAAAAAATCAAGATGGCCTTATGAAACATAAGACGTCTGAAATTGCGGAATCTTTTCGGACTTTTTACAGCTCATTATACTCAATAAGAATCAATGAAACTCAAGAGCAGGAAAATATTAGAAAAAAGAAAATTAGGCAATACTTAAAAGAAGTGAAACTACCTAAAATCTCTCAAAACGACATTGAATCCTTAGAGGCTCCAATAACTCAAGATGAGATATACAGAGCTGTCCAGGAAACACCTTGCGGTAAGAGCCCAGGCCCTGATGGCTTGCCGATTATATATTACAAAAAATTTAAAGAACTCCTGGTCCCAGAAATGTGTAATTATTTTAATAAAATAGGAGAGGAAGAGGAAATAAGAAAAGAATCCCTATTGGCAAATATTTCTATTATCCCTAAAACAGGAAAAGATGGAACCCTGTGCTCCAACTATCGACCAATCGCACTGCTAAATGCAGACCTGAAGGTATATGCGAAAATATTGGCAACTAGGATAAAAAGTTTAATGCCGCAATTAATAAACACAGATCAGGCAGGCTTTGTAACAGGCAGAGAAGGGAGAGATAATAGCATAAGGACCCTGTTGTTGTTACAACATGATCCAAAAAAGAAACCCCCAGTCGTACTCATGTCATTAGATGCCGAAAAAGCATTCGATAGAGTCGACTGGGGGTTTATGATGGAAACCCTACAAAATATAGGCCTGGGACCAAAGTTCATGAAATGGGTAAAGAATTTATATAGCCACCCGACGGCAAGGGTGAAGGTCAACGGGAGTATGTCGTCTGTGTTCGAAATGAAAAATGGAACCAGACAGGGGTGCCCGCTCTCACCCCTCCTATATGTAATAGCTCTGGAACCGTTGTTAGCAAAAATCCGGGAAAACCCGGATATAGGGGGGGTGAGAGTGGGAGACGAAGAACACAAGGTGGCGGCGTACGCAGACGACATACTCCTATATTTGACCAAACCTAGGGTCTCCCTCCCTAATATCATAAAGGAAATAAAAAGATACGGTGAACTCTCAAATTTTAAAATAAACCCGATAAAAACAGTTATTTTGAATTTGGGGATAGATAAAAAAGAAGCAGAAGAACTACAGAAAGAGTTCCCATTTACATGGGAAAAAGAAGCTATAACGTATTTAGGAATAAAAATTACATCAACATTTGAAAAACTTTACTCGGTTAATTTTGTCCCCTTAATTAACGACATTAATCAAGACCTGAAAAATCTTGCAAAAAAACACATTTCTTGGATAGGTAAGATCAATGCGTTTAAAATGATGATATTACCGAAGATTATATACAAACTTCAAATGCTCCCAATAAAAATACCGCAAAGTTTTTTTAAAGTAATCAAAACAGTAATTTTGAAATATATATGGGCAGGTAAAAAGGCTAGACTAAGCTATTCATTGTTGAGCATGAAAAAAAAAGGAGGGGGGTTGGGGCTTCCTGATATAAAAAGATATTACTTTGCTGTTAATTTAGCTAGGCTGGTAGAATGGTCAAATACACACACAAAAAAAAAATGGGTACGAATGGAAGAAATATTAAGTAGCACACAATTAAATAGAAATGTATGGATACCACCAAAAACGAGGGAATTGGGCACAAATACACATAGTATAACAAGGAACGTATTTAGAATATGGGACACAATATTTAGACGGGAAAAATGGGAGTATAACTCTCCATTAATCCCATTAGTAGGCACAAATTTTTTTCCACCAGGTAATGGAACACGTTTTGGAAAGCTACTGGGGGAGAAAAAATTAAAAGATATTGTCACACGGGGAAAAATTAAATTAAGACAAGATATAAAGATAGGAGAAGGGGGACAAAGGATGAGTGAATGGGAGTACTTGCAGTTAAAACACTTTGTGAGCACACTACCACAACCGATTAGGGAAGACAAGACACTACACCCAATAGAAAAAATATGCAATACGGACAAGCCCCTGATACATGGCATATCAAAGGCATACGGGATATTAACGGAGCTCGAGACCCAGGAAACTCTCCCCTTTTTAGAAAAGTGGGAAAACGATTTGGGTAAAAGGATTGATAAATTACAAATTATAGGTGCAGTATACAATCATGCTTCGGACAATACCACCATTGAAGCAAACTACAAATGTATGGTTCGATGGCACTTGACCCCATCGAGAATGAGTAAGATCCACCCAAATAACTCAGAGCTATGTTGGAGAAACTGTAAGCAAAAAGGAACAACTCTGCATATATGGTGGGACTGCCCGAGAATACAGGAATACTGGAAAGAAATCTTGTAATATATTGTAGAAATAACAGGGGAGAGGATTCTTTGCAGCCCTCTGCCCTGTCTGTTTCACGGAACTGAAAAAACAAAAAAACAATATGGAACAACGCTGGTCCCAGTGCTGCTAAACGCAGCAAAGGCTCTGATCCCAAAAAACTGGTTACATCCAAAGAGGCCATCAATTAAAGAGTGGATAGAAAGGGTGGAATATATAGAAGAGATGGAGTATCTTGCCTGTGGAGAGACAGGCGGAGAGGACAAATACAGGGTGGTCTGGGAAAAATGGAAAGTGTTTAAATCTACAGAAAAGTTTGCCCAGGGAATGACAGAAGCAGATAGGTGAGAAACCAAAGAGAAGACTGCATGGCACACAGATCTAGGGAGGGAGGGGAAGGGGGGGAGGATAAAGAGGGGAAAAAAAAAAAGGGGCTAGTTATGTTATAAATGTAAGTAATGCAGCTAGACTTGTTAATCGGTAAAAGAATAATTAATGGTTTAAAAATGTCAAATTTGTAACTGTACTAAAGAAAAGGAACCCAAAACATATAAAAGAAAAAGAAAAAGAAAAAAAAAAAAAAAAAAAAGAAAGAAAGAAAAAGAAAAATACCACGAATGATGCGAAGCCACAAGAGAGACGTTATGGGCGGTCGAACCGTGAGCTAGTCTCGCTGCTAAATGTGAGCAGAGTCTGACGTGAAAAAAAAATAAAATAAAATAAAATAAAAAAAGGCCCATGCACTTTGGTGCTATTTTGGGGTGGCAGGCAGCTCATTCTCAAATTAATAGGCTATTCTGCAGCAAGGCACATACTCTGATGCATCGCATAGATGTGAAGTTGAAACTTTAAAACACAGTCAGGAGGCCGAGGGGCACCAAAAAACCCAACTTATCAAAAAATCATTTGTCATTGGGACAGAAATCTATTGATGTAGCTTTAGGTGCACACTGTACAGAGGACACAGACAGTACACCACATGAAAATACTGCAGCTAGCACAATCACCTGCCTGCCTGTCAGTAAATTAGGAAGAGCGGATCTAGCTAAACTCAATACAGTATATAAATATATATACAACACCTGGGATGCATATATATCCTCTACACACTGTAACTCTAACTGACTAGCCTGCCTGCCTGCTCTATCTAACTCCAAGAGATGACATTCTCTCTCTCTCTGTATAACCACCAATACACTATACAAGGCCGCATTATATAGTGTGGGGTGTGTACTAAACTCCCTGAGCCATAATTGGCCAAAGCCACCCTGGCTTTGGCCAATTATGGCTCTCCGTTTTTTGCGCGCTGTGATTGGCCAAGCATGCGGGTCATAGTGCATGCTTGGCCAATCATCACCCAGCAATGCACTGCGATGCTGCAGTGAATTATGGGCCGTGACACGCCACTCGAATTTGGCGCGAATGGCCCAAAACGTTCGTAATTCGACGAACGATCGAACATACGATGATCGAGACGAACGTGAGTTTGACTCAAATACGAAGCTCATCCCTACTGGTTAACCAGGAACTGATAGAAGTCACAAGACTGCTATATACTGCTGATGAGAAGAGGTATTTAGTTTATATTTACTAAAATAATTGCATTTCCATGTTCTGTGTACTGGTTTTAGTAAAACATTAAAGTTGACCACAGGCAATACAGGAGACTAGTTATTTACCCTTGTTCTGCCTTTTTTGGGGTACAGTTTCCAGAATTTAGAATAGGTAACACATTTGAAAGAGTTGTGGGTGCTGCACCCCCCGATTGAATAGGAGATCCCTCATGGGGTTTTTAAGCAGCAAGGTATTTTGTAGTAAGTTGTTTTTGTAAAAAATATATGTATTTATTCAATGTATCAAAGTATCAAAAACAAAAGGGAATAGGGCATAATTACATGAGAGTCATAAAAGGCAATTACTGGTCATAACATCAAAAACATATCTCATGTTAGTGTCCGCGGATGCGGAAAAAGTATTCGATGGAGTAGATTGGATGTTTTTGAAAGCAACCTTACAACACATAGGCCTGAGAGAGGGGATGATGAGGTGGTTAACAGAGTTAAACTCAAATCCTAAAGTGAGAGTAAAGGTAGGGGAGAGACTCTCGGAGCCATTCTCCATTCATAATGGTACACGTCAAGGATGTCCACTTTCGCCCATTATTTTTATTTTGACAATAGAGCCTTTTTTGAGGAAAATAAGGGCAAATCCAAGTATTAAAGGGCTACCCATTAAAGAGAAAGAACAGAAACTTGCGGCTTACGCAGATGATTAAATTTTCTTTATAACTTCCCATCATTGTTGGCGGAGCTGCGGGAATATAGAGAGATTTCCAATTTTAAAGTGAATTATGGGAAATCGGAGGCAATGGGGATTGAAACAAATATGGGTTTATTACAGATGATTACTACACAATTTGATTTTAGATGGACCGAGTCTCATATAAATTATTTAGGGATAAAAATATCCAAGAAATTAAATAAATATTTTGAGCTGAATTATATACCAATTGCGAGACAGATTAAAATGGACTTTCAGAGATGGGACAAAGAAATTTTTACATGGTTCGGAAGGACGAATATTATAAAGATGAATGTGATGCAGAGACTTCTATACCTCATACAGACGCTGCCAATTAAGATTCCCCTGAGCTTCTTGAAAGATTTGAGATCGAGATTTATGAGATTTATATGGGCGGGGAAACCTGCAAGAATACGCAAGACTATTCTAACGCTTTCAAAGGAAAAAGGTGGCATTGGGGTTCCGAACCCATTAGGATATCAAGAAGCCTCTCACCTGGGCAGAGTGGTGGAGTGGTGTGGGATAGAGGAGGAGAAACTGTGGATACAAATGGAGCAGGCAACAATAGACATACCCTTAGAGGGGCTAGTATGGATACCAGAAAAAGAGATAGTAAGGGAGGTGAGAAAACATCCGACAATAGGCACTACTTTAATAACAATTAAAAAGATATTTAAGAAAACAAATATCTCAATGTATCCCAGTCCAATGGCCCCAATTGTGGGTACACCGGCCTTTCAGCCAGGCCTTAAAGACTCCAGGTTCAGAGCAATACGCCAGAAAGGAATTTGCAGGATTGTTCATTTCTTCTCGAATAACCAGCTAATGTCAAAAAATGAGAGAGAATGAGAGTTAGTAGCGGAATTAGACTTTTTCAGAAGAATGCAACTAGATGCCTTTATTAGAACTCAATTGAACATGTATGCTTAAATGAGATTACTGTCGAGATTCAAGGAGATATGTCTGAAAGGGGAACCAATAAAACACTCTCTGTCATATTTTTATGCACTATTAACTGAATTAGAAGCCCCACAGAAACTCACTTTCTTTCAGGAATGGGAGAGAGATTTGGGTGTAATATTCTCGCAAGAGCAGAGAAATAGGATCTTGGGGTATAATCAAAAAGCATCAGTGGCGAGTAGATATTAAGAAGGGGATATAAAATTCTTACCAGATGGTATAGAACACCAACGGTCTTACACCAGATATACCCCCAAATATCAGAAATCTGTTGGAGATTTAAGGAAGCAAGAGGGAATATATTACACATTTTCTGGGAATGTGCAAAAATTCAAGAATTCTGGAGAATGGTAGCTGAAACTATTGAATCAATAACAGGAACAATGATAGGAGAAAATCCAGCTACATATCTACTGTTTGATATCCCTATCTCAGTCGAGAAATATAAAAATTTGTTATTGCGACACCTTCTGGTGGCAGCGAGGGCGTGTAACCCTGTTCCGTGGAAATGTGAAAGTTCTCCATCAAGAGCGCAATAGTTTGCGAGAATTGCTGAAATTCAACAAATGGAGAATCTCACTTTGACAATGAAAGATCAAGATGGGAGGTACAGAAAGACCTGGGCCCTATATATGGCATATAGGGAAGAGAGAAGGGGCGTTGAATAAAAAAAAACACGAAAAAAGTGGTACAAATTGCACTAATCTACATAAACATAAATTGAATCAAAAGTGCATGTGAAAATGCAAGATAATACAAATGAAAAAAACACGAAACAATGATGAGGAGTCAGGGTGCCTTTTTTTGGGGGGGGGAAGGGATGGGGAGGGAAAGGGGAAATGGAGGTTACAATAAGTACCAAATCTGGAAATAACCAAATGTATTTAATTGAATGTAACAGATTTGTGAAATTAAGACTGTGGAATATCATTTGGAAATTATGTTAAGAAAACGGTGGAAAATAAAGAATTAAAAAAAAAAAAAACATCTCATGAATAAAGGAACATTTGACACATGGACTCAAAAAAAGAACAGTGAATTCATATGAAATTCCACATATATAAAACCCTACGCGTTTCAACCAAACGTTTATGGTTAACGGTCTTCTTCAGGGTAATATGTTCTATATGGGAAAAGATAATAATTATACTAACAGTAAATACATAATAATTTCATTAGGTTTACAGTTGTTAGCATAAAGTTGAGTGGGGCAGATCCACAAAAGGATTACGCCAGCGTATCTACTGATATACCGGCGTAATTTTAAATTTCCTGCGTCGTATCTTTGTTTTGAATCCTCAAAACAAGATACAACGGCATCTGGGATCGATCCGACAGGCGTACGTCTTAGTACGCCGTCGGATCTAAGCTGCAATTTTTCGGCGGCCGCTAGGTGGCGTTCCCGTCAAAATCCGCGTGGAGTATGCAAATTAGCTAGTTACGGCGATCCACGAACGTACGTCGGCCCGGCGCATTTTTTAACGTCGTTTGAGTTCGGCTTTTTCCGCCGTATAGTTAAAGTTGCTGTTCTGAGGCGTACTCAATGTTAAGTATGGCCATCTTTCCAGCGTACAATTTTGAATTTTTTACGTTGTTTGCGTAAGTCGTTCGCGAATAGGAATTTGCGTAGAATGACGTCACCGTCGTAAGCATTGGCTTGTTTCCGGGTTAATTTCGAGCATGCGCACTGGGATACCCCCACGGCCGGCGCATGCGCAGTTTAAAAAAAACTTTGTTTACGTCGGGTCACAACGTATTTACATAAAACACGCCCCCATCACTTCCATTTGAATTCCGCTCCCTTACGCCGCAACAGATACACTACGCCGCCGTAATTTACGGCGCAAATTCGTTGAGGATTCAAACCAAAAAAAAGTAAGTTACATCGGCATAGTGTATCTTAGATACGCTACGCCCGGCTCAATAATGCGCCGTTGTATGTGGATCTACCCCGAGTGTGTTTACCAGTTCCTTAGCAAGAAAGTTGTATTTCATGGCTGACCATATTGCTGCTCTTCTAAAAATGAACCAAGCCCAGACGACTCCGAAGCTTCCAGAAATTAGCCCCCCACCCCTTGAGAACCTCCTGCTCTAGGGGTGAGGTTCAGGTAAGGGTTTACATTTAAAGATTAGGTTCAACCTAGGGTTCCAATTTAGGAGTTACGCTCAATTTAAGGGTTAGCTTTCGGTTTATGTTAAGAGACTGTTGTAGTTGAGAGAAGGTAAATTGCTTTTTATAGAATGATACTTTCACTTTTCAGTGTGATAAATGATAACACATTGAAACGTGATTTGTGGCAAAAATCTGTGCTGAAATTTCTGGCCTGAAGCTTTTGTGTTAAAAAAAAAAAAATGGAGGCCAGCTTTTAGAACATGCCATCGAAAGAACAGCAGGTATACGATGATCAGTATACACGAGTAGGAGGGACATACAGTAACCCACATAAATACAAGTAAGTTCAGCATCTTTGCTTGCAGAATCCAGTCCAAATTGGAATTTTCATTGTGGGGTAGAAATGATCATTAAATAAATGACCCTATATATCAGATATATCAACCCTTAAAGTATAAAACATGCTTTTTTTTAAAGTTGTGTACTCACTGATAAAGGAGCACATTTAACTTCAATTATTATGCTTTGACAGGGTAGCTTAATCCAAGAAGAAGAGGCTGTGTGGGACAAGGTTGTTCAGCCTACGGCCCTGGGGCCAAGGCAATAATTGTTACGCTCCTCAGTCTGAACTGATGATGATTTTCTAGCTGTCAAATTCTGAAGCCCATCATCAATTCTGTTATTAGAGCTGAAATGTATATGTCAGTCATATTCCCACTCTTAGAGGTTTGTATTGATCATAGAGGTGATAGAGAATGAAACTACACTGATCATTGCTGACCTCAGGAGGATGATGTGGCTGGCTGCATATTAAAAGTTGCTGATAGAAATGCTTTGAGGTTTGGAGAGAGGAAGCAGAGCTTAGCTTAGGGTTTTAATCCTTAAGGCAACACAGGTAGCATGCATACTGTCCTCAGTGTATGTCTGGCTCTTTTGTGCATTCAGATTTTTAGGAACATCATTTAAGTACTTTATGGAGTTGATATACTAGAGGCAAATAAACTGTGCAGTTGCTCTAGAGATTAGTAAATGGTCAGAAGCTCTGCTGACTTCCATCATCCAATCATGTGCAAGCAAAAATGCATTATTTTTTTATTTTCCTTGCACATGATTGGGTACTCTTTGTAATGAAGGCCCCTAAACCCACCCTGCATTAAGGAAAGGGAGCCTTGACTGCTGGACGCTTGGCAGTACTGCTGGTATTGGCTACAATGGCACAAGGTGACGGGGTGGAGCCTAAACTCTAGAAAAAGCTACGCAGAGGCACGTCCCACTATACTCCGGAGAATCTGATGCCACAAGAGTTGTCCACCCACACGCCCGTTGTGTGTTTCCTCACAGCTTCCTTGGCAGTTTTACCTTACCAGCTATTGGTATTACTTTATGTGATAAGCCCTCAAGTGAATTACGGGGCCAATTTAATGCCTGTCCTGCAGATGGTGGAGACAGGCCTCTTAGACTAGACGGTTTGTTTATAGATGCTCATGGTATAACCGTGACTGGCATGGTTATTGGTATTTGGAAGGTTCTTATACTGATATGTTAGGCTGTGGGCTTGCCCTACTTCCAATTTAAAATGGTCTATGTGTAATTTTGGGGGGGGGGGGGGCAAGATTTTGTTACGGTTTAAATAAGTAGAAGTTAAGATAAGTCTTAAGCCCTGTACACACGATCGGTCCATCCGATGAAAACGGTCTGATGGACCGTTTTCATCGGTTAACCGATGAAGCTGACTGATGGTCCGTTGCGCCTACACACCATCGGTTAAAAAACCGATCGTGTCAGAACGCGGTGACGTAAAACACAACGACGTGCTGAAAAAATAGAAGTTCAGTGCTTCCAAGCATGCGTCGACTTGATTCTGAGCATGCGTGGATTTTTAACCGATGGACGTGCCTACAAACGATCGTTTTTTTTCTATCGGTTAGGTATCCATCGGTTAAATTTATAACAAGATTGCTTTTTTTTAACCTATGGATAAATAACCGATGGGGCCCACACACGATCGATTTGGTCCGATGAAAACGGTCCATCAGACCGTTCTCATCGGTTTAACCGATCGCGTGTACGCGGCCTAAGCTTCTCAGCATTCAAGTAAAACTTTACCAAATTTACTAAGTTCTGAAGCAACTGCACTTGCAGAGGGCAACTGCACTTTGTAAAGTGCACAGCCTATTTTCTTATTGAATCAACCTCGTATATCTATTATCTGAATCCAGCGTGTCATCATGCCCTAATCCAGCAATGTCACATATTCATTTTTCATCATTAAAAGAAACACACATTAAAAGACTGCCAGTCTGTTATTTGTATACAATACTTCAGTATTGGGTCTCTGGTACAACACTGGTGAACAGAAATCTCTAAATGTCCTCCATTTTGAGGAACTGTCCCTTTTTTAAAACCATTTAACCACTGAAATGTTTCTGTTGTCCCTCTTTTTGGTCTAATGTATAGACTTCTATAGAAGATTTACTATTTACCTACCAGAAGTACACTTTTTCATTGCACCAAACTTTTCCTCCTGCCACTAAAGTATTACCTTTGGTAATAAAAAAAAGCCCCAAAAAGAGAAAGTGGTGGTAAAAAAGCCCCCACCTCAAAAGCATCTTGTCTCCATGGTGATGGGGACAAGGGCCTCATTCCCACAACTGTGCAAGTGGTTGTGGGGGCCTGTGGACAGGGGGGCTTATCGTAATCTGGAAGCCCCCTTCAACAAGGGAGCCCACCAGATCCCACCCCCCTCCTATGTGAATGAGTATTGGGTACATAGTACCCCTACCCATTCACCAAATAAGTGTCAAAAAGTAATAAAAACACAGAGACAGTTTTTGACAACTTCTTTACTAAAAAATAAAATGTAAAAATCCTACTACAGCCTCCCCGTTTGACAGATCTTTCATAGGGAAGGGTGTGGCCATCTGGCTACGTCACAGGTGGCACCGCCCCTTTGTCACGTTGCCAACCCAGCATTCACCAGTACGTGACTTCATAAGATGGGAAGCTGCTTCCAGAATCCAATAAGCTCCCACCCACAGACCACCCCACAACCGGTCACGGCTCTGGGGATAAGGCCCTTGTCCCCATCAACATGGGGACAAGGTGCTTTGGGCAATGCCCCAAAGCACCCACTCCCCATGTTGAGGGCATGTAGTCTTTAATGGTTCAGGTAGCAGGGCGCTTGCTCATCCCTAACCTGCCGGGCTGCATGCTTGCCTTAAGGGTCTGCCATAGATTTTGGGGGACCCCACGCCATTTTTTTTAAAACATTTTACTATTGCTGGACACGTTGCACTTTATTATTGTTGTAGTTAGAGCATATCATTTCTATAATGCCCCTTATATTTTCACATTCTTTACTAGTTCAAAGCAACACTTTGCACTTTTAAGGGAAGCAGCTTTAATACACTATTTAATTTATTATTATTCCAAGGTTCTTTTTCTTGTTCACGCTTCAAGAATAGTTGTAATTGTGTTGTCAAGAGTCTTCAATGGTAGCAATTGTGTTGTCAATATTAGGCATGTTTGCTTACCCTGAAAATAGACACAGCTTAGCAGCCACTGGATTAAGGTATGGTTTACTAAAATGTGAAGTACATCAAAGTCATCCTCAACACCTCAGAGGGAAGTCGATTCTAGACGGATACCCAGAAGTCACTTGGCCGACTGTACAGCTTGCGTTTCAGCCCAGAGCATTACAGCAGTCCCACTTGTTCCTGTAAACAGCAGCTTTTCCAGCAGAACTCTGCATCTACCAGCCGCTTGCCTGACGATCTCTGCACCACAGAGCTTTACCTTTAGGTATAAAGAATATCTCCTAAACCTGCACGGTTTAGGAGATATTCCCCTCGCAATGCGCCGCTGATTGCAGCGGCGCATGCGTAGGGGGGATCCTCGGCTGAAGGGCCGGCCACACCCGGAAGACACGCCGAGTCAAGATGACATCTCGCTCGGCGTGGACCAGGTAAGTTCTCTTCTCCTCGTTCTGAGGTAAGTATTTCATAATGAGCTAGTATGCGGTGCATACTAGCTCATTATGGCTTTTGCCTTGCAGGTGTAAAAAAATAAAGGGCCAGATTCACAAAAGAGATACAACGGCGTATCTCCTGATACGCCGTCGTATCTCTGTTTCTTTTTTTTTTTTTTTCACAAAGAGTCTTTATTGGGTGAATAATAAAGCATAATACATTGTACATTTACAGAAGCACAATAAATGTGAAGGATTGTATACATCGAAAAAAAATTATCAGTCCTGAAATATGTCAATATCAGCTCCTATCTATACCTTTATTTTATAATAGATTTGTAGTGATGAGAGTCTTTGAATGTTGACCAGCTAGACCAGGTCGCATAGAATTTAGTAATTCTTTCTTGGGAAATACTAATGAGTTCCTCAACTTTTTCCATGCTATTTATTCTCCTAAACCACTCAGCCTTCGTTGGAGTATTAGAAGACCGCCAGTGACAAGGGATACAGTGCCGCGCTGCATTAATCATGAACATGGGGAGTGATTTCAAATACTGATTTTTAGGCAAAGAACTGAAATGTAATAGATACTGGGCAGGGGTAAAGCTTAGGTTTAACGATGTAACTAATTTAACTGTTTCATGTACCGATACCCAGAAGGACTGAATTAGAGGACAAGACCACCAAACGTGTAACATAGAGCCCTCCTCTCTTTTACATCTCCAACATCTGTCGGACATCAGGGGTGAAATTTTATGAAGAATTGTAGGGGTTCTATACCATCTGGTGATGATCTTGAAGCCACTTTCTTGTGTGGCCACATTTAGTGAACCCTTGTGTGCGTATAGATAAATTGTCTCTCAGTCATCTTCAGTCAATTCTATGTCTAGATCTCTTTCCCATGCTTTACAGGATGAGCTGGAGAAATCATTGTCGTCTTCAAACAGCGAGTTGTATACAGTCGAAATAATATGTCTGTGTGGGGAAGTTTTAGTGCAGAGATTTTCTAGCGAAGTGAGGGGCCTTTTCCAGTGGAGGACGTTATCGTTATTGGTTAAAAAGTGTCTAATTTGAATATAGTTCCAGTGAGATAGGAGGCACGGTTTGATTTCTTTTAGGATGTCCTCTCTAGAGAGGAATTTCCCATTTTTAATAAAGTGTTTTGCCAGGATCTCTTTGTGTGGCCATTGATGTGTTGGAAACGATTTTTCCATGCCTGGGGGGAAGTCAGGGTTGTGTCGTAGCGGTGTAAGAGGGCTGAGCCATGGAGACTGATTTTTGACTTTAAAGGTATTACGGAAGCTTTCGAGTGTAGGTCCTATAAGGGGATGTGTTTTTATGAAGTTTGGGTGATACTTAGGATTGATCCATGGTAGAGTTTTTAGCTCATGAGGGTATTGCGCTTGTTCTAGGGAGACCCAGTCTTTCACTGTGTGATGTATATTCCAGTCTACAATTCTCGTCAGTAGGGCAGCTTGATGGTACTTCCTAAGGTCGGGAAGGGCTATTCCACCTCTGCTCTTGGGTAAAATTAGTCGCGAGAATTTGATTCTAGGGGGTTTACCCCTCCAGATGAATGAGGAGCAAGCTTTTCTGAAAGCAGCGAAAAATTATAAGGGGATTTTGATTGGGATTGTCTGCATAATATAGAGAAACCGTGGTAGGATGGTCATTTTAATCAGGGAGGCTCGACCGAACCAGGATACATTTAGGGCGTTCCATCTCTTCAAATCTTCCTGTGTTTCTCTCAGAACGGATTCGAAATTGAGACGGAAGAGGTCTTTCAGGTTTGATGAGATTTCAATTCCTAAGTATGTGATACTGTGGTTGGCCCATTTAAATGGGAAGTTTTTCTTGCATAGTTCTACCTTATCGTTGGGTAAGGAGATGTTGAGGGCATTGGATTTGGAGTGATTGATTTTGAAATTTGACAGTAAATGGAAGTGTTCTAGATCTTTTAGAAGGTTGGGTATGGAAATATGAGGATTCGAGAGAAAAAGAAGCATATCGTCAGCGAAGGCTGCTATTTTATATGTTTTGTCATGAATCTCGATTCCCACAATGTCTCTATTTGATCTAATTTTATTGAGCAGGGGTTCAAGTGTCAGAACAAATAATAGCGGGGATAGGGGACAACCCTGTCTGGTTCCATTTCGAAGGTTGAAGGCGCTCGATAGGTGACCATTAACTCTGACTCTTGCTGTTGGATTTGAATACAGGGCCTTAATATATGATCTCATTTGGGGCAAAAAGCCTATATGTTTTAGTACTGCATCGATAAAGTCCCAGGCCACTCTATCGAACGCCTTTTCGGCGTCTAGGGACAAGAAGAAGCCTTGTTTCCGCTTAGAGGTTAGCCAATGGTTTATGTTAAGAGCTTTTATTGTATTGTCACGCCCCTCCCTACCCGGGATAAATCCCACTTGATCTAGGGAAACCAAAGAAGTTAATAAGGGGAGGATCCTATTTGCAAGGATTTTAGCGTAAATTTTCACGTCTACGTTTATTAAGGAGATCGGCCTGTAATTGGTAACCTGGGTCGCGTCTTTACCCTCTTTGGGTATCACCGTAATATGGGCTTCTAAAAGTTGTTTGGGGGGGTGTTGTTCTAAATGAAGGGACTGGAACATCTTCAAGAACCTTGGTTTCAGTATTTCGGTGAAAGTCTTATAGTATTGTAGGGGTAGGCCGTCCGGGCCTGGGGCCTTGCCTATCTTCATTTCTTTGATAGCTCTGTCGAATTCTGGGCCTGAGATGGGATTTTCCAGTTCTTTAGCAGCGTTCCCTGAAATTTGGGGTGGGCCATATTGTTCTAGGAAGTCTTGTATAAGTTTCGCTCTTTTATCTGAGTTCTGTGGGCATTTAGGATTGGAAGGAATGTTATAGAGGTTTTGGTAATAAAGTTCGAACTGTTTTGCAATCTCATCATTCGAGGAATGCATCTCGCCTTGCTTGTCCCCTATCTGATGAATGGTGTGAGCGGTTTTCTTGTTTTGAACTGCTTTTGCAAGTAATCTGCCACATTTATTTCCTTGCTCGTAGTATATCCTATGTCTCAATATATACTGTCTTTTAATTTTCATGTTTAGCTCATCAGATAGGAGTGCCCTAGTGTGCGTTAGCTCATCGAGTGCAGAGATTGCCAAAGTTCGTTTGTGTGAAAGTTCTAACTGGTGGATGTGTTCTAACAGGGATTTTATTTTGGATTGTTGTTCTTTTTTTATGCTGGTCAGTTTTTTAATAAACTCTCCCCTTATGACACATTTGTGAGCTTCCCATTGCGTAGTCAGTGAAGTATCGTCATTTTCGTTGCGCAAAAAATAATCGTTTAATGTCTCCTTAAACTCTAATGTGTCAGAGGGGTTTTTCAGTACCGCCGTGTTGAGTCTCCAGGTCTTAGTTATGTTGTTCTTTTCTGGGAAAGTCAAAGTCATGGTTACTGGATGATGGTCCGAAAGAGTCATAGGTTCAATTTTTGAGTCCGTCAGAAGTGGAAGGTCAGGCTGTGAGAGGAGGAGGTAGTCAATTCTGGAATATTTTTGGTGTATATTGGAGAAGTATGTGTAATCCTTAGTCTGAGGGTTCAGGATTCTCCATGCGTCATGAAGCATGAGGTCCTGGAATTGAATCTTGATTTGTTTTAGGGCCCTAAATGGTAAGCTCGATGAACCATTTGAGGTATCTATAAGAGGATTTAAAGGAGTGTTAAAATCCCCTCCAAAAATGAGGGTTCCTGAGGCAAACGTTGTTAAGAGATCTTTGATTTTGCGGAAGAAGGCTACCTGTCTCACGTTTGGGGCATAGACATTGACAATAGTAATGGGGTGTTGATTCAGCTTCCCTTTCAGAAAAATATATCGACCTTCGGGGTCAATCAAAGTGTCCACAATTTGAAATGGGGTCTGTCTGGATATCAATACCGAAACGCCTTTTGTCTTGCCTATTGGATTGGTAGCATGAAATGAAGTTGGAAATCTTTTATCTCTTATTATTGGAATCTTATCAGATTTGAAGTGGGTTTCCTGTATAAAAATGATGTTGGCTTTTCGTCTGGAAAATTCGTTGATAAGTTTAGTTCTTTTTTCAGGGATGTTGAGCCCTTTTGCATTTATGGATGATATTTTAAGCGATAAAGGAACAGAGTGAGCTTTGTCAGGAGGCATTTTGTTGACTTATGAATAACTAGCTAGGTTGTCTGAGAGACAGACAAACACACAAAAAAAAAAAAAAAAAAAAAAAAAAAAAGGGAGAGTGGGGGTAAGGGGATAGAAGCAGAGGGGTAAGAAGTGGAGGGGGAAGAACCGGGGATAGATGTAGTCTCACTAATCTATCCTAATTTTGAGGGTCCGGTTGGATCAAAGGGTGAAGTGGTAGTCACCCTTTGTGTGGGTGCGAGGACTGTACAGAACCCGATGGAGCTATATTAAAGATCGTTTGTAATTTGTTTTTATCCTTTCCTCTCTTTTTCTCTCTACCTTTTCTTCTCAAATTATATTTTCCTTTCCTTTTCTATAATTCCTGAGTAGTCTGGTAGTAAATACAGGCACTTTGGAGCTGCAAGCATATATAAAGCAATTGGCCGTTAAGTAAACATCTGGGGCATATATAAAGAAGATGTATTAGTAAATATTCCCGTAATCTATTTATATTCTTTATCTGCGTTTTTAATTGCAAGTCTTGACGGAAACTCATGTTTAAGGTGTGAGGTACATATGCATCCTATTATTGTGCAAACATTTCAATAACTTGGGAGATAACTGAATTGAAATTAACTATGAAGAGAAAGAAGATCCGCCACTAGATGGCAGTATTGTAACAGAGACATCAAACTTATCTATAAGTATGTGAACACCAAAGCTTATACTATGGATTCAAGCTAGAGTGCCTCATCCTACGATGACTATGCAGCTTCAGACACTGTAAGTGACGCTTTCAGAACCTGTTGGTTAATAAATGTAGACTACTTTAAAGTTGTCTGTGGTTGGTTGGGTACCTGTATATAGCTGTATAATGAACACATTGTAATATAGATCGTGTTATTTAACCCAATTGTTCTATCAAGCCTGAAATCAAGGTGAGTCACCCCCCACATAGGTGGTTCCAATGCACTATAAAAATGCATTGAGGCCCTTATCTGGCCAGTGTGTATACTGAGTGTTGAGACATTAGGTGAGTGAAGCTGCATTACGCTTTCCCTGCTCTGTATATATCTAAATAATCTAAACAATTGAACAGAATGGGCCCCTGGTGACCTTCCATACCCTGTGTCAAAAAGGGGATACATGCAACACATAGAACTATATCTGGCTTCAAATCCTGGATAAAGCAAGAAAAATATAACAATAAAAAAGAAAAAACATACCAAAACAAAACTGGTCCTTCGTTCCCTTTGAAACTAAGTGGTTAGGGAAAGAAAAAAAAACGGGGGGGGGGAGGACATATCTGGGACCAAGCCCACTGAAGCCGGGTCCAAGAGTTACCACGCCTCACCAGTTGGCTTCACAATATGTTACGATTATATATGTTAAAGATAGTAATATTGCTGAGAGCATAGGGAGGTTCTAACCACCCATCAGTGTTTCCCGTAGTGGTGGTAAAAGTTCTCCACATGGTGCAACATATTATTATCAAAGACATCTTGTATGTATGGGACTTGCAGTCTCATATAGTCATACCTAAGCAATGGAGTCCTCTCGCATGTCGTGGTGGACGAGTTAAGAGCCTTGCTGGATACGCATCATATCCTGTCTTTTCCAAAATTGCCCCTCCTCCAGCTCAATTAGATACAGTATATAGTCCCTGTAAGTGAAACAGTAAAAATATAAAAACAACACTACCTGAGATTGTGGAGGAGGAGGAGGCTTGTATCAGTAGGCGAGGTGGTATGTCCTGGCGCTGTTCTGCATGTATCTGGCGAAAACTTTGTAAGTAACTGTGTTTCAAACAAACTGAAAAACTTTGGAAGAAAGTTGGGTAGGCCCATGTAATTCGATTAGAGCAATCAGGAATCATGTGTCCATGTGATCTTGGCGATCCATGCGATCTCTGCGTCTGGGTGGTGAGTCACCTTGATTTCCCCTGGCGTCATTTCTTTTGTTGCGTTGAGGAGTTGGTGATCTGCGTCGACGGTCTCTGATTCTTTGAGCTCTTGGCGTGTCGTTGCCGGAAACTGCAATCCAGGAATCATTCGTCATGAAGGAGTCGTACCATTCCGGAACCTCCACCACCGGTATATTCAACATATCGCAGAATGGTCTGATGTCTTCAGGTGTGCGCAAGAGTGCGGTATGTCCCCTCCATGTTGCAGATAGGCAAAAAGGAAATTTCCATCTGTATGGAATTCCCCTGGTGCGAAGCTGTTCCGTCATCGGGCGCAGAGCCCTGCGTTGCCGCAGCGTGATATTTGATAAGTCCTGAAATAATTTTATTTCAATCCCATTAAAGATGATTCTGTTCTTTTCTCTTGCTTTTTTGAGGATAGCTTCCTTCAGCGGAAAGTTCACTAGACAGCATATTATGTCTCTTGGCGGGTCATTATCTCTTCCCCTGGGTCTGAGGGCTCTGTGGATCCGCTCATATTCAATGGGGGATTCTAGGGGCCTGTCAAGCACGTCATTGAATATTGCTGTAGCCGTTTGTTCAACGGGGTTCTGGTCTGCCATTTCAGGGACCCCCCTAATTCTTATATTGTGGCGCCTCCCCCTATTGTCCAAATCTTCTAGATGGCGGGTGATTTCAATCAGGTGGGTCAGATGTATGTCAGTGTGCCTTTGTACCTGCTTAATAGCCTCAGCGTTTCTCATTGTGGCCTGTTCAGTCGCCCCTGTCCTTGCAGCAATGCCCTGGATGTCAGCCCTGATCTCTGTAATGGCTGCAGAAAATGAGGCCTTAATGTCCACTGCCATGGCCTGCAGGTTTGCCTGCAGGTCGGTGAGGCTGAGGGCTTGTGGGGGCTGCAAGGAATGAGGATGGAGGCTCTGTGTACCGCTAGCGGCGATCGCGCCGCTCGTATTCAGGCCTGGAGCGCCGTGCGGGCCGGGAGATTTAGGCGAGACCGCGGCTTTTGGGCCTTCTCCCGGATGGGTCCGGAACATCGCCGGAATAGTGGCTGCGGGCGGATGGTTTGGCTCCATCTGAAGCTGGGGCTATGGGGAGTCTGTCTCACCTCCTTTCCTGTGCCCTGGAGCTCGTTTTAGCGGCCGATGGCGGATGATTGCAGCTCCTTGTGCCGGAGGTCTCAGATCAGGCGTCCATCACGGTCCGATGCCAGGCCACGCCCCCTCTGTTTCTAACTATGCGACTAATTCATAGAATCAGTTACGCATAGATAGGCAGAAGATCCGACAGGTGTAATGGCCGCCGCTGGGGGGAGTTTGCGTCGTAAACCAGCGTTGGGTATGCAAATTAGGAGTTACGGCGATCCACAAAGATTTTTTCCGTCGTTACGTCGTCGCGAGTGTTAAATTTCCGTCGCAAAGATAGGGCACCTTTAACATGGTGTAAGAGTACTCCACCATGTTAAAGTATGCCTGTCTTTCCTGTGTCGCTTTTGAATTTTTTTTTAATCTTTTATTTTTCCCGGCGTAAATCTTTTTTCGCCTCGCGATTCACAAAACGTCGGCGCGTCGTGATTTTGCGCAAAGCACGTCGGGAAATTTGCCTAATTTAAATGGTACCCGCCCCATTTGAATTGGACCGCCTTGCGTCGGACCTGTTTACGATACACCGCCGCAAATTTCCAGCCAAGTGCTTTGTGGATCGGGCACTAAACCAGAAAAATTGCGGCGGTGTAACGTAAACCGGTTACGGAAACTTGCGCCACGTGAATCTGGCCCAAAATTTGTATATGCGGGTTTACAACCGCTTTGATTTAAACTGATTACATTCAGATTTTGTGTGCATTACCCAGTGAATGCATTTTGATTTTATTCTAATAAACAGCTTACACTTAGATGGTGGCGCCCTGTCACATTTGCTCTGATATGTGCATTAAATTTACTCAGGACCTGGTCAAGGGGAGCAGCAATCATTTCAATTGCTCAAATTTTCCATTCAGCCTTACCCTATTTTTGGGGGCCCAGCAGTGTCATAGTTTTAGAATCCAAAGTGAGTGGTGCTGGGCCTAGTTTATTATAGTGGAAGGTGAGTGAAGTGAACCTTTGCTCATTTTAAGCATCCAAACACAAAGAAGCTCTTTTTTTTCAGAATCCCTGCATACTTGAAATACACACAGGTTCTTTTCATTTCGTTTTCAACTATACTCCAAAATCACTTCACTACATCAAACTTCACACTTGAGGTAATCAGTATATTCAAACTGAAATCTAGCTCCTAGTAAAAAGTTTTACCTATACATGTCATCCAATATTGAACGGCAGCTAAACACTAGCCAACCACAAAATGAATTCTGTTGCAACATAGATATTAAAATCCAAACAGAATTCAAAGTGCACAAAACAATGCAAGGCCAACTAGCCGCCCCTAAAGAATTAGGAATATTTTTCTCTTGCATTCAAATGTGAATTAAACTTATAAACATGGTCTACTAATTTTAGATTCATTATTGATTGCTTTTGGAACTAATTAAACAATACACAAACACAATTAATTAATAATTCACCAGCACACCTTCTTTCTTCGCAAAGGAACAATTACCCCAGGGAAAGCAGTATAATTAAAAATGCACTTTTGCTTATTTAAGCATACAGAGATAGAAGCGTCTCCAAGGACAAGGTCTATGTGTACAACAAATTCTATGATTCATCTTAAAATTACTAAGCCAGGAAAAGCCTCGGGGCTGAGAGAACCATTTGGTGCAAGTGTGGTCCCTTCTGCTTTTTCTCTGATGTTGGGAAACAGCTGCTCATACAAGAGTAAAACAAGAAGTGCTCAACCTCATAAATATAATTTTTTTTTTTTTGTGTGTGTGCTTGAATTTTTATACGCAAGCTCTTATCTAAAAATAGTTCTCTATTTAATTGTGTCTAGCTCAGTGAAACGTTCTGTGCATGTGAGATTAGGTAGCCATATACAGTTCCATCTAAAGACAGACCATGTAGCATTGCCTAGGGAAGGATAACAAGCCTTTCTGACTGTTAGCAGTACTTGTAATAATATACAGTGAATTTTTAAAGTGTTGCAAATTCCCTGGGCGCTAATCCATCCTTTTTTTATCATGAAAATCCAAGAAGGGCGCTAAAGTACAGTATATCTGAAAGAAAAACTTTTTTTTTGGATAGGGATAGAGTAAGGCCGGGTTCACACTGATACTACACGACAGTGATACGACTTTCATCGTACTTTGCTCTGCGACATCAGTCCTACATTGATCCTACATTAGTCTGACATCCATCGGACTTTCATGAACAGGATACTACTTTGATCCAACTTTGTGATAGTGTGACTTGTCCTTTGACCAATCAAAACAATCCCAGTGTGAGATAAATTCCTTTTACTGCTGCTGTAATCACCATGTCGGATGTCAAAAGTCAGATGGTAAGGACAAGGCTCCTACTTTGATCCGACTTTAATGATATTCAATGGGCTGAAGTAGGATCAAAGTCGGACCAAAGTAGTACAGGGGGCATTTTCAAAGTCGGACCGACTTGTGTCGGACCAGTTAAGACTGCTATCATAGGGAAACATTAAATTTCAGACGTCATGCCACATGAGCTCCCAATGTCGGAGCGTTTGTCAGACCAGTGTGAACCCAGCCTAAGGAATGGGTAAAACACCTGTTGTGAAGATTTCACTTCATATGTCCTGAAGGAAGAGGAATAATAATAAGGATGATTCTCAAAAAAGTTAAATTCGATACAGACCATACTGTGTGTGATAGCCCAAAGTATATAATCATTAAAGAATAATGACAATAATATGGGTACCTCTGGGTACACCCTGTGGATATACTGACTGAAAACTGGTGGTGACAGGACAATAAGGAATGAGAACAGAAGGAATCTAGATGATACTATGAATCTCTAGGCCTTCGTTCAACCCATTGGGAGATAAAGAAGCCAGTTTATAGATCCAGAATGATTTTCGTTTGCACAACAAGGAGAACCTCTCGTTATCAGTCAGAGAACCCCCCCAGATACATTCGATGGCCACAACCATTAGACAATGGATGTTTTTAGCATGATAGGTTTTGAAGTGGCGGGGGACACTATCTTCATGAAGTTCCTTTTGTATAAACCGTCAGTGCTCCCCTACACTTTTTCGTAAGGTTTGCATTACCAATTCAAATTTTTTAGCCATTCCCTGTTGTCCCATTGAGTCTTTGGGGTTGTGTTTGTTCAGTTCATTCTTATCTTTAAACTTGTGATCTGACAAATTGATTGACTCTGTGTATCACTATGCATTTTGAGATTGTGCTACTGTACTTTTTGTTGACGACAATGTTGCCTAGTAAGCTTCTCCTTTTTCCATGGTTATCCCTCCAGAAATTGTCTTTATTTTAAAAGAGATAATATTTATTTTGTGGGTCACAGGAATAAACTTGATTTTGTTCTTCGGTGACCCAGAGTCAACTGGGCTATTGCCTGCTATCTACTGACAAGACAGAGCTGCTTCAGGATTGGGAAAGATCCTAACAATATTATCAGAATCAACCCAACTGCCTGATTGACAACTGGCTCCTTTGCTTAGAGAGGCTGAGAGCCAAAGCCAGCTAAGCCCACCTCCTCCCCAGTCCAATGTCTAGGGAGCACTTGAGGAGTAGAGCGGAGAGCAGTGATTGACAGTCACTGCTGTCAGCTCTTAGCAGACTAAGAGCTGAGCAATGAGTGGTTATGTGATCGCTCAGTTCTCAGTTGTAGAGCCAAATGTTGCTGGAAGCTTTTCTTTTTGTGATGATGTATTGGGTGTGTACACCTGCTTCATGACTACCATGTTCTTCTCAAGTTACATAATCTTTCCAATTACAGAGTGGCTTTTTATTACTACCTCTTTGCACATGTGGGTCTAGTATCAGGAAGGCCACATCTTTCCTTACTTTGCAATCTGCTTTTTATGTTATCATTTATTTTAGTAGAGTGTAGAATGTATTTGTTTTCTTTTTTTGCATATGTTTCTGACAGTTACATTATGTCAATGTGCAGTCTATCCAGCTCTTCGCCCAATCATCTGCTGCTTTCCCAGTTCCGTAATTCACCTGATTCCATGTTGCTATTTTAAGTCTTATTTCCTTTTCTTTGAGGATTGTGCGTGATAACTAGACTGGGGATCCTCAGGATTATTATTTTTTCTCTCCCTGCCAAATCACCACATCCAAATTTTAGTTGTGTTCCTTTGACATTGTTGGTTCTTTTGGTTCTTACAGTTTTGGTGATGAGTATCAGAGTTGCAAAAGCCACACGAAACAGTGTTACTAGGGTCAACTATTAGGGGGCTGCAGTTGGGATTTGAAAAGATCTGGTGATTAATCACTCTAACAGAAGAGAAAAGAATGACTACACTCAATTTTCAGTTCTATGTATCTTTATTGATACTGTGCAAAAAATAGTTATTTAAGACAAATGCTAGTGCATTTCACAGGTGACCCTACTTAGCCTAGTCAGCTCTATACAGCCACTCTCAGATCATAGGACAGTGTTGGGACATGCCAGTATGGTGTTCCTTTTAAGAGGGTTGCTATGGATCTGGTCAGGCCATTTCCAAAGTCTGCAAAGGGTAGCCAGCACATATTGGTAGTCCTTGCTTATGCCACCCAGTATCCAGAAGCAATCTTTCTCAGAAACATGTCCTCTAAGATTTTAGTGAAAGGGCTGTTTCACATTTGTTTTCCATACCTGTATTCCTAGGGCAGTTTTGACATAGCAAAGAATCCTTTTGTATCAAAGAGCGTGTCATTTGTATAAAACTACTTACCTACACACCTTCATGTACCTTCCCCAAACTGATGGGCTGGTTCAAAAGAATCATGAAAGGTATGCTAGATAAAAAATAAATTGATAAAGATGAAAGACTGGGACTTCCTGTTACCATACTTAATGTTTTCAATAAGGGAAGTGCTGCATCTTCCACAGGGTTATCCTTCCAGTGTGGAGCCCAGTGTAGTGCTTTGGACTCTGGCCATAAGGGGTGCTAACTCACACATAGGAGCAATTCCCTCATGCTAACATTTAAAAGATAACAAAATCTAAACTGAAAGCACACAGTTCCTCCATGTTGCCAGCAGCTTGGCGTAGTCAGCAGGATTCACTGTATAGCAGAATTCACTGTAGAAAAGGAGCTAGAGACCAACATGTGAACAGGAGCATGACCAGAGGTGTGACCAAGAGCATGATCAAATGAAGTAATTGCTTGTAACAACAAGGGCCATAAAAAGTGTTGCGGTGTCAATGTTTTCTCAATATCATGTGGTTAAAGGGAGGCCAGAGGGTATGTCACCATGATTCATCTTCAGTTACCATGGAAGCTACCTGGACTGGAATGGGTGCCCAAAGGACTTGATACTAGCCTCCATTATAGGGCCAGACCAGGCTTTGTCACATGCGGCTATAAGAACCGAGAGATGCTGCGCTCTTTATGCCCCAAAGTGTCAGAGGGTTTACAAGCAGGTTGATGTGTGGGCATGTTGCACCAGGTGTCATTCCTTTTTGAGGCACCGGACCTAGTGGAGGAACTGTACGACTTGACCAAGGAGGGGGGTGCTCCAGAGTCTTCCTTACCAGGCAGCCCAGAGGATCCCAATGGGCCCGGCTCCCCCAGGCTGCAAAATAGTTGTGGGTTCTGCAGGAAAAAAACCCTGACAGAGCTTCCTGTGCATCCCAAAATTACATAGTTACATTGTAGGCAAGGTTGAAAAAATACTCCAGGGTTTGACAAATTTGCTTGGAATCTAGGAGCCAGCTAAAAAAAGTTAGGAGCCAGAAAACTCGCCCCGTCCAGCTTGCGCGGAGAAGCAAACACATACGTGAGTAGCGCCCGCATATGTAAACGGTATTCAAACCACACATGTGAGGTATCGCTGCGATTGGTAGAGCGAGAGCAATAATTCTAGCCCTAGACCTCCTCTGTAACTCAAAACATGCAACCTATAGATTTTTTTAAACGTTGCCTATGGAGATTTTAAAGGGTAAAAGTTTGTCGGCATTCCACAAGCGGACGCAATTTTGAAGCGTGACATGTTGGGTAACAATTTACTTGGCGTAACATTATCTTTCACAATATTAAAAAAAATTGGGATAACTTTACTGTTGTCTTATTTTTTAATAAAAAAAAAGTGTAATTTTTTCCCAAAAAAGTGCGCTTGTAAGACCGCTGTGCAAATACAGCGTGACAGAAAGTATTGCAACAATCGCCATTTTATTCTCTAGGGTGTTAGAATAAAAAATATATATATAATGTTTGGGGGTTCTAATTAGAGGGAAGGAGATGGCAGTGAAAATAGTGAAAAATGACACATATTAGAATTGCTGTTTAACTTGTAATGCCAACAGCCACCACCAGATGGCGCCAGCTCACAGAAGGAAGAGCTTGGGACTTCACAAGGGACCCCTCAAAGTGGGGGCTCACGGAGACACAGGATCCTGTGCCTCTGTGCGCCCCAACCTCCCCCACCACGCGATAGCGGCGAGCCCGTGACGGCCGGTAATTGAGGCCGCGGCCTTGTGGATCTAGATGGACCTGAGACCGGACCGCAACCCGCATCATTAGACCCTGGTGAGCTTGTTTTGTAATTGTGTATTGTAAGTGCATTTCTTTTGAGATTAAATATAGTATCTGACCCATTGCACTTAGGTGGCACTTCCCTTTTTTGTTTCCTTGCAAAATCCAAATACACTACGTCTACAGGCCTTCCTTTATCTAGAGGGCAGCTCACCTCCTCATAGAATGTTAATAGATTGGTTTGACAAGAACGATTCTTCATGAATCCATGCTGATTACTGCTAATGATACTGTTGTCATTACTAAACTCTTGTATATAGACCCTCATCACTCCCTCCAAGAGATTGCATACAATTGATGTAAGGCTAACTGGTATTTTATTCCCAAGGATGTATCTTGGCCCTTTTTTAAATATTGGTGCTACATTGGCTTTTCTCCAATCAGCTGGTACCATTCCAGTCAGTAGACTGTTCATAAAAATTAGGAACAATGGTCTGGCAATTACTTGACTGAGTTCCTTAACCACTTCCTTCCCCGCCCATAGTCAAATGATGTCCTTAGGAGGGATTTCCCATCCTGGGCAGGCATCATATGAAGTCCTCAGAATGCGGGCCGTCTAGGGGGTGCGTGCGCGCACCCGCCACATCACTCGGGAGCCAATGCGTGTGCCCCGGTGGCCACGATGTCTGCGGGGAACCAACGATTGCCTATAACAGAGCAGGGACGTGGATTTGTGTGTGTCAGGGGAGAGGAGACCGATCGTGTGTTTCCAGTATATTTAACCCCTTGATCGCCCCCTAGTGGTAACTCCTTCCCTGCCAGTGACATTTATACAGTAATTAGTGCATTTTTATAGCACTAATCACTGTATAAATGTGAATGGTCCCAAAATAGTGTCAAGTGTCCGATATGTATGCCGCAATGTCACAGTCACGATAAAAATCGCAGATCGCCGCCATTACTAGTAAAAAAGAATAATAATAAAAATGCCATAAATCTATCCCCTATTTTGTAGACACTATAACTTTTGTGCAAACCAATCTGTTCTGCCCTCACTATACGTGGATGAGGTATAATTAGACAGACAGCTAAGGCCCCGTACACACGAGAGGATCCATCCGCTGGAATTGATCCGCGGACCGGCTCCAGCGGATAGATCCCCTGGTGTGTACAATCCGGCGGATCTGTTTCCGCAGATTTTTATCCCCTGGGATGGATTTCAAGCGGATAAAAATTGAAAGACATGCTTTCAAATCTATCCGCTTGAATCCATCCCAACGGATTGATCCGCTGGTCTGTACAGACTCACGGGATCAATCCGTCCGAATGGATCCCCCGCATGCGTCGTAATGATTCGACGCAATGCCCCGAATTCCTTTTATGACAGCGTCGCGCACGTCGCCGCGTCATCATCGCGGCGACGTCGCGACACGTCATCGCGAGGGGATTTTGGCGCGGATTTCGATCCGATGGTGAGTACACTCCATCGGATCCAAATCCTCGCAAATCCTCGAGAGGATTTATCCGCGGAAACGGATAAATCCTCTCGTGTGTACTAGGCCTAACGCTACTCCCTTAACAACTCATTGACTCAGGTACAAGGTCCTTTTTCAACTTTTATTGCAGGGAAGTTAGGGTAAAACTAAAAGTAAAAGAAATAACATACAATGAGTATACACAATATACAAAATATACAGTCCTAACACGCTAGTCTAGCTAGGGTAAGGAAATGTACATACCAGCGATGTTTCCTTTAAGCTGACATAAGAATTGTAGCTGAATAGGTGTGGAGTCTTTTGGGGCAGATGCATGTGTGAAGAAGGAAAGATGGCTACTGGGAGGTGTCTCTCAAGCCTCATGGTATAGTCCACAGAAATTATGGGAAGCTACGGTGGCTTATAAGCAACAATCTCTATCTACCTTCTGGAAAATTATTAACAAATACTAAATATGCAAAAGAGCCACTAGATGGCGATATTACAATGTATTTTACATACCATAGCATATACAGCAATTTAAAGTGGAGGTTCACCCTAAAACCTTTTTTTTTAACATTAGATTCATGCTCATTTTGTCAAGGGGAATCGGGTCGTTTTTTTAAAATCAAAGCCGTACTTACCGTTTTAGAGATACATCTTCTCCGCCGCTTCCGGGTATGGGCTGGGCGTTCCTATTTGATTGACAGTCTTCCGACAGGCTTCTGACGGTCGCATCTATCGCGTCACGATTTTCCGAAAGTAGCCGAACGTCGGTGCGCAGGCGTTCGGCTTCTTTCGGCTACTCGTGACACGATGTATGCGACTGTCGGAAAGCCTGTCGGAAGACTGTCAATCAAATAGGAACGCCCACTCCCGAAGACCATACCGGAAGTGGCGGAGAACATCGCTCTCTAAAACAGTAAGTACTGCTTAGTTTTTAAAAAAACTACCCGATTTTTTCGGTTTAAACAAAGGCACACAAACACTTGCTGAAGGCATGACACAATCAATATACACTTATTGTCATTTTTTTTTACCAAAAATATGTAGAAGAATACATATCGGCCTAAACTGAGGAAAAAATGTGTTAAAAAAAAATTGGCATATTTATTATCGCATAAAGTAAGAAGTCACTCTTCTTTTGTTTATAGTGCAAAAAATAAAAACCACCAAAAGAAAGCTCTATTTGTGGGGAAAAAAATAATAAAAAATAAATTTGGGTACAGTGCTGCATTACCGTGCAATTGTCATTCAAAGTGCGACAGCGCTGAAAACTGAAAATTGGCCTGGGCAGGAAGGGGGTGAAAATGCTCTGTATTAAAGTGGTTAAGGACCCTCGGGTACAAGCCATCTGGTCCCGGTGACTTACTGTATTGATATTACGTTTTTCAAGTATATTTTTTATTCTGTCCTGTGTTAGCCGTGAGGATGCTCTGGAAAGACAGCAACAACTAGCGCCCAGAGGCGATTCAGTTCGCATGCACCGCGCTATATAAGTTTTTCATTCATTCATTCATTCAGGATCCTTTCTGTGACATGTCATGAGGATAAACATTGCAGTTTTGGTTACTGAAGCCCCCTGATTCCCTCGTGGAGACTGAGGAACAGAATACATTTACCGTATTTATCGGGGTATTGCGCGCTCCGGCGTATAGCGCGCACCCCTAAAGTGGACCCGACATTCCTGTAAAAAAAGATTTTAGTACTTACAGTTTTGGTGTCTTGCGCGGCGTCCATCGCCGGGTCCGGCGTCCGTCTGCGGCTTCGGGTGTCCTCTTGTCGGGTCCGGCGTCCTTCTGCGTCGTCCTCCCCGCTCAATCCCCGCTTTCCCGCCCCCAGTTTGAATACTGCGCCGGCATATACCGAGCGCAGTATACTCGTGTATAGTCGGGCAGGCTCGGCTACTCTCGCGTTCACGTCCTGTACGTCCAGGACGTGAGCGCGAGAGGAGCCGAGCCTGCCCGACTATACACGAGTGTACTGCGCTCGGTATATGCCGGCGCAGTATTCAAACTCGGCGCGGGAAAGCGGGTATCGGCGTATATCGCGCACCCACGATTTTGCCCTGATTTTCAGGGCAAAAAAGTGCGCGGTATACCCCGATAAATACGGTAATACCTTTGCCATCTCTCCATCCTTAGTAACCAGATTCCCTTCATCATACTTTATGGGACCAATATGATCTAACCTCCCTTTTTTACTATTTATGTACTTAAATAATTTCTTGGGATTATTTTTACGCTCGTCCGCTATGTGCCTTTTGTGTTCTATCTTGGCCACCCTGATTGCACCCTTACATTTCTTGTTAAAGAAGGAGAGAGAAGCGCCAAGCCAATCTTTTAAACAGCTTAGGAATTTATTCAGTATATACATTTAGTATAAAATAACACTAAAAACTTGCGTGCTAGAGCGGGTCGGAACCTCCACATGCAGTGTCACAGGAGGGCCGCCGGAAAGTCTCTATTGAGGGAAACCTGCGAGCATCATGTGTTAGCCGCAGCTGGAGCCTCAAAATGCCGATAAGCAGCTAATGAAGAAGGGGAGGCTGTGCCTTCGAAAATGCGTTTTGATTGGACAGACAGCGTTTGGGCGGCTCCCCAGTTTGCAGCCCTGGACCACTCCCACCCAGAGACACACAGCCGACATCTCCATGAGGCTTATTGAGGCTCCAGCTGCGGCTAACACGCTGCGCCTGAAGCAGCCTTGCTCCCTTTACAGCATTTATTTAGAGACTTTTTTAGAGACTCATTTTTAGGGGTTCATCCCCCAGAACTTTAAATTCACTCACCATTCACAAGGTTGCACCTTCTGTTCTTTGTTCCTAAGATTTTATATCATTTAATATCTTTTAGCAAGGATCGTAGTTTAGGGAAGTTGGCTCTTTTGAAATTCAGTGTCTTTGTATTTCCCTTATGTTTTCTATTTGTGGGATTTATACTGAAACAAATTGACCTGTGATCACTGTTTCCTAAATTGACCCCTATTTCCACATCCGTGATCAGGTCTGTATTGTTGGTAATCAGTAGGTCTAGTAATGCTTTGTTCCTAGTTGTTGCATTTACCATCTGACCCATGAAATTGTGCTGCAAGACATTTAGGAACTGGCGAGCCTTATGCCCTGTACACACGATCGGTCCATCCGATGAAAACGGACTGATGGATTTTTTCATCAGTTATCCGATGTACCTACACACCATCGGTTAAAAAAACGATCGTGTCAGAACGTGGTCACGTAAACCATGTACGACGGCACTATAAAGGGGAAGTTCAAATCCAATGGAGCCACCCTTGGGGCTGCTTTAGCTAATTTCGTGTTAGTAAAAGACGTTTTGCGCTTTTCTGTCTGTTACAGCGTGATGAATGTGCTATCTCCATAACGAATGCTAGTTTTACCAGAACAAGCGCTCCCGTCCCCTAATTTAGTCTGAGCATGTGTGGATTTTTAACCGATGGACGTGCCTACAGACGATCGTTTTTTTCCTATCGGTTAGTTAACCATCAGATAATTTTAAAACAAGTTCCTATTTTTTTTAACCGATGGATAAAAAAAACGATGGGGCCCACACATGATCAGTTAGTCTGATGAAAACGGTCCATCAGAACGGAGATGAAAACGGTTTCATCAGACAAACCGATCGTGTGTACGCGGCATTAGATGAATGCACGGTTCCTTCCACCCAGTCTATGTCTGGACAATTAAAATTCCCCATTATAATGACACTTCTCATCCTTGCTGCTAATCCAAATTGTGATAGGAGGTTCGCCTCCGCTTCCTCCCTCTGGTTAGTGGGTCTATAGCATACTCCCAGTATTATTTTACCTTACTTACCTTTGTAGCTCTACCCATAAGCATTCCACCTCCTCCCTTGTTCCATAAGTGATATCGTCTCTCATATTCACTTGCACCAAATTTTTCATATACAGGTATACTCCTCCCCTTTTTTACCATCTCTCTCCCTGTTATATAGGGAATACCTTTGAATGGTTGCCAGCCAATCATGAGAGCTGTTGATTCAAGCCTCTGAAATTCCTACAAAATCGAAATCCTCCTCTTACAACAGTATCTCTAGTCCTCCCATCTTGTCCGCCAGACTCCTAGCATTGGTGAACATGCCACGTAGTTTAGACCAGTCGTATACTATCTCCTTATTGGGTGTTCTGAGGTTGCAAATAGGACTTGTTACTGTACTTACCTTGGGTTAAGGTGCTTTAGTCAACCTACCACTAATGCCCCCAATACTACCTGTAATTTGTTCCGCGCTGACTATCGCTACCTCTGGAGCCCCCCCCCCCAGGGCCGGATTCCAGACAAGGCCAACAAGGCCAGGCCTCGGGGCGGCAGTCTGTGCAGGGGCGGCACTGTGGCTGAGAGGAGAGGACACTTTCACCACTTTCACTTTAATTTCGGGAGCTCCCCCCTGTCATGTCACGGATGGTGAGAGGAGAGAAAACTTAGGGAAGAGGAGGTGAGCATCCCCCCCGCTTCTCAATGCAATTTTCTACACCAGCTCCTCAGCCACTTATTTACTTCCCTGATCTCCCTCTGCTTTTCTGGTGTGGCTCAAAGTACCGGTAGTATTTCTGAGAAAACTACCTTGGACATCCTTTGTCTCAATTTAGTTCCTAAGTCCCTTAAATAGTTTTTTAGGACACTCCATCTACCTCTGCACTTTGTCATTGGTGCCAATGTGCACCATGACAGACGGGTCTTCTCCAGCCTCTTCCAGTAATCCATCCACCAGATCAGTGATGTGCTGAATCCGAGTGCCCCGTAAACAACATACAGTTTGGCGCTTCAGGTCTTTGTGACAGATTTCCCTTTCTGTCCTGCGCTGGCGGGAGAGAAAAAAATCTCCTGCTAGCAGCATCTTTGGAGCGGTGAGAGGAGCAGTATGTATACCACTCCTTCCCATTTAAAACAATGGTAAACTGTGGTAATACCGCCCGCAATGCGCCTCTGCAGAGGCGCATTGCGGGCAGAATAACCCTTTATCGGCCGCTAGCGGGGGTGAATACCGTACCGCTAGCGGCCGAATCCCGCGGCAATTCCGACAGTATACCGCCACTGCGCCTCCTGCCCCAGTGTGAAAGGGGCCTTAAGATAGGCTTACCTGTAGCATGAAGTTATAAAAAAAGGGGTTTACAATCACTTTAAGAGTTAGGACAAAGGAAAACACAACTTTTGTGACAACAGATGGGCTGTTCCAGTATATGGTCCTCCTTTTTGGCCTACAACGGGTTCCATCCTCTGATGGACCACATTTTTAAACCCTACAAAGCATATGCTTCATCATATCTGGATGATGTTGAAATGGCTGACTGAATACTAAAAAAGCTATAACTTCTGTCTAGGGGAACCTATGGGCATCCTGTTAGTCAGTAAATGACCTTAGTTTAGTCTGTGACTTAAACAAGCGGTTGTTTTGTTTGTTTTATGCTATCGACTTGCTATGCAAAGCCCTACTGCGTTGAAACTGTGTTTGTTTGCTGCCTTGCTGAAAACAAGCGCAGGATAACCTTGCTTGGACTGTTTCTGGCAGTCCTTTTTTTTTTTGTTTTTTAATAGTTTACTGCTTTAAATACCAGTGAGCCTGTCAACTACAATTAATTCCTAGTTGTCCACTGTCCAGGTCAGAATTTGTAGCATTATTAGTTACAAATCAACTATAAAGCTTTCATGTGGTATTCTTTATACAATTATGTATACTATTAGCTAGATTCAGGTAGGGGCGCGCATCTTTAAGGCAGCATAGCGTATCGTATTTACGATACGCTGCCTTAAGTCAGAGAGGCAAGTACTGTATTCACAAAGCACTTGCCTCCTAACTTACAGCAGCGTAGCGTAAATGGGGCCGGCGTAAGTGCGCCTAATTCAAATGAGGATGGAGGGGCGTGTTTTATGTTAATGTTTGGTGACCCGACGCGATTGACGTTTTTGTACATATCCCAGTGTGCATTGCTCCAAAGTACGCCGCAAGGACGTATTGGTTTCGACGTGAATGTAAATTACGTCCATCCCCATTCACAGACGACTTACGCAAACAACGTACATTTTTCAAATTTCGACGCGGGAACGACGGCCATACTTAACATTGACTAGGCCAGCTATTTGTTTGACTAACTTTACGCCGGGAATCGCCTTACGTAAATGGCGTATCTTTACTGCGACGGGCGCACGTACATTCGTGTATCTAGGCATTTACATATTCTACTCCGAACTCAACGGAAGCGCCACCTAGCGGCCAGCTGAAAAATTGCACCCTAAGATACGATGGCGCAGGCTGTGGTATCTTAGCTAGGTTTAAGTGTATCTCAGTTTGAGAATACACTTAAACTTATGACGGCGCAGATTCCGAGTTACGTCGGCGTATCTACTGATACGCCGGCGTAACTCTCTCTGAATCTGGCTATTTATATACATATACTAACCTCTTTTTTGTTTAATTAAAGTTATACATTTTTAGCAGGCTGCATTGTTTCTCTGTATGTGAGGCACAACAACAACAATTAAGTTGGTCAAGACCAGCTTGTTGGTAAATATGCTAAATGATTACCACGATTGGTTCCCGATCGCTATATCTGACAATGCAGCTGTCCAACAAAGGGCTATCAAAGAACAAGCAGCTAGCACAGGTGCATACAGCAGCAGAGATAAAGGGGCCGCTTTTGCTCACGCAGCTCTCAACCACAATTTCCTCTCCCCATCATCAGTAAAATTATATATTATTTAGAGCATATTTAGAATATAAACTTATTTAGACAGTCACAATATTTTCAACTGAAACAAGAAAATGTATGTTCTGTGTAATTCCAACAGAGGGGTGTTGTTTTAGGCATCAAAGATTATGTGCATGATAATCAGGCAACTGTGCAATTTCTATCGATATATAAACAGTAGGTCTAATTCCTTAACCGCTTGCTGACTGCCTCACGCACTTATACATCGGCAGAATGGCATGAGCAGGCAAAGCAATGTATATATGCGTTGCTTTGAATATAACGCCTAGCGGGCACGCACCCGCCGCAGTCTCTGTGACCGAGCCCGCGGGACCCGCGGACTCGATGTCTGCCGGTGTCCTACGATCGTTTCACAGAATGGCAGAACAGGGGGATGCCTTTGTAAACAAGGCATCTCCCTGTTCTGCCTAGTGACACAACACTGATCGTCTGCTCCCTCTCATCGGGAGCAGTAAGCCACGCCCCCACACGGGCTCATCGGGAGCAGTAAGCCACGCCCCACACGGTTAGAATCACTCCCTAGGACACACGTAACAGCTTCCCCACCCCCTACTGGTGAACCCCCTTCCCTGGCAGTCACATTTATTCAGTAATCAGTGCATATGTATAGCATCGATCGCTGTATAAATGTGAATGCTCCCAAAATAGCACCAAAAGTGTCCGCCATAATGTCGCAGTCATGATAAAAATCGCAGATCGCCGCCATAACTAGTAAAAAAATAATAATAATAAAAATGCCATAAAACTACCCCTTATTTTGTAGACGCTATAACTTTTGTGCAAAACAATCAATATATGCTATTGCGCTTTTTTTGCCAAAAATATGTAGAAGAATGTGTATCGGCATAAACAGAAATAATTTGCTTTTTTTTTTTTTTTTTAAATGTGGATATTTATTATAGCAAGAAGACCAAAATATATATATTTTTTTAAATTGTCGCTCTATTTTTGTTTATAGCGCAAGAAATTAAAACCGCATTGGTGATCAAAACCACCAAAAGAAATCTCAATTTGTGGGGAAAAAGGACATCAATTTTGTTTGGGAGCAACGTCACACTACCGCGCAATTGTCAGTTAAAACAACACAGTGCTGAATTGCAAAAAGTGGCCCGATCATTTGGCAGCCAAATGGTCCGGGGCTGAAGTGGTTAAAGCAGAACTCTGGTTTGCAATTTATCACTTATTTTGGTAGCACATGATGTAATGACCATCATCCATCACCTTCTCTACATGGCAGCTTTATCCACTACATGCAGTGATCCCCTAACAACCTCTCTCCAGTTATGGTTCCAATTGCACCTAATTTTTCACAAATGCCAGTATTGGCATTCCTACCCCTATAGTTCTCAAGACTTTCAGGGGTGTACGGACATCTGGTGGAATTACCAATAGCAGCATAATGTTATTTTTTACCCACCCAATAGCATGCACATAATGCTCAGTAATGCTCACAGGAGAGGTAAGCATAGAAATACATTGACAGTTTGGATGTGCAAGGGCATGTAAATTTGTCGCCCCCTTGTTACACCAAATTAAAACCCAGACTTGCACTCCCCACAGCTTGAGCCACAAAGTTTGCTATGACTTGTGGTCCCAGTGAAGGTGTACACGACTCCAACCCTAATGCCGCGTACACACGATCATTTTTCGGCATGAAAAAAAACGAAGTTTTTCGGCATGTAGAAAAAACAAAGTTTTTCCAACTACATCATTAAAACACCATCGTTTTAAAAAAATGCTCTAGCAAAGCGTGGTGATGTACAACACGTACAACGGCACTATAAAGGGGAAGTTCCATGCGGATGACACCACCCTTGGGGCTGCTTTAGCTGATTCCGTGTTAGTAAAAGACGATTCGCGCTTTTCTGTCTGTTACAGCATGATGAATGTGCTTACTCCATTATGAACGGTAGTTTTACCAGAACGAGCGCTCCCGTCTCATAAATTGCTTCTGAGCATGCGTGGGTTTTTAACGTCGTTTTAGCCCACACACGATAATTTTTTACAACCCGAAAAACGACATTGTTTAAAACGACTTTAAAAAATGCAGCATGCTCGAAATATTTTTGGTCGTTTTTTAGAACCCGAAAAATGATGTGAAGCCCACACATGATCATTTTAAATTATATTTTTTTAAAACAACCTTTTTTCATGCCGAAAAATTATCGTGTGTACGCGGCATTAGGTTGAATAAAAGGTACTAATTGATCTTTTTTCAAAACAATAGAAATAGCATACATTGTGGGCAGGAAATGGTATTCTCTTTGGATTGCTCATTGGAGTCTGCTTTAAAGTGATACTAAACCACAAAAAAAAGAAAAAGAAAGAAGCTTTGGGCCTCCAGATTTTTTCCATAATATGCAAGTATGCAAAACATATTTGAACATATAGGGCCAGATCCACAAAGCACTTACGCCGGCGTATCTCAAGATGCGCGGCGTAAGTGTAAATATGCGCCGCATCCACAAACCTAGATACGCCTGAAAATCGTCTTCTTCCAACCGACGTAACTTTTCTGCGCCGGCGCATCGTGGGCGCATATATTCGCTGGACGCATCTGGCGCTCCCATTGATTTGCTATTCAAATATGCAAATGAGGGAGATACGGCGATCCACGAACGGACGTGCGCCCGATGCGGGCTACGCGCGCCACGCGTAAGTTGTACGTCAGGCCTAAAGTTACCCCTCATAAAGCAGGGGTAAATCAGCAGCAGACATGCACAGGTCAGCTGGAGAGCAGCTTCAGCAGCACCGTTACGGACGAGCTGAGCATCCACACTTGCAGGACAACAATCTGTTTGCCAACATGCCAGGGGCATCCATGGTCATAGCTATACTACTGGCTTCACAGGCGCGTAGGAGGAGGGCACGGGAGAGGATATACCGACCGCGCCTAAACGTCTTTGGCATGGGGGATTCGGAGGTGTATCGTATCTTCAGATTCAGCCCTGCTGCCATCCTGGAATTAGCCACAACCCTGCAAGATGACATCACCAGCCAAACAGATTGCTCACATGCAGTGGAGCCACTGGTCAAGGTACTGGCAACACTCCATTTCCTTGCCAGTGGCTCGTTCCAGTGTACAAGTGGAGTTGTGGCTGGGATGGCACAATCCTCCATTAGCAGATGTGTGCACCAGGTTGTCCCCGCAATCCTCAGACGTATGTCCCACCAAATCATCAGACCCACCCAGGAGCATCTGCGGCAGAAGGCAATGCGTGATTTCTACAGTATTGCAAGATTCCCACGCACCGTGGGGGCCATTGATTGCACACATGTTGCACTACGGCCCCCGTGACACTGAGCACATATACCGCAATCGTAAGCATTGGCATTTCATCAACGTACAGGTGATAGCCGATGGCCAATGCCTTATATGACACATCCGTGCCAAACACCCAGGGTCCAGCCACGACAGCTACATATACCGGCAAAGCACCATCCCAACAGAATTTGAACAGAAAGTGTACAGGAACAACTGGCTGGTTGGTGAGTGACATGGGAGTCAGGCATATCTGTCCGACCCCATGATGCAGACATCACAAGGGCTACATGCATGACTAACATCCTCCTGTCTTTTCCCTTCCAGGTGACTCTGCATATGCACTTGGGCCCCATCTCATGACTCCATTCCGGAATCCCGAAACCAGAGGAGAGAGAAAATACAATGATGCACACACACGTACCCGTGCAGTGGTGGAACGCACCTTTGGCCTTCTGAAGTCCCGTTTCCGATGCCTGGATAAGTTCGGGGGTACCCTGTTGTATTCCCCAAACTTTATGTGCCAGATCATCGGTGCATGTTGCATGCTGCACAACTTTACCGTGAGAAAGGGCCTGGAGATTGACATACGTGAGGACCTGACCCCCGAACCAGACATTCCCCCCCCTAACCGAGGCTACCCCGTCTGCTGAGGGAACAGCAGTCAGGAGATGCCTCGCAGTAGGCATCTTTGCACGTTAAGCACACACATTCATCATGGCACAAGGAGAATGCACGCATGCACACCACTGTGGTCCCTAGCTCACACACACCACATCCACATCACATTGGATTAGCCCAAGTCCAACATGCAGGACTTGGAAGCATCAACACCACGTCAAGGCTCCAATTATGTTGCTGTCCATTCATACCACATTCACACGTTCCTGGGGATCACTTCTCCCTGACGACCGAGGGTGACACCCCTTTTCCGGCAGGAATGTCACCCCCACATTCACACACCAGTCACACTGTAGCCAGCACTCCTCACCGTGTGCTTGGGCTTTCAAAAAAAAACTCATAACCTGAGTATAAAATATCAACAAAAAAAAAACTCATATCCTGAGTATAAAATATCAACAAAAAAAACTTATAACCTGAGTATGAAATATTAACACAAAAAAACATCAGCGGCGCGGTCGTGGCCCACGCCTGGTGCCATGGCCACGGCCCCGGCTCCTCATGGGAGACTCATGGGGGGAATCAGGAGGAGGAGGAGCATCCCCTGGTCTCTCCACGGCTGGTGGCCTGTGTCCAACGCCAGGGCGATGCGGGTGAGGCCAGCATTTGTGTCGGCCTTCAGCAGCCTGGACTGCCTCCCCTCTGCCTGGATGGCTGCAGTGTTTTCCCTGACACCCTCTGCCAGGGTGTGGACCTCATCCACAAGGCCTGCTATGGTGGCCTGCAGTTCCCCCAGGCAGGTGACCACAGCAGCAGAATTGGAGCCAACATCCTGGACAGCTTCCGTCATGGTGGCATAGGAGGACTCCCCCCTAGTCTTCCAGGACACCTTCCTGTGGCCAGAAGAGGCTTGGGGCCGTGGAGAAGGGGAGACCCTTGAAGGGAAAGCCCTGTTGGGGGAGGACCCGGAGGGGCTACCCCTGATGGAGGTATGACTGGTCCCAGCCAAAGGGGGAGAGTCCTTCAAATAGAGGCGGACCTCATTGCCACTGGTCACCTCCTCCTCAACCACCTCCTGAGAAGAGGTGTGTCCACTCCCCTCCACTGATGACTCCTGGCTTGCCAGGGGGTCTGACTCGGACTGATGTCCGGGGGATGGTGTGGACTGGCCACCGGCAGCAGATGTCCCAGCACCCTCCTGCACATCTGTGGATGACACAAAACATTCACATGTTGGAGGACCCACACACTTGTCACATGTTCACTTCCACCCCCACACATGCTACACACCAGATAGGAGATAAAACACACTTACCTGTCCTCAAGGCATCCTCAATCCTCAAGCCCTCCACTCCCTCCACTTGATGCCTGTGGAGGCACTGGGCAACCACCTGCTCATCAGGAGTGAGCGTCAACGTAGTTGCTGGTCCCCCTCCAGTGCCCCTGGCATAAGCCCTCATCTTCGCCATCTTACCTTTGGCCAGGCGACACAGATCTTTTTTTTTTTTTTATGTCATTGGTGGTCCTGACCTCGCATCCCAACGCATTCACATCAGCCGCAATCTGCGCCAGGATCTCCGTCCTCCTGGCCTTGGTGGTGTTGGCACTCTCTGCACCATGGAGGTAGACATCAAACTGGGACATGGCCCTGATGATCACCTCCTTCTCCTGTGGGGAAAAGTTCAGCTTCCTCCTCTTCTCTGAACTTGGAGCAGACATGGCTAAAAAAAAAACAGCACCAAAACAACCAGCAAAAAGTACCTTGCTTCACGGAAGGAAACAAGCGGATGTACTTTTGCACTCGACAGGCGCATGTCTGGGCGTATTTAAGCCCTGGGCATATCTCAGGGATTAAGCCGGGCCATGTTCTGAGCATGCGCAGAGGGGCGCGGCACATAGTCAGCGTCACGGCGCATGCGCCGTTCGTTCGGCCCTTCATTTGCATGGGGTCACGGTTCTTTTCAATGGAACACGCCCATTTCCTTCCTACTTTGAATTATGCCAGCTTACGCCTATGAATTTACGTCGCGCCGGCGCAACGTTGGACGGAAATGCTCTGAGGATACGGTATTTGCCTCTCTGAGTTGAGCCGGCGTAGCGGAAATGAGATGCGCTACGCCGGCCTATATATGCGCTGCGCTACGTGGATCTGGCCCTATGGCACACTTGCCCAGCTAAGCCTTCCCCTCCAGTGCTGTGGTGTTAGGGCCCATTCACACCTGAGCGTTTTGTAGCCTGAAGCATGAAGCTACAAAATGCTAGAGGGGAAAAAATCCATTATTCTCAATGGAGATGGTTCACATCTCCACTCCAAAACGCCTGAAGCCGAACGCCTGAAGCTCAAACAAGCTCTGGACCCTTTTTTGGCGCTCGAATTGGGCTGATTTGGGCATTTTTGAACGTTTGTATTCCCATAGAAACGAATGGAAACGCTTAAGCGTTTCTACGGCGTTTTGTCGCTTTAATCTGTTCTCTGAAATAGAATATTCACCCAGGAAGAAGATAAAAAAAATCTACAAACATAGCAACAAATGAGGAAAGAGATGATAATTTTTCCTATTGGCTAAAATAAAAAACAACGAAGTTCAAAAACGTCGGACAACGCTGTATGCAAACATGCGAATATGTGCGAATACGCGCGACAAACACCGGAAAAAACTTTCAAAAACGCTACGCTCAGGTGTGAATGGGGCCTTAGCGTTGCCCCCAGTGGTGCCTCCAGTGCCAGGCACCCAGGGCATGTGCCTCATATCTCCTGCAGTGCACCCCAAGTCCTTGATGATAGGATTGCCAGTCAGTACAGCCACCATCTCTTCCTGCAGGTTGCCTGAAAGAATGATGTCATTCAGAGCTGAGGGATTCTAAACCCTAGGCTTAGCCTTGGCTCTGACATGTCACATGACAAAACACGAGGAGGAAATTGAGAGGAGGGGCATCCCCTGGCATTTTGCTTTGCTGTCTCTGAGGTCTGTAAGTTCATGGAGGGATAATTGACCTGGGGGAGGTAACAAAAATGTGTGCCTGAGGTAGAGTAGAGTAGATTTTTGCTGACAGAAGAGATTTGATATATGACCCTTCATCTTATCATATTGGTTACACAAATGTTCCATGGGTGTTAGTGTTGCTAGATCACTCTTACAGGCCAAAGTTTGTACATAATAAGAAATCTGAGTATATCTGTAGCTTTCTAAGCTCATTTTATCATCATTTTATCATCCCTCCCAGTGTCAGGGCACTGCCCTTTGCGGTCACATTTCCCCAGTTGGCTCTGGGTGGAATTGAACCTGGGATCTATCCGTTACAAGTCCAGCTCTTTGCCTTTGAGCCACTGCTCAAGTATTACTTTGCTTGCTGTCTGTTGGAGCCTAGTTCTGAACCTGTACTTCTGCGGACCAATCAGTGACCAGTGCGGCCTATTTAAGCCAGCCCCTTCCTCCTTGCTAATTGCTGGTTCGTTGTCAGCTTTACCCTGTGAGAGAACCTTGGAAACATGTATACCCAGACCTGCTTGACCCGGATTGGACCTTGACGATTCTCTGCCATCTCCTACACTTGACCCCTGCCTGCTTATCGGATTTGCTGTTGTCTCCTGCCCCTTGACCTTGGCTTGCTCTCACGGACTTCCTCTGATCTCTCCAACTCCTGACCCACGGCCTGTGACCCGGATTTGCCTTTGTTTCCTGTTGATCCCTTCTGGACTTACCTGCCTGTTCCTGCCTGATCAACGACTGTCTCCAGTCCTCTGCACCTACCCTGTTTTCGTCAGCTGCACCAAGTCTGCCTACCAGTTCCCGGCACAGGTGCCTCCTTGTGCCGTCCCTCCTCTGTTCTAACTCCAGGGAGTGGTCTGCACAGGGTCGCAAAGGTGAGCCGCCCTCAGCATCTCGGCCTCGGTAAGTAACGTTCCTGATATTACGAACCAGCCATTATGTCTGAGGCCGACAGGGCATGCTCACCCCTTGAAAACCTGTGTCAACAGGTGTCTGTTTTGACGGTTGCCGTTCAAAAATTGCAAGAATTACATAATGGACTGACGGATAACATGGAGTCCGCAGACTTGTTAAAAACGTTCACTTCCTTGGCTCTGCAAGTCTCCAGCCTGAACCATATCATTCTGGAACTTCAACAAGAAGTTCAAATATTTAAAGGGACAGCACGCCCAGCCCCGGAACCAGCATGTTATGAACCATTTGTTGTCATGCCAGAAAAATTTGATGGTAGCCGTGCATCCTTCTTGTGCTTTAAAACCGACTGTGAGCTATTGTTCACCCTTAAACCTAGGACCTATGCCACAGACTATATTAAGGTTAGAGCCTCTGTCAACTTGCTAACAGGGCAGGTCAAATCGTGGGCTCACCTGCTGCTGCAGGAAAAAAGTCCAGTCTTGGACAGCTGGGAGACGTTCATGTCTGCTCTGGACTCATATATTCCTGCTTCCAAGAGGACCAGCACTCCCAGGTCTGCTCTTACTCCACGGGGCCTACGGGTACCCAGGGACAGGAAGCCCCAATACGGTTATGACCTCCAGCCAGCCCAGTGTGTGCCAAATTATGTGACTCCGTATGTGCCCAGCCTGGAAGTTTCCCCATCACAAGGTCTTGACATTTCTGTGGATGCACACACGCCTATCTTGGAGGAGGAAGAACCCATGCAGATCGGGGCCATCCGGTCCAGCCTATCTACGGCAGAAAGAGAGCAGAGAAGAGCCCATGGACTTTGCTTTTATTGTGGTTCTAGCGGGCACCTTATATCGCTTTGCCCAACTCGCCCACCTCGGCCAAAGCTTCTTCAAGTGGGTACTATTGGAAGTTTTTTCTATGCCCCAGAATCCGTACCTACCGTTCCAGTTTCCCCAGTTCCAGTGTCCCCAGTTCCAGTGTCCCCAGTTCCAGTGTCCCCAGTTCCAGTGTCCCCAGTCCCAGTGTCTTCAGTCCCAGTGTCTTCAGTCCCAGTGTCTTCAGTCCCAGTGTCTTCAGTCCCAGTGTCTTCAGTTCCAGTGTCTTCAGTTCCTGTGTCTTCAGTTCCAGTTCTTATGTCCTCAGTTTCTGTGTCCCCAGTTCCAGTTCCTGTGTCCCCAGTTGAAGTTCTCCCTCCAGACTGCACATATGCCTCAAATGGTACTATGGTCCGTAAACAGGATCTGGAGATATTTGAACGAGCTTTACAAGCAAGGAGGGCGCCCCCTACCAGAACTTCAGGATCAAAAAAGCCAAAAAAGAAAAAGTAACAATCTACATGCTCCCCGTTTTATCCAAGCTTCCCATCAGGAGCTTCCGGAACTAACGGACAGGTTGGGCGTCCGGAGTCCGCCCCTAGGGGGGGGGGCACTGTCAGGGCACTGCCCTTTGCGGTCACATTTCCCCAGTTGGCTCTGGGTGGAATTGAACCTGGGATCTATCCGTTATAAGTCCAGCTCTTTGCCTTTGAGCCACTGCTCAAGTATTACTTTGCTTGCTGTCCGTTGGAGCCTAGTTCTGAACCTGTACTTCTGCGGACCAATCAGTGACCAGTGCGGCCTATTTAAGCCAGCCCCTTCCTCCTTGCTAATTGCTGGTTCGTTGTCAGCTTTACCCTGTGAGAGAACCTTGGAAACCTGTATACCCAGACCTGCTTGACCCGGATTGGACCTTGACGATTCTCTGCCATCTCCTACACTTGACCCCTGCCTGCTTATCGGATTTGCTGTTGTCTCCTGCCCCTTGACCTTGGCTTGCTCTCACGGACTTCCTCTGATCTCTCCAACTCCTGACCCACGGCCTGTGACCCGGATTTGCCTTTGTTTCCTGTTGATCCCTTCTGGACTTACCTGCCTGTTCCTGCCTGATCAACGACTGTCTCCAGTCCTCTGCACCTGCCCTGTTTTCGTCAGCTGCACCAAGTCTGCCTACCAGTTCCCGGCACAGGTGCCTCCTTGTGCCGTCCCTCCTCTGTTCTAACTCCAGGGAGTGGTCTGCACAGGGTCGCAAAGGTGAGCCGCCCTCAGCATCTCGGCCTCGGTAAGTAACGTTCCTGATACCCAGCAACCTTTAGGCCACTGCAAGGGTCCTTGGAACTTGTAATCTTAGGGTACATGGATGCATAGCAGCAGATTCAAAGAGGACTATACACCCCATAACTCACTCTGTTGGCACACAGGTATGAGGTCACTGGCTGCACGAATAATCATAGGGACAAACAATGTTCATGAATAATGTCATGAATAAGTAACCATGAATAAGTCAGGAAGTGACGAAACATGTCGGGGCGTGGCCTAATCAGCGTTTGAAGTTTCGTTATACACTAAGGACAAATAGTGTCTACTTTTGGGCTGTCTTGGAGTTCCGAGCAAGCAAGTGTCGTTCGAGTGGGGTGCTGTGCCAAGATTGCGGTGAGAGTGTCTGGTTGATCGTGGATCCGCCGTGACCACCGTTTGTCAGCTAAGGATTTGGAGTATACACATTTGCTGCTGTTATACACTGCCTGCATTTTAATTTTGTTTGTGAGTGCAACTTTTGGAGCTTGTATTGAGTGTTTTAATTAAACTGGTCATACCTTTTTACACTATTGTGCACTTTCCTTTTTTTTGTATTCATTTGGAAAATTTGTGGACCTCAACACTGGATTATGCAAATTGGTGACACATTGGAGATATTTGGGGTATATGCTCGTTAGCCAAGCACGAGAGTGTAAGTCATATTGTTGCGGTGAGTGGCCATTTTGATGGGTGATTGGAGCACTGAACACTGAGGTGTGGTGGAAGTCCTTGAAGATTGGATCGATTACTGTTTACACATTTATGAACTTTTTTCTGCTATTTCACGTCTTTTAGTTGTATCACGGGTTCATTTATTTATACAATCGCATGTTTGTGATATACATTTATATAAGTTTGTATTCACTTACAAGATTCTGATCAACACATGCTTATGTATCTTGTGCACATTGTTGCACTTATAGTAGAGTATTAGTATATTCTACCAGCGCTGTGAATTTGTACTGACACTTGGTGTACAGGATTAGGTACTTTTTTTTCTTTCAATGTTCAGACCACTGGAAGGTACGAGGCTGTATGATAACAGTCCATATCGCTATATTTAGTTTTATGTTATTGTTACGTTTGTGCTCTCATAGGCTCACATTGATAAAAAGCACTGTGCAAACTGTTGGCGCTACATAAATCCTGTATAATGGTGACAAATAATCATTATAGCTTATTAAACTGAGCCTTTATATCCCTAAACTAGCTCTCTGGTTTTCTCTAGAACACTTTGAGTTAGTTGACAGGCTTTGGATAATATCCAACATTCTCAACTGCTCTTGGATGAAATCCTATACATTTTCTGTATCGATTTTGTAACCAAATACTATTTGTAAGTTAGCGTTTAGATATCTCAAGATGAGTGGACCAATGCAGATAGAATATTCAAGGTATAATGTACATTTTTGGTAGATTGGTGGACATAGAAAACCTTTTTATGAGCAGAATCAAACAAAAATAGAATGAAGTCAAGAAATATTATTGTTCTTGAATTTCATTTAAGCTCCTCTAGAGGGCGACAGATCATTTCATTCGAAAAAATACCAGCAGTTTATTGTGTGTCTTTTCTAGCATCCTTAAAAATATTTCACAAAATGTCAGTGCAATGTGGTCACTCTCTGTTGATAATATGCAAGTAAGGAAACACGGTAAGCAACATTGCAAAGATGCAATACAAGGCAAAACATATTATGCTAGTTATATGGCAAGCTAAATTTAAAACTCACAAGAGATATATGGAAATGAGAAGCGTCAGAAGATTGGAAGCCAGGATTGAAGATGGTATGAAGGTGAACCCATCAGGAGAAAATTAAATATTTTAATCAGTGCGTATTTGGACAATGGACCTCATTTATAAAAAGTGGATAGGAAATATGTTTATGTTAACAGTGGTTCTTAACAGGTGAGACAGGCAAGAATTTCAGGATCAAAGACTGCTATATATTTATGGCTAACTAAAAAATGTATAGAAATGGCAGGAGACATTTTTAAAAGCAGAAAGACTCACTATAATTTAACTACACATGCTGGAGCAGGTTTTAAATTATTGCACGTATAGACTGTCCGGAATTTACCAGGACAGTCCATCTTGGTTCTCTATCCTGAGAATACTGTGTTCTGGGATCACAACATACCGTACTTCCTATTTGAGTTACTGAGTATGTACAGTAACTCAAAGAGATATCAATTGAGGGGACTGCAACAGTGAGGGGGAAGTTCCTGTATAAATAGTGGGCAGGACCACCTGGGAATGTGGGTCCTTTCTGGGTGAGACTGCCCAAAAATTGGACTTGTTGAGCGCAGGCCAAGGGCAAGGGAAACAAAGTCGTAGGGACTAGGACAAAAGTGTTGGTAAGTTGGTTGCATGTTCCATCCTACCTGGTCAACAAGATGACAATCTAGTGGCATAGTCAGGTAGGTTGGTGAATGATATAAAGCATAACTAGACAAGAAATAATGATCACAGTCATACACATGTATTTATACATGTATTTACATGTATGTAGATACATATGTATTTTTAGGGCCCATTCACAATCCTGCGTTGTGGTAACTTTCAGTAACCACAGAGCATGCTTTTGATTGCACCTTGCCATCATGCAACAATGCATGTGTGTACTTGTGTGTGGGTGCCTGAGATCTCCTATGCCTACAACCTCAAGACTGTATATCTGCAGTGTGAGGTCTGATTGCTAGTCTCCAGTGATTTGGTGTGTTCTCCTTGCTGGTGTCTGACATGAGGAAATAAACCGTGCCTATACCAAGATGGCCACCTCTACATACCTCCCAACTTTATGAGTTTGGAAGTAGGAACACGTATTAGCAAAAATATAGGAAATATTCCTGCTACGCCCACTAAAAGGAGAATTATACAAAAAAGAAGATTAGTTTAACCCACAAGTGTTTTTTTTTACCACTATTATTCCTTTATATTGGCTTTTGACACTTCAATCTAGAAATTGGATGAACGGTTTAGTACTGTGAAACACTTTAAAAAAAAAAATAGTGCATTTTATATACAACTATATACATAAGACCAAAATGAGGATGACAGAGGGACATTGTTCCAAATCAGGGACAGTCCCTCGAAATCAGGGACAGTTGTAAGGTATGACCTCTATACAGTGCAGAATAAGCCATGGTGAGTCAGTGTAGCCCTCTTTTGGGGGGTTATGAGAAATAGCCCTCTCCAAACAGGATATTAATCTAAACTTGTGTGTAAATAAGAAAATTAGAACCTTCACTAAGTGGAAGAGTGGGATTGATAATAAAGATGGCAATGCCTCCATCCAGGACAGGGCCTCTGTGAACAGAAAAAAAATCCCTTCCTGGGAAATTAACCAGTAATCTAATCAAAGTATTTGGAAGCAGAGGAACTACTTCAACCAGCATTTAACAATAACCATAAGTATTTATCTGCACACTAGCATGTACAAACAGGCATTATCAACAAAGGGCCTGATATAAGTCCTGGTGGAATTGTGCACATATATCAGAGGCATAACTAGAACCTTTAGGGCCCTAGTGCAAGAAAACATGAAGGACCCCCATGGCCCTTCCAACTGATCCCTGGGTCCTTTACTTCCATTGTGGGACCCTTTATTATGGTCCAGCAGCGGGCGCTCTTTCCACTGTGGTGGAGTGCCAGGGCCTGGTTGCAAATGCGACCTTTTAGACCCCAGTAGTTCTGGCACTGGTGTCAGTAATTTTTTACGATTTTTTTTCTATTGAATTTTTGTAACACTTTTTTAGGACCGTTGTTGAGAGGCTTTGGTGAAATATTCAGGGTCTAAAATGTTTCACCTTTGAGACAGAGAAAGGAGATTGAGGACACCTCAATATCCATCCCTGCAGCCTCGGTAGCACAGAATGAATAAACAGGAATAGCTCTGGACATAGACATAATACATTACATTATTACATTAATACATAAACTGAATCATAATAAATACAGTTCACTATGCCTCATCTACCAGCATGAAAGGGATAGGGAGGTGGCAGGGGTGGCATGCAGAACAACCAATGAGCTCAATTTCCTTCCAGAAGCTGCTGAATGTCTGCAAGAGGGAGAGGAGGAGCAGCGGGCATTCAATGGCTGCATGGAAGGATCGGTTCCTCTACATGCCTCCGCCCCTCCTATCCAGGTATACAGGGGGACTGCATTTCCCCTGCAACCCCTGTACATATACCTCCAGATGAATGTTGCAGCAAAGTTCCATTGCAGGGGCCCTTGAGGATGATGTGGCACCTGTCTTTGTGTCAGAGACCTGAAGACAATTTCTGCAATGATAAGGATACATTCCAGCCAACCTGCCTGTAATGCAGTCTTTCACACTTTCACACTGGAACGCTCGGATGTTAGCACTAAAGCGGCGCTCATTTTTGCAGTGTTTTAGCTGGGGGTTTTCGCCTGAAGCGGGGCGTTTTTTTGCCCCCCAAAAAAAAACAAAGGGTAAAAAGTTTTGTGGCGCTTTGGAAGCACTGCCAAGTCATTGCAATGGGCATGAGGTTTTGGGAGCGCTATTTACAGCGCTCCCAAACCAACCCAAAATAGGCTGTTTGCAGGACTTTTCGTAACATTCCACAAGCGCACCACCCCTGTGTGAAAAACCTTTGTTATCTAGCAATAGTTGCTTCTGGTCTGTATTAGTAGCATGGACAAGATATATGACTTCCCTGGGTCTGAACCAGGAGAAATGGCAGTCAGCATAATACTCAAACATGTCATGTTCTAGTTTTAAAAATTCTTAAGTAAGCAAAACACATATGCATGTTAATTGGTTATATATTGGTTATATACTGTGTATTGTCTCTCATTCCACTTCTTCCTTCCAGGATTTTTTCCCCAACAACCCTAAAAACAGGAAGTGCCATACATAATTATACAATACAGTGTGATACTAGCAGTTACAAGTAGAGGGCAGTGGATCCCTACATCATTAATGGGGAAAAGATCAGCAGCTGGGAGACCATAGGCAATACTGATGACTAGTTCTTTGCCCTCTTCCTGCCTTTTTGTCCACGGCTTCCAGGGTTATCTTCCTTTTTAAAGAAAATGTCCATTAAGCTTAGTTAAAATTTTAAATACCTGTATAATATAATTTCATCATGATTTAAAAAAAAAAAAAAAAAACATGCTGTGAAACATTAATTATCAGAAGAAACTTGTTAAAGTTTTGATTTGGATGTGGTCACTCTTTTCTCTTCAGTTGTCAGAACCAAGAAAAACTTCAGGTGACTTTATTCACTGCTATCCTATGCGTTAGCTGTGCTGTCAGCAAGCATAATATTCTCTCACTGGGTCTGAACCAGGAGACATGGCAGGTGGCTTTATTCCCTGCTCTTCTTTGGGTTAGCTGTGCTGTCAGTCAGCATAATACTCAAACATGTCATGTTCTAGTTTTAAAAATTCTGCTGTAAGCAAAACACATATTCATTTTAATTGGTTGTTCTTGAATGAATGAATGAAAACTTATATAGCGCAGCACATGCGAATTTCTTCTTAAAGATTATAGTAGGTAATTAAAACAATATCCTACCCTTTAGCTGTAAAAAGGGAGGATCTTTATATTTCTATATTAGTTTGTATTTTAAACCATTGCTTGAGCAAAATTTTGCATAATAATAAAAAAAAAGTAATATATATGTGTGTATGTGTGTGTATATATATATATATATATATATAATGTGTGTGTGTGTGTGTGTGTGTGTGTGTGTATGTATATATATATATATATATATATATATTCAGAACCGGTGCTAGTGTAAATTTAGAGGGGGTCAGAGAGTTAAGTGACTCTGACCAGGTTAATCTGTTTAAATTTGGAGCTGTCCCAGCTTTGGCTGTGCTGTGGGTTCATGCTGTAGTCTCTGGGGTACTGGTCACACCCCAGACCGACAGTTGGCAGCAGCGGAGTCAAGGGTTTGGATGCTTTTTCCCAGCAGCCTATCAGGAGGAGGCTTCCTCGCTGTGCATGCTGGGGAGGGGTATTTATGGGGCAGACACCATTTTCTTGGGTCTTCTTCCCGTGTTGTGCCCACCTTCAGGGTAGCCATTCCACGGGACCCCGGCCTTCTGCGCCGGGTTGTGTGTGCTACGCAGCGATCCTGGTTCCGGGACCACATGGAGCATCTGATCTGCCGCTGGGGCCCAGTGAATGACTGGGTCCCCAATCTTTTGAGGTCCTGGGCTGTCCGTCCTGTTGTAGGAAGCTGTCCGGTAGAGAGTCTGCCTGAGGAGTGCCAAGAGAGGCTGGTGTTCCAATAGGGACCTGACTATCCATGGGGGACCAGGAAAACCGGGTACTGAGAGGCTGGACGTTGGTCGCCTAGCAGTCGGTAACCTAACCAAAACTACCTGAAGGAGATCCGGGTGTTGAATCTAATAGAGAGGATTCTGTACCATTTTTGTTTCTTCAACCATTGGGAGGGTCTGTGGCAGAGACTTAGCCACAAGTTCCGAGTGACATTCTGGCTGCCAGGCTTGTGAGAGAGGCCTGTCCAGGTGCACTAAACCCATACTGGCTGGAAGTAAAGTGTCGTTGGAAGCAGGACTGTTTCCCATCTACATACACCTGAATCTGTTGTTCACCATTTCTGCTATCCCTTCACCTTTTAATTGTTTGATTGTTTTTAACCGGCTGAGTAATAAAAGCACAGAAAAGACACCTGTTGAGTGGACATTCCATTTACTACAACTCTCATCAAGTACCCTAGACACCTTTTAAAAAAAAAAAGTACCCTAGACACCTTTTAAAAAAAAAATTTTTTTTTGGTCCCTCGTCTACCCCTCTCTCGATTCAGAAGACCCTCCCCATATAGCCTGTAAAGCTCCCAAGGAGGTGGGTTGCCGTGCTCTCCTGCACTGTTCTCAGGCTCCAGTTGGTCTGTTTTCTGCTCTGTTCAGGTAAACCTGGCTCTTATGTCTCTCAATTCTAACTGCTGAGTTTTCTCTGTCAGAGTTTTAAATTATCCTATGCCTCATGCCGCATACACACCATCACTTTATGTGATGAAAAAAAACGACATTTTCTGTGAAGTAAAAAATGACGTTTTTGAAACTTCAATTTTCAAAGACGAAGTTGCCTACACACCATCGTTTTTCTCACAATGTTCTAGCAAAGCGAGGTTACGTTCCACCACTTTTTCCATTGAAGCTCGCTTCATAAGTAGCTTCTGGGCATGCAGGGGTGAAAAAACGTTGTTTTAAACGACGTTTTTTGCTACACACGGTCAATTTCTGTGAAGTAAAAGTTGACATTTTGAAAAACGACACATAAAATTGAAGCATGCTTCAATTTTTTTTGGTCGTTTTTTAGAAGACATAAAACGACATTTTCCCCCACACACGGTCAATTAAAGTGACGTTTTTAAAAACGTCATTTTTTTCCATCACATAAAGTGATGGTGTGTACGGGGCATCATAGGTCTGGAAAGTTCTGCCTGCCTGCCTGCTTAGTTACCTTTAGCACTGAAGATTTGATGGAAAAGTTTATTTTAATTTATTTATTTTATTATTTATTTATTTTAAAGGAAAAAAAGTTAGTATCTTGCAGAGAGAAGAGCCCAGAGTCGGCAACCCAGCCTCAAAAGAGTAAAAAGGGGACTAGACATGGAAAGTGGCAAAGTGGTATGCAGCTGGATAGATGCCCAGTGAAAATTCGTCTCCCCTGCAATCCATCAAGATAGCGGTTGAATTTCTGGTGGAGGCAGCTGTGGACCAAGTCAGGTTTACAGCGAAAGTGATAGCTCATTCCGTGACAGCCCGTAAGTCTTTGTGGCTGAGGCACTGGTCAGCTGACAGCCGACAATGCTTTTAAACATAGTTTGTGTTCAGTGCCCTTTGACGGCATGCTGCTCTTTGGCAAAGCCTTAGAATCAGCATTCCAGCAGGGTCTCTAGCGAACAATCAGGCGTGATTCCGCAGGAGAAAGGAAGACAGCGACAGCCCTTTCGAAAAGGGAGTTCCTACAGACCCGGCAGACCGTTCTTCAGACAATGGTAGGGAACAGGTTTGAGCTTTCCAAAGTCTTCCAAGCCCAGGCTCAACCAAGCTCCTAAGGGTTCAGACAAGGCCTTCTGAAGGTGTCTCTGCCCAGACTCTCAAGTAGGAGGAAGGTTAGCTCAATTTAAGAGGGTTTGGGCGGACAAGATACAGGATGCTTTTATTATGAACATCATTCAAAACTGATATTGTCTCGAGTTCGGAACAAGACCCACCTCAATTCTTTTTTTGTGGAAACTTGGCTTCCAGCATGTGCAGAAGAGAGGCAATCTTTGCGAGTTATTGACAGCAAAAGCCATTATTCTGGTTCCAAAAGGAGAATGGGGTCAAGGGGGTTATTCCTCTTTGTTTTTGGTAACAAAAGCTTTGGGGGGGTTCAAGCTGGTCTTAGAACTGAAGATTTCACCATTCAAGATGGAGTCATTGAGACGATTATATCTGTGGTGAAGGAACTGGATTTGATGGCATCCATCGATATAGCAGATGCTTATCTACATGTTCCGATACATCCAGCTCACCATCGCTTTTTAAGATTTGCAGTGGAGAACTCTCATTTCCAGGTTCAGTGTCTCTAGTTTTTTCTCTGCTCCGCTACCCAGAACATTTTCGAAGGTACTACCGGCTGATTCCATTACCTGGACGACCTACTACTTCTGGGTCCGTCAGAACATCTTCTTCTGCAACATGTATCTCTCACCTGCGAAACTCTTACATGTTTCGGGTGGCTAATCAACTCATCATACTCAATCGGAAGAGACAATTACAGCCAACCCAAGTATTGGAGTATCTCGGAGTACAATTCAACACAGTTCGGGGTCATGTGTTTCTTCCCGAGAGAAAAATTCAGGAGATTCAGGTCCGAACAAGGGAAGTAATGGCCACACCTAGTCTGATCGAAAAGGAGTGCACTGTCTGCCAAAATCTCAGAAGTTCTGTGGGCCAGGTGACAGAGGAGGAGGTTTCAATGCAATTTCCTGCTCCAATGAGATCACCACTCCTTGATCCAGAAGATCTAAATTCTGGTTCTGGCCTGGTGGATGATCTCTCGCAATCTTTCCCGGGGAGTGCACTGCATACCAATACCCATACCCAGTCAGTTTAGGACTAGCATTACCACCTTAAATGAGCTCTTGGCAGTATAATTCTACCACTGGGTAGATTAAACTTTGCTACTGCTCACTGCTGCACTAGAGGCATCCTTTCTACTATTTATGCTGATATGGACACTAAATGTCATCTGATGCCTAGTCCCTACTATTAATCACTTTGTATGCTAAATGGTGTTATTACTATTGTTAATCCATTTTATGCTTGCCTATTTACCAACCATATTTGGTGACAGATTAAGCATGCATTTACTACATGGTTTGGTGCCTGTTTTTTTTTTTTTTTTTTTTATGGCACTTTTATGGGATACTATGTATAACTTTCAATGACTTCCTGTGATTTTTATTGTATGTTTGTACACTCAACCTGGTGTGTCAGAGGGGCTGAGGTTCTGTAGAAGGCTGAGCCAAAGAACAGCAGACCCATCCTATCCAGCGCCTCTTACAGGGGAAGCAATACATGTACAATCAGTGACGACCCGTTAATAGGGGACACAGAGGCTGCGCCCCCTCAAAAAGCTAGTCATCATAATTTTTTTTTTTAAAGATTTTGTTCCTTTTTTTTTTTTTCAAAAGGTTTTTATTGAAAATAAAAAGATGTACAATACAACTTATGCAATGCAGTAATACAAAGATATGAAAGTAAAGGATGGTCGTCCCCTACATGCGGGTCAAACCTCCAGTAGTAAACAGAGGAAAAACTTGTCACACTGCAAATCATATATTACAAACAATTTACAGCATATAGATATTAAACCAGAGATCTGCCTTCTAACACCCGGAGCAGAGAGGAGTGCCAACTACTCAAAGCCTACCTGAGGCAGGAATTTTTGCAAGCTTACTACTGGATTGAATACACCAGAGAGGCTAACAATCGGGGGCTCATCTAAACTTCAGACAAAGACAGACAAGGACCAACAGAGACCCACAGACGGACTGACAAACAGGGGAACGTACAGACAGACAGACGCTCCAATCTCGTATAGGCAGTCAGATCAAGGGGGGGGGGTGCCAGGAATTCCCTGGGAGCATCTCCCCGTGGACATCACGGAGGTAGGAAACTGAGGTAAGAGTTAGATTAAGAGTAAGTCTCTAAACTGTGGCGTCTCCCGAAAATTAATCCAGCAGGTCCACGTTTGCCTATATTTAGTAGGGTTGTCTTTAGCCTGATGGATAAGGTCCTCCATTTCTGCAATTTTGTCAACTCGAGCAAGCCAATCCGACAATTTTCGGGGGGACAGGCTTCCTTCAGTACAGGGGAATGCATTGTTTTGCAGCGTTGAGGAGGTGGAGCATGAGGGAATGCCTGTAAGTAGATTGTGGTAATGTTGTGTGGTGTAGTAAGAATTGTGCCGGGGTAAGTTCCAAGGAGAACGTAGTAATTTGGGCAATTGCGTCACGCACTTTTTCCCAGAATGGTTGAATCAAGGCGCAGGACCACCAGATGTGGAGGAGAGAACCCTGTACCGTGTTGCATCTCCAGCACAGTGGGGAAACCATCGGATAAAATACGTGCAACCTCTGGGGGGTAGATTTTGTTCCTTTAAGTGTATGCCAGGGTGCCAGACACACAGGTGTCTATGGGAGGCATGATGTTTTTTACATAACATGATTGAGCCTGAGAAGCTTTATTGGCCAACCTTTAGAGTGTCCTCGGAGCACAATATTAACCCATGAATAAGTCACGTGTCCAGTGACGATACGCGCGGGGGAGGAGCCTAGTGACGCGATCGACGGGAGATCCGTCCAACTGAGGAGATCGCACTGAGCTGCGTTTGACTTTACAGCTGAGCTTCTTTTGATCAAGTGTATCGTGAGTGCAATCGCTGTATTGCAAAGTTTCTTTCATCTGTCCTAAAACGTTATTTGCACTATGTCTGTTTTCTTTTTCCTATTATGAGCTGTATTGCCCTGAAGGAATAGGAGATCCAGGGGGTGAAGTTTCCATGCACTGAACACTCCATAACACAGGATTGTTTGTCGTTTTTTTCCTCTCAGTGATTGTGCAGGTTGCTGTTTTTTCCATGAAGGTTTTATGCTGATTTTAAACGGGACTGTCTTGTTTTGCACCTTATAGCACCTCACTGTTTTTTTATCCTCATGTTATTAACTCATTGTTTGCTTGATGTTAATTTGCACTGTTGATGCCCCATTATTATGTTCTATCTGGGGATCTCATATGCACTATTGTATTTATAGGAATAATAACTAGCGCAACACCTATATTAATGTATCACTTTTGGTTTTGTACACCTTTTTTGTGTTTGCAGCTGTATTTAGTTATTTGTTGTTTATATCATTTTTTCCTTGGAAATAGAAATAGTAGCGCTGTAGTACCACACACATTTTCTATTAAAGCGGGAGTTCACCCAATTATATATTTTTTTATCTTTTCCCCTTAGATGGATGCTCGTTTTGTCTAGGGGAATCGGCTAGTTGTTTTAAAATATGATCCGTACTTACCGTTTTCGAGATGCATCTTCTCCGTCGCTTCCGGGTATGGGTCTTCGGGAGCGGGCGTTCCTTCTTGATTGACAGTCTTCCGAGAGGCTTCCGACGGTTGCATCCATCGCGTCACTAGTAGCCGAAAGAAGCCGAACGTCGGTGCGGCTCTATACTGCGCCTGCGCACCGACGTTCGGCTTCTTTCGGAAAATCGTGACGCGATGGATGCGACCGTCGGAAGCCTCTCGGAAGACCGTCAATCAAAATAGGAACGCCCAGTCCCGCAGCCCATACCCGGAAGCGGCGGAGAAGATGCATCTCGTAAACGGTAAGTACGGATCATATTTTAAAACAACTAGCCGATTCCCCTAGACAAAACGAGCATCCATCTAGGGGGAAATAGTGTCATGTGCGGGTGAACCTCCGCTTTAAGTAAAGCACACAAACCCTGTGGAAATGGCATTTCATTTTCTGTTAGGAATTGATTTAAATGGATTTTGTTCACTTTTTACAAACTAAAGTAAAGTGTTCTTAAAGTGGAATTCTGCAGAAAAAGGTTAATTTTTTTCATTGTATTGTTTGCCTTTGTTTTGAAAGCAGAGAGACAGTAAACTAGCATTTGTATAATGAAATAGCAGTTATGACAGCCTCTGTTTTTCTTGTAAGTTTCCTTTAGGCTGGGTTTACACATAGTGCAGACACGGCTCACAGCAGGGGTACGATGCATCCATGTTCTCTGTTTCAGGGACAAATCAAGGCCAAATGTTTGCCTGAATTTGGAACTGAAATGGAGCCAAAGGCGCACAGGACCCTTGTGCAATCTGCTCCGTGGCCGCCACAAAGATGTGTGAACAGGCTCCATTGGGAGCCAGGCACACTATCCTGTCATGCAAATTAAATGCAGGAAATCCGTATACAATTCGCACTAGTGTGAACCCTGGCTTAAAGCTCATGCACACTGGATGTTTGAATTTCTCTTTTTACGCCTAAAAATAATTTGAGTGTTTTTGGATTCCATTGGCCAGAAAATTAAATAGTTCTGGCCATTGGAATTAATGATCCCTCAAGCTCTAAATACATCTAGCGTTAAGGCATGTTTAGACATGTTTAGGTATGTCAAGCGGTATTTCTACCTAACACCTACTTTCTTCAGCCTGTATACGCTCCTTTTCTAATACTCCTGTAAACACATGGATGCTTTTACAGGCTGAAACAAAAAACATCAAGCGCCTGTTGGAGGCGTTTTTTAACCACTTACGAACCGCCAACGTTATACATTGGTACTTTGAAGAGGGATATTGTTGTTATGGCAGCAGTTAAGTGCCATAACCCCGGTATCCTCTTCTCCAGCGGGCCGTCCGCTTTCAGATAAAAGTGGCCTCTGCGGCATATTTGCCGCAAGACCACTTTTATCGGCGGGAGAGGGCCCCCCCTCCCACCGTGCTGCCCTCCGCCTCTCCCCTTTGTGGTATGGAGCTGATTGAGGGGAAGATGGCCCCCACCCGTCACCATACCATTGCAGGGAGGAAGCGACGTCAAAACGTCACTTCCGCCCATAGCTCTCAAAGAAACATTTTGTTTTATTTTTACTTCAAACTATATTTAAAAAAAAAATATTGCATTTAAGTATAAATATGAGAGCTGAGGTACAAACGTACACAGTCTACAACATGTTTGATGTGTGGGCAGGAGACAGGCACCTTTTTTCATCTAATCTGGGCATGCCCTAGGATACAGGGGCTGTGGAAACAAATCGTGACATTTCTACATAACAATATGGGTTCTCCCTTGGCGCTGGACCCCAAACAATGCCTTCTCAGGATGTTACCGGATAAAATGGATAAATCTACAAAAATATTTCTCCATGAGACGCTGTTCTCAGCCAGGAAAATTATTGCTAAAAAATGGATGAGACAAACACCTCCCAAAATAGTAGAATGGAAAATAGAAGTAAATAATACCCTGCCATATAAGAAATGTATATATATCAACAGAGGTTGTCCTAACAAATATAATAAGATATGGGACCGCTGGCTTCAAGAGTCTAATACCTGTACATGACAAAACTAGTCCTCGGGTGTTCAATGTATCCTTATAAAGCATGCTCATAAGGCAATGACAATGTACCTGTTCCCTTGCCTATCTAATGTATGACTTTACTGTTTCAGTTACCAAGTTTCTATGCAAAGTATGCTTAACATGTATGCACCTTTTAATCAATAAAACTTATGTTCAACGTCAAATATGAGATCTAAGGTCTTTTTGATCCCAGATCTCATATTTAAGAGGTCCTGTCATGCTTTTTTTCTATTTCAAGGGATGTTTACTTTCCTTGTAATAGGAATAAAAGTGACACATTTTATTTTTTTTAAAGTTTTGTAATAAAATGTAAATAAAATAAGATTTTTTTTTTTAAACGTTCCCCGTCCCGCAGAACTCGCGTGCAGAAGCGAGCGCATACGAAAACGGTGTTCAAACCACACGTGTATCAACGCGATTGCTAGAGCAAGAGCAATAATTCTAGCCCTAGACCTTCTCTGTAACTCTATAGAATTTTTTAAACATCGCCTATGGAGATTTTTAAGGGTAAAAGTTTGTCAGGAGCGGGCGTAATTTTGACGCGTGACATGTTTGGGTATCAATTTATTTAGCGTAACATTATCTTTCACAATATGAAAAAAAAATTGGGCTAACTTTACTGTTATCTTCTTTTTTTATTCACATTTTTTTTCCAAAAAAGTGCGCTTGTAGGACCGCTAAGCAAATACGGTGGGACAAAAAGTATTGCAATGACTGACATTTTATTCTCTAGGGTGTTAGAAAAAATATAATGTATATAATGTTTGGGGGTTCCAAGTAATTTTCTAGCACAATTTTTTTTTTTTTTGAAACGAGGCAAGGGGATGAAGTGGTTAAGCCCAGTGTGCATGGAAAGGACCAAATCAAACTCCAAGTGTGGAAATCTCAATAGACGCGGAGAAAGCCTTTGATAGAGTGGGATGGGGATTTATGGTTGGAGTTCTGAGGGAGATGGGCCTGAAAGAACGGATGATGGGATGGGTGATGCCATTGTATGCGGACTCCAGGGCGAGGTTTTAAGTTAATGGTAGACTCTCAGACTATTTTGGGATATGTAATGGGACGAGACAGGGGTGTCCACTATCCCCATTACTATTTGCTATGGTACTGGAACCCTTCCTGCGTACAAATAGGGGGAATAATAGGATCAAGGGGATAGGTATTGGGTCAATACAGCATAAGATATCAGCCTATGCAGATGACCTATTGTTGTATCTTTCCTCACCTCAGGAGTCCATGACAGAATTGATGGTGGAGATACAGAAATTTAGTCTTATATCAAACTTTAAAATAAATATCTAAAAGTCGATGTTGATGCCAGTTCATGTGCCTGTGAGGATGAGGAATAAGCTGCAACGATTATTTCCCTTTGTATGGCATTTAGACTCCCTATCCTATCTAGGGATATATATATAACCCCATACTTAAAACGCCTATACGATTTAAACTATGGGCCCCTGGTGTTATCTATATTAAAAGACCTGCAGAAGTGGAGAAGTCTCACCCTGACATGGTTTGGTAGGGTAAATGTGTTTAAAATGAGTGTAATCCCTAGGCTTATTTATGTCCTACATACCATCCCTATAACCCTCCCACAACTATTTTTTAAACAACTAAGGAGGGCCTTCGTGACTTTTGTATGGGGAGATAAAAACACCAGGCTGGCATATGAGATTTTGAGGAGATCAAAGGGGGAGGGAGGGGTAGGCCTACCAGATATTGTGTTATACTACAGAGCCATGGCCCTGGTCTGTATAATGAACTGGTGTAATGACTCAGTGAGTAAACTGTGGGTACCCCTGGAGAAAACACTAGCAGGAAGGAATCTGGCGGGCGCACCTTGGATTCCAAACCCTCTATGGGGGCTGTCAGAGTATGTATCGCCCTTGACAAGAACAACATTAACTATATGGGACAGAATGAATGGCACAGGAAGGTTTGCTCCCCCAATATCACCAATAACACCCCTAGAGGGATTCCCCTGGTTCCTTCTGGGGGAGGAAAAGGGAAGTTTAGAGTCCTGCGGAAGGGAGGGGAGGGGAAACTGTGCAGGAATTGCACCACAAGGGAAATTGTTGTCATTGGGAGAACTGGTACAGAAGTGGGGGGAAGTTGCAATGGCAGAATGGAAATACTGTCAGTTGAAGGATCTATTTAATAAATGGAAACATCAGATTAGGCCAGCAAATACCCTGACTATCGTTGGGGAGTGGTGTGTTGAACTATCAGAGCCAAGCCATATGCTATCTCGTATGTATAGATTGGTGCTGAGTGCTCAAAACCAGACAACTCCCTATTTCATTCGGGAATGGGAAAGGGAACTGGGTCACAATTTTACATCAGAACAAGTGAAAAGGTTAATGGAAACAACACATCACTCCTCAATTAGTTCTAGCATACAAGAGATGTCCTATAAGTTCTTACCTAGGTGGTATCGTACACCGTCAAGATTGGTTCAGATATATCCAACGGCTGAAGTCAACTGCTGGAGGGGATGTAACCAGAGGGGGTCGTTCCTACATCTATGGTGGTACTGCCCCAAGATTAAAACATTTTGGGAGGAGATAGCTCCCTGGATTAAAAGAATGACACTCAGACCTATAGAGTTCTCTCCACTACATTTTCTTTTCCACGGGATGCCGTCATCTACAAAGTTCTATAAAAGAAGTGGCACTCCACATTTGCTAAATGCAGCAAAGGCATTAATACCTAGATATTGGAAACAATCAAGATGTCCTACTATAATGGATTGGAAGATGGAGGTGGAGAGGATTCTGGAGGCATAGAGATGGATACATATAGTTAAGGACCAACAGAATAAATTCAAAGATACATGGGTGGGATGGATATATCACTCCCCTGAGATAGGAATGGATTAGGTGGGGTGGGGGGGTCTAGGGAGAGTGGTGGGGGGGAGAGGATCTGAGCAGAGAGATGTAAGTTGTAAGTCATTTGTGTTTCTTGTTGTTTTTTTTTTGGATCTGCTTTGATTACATTGGCAGATCCCCCATTTTGCCTCTCTGTGGAGCGATCGTGGGTGGCTGGCGGACATTGTGACCACCGGCCACGCACATCAGCGCGGACGCAGCGAACTGTATCTATTACACCAAGCGCAATAGAGCTGCCCTGTCGTAGGCGGCTGGTCGGCAAGTGGTTAAACTCTCCAGTATCTTCTCGACTATAGAAGTTAAACTAACAGGTCTATAGTTACTTGGTAAAGAATTTGATTCCTTTTTAAATATAGGCACCACATTGGCCCTGCACCAATCCAGTGGTGCCATTACAGTCATTAGCAAGGCCCTAAAAATGAGAAACAATGGCTTTGAAGTAACAGAGCTAATTTATTTTATGCTTCGTGGGTGTATGCCATCTGGTCCTGGTGCTTTATCCACCTTTATTCTGTCTAAATATTTCTGGACCATATCACTTTTCAGCCATTATGAATCATGTACAAACTGCCATGCCTAAAGCTCAGCTTTTTAAGTTATTTTTGTGCAGTTGGATTTATTTGGTTTTCAGCCATATCCAGAATAAAGAACAAAGTATCTAGAGACTGGCGATTGTACAATACAGTGCTAGGATTTAGGAAAATCAATGTTGACCCTTTGTTTTAGTACTGTCAGAAAACAGATCATTTGCCACTTTAGTCAATTGTTTTAGAACTGAATACTCTATTATTTTCAACAAAGGGAGACGCTTTCTATTTTATGTCAAGTGGTGTTTCTAGCGGATATTGACAGCCGTCTGGAATCAGGGTTAATTTCTTAGTATGTGTTCTCTAAATAGTTTAAACAAGGTCATGCACAAGTGGGTTTTGTGCATAGAAATGTTTTCAAAACTGAAAAATGAATGGCAGTTCCACAAATGCAACACTCTTATTAAAACAGTATAACAGTTTAATAGGATAAATAATTCTCAAGATGCCTTTTCTACTTTGTGCTGATTGCTTATATACAGCAGTATTTGAATCCATTGTTATAATGGGAACATTGGCAGACAGGTGGATTTATAGTGCACTCATGATACTTCAACAGCAACTGGTGTGTCCCAGCTTTCCTTGGTGGTATTGGCAATGAAATCCCAGCATACAGCTCCTTCCTGTATTGCTTTGTTTTTGATGTTGGCTTTTGATCCTGGATTTACACTTGAATCAATCTGTTATAGTGCATAATACATGTGCACTTATGCGTGTTACCTTGCATGTTAAAGCGGATGTGCCATGGGGAAAAAATATTAAAAGCCAGCAGCTACAAATACTGCAGCTGCTGACTTTTAATATTAGGACACTTACCTGTCCTGGAGTCCAGCGCTGATCGCAGCAGAGCACGAGCGATCGCTCGTCTCTCTGCTGCTCCCCCCGCCATCCACGCTGAGGGAACCAGGAAGTGAAGCGCTGCGGCTTCACTGCCCGGTTCCCTACGGCGCATGTGCGAGTCGCGCTGCGCCCGCCGATTGGCTCACACGCTGTGTGCTGGGAGCCGAGTGTTCCCAGCACACAACGGGCGACAGACGGGAAGTCAGAAAAACCCGTCTTTCGCCCGTAGCGTGTGGCCGGAAGTGGGTGCAAATACCTGTCTTTAGACAGGTATCTGCACCCCCCTCCCCCCTGAAAGGTGTCAAATGTGACACCGGAGGGGGGGCGGGTTCCGATCAGCGGGACTCCACTTTAGGGTGGAGAACCGCTTTAAGATGTGTTCCATTAAAGCAGGGGTACCCAACCAGTGGCCAGCGGGGCCCTCTGATGTGGCCTGCGACCTCCTGCTCTGGGATGGAATAGAATAGAAGACTGTTCATAAGGCTAGGTTCACACTGCTGCGAATTCTATTGCGAATTTGAGCCGTTGAGATTTCTCAAATTCGCAAGTCATTTAAATTACATAGTTTAACATTAGTGCCGTTCACATCAATGCGTTGCAAATATAAGCTGCGGGAAAAAAGGGTCTTGTGCGAGTTTGATCCGTGTGCGATGCGAATTCAGCTGTCTAGACTGGCATTCCCTAAATTTGCAGCCGCGAATCGCAAAATCGCGATGCAAATGTACATTATACAATGCCGTTCACCAGAATGCAAAGCACTGTGGTACATTGAGCTCTAATGTACAATACATTGGGGTGCCATTCACAATAATTGCCACTGCAACGACCGCACATAGAGCAGCTGCATCCCCATGTGTTGCAGAATCATGCATTAACTCAAACCGCAAATGTGAGGTTATTTTGGACTTATAGATTGACCCTTTGAGATGGTGCTGTTCTGATGAGAAATGCCCCCTGTCGAATAATGCCCACTCTGTACTGCGCATGCGCAGCGCTTGCGGTGTACTGTGCTGCCAAAGCCGCTGAACATTGGAATACGTTCCCGATGCTTGTGCAATTCTGCAAGAGGTGGACCTGTTCATGATGGGCTTGTGTGAGAGGTAGATGGCAACAGAAGGGGGAGTATTTTGTAATGATGGGCAGTGCTGTTAAAGGGGTAGTAAAGATTCATGTTTTTTCACCTTAATGCATTCTATGCATTAAGGTGAAAAAAACATCTGACAATTACCGGCCCCCCAGCCCCCCATTTTACTTACCTGAGATCTGGAAAATCCTGTGTCGCGAACATGCTCAATCGCTGCCTGGGCTTCTCGGCTCTTCTCGGCTTTTCATTGGATAGATTGATAGCAGCGCAGCCATTGGCTCATGTTGCTGTCAATCAAATCCAATGACGCCGACTGTATCACACGGGAGCGTGCCCGCAAGGTAACACCGTTGCGAGAGAGCTTCCCAGAGGGGGTTAACACTTGTGGAAAGGAGCTGCAAGAGCCGCCGTGGGACACCAGAAGAGGACGATCGGGGCCACTCTGTGCAAAACAAACTGCACAGTAGAGGTATGTATGACATGTTTGTTATTTAAAAAAAATAATAATCAAAACTTTACAACCCCTTTAAGAGGGGGGCAGAATTTGACACGAAAGTCAGACACATCTCCGAAACAAATATATCTCTGCTATTCTTCTTACGCGTGTTAAGGGCAACACGTGTTGGAAGAATAGCAGAGATATATTTGTTTAGAAGATGTGTTTGAGTTTCGTGACAAATTCCGACCCATCTTAACAGCACTGCCCATCATTACAAAATATGCCCCCTTCTGTTGCCATCCACCCCTCACACGCTCCCATCATGAATACATCTGCCCCTTGCAGAGTTGCACGAGCATCGAGAGCATTCGGCACAATGTCGTCTTTTGTGCCTTGTACAGCTGTTCCTAAATTACAATGTTCGGACACTTTCAGTGGCTCGGTACTGCGCAAGTGCTGCGCCTGCACAGTCCCGGGTGGGCATTATTCGACAGGCAGCATTTCTCGTCACAACAGTGGCACTCACACGATCTGGCAGGTGCAAACAGTAAGCTGGCTGAAAGCAGAACTTCTTAAAAGCTTTCCCCAGACACCGGACATACCATCTTCACAGCTTGACAAGGGTCTGCTGTAAATTTGCAGACCCATTTACACAAGATAAGAGTCAAGAGCTGAATCTATTCTTCCACTGTCACTTATTATTATTATTATTATTATACATGATTTATACAGCGTCAACAGTTTACTCAGCGCTTTACAATGTATAGGGGCACAGCACTTATTCTGGGTACTAAAGAGGGGCTTTGGGACTTTAAATGACACGTATATAGCCTCCATCCTAAAATCTAAGTATAAAAAAGGTTAGCAAATTGGTCAATGTTTAAAAAGCTTATAATTATTCACAAAAATTAACTTGACATATAGCAGTAGGTACATACATGATATTTTAAATATATATTAATAACATGTTGCAAACCATTTAAAAAACAATATAGCATAGCACCTTATTCTGGGTAATAATTACAAAGGGCTCGTTCACACTAGCGGTTGAAGGGGGTGGCAAAACCTTGTGGTTGAGCGTTGCTTTTATTGCCCCCAAACCATTACCCCCTTTAGCTGCAGAGGCAGCCGGCAGAGGTCTACACATGCCACAGCAGGAATTATACTCCCTGTTCCTTTCAGCAGGCACTACCGACCACTGAACATGACCGATTAAAGTGAATAATGATGCACTGCAACCACATGCAATGCATGCAGTTGTGGTGCACTACTGCGGGGTTCAAGGGGTATAAACAGGTAGTGAGGAGGCAATACAATGCCTATTCACCACCTGTCAAATCTCTCTGGAGAGTGATCCAAATGCTGATTGCTCTTTAGAGAGCAAAGCTAGTGTGAGCGAGCACTGAAGAAGGTGAAATCTAGTTTGTAACCTTCAGGTGATATCTGCAGCGAGCACCTACCTCACTGCCTGCCTCTCTGACAAGAAGACATGCAGAGTTTACTCTCGGTGCCTTTTGGCCAGAATGTTCAGGGGGTGTTTGTTTCTGACCCCAGTTGTATATTATAATCCATGAGAGAGCTCAGAACATTCCACTTTTTACCTGCATCTATACTCTTACTCATAACGCACTCTGAGCTTCATTCACAACCCAGTATGTTTCCCCTTACAAAGAATGTTGGCATTCGCTAAAATACTGCATGAGTTATTTTACGAAGCCTCGCGGTATTTTAGTAGTGAAAACATGCGGTAATGTAACACCTGCCACTAGCCAACGCATTTATTAACATTAATAAATTAAGCAAACAATCATGTTGTTTACTGGTTGTTAAGGAGCGGGCTCCTTAAAGCGGAGTTCCACCCAAAATTGGAACTTCCGCCTAAACCACTCCTTGCCCCCTTACATGCCACATTTGACATGTAATTTTTTTTGGGGGGGGGAGTGGGGGTTTCAGTAGGAGTGGAACTTCCTGTCCCACTTCCTCCTTCCGCCCAGTGACCGCTTAGGCCTAGTACACACGAGAGGATCGATCCGCGGAAACGGTCCGGGGGACCGTTTCCGCTGATAAATCCTCTGGCGGATTTTGATCTCTCGTGTGTACGGGGCCTTAGGCGATATGTCATATTGCCTTTTGGCGGCCCCTCCCTGTAGGCGATCACCTGGGACACGTGACAGGTCCCAGGCGATCGCCTGTCCACTCAGGTAGCGAAGTGTCGCTCGCGCATGCGCATTGAGTGACCGGCCGTGAAGCCGAAAGCTGTCACGGCCGGGTGCCCACAGTTAGAATGGAGGCGCTGGCAGAGAGAGGAGCGGCGCTGGACAGTGGAGCAGGTAAGTGTATGTTTATTAAAAGCCAGCAGCTATGCTTTTTGTAGCTGCTGACTTTTAATAAACATAAAAAAAGGCTGGAACTCCGCTTTAACAACTAGTCCACATTCCATACATAGAGCACACCTGGGCCACTACTTAATTTCTGCATGCATATCATTATTTATTTCCTTCAGTGAATGGATGTTAACGCCTTTTCTTATGAAATTCACTGAGCGTTCTCGATAAATACCACATACCAGTCTGACAGTGTTAGGATCGCATGCGATATTTAGGCAAAATGTGTCCTGACACCTAAATATCTCACGCAAGTTCATTCTGTGAATGGAGCCCTCTGTCACTTGTTGTAACATGCAACCTAATTTAAGTAGAGTGACACTCCTGTTGTCAGGGTTTTTGTAGACAGAGCAGTGACTTACACATACAAATGGTGTACTTTGTGAAAAAATAAAAATAAAAAATGGTGTGAAACGCCTAGCCCGAAATAGCACCGTTGCTCTCTTTCTATAGCATCACACTTCCTAATTTTTAGGTGTGGTTCCTGTTCTTTGACAGCTCTGTGTTACTGGTATAAGGTCCCATCTCGAGCTTCCCCTCAATGCCAAGGAGAGTAGTTCAGAACTTGTGGAGCTTCAGGTCTCTTTTACATGATGTGCTGAAATGTGCTTACAGATGAGAATTTTGAAAATTCAAACATTTCCACACTTTTTTATATTATAGGGTTTAACTTAAAGGGTTTGTAAACCCTTGTTTAAAAAAATATAAATTACAAACATGTCACACTTACCTCCACAGTGTCGTTTGTTTTGCACAGGTGGCCCCGATTGTCCTCTCCTGGGGTCCCCCGGTAGTTCCTCCCTGCAACAGGGGCGCTATCAAGTCCTGCTTCTGCGTGTATTCACACAGAAAGCGGGACTCTGCCCCGTCCCCTGGCGCTCGTGTCAGTGGATTTGATTGACAGCAGCGGGAGCCAATGGCTGCACTGCTATCAATCTATCCATTCAAGAGCCGAGACAACAGGCAGAGCGCTAGAGCGCGTCTCCGCTGAGGGAATGAATGGGCTCAGGTGAGTAAAACGGGGGGGCTGGTCACTGTCAGAAGTTTTTTCACCTTAATGCATAGGATCAGATGCATTAAGGTGAAAAAATACAAGGGTTTACATCCCCTTTAAACCATTTCTATTGGCAATGTGAAACAAAATATAATCAGCGCAATACAGTATTCAAACCAAATGCAAATGAAATATTCAGTGCAACACAATATTAAACAAATCAAATGTCAATAGCCTACCACTAAGCTTATCATGATTGCTGCCAACACCCGCTAAATGACCCAAGGGGTTTTTACAATTCGGCACTGCGTCGCTTTAACAGACAATTGCGCGGTCGTGCGACATGGCTCCCAAACAAAATTGGCGTCCTTTTTTCCCCACAAATAGAGCTTTCTTTTGGTGGTATTTGATCACCTCTGCGGTTTTTATTTTTTGCGCTATAAACAAAAATAGAGAGTCAATTTTGAAAAAAATGCAATATTTTTTACTTTTTGCTATAATAAAAATCCCCCAAAAACATATATAACATTTTTTTTTCCTCAGTTTAGGCCGATATGTATTCTTCTACCTATTTTTGGTAAAAAAAATCGCAATAAGCATTTATCGATCAGTTTGCGCAAAAATTATAGCGTTTACAAAATAGGGGATAGTTTTATTGCATTTTTATTCATTATTTTTTTTTTACTACTAATGTCGGCGATCAGCGTTTTTTTTCGTGACTGCGACATTATGGCGGACACTTCGGACAATTTTGACACATTTTTGGGACCATTTTCACAGCAAAAAATGCATTTAATGCAAAATTGCATTGTTTATTGTGAAAATGACAGTTGCAGTTTGGGAGTTAACCACAGGGGGCGCTGTAGGAGTTAGGGTTCACCTAGTGTGTGTTTACAACTGTAGGGGGGTGTGGCTGTAGGTCTGACGTCATCGATCGAGTCTGCCTATAAAAGGGATCACTCGATCGATGCAGCCGCCACAGTGACGCATGGGGAAGCCGTGTTTACATACGGCTCTCCCCGTTCTTCAGCTCCGGAGAGCGATCGCGGGGGGGCGGCTAGAAATGAATAGCCGCGCCCTCGTCCCGCATCGCTCCTGAAGCCACGGGAACCGCCGCATGTACCGGGGGGGGGGGTCCCGATCGGACCCCCGACCCACGTCTAGGCAGGGACGTACAGGTACGCCAATGTGCCTGTCCGTGCCATTCTGCCGACGTATATGTACATGCGGCGGTCCGGAAGTGGTTAATAAACAAAAAATTGTGTAGTGCAGCCAATATAAGCAATAACTAAAGTCCAAACAATGTAAAAATTGCACCGTTGTGCAACTCTAGGTGACAGTTCATGTAATGAAAAAGGGGGCACAGTATGAGCCCACTTGCATGGGATTGTGGCCACCACAGGGAAAAGGGTAGATGGGGTTAATTATGAGTTAGATAGGCTTGTGTGAAATATGTGTACTGCCACTTTAAATCCAGTTTCAGCAGCCAACCAATAGGAAGCCGTGGAAGCTGGGAAGCCTTTAAGAGGAGCCAGCTGAGCTGGGATAACCCCTTTTCCCGCTGGAACAGCGGTGGAAGAACTTCCTCCCCAGTCGCATGCACTATTATGTGGTTGGGTCACCCTGGATGTCTAGGGGGGACATTTTATTTTGATGTGATGATATGGTATGCTGATTGAGTTCTGATAACTAAGCAGTGATACAAAACTGGTTTTGCTTTCAAGTTATGCTGTTTGATGGTATTAATAAAAGAGTTTTATGTTTAATTTATTTTCATATTTAAACCAATAAAAGTGCCGCGGCCTTTAAACGCCAAACTTGTTGGGTATTTATTTAGTTGTACCTGGAGTAAGTAGAGTTAATGTGGCCTACAATCTCATTGCTAATTCATATTATCCAGTGACTTCAGTGACCACCACCTCTAGCTGGAATGCCTGCTCACCTCCAGATAATGACCCCACTACAGAGTCACACTCACCTGGTATCGTGTCTCTCAGAATGCCACGGGAAAAATGAATCCTTCTCCTGGTGTCCCTGGGCAACGTTGACCTCCTCCTGGGATCTCAATTAATCAAGTGTGGCCATAGAATGACAAAGGCAAATCATAGTGCTCTCTGCTACAAATATTTATTAAAACTATACACAGGGATTAAAATACTCATCAACTCTCCACGTTGATATAAAAACAAAAAAAAACATCCTGAATGGCAGTACCCCGCACCTGTACCCGTTACGCTCTCTGATGAGCTTCTTCAGCAGGTGACATTTTTCCAGTGGCATTCTGGGAGACAAAATACCAGGTGTGTGTGACTCTGTGGTGGGGTCATATCTGGAGGTGAGCAGGCATTCCAGCTAGAGGTGGTGTTCACTGAATAATATTAATTAACATTTCTATGAACTGTTACCTAGAGTTGCACAATGGTGCAATTTTCACATTATTTGGACTTTATTTATTGCTTATATTGGTTGTACTACACTATCTTTTGTTTATTAGTATTCCTGTTGGCATCCTGTACCGATTTGCAAAAGATTATATGAAATGTAAGCAAAGCCCAATCTGAAACAACCAAAAATAAGGATAATAAAGTTAAAGCTGAAATCCAGGCGCAAAACTTTTAATTTTAAATACTGTTTTTATCGGTGTATAACACGCACCCCAATTTAACCACTTAAGCCCCGGACCATATTGCTGCCTAAAGACCCAAGGGGTTTTTACAGTTCGGGACTGCGTCGCTTTAACAGACAATTGCGCGGTTGTGCGACGTGGCTCCCAAACAAAATTGGCGTCCTTTTTTCCCCACAAATAGAGCTTTCTTTTGGTGGTATTTGATCACCTCTGCGGTTTTTATTTTTTTCGCTATAAACAAAAATAGAGCGACAATTTTGAAAAAAATGCAATATTTTTTACTTTTTGCTGTAATAAATATCCCCCAAAAACATATATAATTTTTTTTTTCCTCAGTTTAGGCCGATACGTATTCTTCTACCTATTTTTGGTAAAAAAAATCGCAATAATCGTTTATCGGTTGGTTTGCGCAAAATTTATAGCGTTTACAAAATAGGGGATAGTTTTTTTGCATTTTTATTTTTTTTATTTTTTTTTACTACTAATGGCGGCGATCAGCGATTTTTTTCGTGACTGCGACATTATGGCGGACACTTCGGACAATTTTGACACATTTTTGGGACCATTGTCATTTTCACAGCAAAAAATGCATTTAAATTGCATTCTTTATTGTGAAAATGACAGTTGCAGTTTGGGAGTTAAACACAGGGGGCGCTGTAACATTTAGTGTTCACTTTGTGTGTGTTTACTAGGGTAGGGGGGTGTGGCTGTAGGAATGACATCATCGATCGGGTCTTCCCTATAAAGGGAATCACCTGATCGATGCGCCGCCACAGTGAAGCACGGGGAAGCCGTGTTTACACATGGCTCTCCCCGTTCTTCAGCTCCGGGGAGCGATCGCGACGGCGCGGCTAAAAACAAATAGCCGCGCCTTCGTCCCGGATCGCTCCCCGAGCGGACCCGACCTCCGCATGTACCGGGGGGGGGTCCCGATCGGACCCCCCACCCACGTCTAGCAGAGGACGTACAGGTACGTACATGTGCCTGTCCGTGCCATTCTGCCGACGTATATGTACATGAGGAGGTCGGCAAGTGGTTAAGTGGGAAGTTTCAGGATTTTTTTTTTTTTTTAAATAAACCACTTTGAAGCAAAATAATGGTCAGTGAGCATCAATGCAGTGTGATTAGTGCCCATCTGCAGCCTCAATGCAGCCTGATCTGAGCCCATCTGCAGCTTCAGTGAAGCCTGATCTGAGCCCATCTGCAGCTTCAGTGAAGCCTGATCTGTACCCATCTGCAGCTTCAGTGCAGCCTGATCTGTACCCATCTGCAGCTTCAGTGCAGCCTGATCTGTACCCATCTGCAGCTTCAGTGCAGCCTGATCTGAGCCCATCTGCAGCTTCAGTGAAGCCTGATCTGTGCCCATCTACAGCTTCAGTGCAGCCTGATCTGTGCCCATCTGCAGCTTCAGTGCAGCCTGATCTGAGCCCATCTGCAGCTTCAGTGCAGCCTGATCTGTGCCCATCTACAGCTTCAGTGCAGCCTGATCTGTGCCCATCTGCAGCCTAATCTGTGCCCATCTGCAGCCCGATCTGCGCCCCTCTGCAGCCTTGCTCCTCACTGCAGCCTGATTAGTGCCCATCTGCAGCCTATAAATTTACCAAAATGCAGCCTGTTCAGTGCCCATCTGCAGTCTCACCTTTGCCATCAGTGTCATATTATCCCTGCTGTCTCAGAGGGAAGAGGAGGAGCGAGCGCCGCTGAATTACATAGAGCCACAATCTCCTTCCTGTGTACCCGGCGTTCCATCACTCACAGCCACGCCTCCTGCCCCTGCTCATATCATAGACCGTACAGTGGTCCAATGCGGGGCTGTGCATGACGGAGCACCGGGTACACAGGAAGGAGATCGCGGCTCTATGTATTCCATCGGCGCTCGCTCCTCTTCCCTCAGAGACAGCAGGGATCGGCGTATAACACGCACACACAATTTCCCCCTGATTTTAAGGGGGAAAAAAGTATGTGTTATATGCCGATAAATACGGTATATTCCTGGATATGTGCACCATATGCAGTGCCGGCCCAAGACATTGTGCTGCCTGGGACCAAGAATGAAATGCTGCCCCCCCCCAAAAAAAAAATCATGCCAACCAAAAGGCCCCCACATTCATTATTTTATATCATGATAACTAAAGGGGACCCGTCATGGCTCTATACATGTATAAAAGAGTATTAAGAGGACCTGTCATTGCTCTATACATGTATATAGAGGACCTGTCATTACTCTTTACATGTAAAGGAATATCAAGAGGACCTGTCATGGCTCTATAAATGTATATAGGACTATAAAGAGTACTTGACATGGCTCTATACATGTATAAAGGAGTAAAACGAGGGCCTGTCATGGCTCTATAGATGTATAAAGAGAACCTGTCATGGCTCTATACATGTATAGGAGTATAAAGAGGACCTGTCATGGCTCTATACATGTATATAGAGGACCTGTCGAGACTCTTTACATGTAAAGGAATATAAAGAGGACCTGCCATGGCTCTATAAATGTATATAGGAGTATAAAGAGGACCTGTCGTGGCTCTATACAGGTATGTTGGAGAATATAGAGGACCTGTCATGGCTCTATACATGTATAAAGGAGTATAACAAGGGCCTGTAATGGCTCTATAGATGTATAAAGAGGGCCTGTCATGGCTCTATACATGCATATAGGCGTATAAAAGGACCTGCCATGGCTCTATACATGTATCCAGGAGGATAGAGGGACCTGTGAATTGCCGGCGGCCACAATGTCTTTTGCGCAAACTAATCAATGTACGCTAATTGTGGGGTTTTTTTGGTACCAAAAATATGTAGAAGAATACATATTGGCCTAAACTGAAGAAAATCGTTTATTTTTCTAAATTTTGGGGATATTTATTATAGCAAAAAGTAAAAAAAAAATATATATATTTATAGCACAAAAAATAAAAACCGCAGAGGTGATCCAATATCACCAAAAGAAAGCTCTATTTGTGGGAAAAAAAGGACATCAATTTTATTTGAGTAGCGGAGCTGGCGGACCTGGCTGGCAGGCATCAGTATGCCCCCCTAAAAGTGCTGCCTGGTACCCATGGTACCACCCGGTCCGATCATAGGGCCGGCCCTGACCATATGTCTTTGTAAACCAAGATCCTATTTTGTAAAAGCAGTGGTTGTATATAACCTGTGCACAGAGCTGTGGGAGAGACCCAGCAGGCTCCACTCACTTTAAGTTGCCTGTTGAAAACTACAGGAAGGGCATAGATGCGACCAGTCAACCTGCACAAGGAGAGTGAGCAGCAGTGATGGGTCATTATTACAGGAAGCTCCCGTAAGGCTGGGTTCACACTACGGTTTTCCCGTCCGTCAGCCGCATACGATTTCAGTATTGAAAACGTACGGGCCCGGACGGGAAAACGTATAGATAGACAATGCATTGCAAATCGTATGCACTCAGATGCATCCGGGTGCGTACGATTTGCTGGCAAAACGTTTTTTAAACGTACGCAAAACCGTGTTCAACCACGGTTTTGCGGCCGTTTTTAAAACAGTATGGCAAACGCATACGTTTTCCTTTAACATTAACGTCAATGGAAAACGCACATATGTGCGGTTCCATACGTTCCCGTCCGTTTCAGCCGCATACGGTTTTTTCATATAAATCGTATGCGGCTGACGGACGGGAAAACGGTAGTGTGAACCCAGCCTAACAAAGGTTCACACTGGATTACTGCACAGATCTGGAAAAAATACACAAAACACGCCAAGATTCAAAAAGAATATACATGACAAATGTATTTCGATGATTTAAGTGAAAATAACAAGCGGAAAAAATTAAATGTTGCACCTAAGCAATTAACCATCCCCAAATATTGTAGAGCCCCCACTTACACACACATATGAATGTGTAATTAATATGTGTTTGGGTTTAAAGGGATAAGGGGGCAATCCCAGCTGCAGGGTGGTGGGGTAACCACTTAAGCAGTAAAATTAAACGATAATGGGGCAGATTCAGGTTCCTGCGCGCCTATTTACGGCGGCGCAGCGTATTGTATTTACGCTACGCCGACGCAACTTACAGGAGCAAGTGCTGTATTCACAAAGCACTTGCTCCGTAAGTTGCAGGGGCGTAGCGTAAATGGGGCCGGCGTAAGCCCGCGTAATTCAAATGTGGGAGGGGGGGTGTGTTTTATGCTAATATGTGATGACCTGACGTGATTGACGTGATTTACGAACGGCGCATGCGCCATCCGTGTACATATAGTGTGCATTGCTTCAAATGACGTCGCAAGGACGTCATTGGTTTCGACGTGAACGTAAATTACGTCCAGCCCTATTCGCGAACGACTTACGCAAACGACGCAAAAAATTCAAATTTCGAAGCGGGAACGACGTCCATACTTAACATTGGCTGCGCCACCTAATAGCAGGAGCAACGTTACGCCGAAAAAGCCTTACGGAAACGACGTAAAAAACTACCGCCGGGCGCACGTACGTTTGTGAATCGGCGTAACTAGGTAATTTGCATACTCTACGACGGGAGCGCCACCTAGCGGCCAGCGTGAGAATGCACCCTAAGATACGACGGCGTAAGAGACTTATGCCAGTCGTATCTTAGGCTATTGTCGGCGTATCTTGCTTTCTGAATACAGAAAGAAGATACGCCGGCGCAGATTTGAATTTACGTGGCGTATCTATAGATACGCCAGCGTAAATTCTCTCTGAATCCGGGCCAATGAGTAGAAAATAATTAGTAGGGCGTTTTGGGTTTACTAGACTAGAGGTTACCTAATATTATAGTTTGCAGGTGTGCTGCAGCTGAACATACAAAGCAGATTGCAGAAAAACCTGTCACCTGTGTGTAACAACCACAACCAATTACCCTGCAGAAATCTTCCACAACCATCATTGAAGAAAGGGCTGTCATCAGCAGTTCGTGCGCACAGACTAAAACTTTGACACAGTTGCAGGAATTAAAATGAAACAGGAAAGTGGCAGAAGTTGTGTATGCAACATTAACAAAACGGAAAGACCAGTTTTAGGTGTGTGTGAGCAGGTACAGAAATTACTATGCACACTCCACAGGGTTAACTACATTTATTAAGGTTACATAGTGTGCCCATGATCCACAAGGACTTTGGAGGTCTTATGATGCAAATATCTTCCATAGAAAAATTTGGTACTATTATAATGTTCCCATTATACATAATACAATTCACAAAAATATAAAAATTTTATTACCACTTGTTATTTGGAATACCATTTTTATTTAACAATTTTATTGTACTGATGTGGTAAATTGACTACATGCATGATACATTATTTATCTTAAACCACTCCTTATGTAAAGATTATCAGGTCTCTGCTACTAACTCAGACTACTTTTCTAATGAAGTCATGGGGTTGTGTCAGCACTGACAAGATTATCAATGGCTTTCTTGATAAACAACGCCAAACCTAATACTAACCATAATGGTAGCTCAATTGTAACCATAGCAATAATGTGGCAAGTGCCATTGTGTATCTATCCACATGCGCCCAATGTGCACCTATAATATTTTTTTATTTTTTTGTAAAATAACATTTAAAAAAATTATATATATATATATATATATATATATATATATATATTCTGTATGTATAATAATATATGTACTTGATTTGCTTCGCCATGTTTCCATGTCCTATGCATGAAAACATAGGAACTGGGGTGCAGAAAAATGGCAGCGGGTGCTCTGGAGTGATGAGTCAAAATTTGAAATATTAGCAGGAGGCAATTTGTTCGCCAAAGGTTTGAGAGCAATACAATAATGAGTGCCTGCAGGCAACAGTGATGCCGCGTAAACACACAATCGTTTTTCGGCATGTAGAAAAAACAACGTTTTTCCAACTTCATCATTAAAACGACGTTGCCCACACACCATCGTTTTTTAAAAATGCTCTAGAAAAGCGCAGTGACGTACAACAGGTACAACGGCACTATAAAGGGGAAGTTCCATGCGGATGACGCCACCCTTGGGGCTGCTTTAGCTGATTCCGTGTTAGTAAAAGACGATTCGCGCTTTTCTGTCTGTTACAGCGTGATGAATGTGCTTACCCCATTATGAACGGTAGTTTTACCAGAACAAGCGCTCCCGTCTCATAACTTGCTTCTGAGCATGCGCGGGTTTTTAACGTCGTTTTAGCCCACACACGATCATTTTTTACAACCCGAAAAACGGCATTGTTTAAAACGTCGTTAAAAAATGCAGCATGTTTTTCGGAACCCGAACACGATCATTTTAAATGACATTTTTTTAAAACAATGTTTTTTTCATGCCGAAAAATGATCATGTGTACGCGGCTTGAGGCTCTGTTCACATCTAGGCGTTGCTATTTTCCAGGCATTTTTTTGGGTGTTTGTTTCAGGTGTTTTTGCAGCTTTTATTGTACAGGCATTTTGAAGTTGATAAGTCACGAATAAAAACTAGTAAAACGCCTGTAATCTGCCAAGAAATAGCTCATGTACTTTTTTGAGCGACGGGCATTTTGCTTAAGGCAATAGAACGCTCAGATGTGTCTTGTTGGGTGTTTTTAGAGCTGAGGCTTATGCCACGTATACACGGAAAAAAACTATGTATTTCTCGACGTGATTCCTCTCAAGCCTGCCTTGCATACACACGATCGTGAAAATAATGCTCAAGCAAAGCGCAGTGATGTACAACACGTACGACAGCACTATAAAGGGGAAGTTCCATTCGAATGGCGCCACCCTTCGGGCTGCTTTTGCTGATTTAGTGTTACCGCGTGTTAGTAAAAGTTTGGTGAGAGACGATTCGCGCTTTTCAGTCTTCGTGCTTTTTAGTCTGTTACAGCGTGACGAATGAGCTATCTCCATTATGAACGCTAGTTTTACCAGAACGAGCGCTCCCGTCTCATAACTTGCTTCTGAGCATGCACGTTTTCCCACCTCGTTAAAGTGTGCACACGGACGTTTTTCACAACGTGAAATAGAACCATGTGAAAGAAAATAGAGCAGGTTCTAAGGGCCAGATTCACATAGAAGAGCGGCGGTGTAACGTATCTTAGATACGTTACACCGCCGCAATTTTTCATCGCAAGTGCCTGATTCACCAAGCACTTGCAATGAAAACCTACGCCGGCGGCCTCCGGCGCAAGGCGGGCCAATTCAAATGGGCGTGTGCCATTTAAATTAGGCGCGCTCCCGCGCCGGACCTACCGCGCATGCTCCGTTTCCGAACTTCCGCCGTGCTTTGCGCGAAGTGACGTCATTTTTTTGAACGGCGACGCGCGTAGCGTAATTCCGTATTCCCGGACAGCTTACGCAAACAACGTTATTTTTAAAATTTCGACGCGGGAACGACGGCCATACTTTATACAGCAATACGATTGCTGTGTAAAGTTAAGGCAACAAAAAAAACGACTAACTTTGCGACGGAAAACTAGACTAGCGGCGACGTAGCGAACGCGAAAAACCGTCGGGAATCGCCGTAACTCCTAATTTGCATACCCGACGCTGGTTTACGACGCAAACTCCCCCCAGTGGCGGCCACGGTATTGCATCTTAAGATCCGACAGTGTAAAACAATTACACCTGTCGGATCTTATGGCTATTTATGCGTAACTGATTCTATGAATCAGTCGCATAGATAGAAACAGGGATACGATGGCGTATCAGGAGAAACGCCGTCGTATCCCTTTTGTGAATCTGGCCCTAAATTTTTAACGCATTCGTCAAGAAAAATGCTCTGGAGCATACTCACGACCGTTTTTCACGACCAATTAAAAAAATTGCATTTTTGTCGTCAGGAAAAAACGTGTGTACGCAGCTTTAGAGCAAAAAAATGCCTAGATGTGAATGGAGCCTTAAGCATGGTGAAGGTTCCTTGCAAATTAGGGGCTGCATTTTTGCAAATGAAGTTGAAGATGGTGGATGGTTTGTTTGCTGCCCTCCCCTCAAAAAATATGGGGCACCAGTCGCCACTGCTGCTAAATAATAATTTTTAGGAAAATTTTGCCTAAGCTTAATGAGCAAGCCTGACACTGAGTGTTTCCTGTTTATTCATATGTAAATAGGGTGAAAAATGTTATTAATAAAATAAATTAATGTGAAATACAAAAAGCAATTAATATATTGAAATTATAATTAAAACGTCTACATACAGCTGTCAAAATACAGTCTTTTTTCACAATAGAGTTCCTTTAACCCAGAGCCTTATTTCTCAGGGATACTAGACTAAAGCTGCATAGATTCATCATTCAAATCAGGATTTTTCATATTTCACCGAGGTCTTCCATCATGTGTCAGGCACTTTCATATGTAATTCAAACTCTCCACCATTCATCAGACTCTCACACGTAGAACAGAGCCTCTATCAGTCACACTGTCTCATTCACATGATTTCTTTTACCATACCGTACATCCAAGAGGTCGTTCTCTATTGACTACACTTTCATTACTGCTTATGTCTCCTGCACACATGCCGCTGTGTTAACCCACTTAAAACGATGAATATGCAGTACAAACACATGTTAATCTTGGGATCTCAATGTGGGCCTATTTATTTTAAACAGCCCCCATGCATCTTGTTTGTCTAATAGATTTCCAGGCTGTACGAGTAATTTGAAAAGTACACTCTTAGAATATGAACAGGCTGTGGGTCGATTGGCTGGAGAAACATAAAACGTGCTTTCTTTTACACCTGTTTGTATGTAATGTAAGTACGTATGCTTTTCCTTAGGGTCTCATGTAGATGGACTCTCTTTAGATCCGCGTAACCTATGTGATTTACGATCCACCGCCACAAGTTTTTGAGGCAAGTGGGTAATTCACAAAACACTTACCTCAAAACTTGCGGCGGCGGATCATAAATCCCCCGGCGGAATTCAAATTCCGCATCTAGGGGGAGTGTAGTATTTAAATCAGGCGCGTCCCTGCGCCGATTTAAATGCTCATGCGTCGTCCGCGGATTTTCCCGACGTGCATTGCTCCCAATGACGTCGCTAGGACGTCATTGGTTTCGGCGTGAGCGTAACTTGCGTTCAGCGCTTTTGTGAATCGACGTATGCAAACGACGTAAAAAAAAAAAAAATCAACACGGGAATGACGGCCATACTTAACATTGGCTGCGCCTCATAGAAGCAGGGGTAACTATACGCTGGGAAAACCCGAAAACCTTACGGAAACGGCGTAAAGTGACTGCGTCGGGCCCGCGTACGTTTGTGAATTGGCGTATCTCGCTGATTTACATATTCTCGCCGTAAATCAGCGAGAACGCCCCCCAGCGGCCATTTTAAAATTGCAGTTAAGATCCGACAGTGTAACACAGTTACACCTGTCGGATCTTAGCCATATCTATGCGTAACTGATTCTATGAATCAGTCGCATAGATACGACCGATGCAACTCTGAGATACGACGGTGTATCAGGAGATACACCGTCGTATCTCTATGTGAATCTGGCCCGTTGTGTTTAAATGCAGTGCTGGCCTTTGCTCCAAATGCATACTTACATTTCAGCAATTCTTTACCTGCCAGTCCTAGCACAAACACACGTGCAGAGGCTGTGTTTAATTTCCTTTTGTCTGTGATAGGGGAAAAGCAGCAGGAATGGATCTCAAAAGGACTGGCCATTAAGGATGAGCTCTGGCGTGTTCGCATAGTACACGTGCAGAATCCGCCAGGAAGTCTGCACGGCACTGAGCTAATCACAGCCAGGGAGACATTTCCTGAACTCTGCAGCCGAGCATCGGAACAATGTCTCCCTGCCTGTGATTAGCGCAGCACCGTGCAGACTTCCTGGCGGGCTCTGCATGTGTTCTATGCGAACACGCTGGAGCTCATCCTTACTGGCCATGGGTGGTTGTTTTATTTTTGCAGACTGTGCAGATGCATAAGGGTCCTCTGGGGAGGGGTACATTTATATTAGTTATGTAGCACCCTGCTCCTGATGAACAGGCACTGCCTAAAATGTAATGGGGGTCTGAGCTGTTATTTGGCTCAGACCATAGTAATTAAAGGCAATTTAGCCTCTGTTCCAGCCATGACTGTGCTGGGAGTGATCCACCATTGATCGCCTGGGGGTGTTATTACCACCCCAGGCCAAGGGTGGCAGCAGTCAGGTCATGGTATATTGAGTGCCCCCCTCAGCAACGATTAGTGGGAGTGGTTACCCCACTGTGCATGCTGGGGAGGGGTACTTAAAGAGGTTTTCCACCCATTTTTTAAGTTTATTAAAAGTCAGCAGCTACAAAAAGTGTAGCTGCTGGCTTTTAATAAACTGACACTTACCTGCTCCAGCGTTCCAGCGACGCGCCAGCCGGGGGTCCGCTCCTCTCCCCCCTCCCCGGCCGGCGTCTTCATTGTCACTGTGGGCACCCGGCCGTGACAGCTTTCGGCTTCACGGCCGGGCACCCACTGCGCATGCGCGAGCGGCACTGCACATGCGCGCGCGGCCTGGCGCTGCGCTGTTTGATTGGACAGGCGATCGCCTGGGACCTGTCACGTGTCCCAGGCGATCGCCTACAGGGAGGGGCTGCCAAAAGGCGATATGACGTATAGCCTTTGCAGCCCCTCGGCGGAAGGAGGAAGTGGGACAGGAAGTCCCCTTCTCCTGAAGCCCCCAGTTCCATTTTTGGGTGGAACTCCTCTTTAAGTGACAGATACCATTGATGCGGGGTCCATTCGTTCACACCTCGCGGCCCACCTGGCCGGGGATGCGTGTTGTGAATCTTAGCTCCGGGACCACGTTGGCCCGGGGCTGCGGCTTTGTCTGGTGGGCCCAGTTGTCTGACTGGGGCCCGTACTGTAGAGGAGATCCTGTGCTGTCCATCCTGCGGGAGGAAGCCACTTGATGAAAGAGATCAGGGGAGCACCTATCCTGGTAAGGACCATGCAAGAGGCTGGTACCTTAGGAGAAGGCCTGGAAACTTCAGCAAAGGATGCACCATACACTGAGTGGCCTGACAGTGTCGCTTGTCGGGTCTAAAGGTTCTAGTGAGAAAAGCTAAAGAGATCCGGGTGCTGAATCCTGTGGCAGAGGATTCCACACCAAAATATCTCACCGAGAAATGAAGGTCTGTGGCAGAGACTGTACTTTATTTTGTGCGCCATCCCGGCTGCTGGGCCAGTGAGAGGGACCTATCCGGGTGAGCAATACCCATTCTGGCTAGAGAGGCGACGAGAACTGTTTGCTGGAAACAGGAGTGTTTTCTTACTTTGTGACTGTGCACCTGAACCTACCTACCCTACCACCGCTTACTCCTCTTTTCTACTAAAGTTCTCCAAAATAAACCCAAAGAGAAAAGAGGTACATTGTGTGTGGGCATTGAAATTCTTGACATAGAAATGGTTGGGGACTTTGAATGAGGCATGTAGACTGCCGCACCAGCACATGCCTCCATCCCCGAAATTGGAACAAGAAAAGAAGTTTGGGACTTTGAATGAGATGCGATTTGATGCAAACAGTAGTAAAGTAATAAATGCGTAATAACCAAGCTCAAACTTACCACCCAAACAGCAAGCCACCTTCAACTGTCTAACTGTATGTTAAAAACAGAGGATTGGTTGCACACATTTGCAAATGCATAGATAAGCTACAGGCCACTCCACGGCTCTCTGCGTTTCTGTAGTCCTAACTAAACTGATATAGTTTCCTCAATAGGAGGCATACAAATACTAATGAGTAGATGGAGGACAGGTGACTGGGAGTATGTGTCCCCGCCTCCACCTAAGAATGGTATGGTAGTGAGAAGCATTGTCGTGCTCGCCCCCTCCCTTGGACTACTGGAGAGTCAGGACGCTCTCTACGTTGCAGATAGCGAAAGGAGCTGTGTGTTAGTGGGCGTCCTGGTAAGTGAAGGAGGACTGCTCTAAGATAAAGGAAGAAGCTATTTAGAAAAAAAAAATGTACCTTTACAACCCCTTTAGATAGAGCGTTGGATTAAAAAAAAATGCTCTTTTTAACTCGTAAATGTATAGAACAACAATGGCGATACCCATACCCTTAAACATTATGCTCATGGGTAAAACATGTGAACTTAACCTTGCCTAGTAAGAAGCTTATTTATCAACATAGAGGTTGCCTTCAGGAATTTCTGAAGTTATGGCAGGGCTGGCTATCATTGCCTACTCTAGCTCCACCACCCTTGCTATCAAACCACTTGGTACAATAAGCTCTCATTGTATGATTACGCATTCTGCAAACTCCATATCCGTTTATAAGATAAAGAGCACACAAATGTGGTTCATGGAATCTGTTTATTTGTGACTCAGCTGTACAATTACTGTAATGTTAATGGCATAACGATGTCTTCTGGAGTATGTATCAACATTTTGAGTGCCTCATGGTAATGGTATAATACTGTAATGCATGTTATGATACAATAAATAATGCTATAATTTAGCATACTTTACTGCATTTTTACTGAATTATAAATATCCTAATGTGTTTTACACATATTTGGAGGGGTGGCATGGGGTATGGAGGAAGATGTGTTTTATAAGAGTTAGATTTGTATTGTAAAGCTTTGTGAGGTCTTCAATAAATATTATTTGATGTAAATATAGTGTTGAGCGGAATACGCCATATTCGATTTCGCGATATATCACGGATATATAGACAAATATTCGTGAAATATTCGTTAAAATCGAATATTCGTGATATTTTATAAAAAAAAAAAAATTGCGAAATTTCGCTAATGCGAATGCGAAATTGATTGCGAAATTCTCGTCCGCGCATGCGCGCTAAGAACACGCGAGAACGGAGATCATTTCCTGGATCTTTGCCAGAGACTAAACACACACTAAACGAAGCTACCTTAAAGAAATGTACACTTACACTAACTACACAGAAATCTATCTAACACTAAGCTACACTAACCTGGACAAAACAACACAAATCTGAGCTTTTAGAAAAGCTGTTGGGTCTTTTGCTTTGAAAAAAGCAGTTGGTTATAGAAGCAGGAAACTCAGAACTAAAAGCACTATAGGAAGCACAATGCTCTAAGCTCTAAGATCGCAATACACTGGAAAAACACACAGAAACACTCCACTCTCTCTAGCCACCTTGTGAATCTGCACTGAAATACTGCTTGGAGTGATCTTATATACTGGTCGTGCAGGCAGGTTCCTATTGGTTGCTATGGAGGTTGCTAACCTCTGAAAACTGTGGTAGGAGAACTCTGATTGGCTCTGATGCAAAAGAAAGGCGGAGAAAGTATTCGCGAATATTCGTCAACATAAAAGGATCGCCTCAGCTACTCGGCCCAGGGTCTCTAATCATACCAGCAATGCTTTTAGACGTCGATGGAGATCACTAGGATGTGATCTGTTTTAAAAATAAATTTGAAAAAATACGAATATTCGTAATAGCGAATTTTGACCGCGATATTCGAGTTATTCGCGAATACTCAAATATGCAATATTCGTAACGAATATTCGCAATACGAATATTCTTGAGCAACACTAAACATGAATAAGGCCTTGTTAGATGAAAGGTCCACAAGAAGTAAAGCTTATCCATGTCTATACTTTAAATGTAGAGATGGGAGGCAGTCATTACAACTATTACACACCGAGATACAGCATAGGAGCTTTCGTGCAAATGTAGAAGTAAATCCCAGCAAAGGTAGAGGAATGCTATTAAAAGAGCCATGTAGTACCAAAAACACATTTAAGACACCAACCCTGAAATGTGTCCCAAAATCTATTACAGACTTTTATCTGAGCATGCAGCCTGGCTAGCTAGGAACAAGCCACTTGCCTCCCCCCAGTAAAGGACCTTGTACCCATGTTGATAAAGAGAAGGGCATATCACTGACCCTGTGAATGTGGGCCCCAGATATCCATCTCACATGAATAATTAAGGGGTACCACTAGTTATTTTTTCTCAAAAAAATAAATAAATACAATGTAAAGAAACACACCTCATGTTTGATCAAATCTTTTATGTAAAGAAAGTATCCCACAGTATAAATTCATCACCAGTCATGCCGATTAGTGATGTAGAGCCACAATGAATAATATCCGTTAAGCCGAAGGATCTGGTAAGGATTTTTGGAGGTGACCCCACGCCACGGATAATAGCTTGTGATGTAATCTTAGTGGAAACCCCACATCGTGGGTCCCCCTAAAAACCATACCAGGCCTTTATCTAGGACAAGAGTCAGCCAAAAAAAATGAAAAAAACAAGTTGCCAAGGAAATGTCATTTAGCGTTTTTTTAAATTGTCTTTTGCTGCAGTATATTGAACAGATATGTCACTATACAGGCAAGTTTAAGACAATTCCCAAGCCTGGTATTTATAGGAATTTTTTTCACTTGCCTTCACTTACCTTAGCTTAAAGTGCCTGCTCCCTGTGCCCTTTGTTTGACAATTGTCTCTATTGTCATCTTGTTCTTGTCTTTTATACTTGAACATGGAGAGAATTGATTTTAAAGCCTTGTATTTAAAGAATTTTTAATGTTTTATTTTAAGCCTTAGCTTAAAGTGTCTACTCCCTATACCCTTTGTTTGACAATTGTCTATTGTCATGTTGTTCTTGTCTATTAGCCTTGAACATGGAGAGAATTGATTTTTAAGGTTCTCCTCAGATTGACTTTAATGAGATTCACATAAAGTTCACCGAAAGTGCCAGTGACCCGAACTCAAGCAGATTTGCCCATCAATATACAGTATAAGGTATGCACACCCTAACATAGCAATAAAGTCCAAAAGAAGAATTATCGTATTGTTCAGGTCACAATAACCAATACATTTGTTGCTTTTGTGAGAGCACTTTATGTTTTGTTTTTATGACTATTTTAGCTGCACACAGAATTTACATACATCTTTTAGAAGGATTTTACTTATATTCTAGATAGATCGTTGACTAAAACTGGCCTTGAATAGTATACTAAAAGCCAAGCTATATGGAGAAACTTTAAATTTTATTGCTAGTAAAGACAGTTAATAGAGAAAAATCTCACCATTGAAGCAGTTAATTATGAAAACATTGGCTAGATTAGAGCTCTTCGAGTATGAAAGCAAAAGTGTGCGGTTCTGGTAATGTGCAGAAATTACACAAACCATTCAAGATCAATAGCAGGCTTTTTTCGGAAAATAATCCAATCCTACCAGCAAATATACATATCCCAAGAGACTAGCAGAAAGAAGTTTCCATGTACAATAGCAAGATAAGTGATTTAAAATTAATACCTTTAAGAAATATTTTTATTGAATGTGTTCAACTGGAAAGACATCTATTGGGTTGTGTGCGTCTCTAGATAATCTCATTAACTACTTGCCGACCAGCCGCCGCAGTTATACGGCGGCAGGTCGGCTCGGCTGCGCGAGATTACGTAGCTATACGTCATCTCGCTATGCAGCCAATAGGGGCGCGTGGGCGCCGCCCCCACTCACCCTTGGTCCCAAAGCGCGTGCCCGGCGGGCGTGATCACCGCCGGGCACCCGCGATCGCTCGTTATACACACAGCCCCCGGTCCTGTCAGGGGGAGAAATTACTGTTCGCTGTTCATACAATGTATGAACAGCGATCTGTCATTTCCCCAAGTCAGTCCCACCCCCCCTTCAGTTAGAACACACCTAGGGAACATACTTAACCCCTTCCTCGCCCCCTAGTGTTAACCGCTTCCCTGCCAGTGGCATTTTTATAGTAATCAATGCATTTTTATAGCACCGATCGCTATAAAAATGTCAATGGTCCCAAAAATGTGTCCAAAGTGTCCACCATAAGGTCGCAATACCGATAAAAATCGCTGATTACTATTAAAAAAAATATATTAATAAAAATGCCATAAAACTATGCCCTATTTTGTAGACTCTATAACTTTTGCACAAACCAATCAATAAACGCTTATTGCGATTTTTTTTACGAAAAATATGTAGAAGAATACGTATCGGCCTAAACTGAGGAAAACATTTTTTTTATATATTTTTGGGGATATTTATTACAGCAAAAAGTAAAAAAATATTCATTTTTTTTCAAAATTGTCGCTATATTTTTGTTTATAGCGCAAAAAATAAAAACCGCAGAGGTGATCAAATACCACCAAAAGAAAGCTCTATTTGTGGGAAAAAAAGGACGCCAATTTTGTTTGGGAGCCACGTCGCAGGACCGCGCAATTGTCAGTTAAAGCGACGCAGTGCCGAATCGCAAAAAGTGGCCCGGTCATTGACCAGCAATATGGTCCAGGGCTGAAGTGGTTAATAAAATCCAGATTACAGTATCTCATTAGTAAACTGGAAGAACAAAGCAATTAACCTTTTTATTTGTTTGGAACTCATAGATGCAGTAAACTTAATAGCTAATTGGGAAATGTTAGATCTAAATGAATAAAAAATTATCAATTTTAATGGTAGAAAACAGGTATAGATCAATGTTTATGGGCAATTATCAGATATTTAATGACATAAATTGAAGATGAGGTCAGATAAACACTACAGATGAACCTAGCAAAAAATGACCAGTGTCGGCTAAAGTTTATCTAAAAAAAATGTACTATAATGCAGCCCATTGGTCCTTAGAAGTGATGTGTAGGCAAGGGCAGTCTGTCCTCCCCACTGCAGGTGGCGCTCTAACAAAGTGGCAATGAAGAAAGGAAAGGCAGTTATGAGGAACTTGGTTCCACTGATTTCCTGTGGTCACAAGGAGACAGCTGTCCTATTGGACTTTGACACCCAAAGTGACTTCACTTGGGCCAGGCAGAGTCTAATTAACATTTGGTGCACTTTCTGTGAGTGGCTAGTGTAGGGACAGACACGCCGACTGCCAGGGATAGTGCTTAGAGGTATTGAGAGGTTCCAGGGTTGTAGGGGCAGTGCAGGAACTATGTCTACCTCGCTTCAGGAAGCCTCCCTTTTGGGTGTGGACTGTCCAGGCTGCATTCCCGCATCTATTTGTTGGTATTTTTCAAGTCCACAGACCGCTGTTACAGTTAGTAAGTGGATGGTAGTGCCTTCCTGTTGGGCCTAGTTGTATTGTGTTGGATGTTTTTACTATATATTGCTATTGCATGACTTGGACTCTGTGTGTTTACTGCCAGCCTCACCACTAGACCCTGTTCTCACTTCGGCAGTCAGCAGGATATGTCCTATTCCCCTCTGCAGCTGGTGTGGTAGGATGAGCGAGGATCACAATGGCACCATTAGAAGCAGCCTTGGTGTCTAAGTTTAAAGTGGAGTTCCAACCACAATTAGCATTTTTTAAATGTATGTCCTTTCATCCTGCGTTTTTATAATATAAATCCGGTAACTTACCATTTTACAATCCGCTGCCGATCCACATAGATATTCAAAAAAGATTGTTTATAAAACTATGTCTACACCGTTGTCATTTTGCTTGTGGGCATTGTGAAGCCTACAGGCACTTACTTCCTGGAAGTTTTGGATGGGGAGTGATAATTGGACAGCGCACTGCATCCTGGGAAATGATGACACACATTTTCCAGGAGCATTAGAGGGAGATGATGTCAGAATCCTAGGTGGTTTCAAAGGCTGATTTTGTGGGACTGCATAGCAACAGGCATTTCCAGATGAGTAAAAAAAAAAAAAATCTTTATTTTTTCTTTTTTAGGTGTAAGCTACAGTTTAAAGCAAAATTGTTTTTTTGATGGAGCCTCCACTTTAATGGGTCATACGTCTAATTTTCCGAGTGGGAGGAAAGACTGGAGAGTGCCGCTATATCAGGTTTTCACACAACTGATCAGGTTGCTGGCCAATAACCCCTTAGAGGACGAAGCCTGTCATGCGGTGATGGTGTTACTGGAAGATTCCCAGGCAAGCCTAGACCAGATTGTGGTACACCTGGAGGGCCTGTTTGGGGAAAACATAACAGTCCTGGAACTGAGATGTAGGTTCTTTGTCCACAGACAGCAGGAAGATGCAAGCCTCAGGCCAGCCCCATTAGGAGAGCCCTGCAAGAATGAATAAAGGCTCAACCCTCCCTCACTTTCAACGACACTGTAGTGAATGCGGTTGAACAGACTGCTATCGGGGAACTAACCTAGAATTTAGCATCCATGAGTCAAAAAGTGACCACATTCAAAGCTGGCCCGCCTCTCCATGGCTGAGAATCCACTGCAGTGGGACCCAAATGAGGACTGTAAATGCTGATGGTGTGGGTACTTTGGGGATTTGGCCAGGAAATGTGGTTGGTCCCTGAAGGCTGCTGGGAGTCTGTATAAATACTCCGAGACACTGAGTTGCTGGGTCTTTTCTTGCAGAAGATCAGTGCAGTCTGCTGGGCTGCTGCCATGTTTATAAGGACTTAGGTGGGCAACCTAAGGGCCTGGAAGGTTAGAGGTTGGAAGAAGGCAACCAACTGTCCCTGGACAGGCTGCTGTGAAAGATCTTAAGCCTTGTATGCACATTCGGATTATCCGACGGGAATTGTGTGATGACAGGTTGTTGTTGGAAAATCCTACTGTTTGTATGCTCTATCAGACAAATGTTGTCGGATTTTCCGCCAACAAATGTGGGATAGCATGCTTTAAAAATTGTCCGCCAACAAATATGTGCTTTTGGATTTTCCAATCGTGTGTACACAAGTCTGTCGGACAAAACTCCAAAGTCCAAACACGCATGCTCAGAAGCAATGCCAACCATAACACAACATTAGCAGAAGTTGGCACTAAAGAGCAGAAAAAACACTTCGTTTTGTGTTTGTTGGACGACAATTCTTTGCCGTTTGTATGCAATACAAGTTCACGGCCAACGCCCTTTGGACAAAAGTCCCACGCTTTGTCCGATGAAAATCCGATCGTGTGTACGAGGTTTAAGAGTCAACTGTGTGTGTGTTTAACCAATGGGGACATCGGCTGGTGTCCTGAAACTTAGTCTATCTGGTGCTCTAAGGAAAGAATCCTACTTTTCACTGCTTCTACTACAAGCCAAGTCCACAGTTTGCTTGTGCAAGGACTGTTTTTGGAGTATCCCACTCAATTTCCAAAGTCCTATCCCAGTTTCTCCAAAAATAAAAACAACAAAAACAACAAAAACAACACCAAGCACACAAAGAATGTGTACTAGTGGCCCTTTTGGTGATAGCACTACATTGCTATAACTTGGATTATATATCAGACAGGAGGCTCATATCTTATGCATTATCTTTCTTTAATAATGCCCATAGCAGAAATACAACTTTTTCAGTGATTTCAAATAGAAAAACGTTTTAACTGAAAGAAAAGAAAAAACTACAACACCCAGCAGCCCTCAGGCTGGGACTGCCAATCATGAGGCAGGACAGCCGGCATATAAGGGGCTGCCTCCTTAGAACCTTCCTCTTTCTTTCTGCTCATGGCAGAGCATACAGATAAGTATTTCATGTAACTTTAAGCTTGATTTGTGTATATCTTAGCCCTGATACCGAATTTGGTCTCAGGTACTTTTATGAAATTTGATTCATATGTTTAACATATTGTGGAATATTGGGGGTTTTCCCTTGTATTTCCCCGATTTTGTGATTTTATCTTGTCTCCCTGATACCGGATGTCCCGGTGTCAGGTAGGTTTTTGCTGGAAATTCTGATTGTTTTTATTTGGAAGAATGTGGATATGGGGAGTTCTTCCCTGGTATCCCCCGATTTTGCACCTTTTGTCTGTTTTTCCCTGATACTGAATGGTGTCAGGTTGTTGTATTCGAGTCATGTCTGTACTTTATTTTTACTGGTGTCAGATAGTTGTATTAGAGTCATGTCTGTACTTTATTTTTACTGGTGTCAGATAGTTGTATTAGAGTCATGTCTGTACTTTATTTTTACTTGCAGTCATCCTGACTTGGGCTTTCCCCTCCTTGGCGCCGGAGCGCTGCGGCTCCTCCATGAGGGGTCCGTGCTTTTTCCCTCGCTCCCTCAACAGGCGCCATCTCTGGGCAACTGTCCCTCCCCTCCTTCTTCCCCACGCTCGCCTTCGCGCTCTCTGTCGGGGGCGGGGCCTCCGTCGCGGCCGCTCCCCTCCTTCACAGTCTCATGGAGGCAGGCAGACACTGCGATCGCGCCCCAATCTCTGAGCGGGTCGGGAGAGAGCGGACCTCATCGTCCGCTCTGTCCCTCAAACCCTCGGCTCAATAGGGACTCCGGAGGCCGTAGTCTTGCGAGACTTCGCCTCTGGAGTTGAACCCTGTCAGACTCTCCTCGCATCTCCTCCCACCGCAAGCTAACCCAGCGGTGTGGGAGGCAGGCAGGCACTGCGATCGTTCTCCTCTGCAGTGGCAGTGCTCCTAGCTTAGTGGCTAGCACGCAGGCTTGGCAAGGCTGTTCCCCATAGGCTCGTAGGTTCGAATCCCCAGGGGGGTCTGCTTACACAGCTTGCCAGCGTGCGCCCTCTACTGTCAGTAAATCAAATAATAATTTGAATAAAATCTCTAGATATCATATATTTAAATATATAAATAATATATATATATATATATATATATATATATATATATATATTCTCATTGCCTTCAATAAATTAATAAATTTAATAAAATTTAATAAATTACTCTGAATTTAAATACATAAATAGATAATTTAAAGATTCGAATCAAAATAAATAATTAAATAAATAAATATATATAATAACAAATAAATTACATAATTTATACAAGCCAGGACCTCGCTCCCCCCTGTATCACCATGCCAGTGTGCGGCGTGCGATGCAAGACCCAGGACGCGGGTCCTCATGCTTTGCTCCATTGGGTGGGGAAAATCTCCCCTCACTGTACTATCACAAACAAATGAATACATTTAATAAGTGAATATTAATACATTATATTGGTGAATAAGTGTTTTATGATTATATGATTAATTTGATATGACAAATATATGATGTATATTTTAGAAATATAGATCATATTATGTAAATAAATGAAATATTATTTAATGAATACATTATACTAATCATCGGTTATGTCTCTGGGGAATTCATTCCCCTGGCATGTACTCTTCTGAACAATTAAATAAATAAATACGTTAATATACATAGAAATGTATAAAATTATACATATAAATAATAAATTATACCAATAGACGATTTTACCACAGGTTTCCAAATATCTGATCGGTAGATCCGTCCGGGCCGCCCTGGCGTCGGTTATCCCAACCCGCCTGCGCCCCCTACGTCCGGACCGTCCGGCAACGGTTTACCGCCCCTAAGAGGGACTAGGTGTCTCCAAAACACCGCCACATTTCTGTGGCCCCCGACTCCCCGGCAGGGGAAGTAAATAACATGCCCCAGGCAGTACCCCACCAGGACTGCCAACCCACTGCTCTCCCAGACTCCGATCGACCCCGAGCCTCGGGGAGATGCACAGGCTGAGGCAGCGATCCGCTAGACGGACTAGCCAGTCCCACTCATGGACTCTTCCAGAGTCGTCCGAGGCGGCTAACACTTTTGAGTCTGAGGATGAGGATGATGATGACTATTTGAGCAGTGGGCACATGACGCTTCATGACGGCGCCAACAGGGTGGAACACTATTGGACTCTCATGGAGAGCCATGTCGATCCGGGGACGATTGCCATCCTCACTCCGGTGCCTGGGCACCTCTACCTGAGGTGGCCCAATATATATATATATCAATACTGGACCCGGACATCGGTCGGTAAACCCCACCGAAACAAATTGAGGGCGTACTACCCCCTTCCATTACCAAATAAGGTCGTGCACACTCCTGGGGTGGACCCCATACTCTGGAGGTATCTCACCAAACACGAGAAGTATCCCAAAAGAGAATAGAGAAGTCCTTTCGGACCATTCAGTTCAGGCTCTTAGACCTTTTTGGTCCTATCACCACAACCTACGCCTTACCGAACGGACTACTGCCGCTGAACAAACGTTCGACCCAGTCCAACTCAGGGGCTGAGCCCAAGGAGCAGTTACCTCCTGGGATGCACGAACATTACGTGTCCGACAGGACACCGCCGCTCAAGCTCAGTGAGACTTGATCCCCAGCGGTTCCACCTAGCCGAATCAGACCCCGGTCATACCACCGAGGGCATACTACTCGGGACCACGCTGATAACCTTATTACAAGTCGGTAGGGCTCCGGGCTTCCTCAGTAACATCTTCCTGGCCAGGTTGGGGTGGAAGTTATCGCCCTGCGGTAAATCTCACCTCTGCGGTTCAGAGGGGTGAGGTTGGTTATCTACTTGGAAGACCTACTCTTAACAGCTCGTCCTCCTCGCCTGACGAGTGACCACGTCTCCCGGACAACTCCCCATAGATCACGGGGATCTAGCCTCTCCCCATCACAGGGGATAGAGTTTTTTCGGGTTCTTGGTGGACACCAGCCGAGCGGTCCTTCGGCTACCCATGACCAATTGACCGCCATTTGCAAGAGGTCAGTATCTTACTGGGCAAACTACGGGTCTCCTTACGCGGATTGGATCGCCTAGTCGGCCTGTTATCGGCGTAAAACCAGACCATTTTTCCGGCCACCCCTTCACTATCGAGCCCTCCAGAAACTCAGGGCCCTGCGTTTTCGCTAGGGGCTTCACTGTGCAGACGAAATCGCTTGGGCACAGAAGCTATACTGGACCTACGGTGGTTGCGTCAGGCCGGCGATCGGACGGCAAGACCATCTTCAATTCCATGACGGACTTTGTCATAGAGTCTGATGCCATCCGCCTCGGCGGGGTGCTCGGTGCGGTCACTCGTCCGCAAGAGGGACTTGGCCCGCAGCGGAGTCTCTGCTGCATGTCAACACATAGAACTTCTGGCGATCTTCCTGCCGTCAGGAAGCTGCTGCCACATGAGTCCAACTACTGTGTGTTCCTGCGCATGGACAACGTAACCACGATCCGGTACGTCGATCGCTTGGGGGGTCCCAGATCCAGTATCCTAGCAGATCGTCCAAAGACTTCTGGCAATATACCTGGAGCACAACATCGTTCCGGTTGCGGAATATGCCTCAGGCATTTCCAATATGATGGCGGATTGGAATTCTCGTTACCCAATCGATTCCGGCAATTGGCGGCTTCGCCGGTCAATGCTTCTGACCTTCGCTCACCTATGGGATCCTTGCTGAAAACTATGGACTATTCGTCTTTCGTCTCTCCTGCGCTTTTGCAACCAGAGGCCGGATCCGGTGGCGCACTCTGTGGACGCCCTCCGCCAAAACCCGGCCACAGGGGACACATTATGTGTTCCCCTGTTCTCGTTGACCCTCAGGGTCCTCCTTCACTGTACAAACATGAAAACATCAGTCGTGCGGTTCACTCTGCGGTGGCCGACGTAACCAAGGCTTTCCCTCCTCCTGGGGATGTCGATGGATTTTCCCCGGTTTGTTTACTTGCTCCCCTCATCTCCTTGCCAGTCCGGATGGGGATCTGCACCCTCTACTCACGACGCTCATCCTACCTCGCCCCGCTTGGGTGACTTCGGGGTGCCGGTCGCGAACAGCGATTTTAAAAGTTCAGCTGGGGTCTCCTTGCTTGGACCTGGGCCCCAGGATTAGGTCGACATCTCGATCTACCTGGGGACGCTAGTTGGTGTGATCAAGGACAGGTTGGCCTGTTCGGACGTCTGCCTGTAGTGACCAACTATCTGACGGACTATTTGGAATCCGGGAGGTCCTATGGCTCCCTTAACATCTATCGCTCGGCGACTCTAGCCTAACGCTCCCTTGTAGTCTTACTACCGGTGGGGGAACATCCATGGGTGTACCGTCTTTGACAGGCGTTAAGTTTCAACGCACTTCACTCCGCCTTACGGGTCGGGCTTCACGACGTTGGATATAGCCAGGCGTCGGGTCTCATTTCACTGAGTCAGGTTTTTTCCATCATGTGTAGGCCAGCGACGGGTCTTCCATCGGCTTTCTACCCGTTCTTCCCTGCGCACCCACAACTAGGCGTGCTCCGCTCTATACAGGCTTACGAGCCCTTGACGGTCCCGCTGCGATCCTCGCAATTCTCTCAATTCCTTATCTCCTACGTCAATCCTCAGTTTCTGGATTTCGCGGCTCGCTAGTCAGAGGGGCACGGTCGTTCATGCTTAGGACTAGGTTTGACATAACCCCATTAGGTGCCCATCACTAGGGTCGTCACCTCGAACGGCTCCCTCTAGGAATTACGGCTAGCGGCGGACTGGTCGTCCCGACCACCTTCCGCCAATTCTGCTTCAGACCGGAGGAACACGTATCTGTATCAGTTTGTAGTTGTTCCGATTGCTATCATTTATATATACATTGTCATAGCTTTGAACTTGCATAAGATATGAGCCTCCTGTCTGACATATAATTCGAGATTTTCCTAGCTTGTGACGGAAAATATTAATTATATGAAGACAGGAGGCGAGTATCTTCCCTCCCGACCCAACCCTATCACGGTGTTGTCTCTCTCTCGTTCTAGGCTGTTGAACCACGCATCCTGCAAGTCGGAGGCTGATACGCCCCGGGAGTTGAGATTGCTGTTCCGTTTCGATCCATGGGTTTTAGTTCATCGCAGACCAAAGAGGGAGATTCCTACTGCGCTCCAGATCCGGAGTCGGGATGCTGTTGACCGAATCCGGTACCGAAGGTCCAGTTTATCAGGGTCCCGGTGTTTTCAAACTGTTTGCTGTTCCGGGCTACCTGCCGATTCGCCTCAAGAAAGAGGAAGGTTCTAAGGAGGCAGCCCCTTATATGCCGGCTGTCCTGCCTCATGATTGGCAGTCCCAGCCTGAGGGCTGCTGGGTGTTGTAGTTTTTTCTTTTCTTTCAGTTAAAACGTTTTTCTATTTGAAATCACTGAAAAAGTTGTATTTCTGCTATGGGCATTATTAAAGAAAGATAATGCATAAGATACTCGCCTCCTGTCTTCATATAATTAATATTTTCCGTCACAAGCTAGGAAAATCTCGAATTTGTTTTCTATTATCAGGCTATTTTTCATAAATTTTCTCCTGGTCACCTTACCAGCAGCACACTTCCTGTCCTAGCGTGCCTACCTACCCTTTCCCATAACCAGTCAGGAGGAGCTACTAAACATACCGGTAATCATATTTCAAAAGATTGTAAGAACATGCGCTTAACAATGTCTGAGTGCACTTAAGGATGGATACATTTTTGGGATATATGAATCTTGACCCATAGTTGCAGGGCTTCTAAGTTTCAATTGTCAATCAACAGTACATTGCAATGCAATGGTTTGCTTTAACAACTCTTTCTCATGTTTTCATTCATCTCCAAAACTTAGACAGCAACTAGCTAACTGGCAGGTCTAGATGTCCCTAGCTTCTATTACTTCTTACTTCTCCTTTCTTTAGGGTTGGTGACCTGGTCATACATGTAGGCTTAGACATGGTCAGTCTCTTACAAATTACAAAGGAGCAATCATTTACAATTTTACATATTAGTATAGAAACACTGCCTGTAACTAGAACCTTCAGGCCCGCGGTGAAAAAAAAACTTAGAGGGCCCCCCTGATTCCATTGGTCCCATGCCTCCCTCCCCCACTGATCCTGGGGCTCTTTACCCCTGTTGTGGGGCCCCACCATTGGCCATCCCCAGCCTCTTCTTGATGTCATGCCCTGCTATCGATAGCGCTGCTCTGGTGTCTCTATCTCCATGGCAGCGGCGGAAGTCTATTAGCACCCAGTGCTGGTTACATTATGGGTCTGATGGGTGCATGGGGGGAGGGCTGCCACTATTGGTTTTAGACAGAGGAGCCCTCCACCGGTCACCTAGCAGCAATACTGATGTATAGCCTTCTCTGTTGTCATGCCGATGGAGATATGATCCAGTCAGATCTAATAAACACAGTATTTAAAAATCAAGAGTACAATCACATATACAGCATATCAACCATATGTTCAGCAGCTGTGTGGACTCAATGCCAGTAAGGGGAGGGCTCTGATCAATTAAATCACTATCATATTTAATATTAGATACAACATGACAAAAAATGTTGGGTTGCACTTTGCGACCACTTAGAACATGCATTAGTGAGCATTACCATGGAATGTCTATGTCTTAGTCGAATGACATGTCTGCATTTGTTTTCTATGGCTTGGAGGGGGGTAACCACCGCAGACTCCTAGAGAGGGATGTCTGGTGGATATTTAATCTCCAAACCAGGATACCATCAGGAATGAATTTGAGATATGATGTGGATCTGTTTCTTCGTTAATTACATCTATTTACTCATATTATCTATTGAATATATAATGCTTTTTTTCTTTGTATATCTCATATATATTAGTGCTTAGTCTTTGTTATAATAACAGGATAATATATATAATAGGGAAATGTAGGTGTTTGTTGATTTAATATGTGTATCTTTTATACAAAGAAAGTAATTACGGTAACTTTTTATTTTACACTGTATTTATCTTCCCATGTATTCCCTCATCCAGATCGATTGTCCAGAATCATTGATTTTAAATGATTGTAATATATTCAGAGAAAACTTCCCACCCGGAGATTGCACATTCACAGCGGTGTTTCCAATTTACTTTAATGGAATGATGTCAATTGAGTAATGGGAGGAGACTCCCTGATCACTTGTTTTCTCTGTGTGTATGTGGGTGTGTGTATATATATATATATATATATATATATATATATATATATATATATATGTTGTTTTTCTGTCTTAAATGTGCTGTGATCACGGCTAGAGTTGCCGAAACATGTTAGCTGTTTGCTTTTACTGAACCATATTTCAATAAACTTCAGAAGGTATTCCAGAGTGGCCGGCTCTCCATTTGTTTGTTTGACCGACATATTTAAGCACTTCAATACAGGGCACTTGTACACCTTCTGGCCCAGACCAATTTTCAGCTTTTAGTGCTGTTGCACTTTGAATGACAATTGTGCAGTTTATGCTACACTGTACCCAAACTAAATTTTTATCATTTTGTTTCCACAAGATCTTTCTTTTGGGGGTATTTGATCATCTCTGGGATTTTTGTTTCTGTTTCAAAACGTTGTAAATAAGTATGTTTTCTCCTTCAATGATGGACACTGATGGGACTGCACTGGCGGGCACTGATAAGGTGGCACCAATGAGGTGGCACTGATGGGCACTAATATACGGCACTGATGGGCACTTATATGCAGCACTGATGGGCACACATAGGTGGCACTGAAGGGCAGACATAGGTGGCACTGATGGGCAATGAAAGGCGGCACTGATAGGCAGCACGGATGCGCACTGATAGGCGGCATGAATGTAATGATAGGTGGCACTCATGTACACTGATGGATGATACTAATGGGCATCACTGGCAGACATTATTGTTGGGCACTGTTTGGCATCCATTGTGGACACTGCCATCCCTGGTGGCCATGGGTGGCATACCTGGTGGCTGGTGGTGACCAGTGGTGGGCATCCCTGGTGGTTCAGTGTGGGCATCCTCGGGGGGCTGTGCTGATAATCAGTACAGACCCCCCCCTGTCAGAGGAGCAGCTGATTGGCTCTCCTCTACTCGTGTCTTACAGACGTAAGTGAGGAAAAGCCGATAAACGGCTTTTCTTGTTTACACTGAGATCAGCCATGATTGGACATGGCTGTTCACATGGTAAAGAGTCTCCGTCAAAGACTCTCTAGCTAGATCTGAGTTGCGGTAATTTTGCCATATGGCGGGCGGAAAGTGGTTAATATTAGATCCGACTGGGAGCATCACCTGGATTGAATCACAATCAGAATTTCAGAGACATCTATGCAGTGCTACCGCTGCTAAGTGACCTGCGGGAGGCTCAGCTGTCTACAACCAGTTGTACTCGCGTTTCTGCACTCGTGCCCATCAGCCCCATAAAGTAACCAGCGCTGGATCCTAATGTGCTGCCATGGAGACAGAGACCAGCGCTGTCAATTACAGGGACAAGACAGCAACCCTGGTTGTTCGGCCACTGGTCCACAGTGGGAGGATTCCCCCATCCACCTGGAATGTGTAGATGGGGGAATTGGATCATATTAAATTTTTATAGTGTACTGATTAATTGTGTTTTTTTTTTCAATCAAAGTATTTGCTGCTTAAGTGCTAAATAGAACAGATGGGAGAGGGAGACAGATAGAGGAGAGAAGGGAGGGAGATAGGGACAGTTCGCTGATCAAAGTGCAATGCAGAGCTCAAGTAATGGAGGGCCCAGGCTGGAAGTTGGTGGCTCAGGCATCGTTCATACAGCTTGGAATGTGTAGCTGTGCCTGCTGTTCTTCATATTTCCCACGCACATTTCTGTTTTCTCAGGCACAGCTACACGCAGGGGAAAGGAGAGTGGGCGGGCCGGCCAGACGGGGGAACAGGGGTGGGAGGAGGAGGAGGATCTGTATGCCTCTCTCTTCTCCTATCCGTTGCTTTATCCCAGTTTTTGCAGACCGGGCACAGACATGGTTCGATCTGCTCTATGAGCGGCCGGGTGTAAATGAAATCCACTGTCCATTTACAACCGACTGCCCTCTGATCTGCCTAGATAGAAGAGGATGAATCCCCCCTTGGTTTTATGTTAGCGGACCGGATCGGGGGTAGGACGCTGTAAACGGACACAAGTCTGTTTACACCGGTCAGTCCATAGGGGTGAATGTATCATCTGACCAGGCCCGTTGAAAAACTGACAGGTGGACCTGATTGGACCCTTTGTGTAAAAGGGGCCTAAAGGTAAAAAAAAAGTTTTAACTTCACAGAACCACAATAAGAGTTCCAGCCTGTAAAAAAAAAATGTTTTCTGTCAGCAGCTACAGTATTTGTAATTCTTAATATAAGGACACTTACCTGTCCAGGAATCCTGTGATATCAGCTTGTGGTGCAGGTACCAGCATTGCAAGTATGGAAAATTGGCAGGAACAATGAGACAAATTGCTGCTCCAGGTGAGTATAATGATCAAAAAAGTGGGGCTGGGTGCTAGCCCTGGCTCGCAACTGTGAGCATGTGGACCAAAAAGGAAAGAATGGCTGCACACCAATGTCCGTCCAACAGGTTTATTAAAAGACTGCCATCAGGACTAGGGATGAGCTTCGAGTTCAAGTCGAACTCATGTTCAACTCGAACATTGCCTGTTCGCCGGTTCGGCGAACAACGAACAATTAGGGGTGTTCGCGGCAAATTCGAAAAGCCGCGGAACACCCTGTTAAAGTCTATGGGAGAAATCTAAAGTGTTAATTTTAAAGGCTAATATGCAATTTATTGTCCTAAAAAGTGTTTGGGGACCTGGGTCCTGTCCCAGGAAACATGTATCAATGCAAATTTTTTTTTTAAAAACTGCCGTTTTTTCAGGAGCAGTGAATTTAATAATGCTAAAAGTGAAACAATAAAAGTGTAATATTACTTTAAATTTCGTACCTAGGGGGGGGGGTGTAAAGTCAGCATGTGAAAAAGCGCATGTTTCCCGTACATAGAACTGTCCCTGCACAAAGTGTCATTTCTGAAAGAAAAAAAGCCATTTAAAACCGGCTTTGCGGCTCTAATGAATTGTCGGCTCTTTCAATTACAGAGATGATTCATTCATAAAGGAAAAAAAAATGTGTGGGGGTCCCCCAAATTAAATTACCAGGCCCTTCAGGTCTGGAATGGATATTAAGGGGAACCCCACCGTAAAAAAAAAAAAAAAATTACGTAGGGTTCCCCGCAAATATCCATACCAGGCCCATCAGGTCTGGTGTGGATTTTAAGGGGAACTCCACCCCAAATTAAAAAAAAAATGGCATGGAGTCCCCCTAAAAATCCACACCAGACCCTTATCCGAGCACGTTAACCTGGCCGGCCGCAGAAAAGAGGGGGGGACAGAGTGCTCCCCCCTCTCCTGAACCGCACCAGGCCACATGCCCTCAACATGGGGAGGATGTCCCCATGTTGATGGGGACAAGGGCCTCATCCCCACAACCCTTGCCCGGTGGTTGTGGGGGTCTGCGGGCGGGGGGCTTATCAGAATCTGGAAGACCCCTTTAACAAAGGGGACCCTCAGATCCTGGCCCCCCCCTATGTGAATTGGTAATGGGGTACACTGTAACTCTACCATTTCACGAAGGAAGTGTAAATAGTTAAAAAAAAAACACAGACACCGTAGAAAAAAATCCTTTATTAATAAAAAAAATAAAAAAATCCAGAGATGTGTATCCACTGTCTCCTATCCAGCGATGGATGATCTCTCCAGCGACGGATGATCAGCGGTCCGGTCCAGCGATGCAGAAGATCCATCCGTCCAGAGCGCAGCAGGGGAGCTCCACTCTGTGTCCAGCGGAATGACGCGCTGGAGCTGTTACATTGCTTATATGGGGGAAGCGCCGGCCACCCGTCATGTGACCCCTCCCCATCTGACGCACCCTTGTACGTCACTGGGAAAGACCCTGAAAGACAGGGCTTTCCCAATGACGTACGAGGGACAAAGCCCAGCGGAATGACGCGCTGGAGCTGTGACATTACTCATATAGGGGAAGCGCCGGCCACCCGTCACGTGACCCCGCCCCCTCTGACGCACCCTCGTACGTCACTGGGAAAGCCCTGTCTTTCAGGGTCTTTCCCAGTGACGTACGAGGGTGCGTCAGAGGGGGCGGGGTCACGTGACGGGTGGCCGGCGCTTCCCCTATATAAGTAATGTCAGAGCTCCAGCGCGTCATTCCGCTGGGCTGTGTCCAGCGGAGAGTGGAGCTCCCCTGCTGCGCTCTGGATGGATGGATCTTCTGCATCGCTGGACCGGACCGCTGATCATTCGTCGCTGGAGAGATCATCCATCGCTGGATAGGAGACAGTGGATTCACATCGCTGGATTTTTATTTTTTTTTATTAATAAAGGATTTTTTTCTACAGTGTCTGTGTGTTTTTTTTTTAACTATTTACACTTCCTTCATGAAATGGTAGAGGTACAGTGTACCCCATTACCAATTCACATAGGGGGGGCAAGGATCTGGGGGTCCCCTTTGTTAAAGGGGTCTTCCAGATTCTGATAAGCCCCCCGCCCGCAGACCCCCACAACCACCGGGCAAGGGTTGTGGGGATGAGGCCCTTGTCCCCATCAACATGGGGACATCCTCCCCATGTTGAGGGCATGTGGCCTGGTGCGGTTCAGGAGAGGGGGGGGCCGCACTCTGTCCCCCCTCTTTTCTGCGGCTGGCCAGGTTAACGTGCTCGGATAAGGGTCTGGTGTGGATTTTTAGGGGGACTCAACGTCATTTTTTTTTAATTTGGGGTGGAGTTCCCCTTAAAATCCACACCAGGCCTGAAGGGCCTGGTATGGATATTTGGGGGGAACCCTACGTATTTTTTTTTTTACGGCAGGGTTCCCCTTAATATCCATTTCAGACCTGAAGGGCCTGGTAATTTAATTTGGGGGACCCCCACACATTTTTTTTTCCTTTATGAATGAATCATCTCTGTAATTGAAAGAGCCGACAATTCATTAGAGCCGCAAAGCCGGTTTTAAATGGCTTTTTTTCTTTCAGAAATGACACTTTGTGCAGGGACAGTTCTATGTAAGGGAAACATGCGCTTTTTCACATGCTGACTTTACACCCCCCCCCCCCCCAGGTATGAAATTTAAAGTAATATTACACTTTTATTGTTTCACTTTTAGCATTATTAAATTCACTGCTCCTGAAAAAACGTCAGTTTTTTTAAAAAAAAATTGCATGCATACATGTTTCCTGGGACAGGACCCAGGTCCCCAAACACTTTTTAGGACAATAACTTGCATATTAGCCTTTAAAATTAACACTTTAGATTTCAAATGTTCGAGTCCCATAGACTTTAACGGGGTTCTAATGTTCACACAAACATTTGGTGTGTTCGCAAGTTCTGATGCGAACCGAACAGGGGGGTGTTCGGCTCATCCTTAACCAGGACTATGACAACAGACCAAGGGGCAACGCTTTTCACACATACATTGTGCTTCCTCAAAACCCAAGAAGGAAAATTGGCAGTGAAGCCTTAAGCTCTTTCTGAATGGTCCCCTCATCACACACAGGTCCCAGAAGGCAGCATGGGAAGGAGGAGTGGCCTAACATGATGTATATCTCTGTGCAGAGATCTTACCAGGAAGTGGGAGTGGGTACCTGTTAAAACCAGTATCCACTTCCCCCTAAAAGTGCCAAATGTGGCAGTGGAGGGTGCGAACAAGTGAAGCTTCCCCCGTTCGTCCAACAAGTTAATTTAAAGACTGCCACCAGGACTATGACAACAGAAAAAGGGGTGACGGGTTTCACACATATATTTTGCTTCTTCAAAACCCAGAAAGGAATATCGGCAGTGAAGCCTTAAGCTTTTTCTGAATGGTCCCATCATCACACACAGGTGCCAAAAATCAGCAGGGGGGGGGGGAAGGAGGAGGGGCCTAACATGATGTAGATCACTGTGCAGAGATCTTACCAGGAAGAGGGACCAGGTACCTGTCAAAACCAGTATCCACTTCCCCCCTAAATGTGCCAAATGTTTCAACTGAATTTTTAGTGGTAGGTTTGAAAACAGAGTACTTTTCTGTTAAATATGCAATTTCTCACAAAGTGCAAATCATATTTGATGCTGTGATCATTTCCACCATATTTTATCTTGTTTTGATGTACTTCCAAGCTCTGGATAATCCTCTCTTTGGACCTGATGCTGCTTTCTGAGGCCCCGTACACACGACCGAGTTTCTCGGCAGAATTCAGCAAGAAACTCGATGGGAGCCGTATTCTGCCGAGAAACCCGGTCGTGTGTACACTTTTCGCCGAGGAAACCGACGAGGATCCTCGTCGGGCCAAATAGAGAACATGTTCTCTATTTCCTCATTAGTCAATGGGAAAAGTTGGCTCACCGAGATCCTCGGTGGCTTCACAAGGAACTCGACGAGCAAAACGATGTGTTTTGCCCGTCGAGTTTCTCGGACGTGTGTACGGGGCCTTAGACAATTTCAGTGAAACATAGTTCAAAACAGTCTCATCAAAAAACATAACGCACGTGGGAAAATGATTACTCTGTATTAATTTATACAAAGAAACAAAAATCCAAACCTCCCCCCAGGACTCCCCCCTAGGAGGGTATCGTTGTATGGACATTAAGCATGACACCAGGCAGAACCAAAGCATATGTCTCCAGCCTAACATATTCATTAATTAGCAGGATTCTGTATAGCATCCCGTTCCAATTATTCTCCATGGCTGATCATACATCAGGGCAATTGATTGCCTAACCTTCGCTCTAATCAATCATTTTGTCTAGACTGTCTCAGAGTCCACCAGTTTTGAAAGAATAATATCTTTCAGACGGTTACATCCCCTTTTAATAAAAAATGTTGGCTATCAATAGCCGGGAGACTCTGGCAAGCTGTTTAGCTGTCTTTTATTGTTTCTCTATTGTCTATTGTTTTACCATATTTTCTCCTTTTCATTTCTGCCTCTTTATCTTCCACTATCTCTCATTTCACTGATTTGTGTTTGGGATATTTTACAACTCTGTTCCTGAGAAAATCTTCACCAGTCAAGCTACAAGTTGCTGCTTTCCATCTGTTTTATTGAGATACTTGTCCACTGGGTGAAGTGAAGTCAGTCTCTTTACTACTAGAAAATTTAATTAGTGGGAAATAATGTGCAGTTTTGGCAGACATAGGATCGGGGATAAGAATGTTTTTTATTGAACATATTTACGCGGTTAGCTGTGTATTGGGTAGGGATGATGAAAAAGGATGTGCGCTGTGTGCAGGGAGTATATAAAGGATCAGACATTTGCAAGACGCCAGCACAGGGACAGCATCATTATAAGCTCAATATTACATTTCCAGCAGGGGCAAAGGGTTTGTGTGTGTTTGCGTGCGTGTTTGGGTACATACACAGGATGATAGAGAAGGCAGTGTTCAGCTGAAGGATGTGACAGTGATAATGTGAATGGGTGACACAAGTTACATTGCCGCTGGATGGATTATACCGTGCTTCACCCACTTCACTTATCTATCTAGGTGGCAGATGCAAATAGTTTAGGAAATGAGATTGCTGGGTGTTCATTTCCCCAGATCAGCAGAGTAACAGCAGCTCTGCCTGCTCTCTGCCAGGAGCCTTTGTACCATCCATCACTTCACATCCAATAAATTAAAGTGCTATTAAAATTCAATGGTAATTGTTTTTCATGTTTCAGAGACAGGAGCCCTTAAATTTCAATTTGTTTAGTAGATGATGAATCCGTGTTGAACACGGTTTCTTGGTGGGGGTATGAAATGAGTGAACGGGTGAGCACAGCCTATCTTCAGATGTGTCACTGGCACTTTTGGGCTCATTTATCTAGGTCACCCGTACAGTAAGTACACATACAAAAAACTGACGTGCAAGGCAAAAAGAAAGACAAGAGACTTTACTTCCGTTTAGTATTTAATAATTTAGAATGTTGAAGAATTCTGAAAGGTATATGCTGTGCTCTCTATTTTTATGTCTCTGTATTTCTGAAATATGCAAACCCAATAAAGATCATGCAATCTTTAACATTTTAATGCAATTTTAAAAGCCTTGTTTAAGACTTTGTTCACATGGCAATTTACATCCATGTCTCATGCAGAGCTCAGGGATGCACAGGTGTTGCATGCATCACCCTTACAGTAGGGTGCCCACATGTCCCGGATTGCCCGGGATTTTCCCGCAATTCGCATTTGTGTCCTGGGCACCTTCATTCCGGGACAATACAGTGTCCTGGAATGAAATGAGGACACACAGCCACCCTAATAGACAATTGCCAAACTGGTTGTTAGGGCCCTCCTGCCTGACGTCACATTTACAGAGTCTTAGAGCGAGGCCGAGAGGAGCAAGGCCTTTACCCAGTGCTGCCCTGCGTTCCAAGTCCCCCCACCTCCTCTCCTTCTCGGACCGTGGCAGCAGCACCTCCTGAGTCCTCCAGGCTTCAGTTACCTCCCGGCGGGTGGCAGCATTCTGCAGTGCTGGCTGGCTTAGATCCCACGGCTCGGCTGCCCATCCCGACTCCAACAGCTCATTGCCCGACTTCTCCTCCTCCCGCCCACGCCCCGAGCAGCCCGACTGCCTGAGGGGGCCCCCCAGCCTGGACCAGGGAACAAAAAATGTCGCTCAACCGCCCACGACACCAGACCAGTCCAGATTAGAAGGTGAGCAAATGGAACCTGATTGGAGCAGGACAGGTGATAAGCGGGGGCACTGGGGCTGCAGGAAAATTACAGTAATAAATGAGGCTGACAAAGTAGGGCCCTGCCCTGGGGAGTAATAAAAAATTAGGCTGACAAGTGGGGGCAATAAAAAATGAGGCTGACAAGTAGGGGGCAATAAAAAATATATATGAACAAACTGTATACCACCTGTCTAAACTGGTGGCCACTGTTTACTTTTGTTTTTCTGAAAATTGGCAAAAAAAGTATCAAAAATCATCTTTTTTTAGGCTGGCGCGAGGGCGTGTGTGGGGGGTGTCCCTGAATGGCAGTTTGGAAATGTGGTCACCCTACCTTACCGGCAGTTCCATAGATGTTTGTTGGGACACGCGATTGCACGGAAACAGCCGCTGCATCCTAATGTTACATCTATGTGGATGCTCGGGTGCATTCAGGGCCATACACCCTCATGGATGTCAGACTGGGACACAACGGATGTGTTCGGGTAGCCGCATGTCTCAGTAGACATCTATAAGATTGCCAGTACAGGGATGCATGCAATATCTGTGCATCCCCATGTCGGAAAAACACAGCAATGAATGGGAAACAGTACGTAATCGACCATGTGAATAAGGCCCTACCCTGTATTAAGGTAAAAAATTTGCTCATATCGCCCTCTAACCCTCCTTATACTTACCTGAGTCCTATCTTGATCCAGCACTGTGCCTGTTTGCAGCAGCACTGGTCTCTTTCTCTCTCCTCACAGGTTCAGAGACAGCAGCGAGAGTCATTGGCTCCTGCTGCTGTCAATCAAATCCTGTGAGTAAAAAGCAGGGGGTGTGGCCAAGATGGGCTGTGTGTTTTAATGGACACACACAGCCTGGCTCAGGAGCAAGCCCGCAGGTGTGCCACTATAGGAAGTGGCTTCCAACTGTGGCACACAGAAAAGAGGAGGAGCCAAGAGCATCAGCAGGGGGCCTCAGGAGTGGAGGATCCTGGCTGCTCTGTGCAATACCATTGCATGGGCCAGATAAGTATAACATGTTTATTATTTAAAAAAAAATACCATTTACAACCAATATACTTTTTTTATCAGCGAGTACGAGTGCTGATATTTTCGGTTAAGTACACACCAATACTGAGTACCGATACTTTGTGGTGCGATTTGCCCCAGTCCAAACAAAATAGGCGCAAATCGCAATGCAAAAAATCACATGCAATGTAGTGTGATTCCTGCCCAAATCGCATGCAATTTCACCAACTGCTCCTTTCTGTGTAAAAAAAAAAAAAGAAGGGAAGTGCCATCTATTGGGCAGTTTATTAAAAATGTTACATATCTGGTCAAATGAAACATCTGTATAGAAAACCATGGCCGCTGGAGGTGATCTCAGGGCTGAAGGAGAAATTCTGGGACCCATGTGGGTATAGGACGAAAGTGATGTCAGTTGGGCACCCCCAGCCCTGTGAGCACCTCCAGCTGCTGTAATTTGCTATCATCTGTGGGGCCGAGACACTATGCAGATTTTACATTTGACCAGATACAGTGCCTTGAAAAAGTATTTATACCCCTTGAAATTTTCCACATTTTGTCATGTTACAACAAAAAACATAAATGTATTTTATTGGGATTTTATGTGATAGACCAACACAAAGTGACACATAATTGTGAAGTGGAAGGAAAATGATAAATGGTTTTCAATTGTTTTTACAAACTAATAACTAAAAAGTATGGCGTGCATTTGTATTCAGCCAAGTCAATACTCTGTAGAAGCACCTTTCACTGCAATTACAGCTGCAAGTCTTTTTTGGGGATGTCTCTACAAGTTTGCACATCTAGGGAGTGACATGTTTGCCCATTCTTCTTTGCAAAACAGGTCAAGCTCTGTCAGACTGGATGGAGAGCGTCTGTGAACAGCAATTTAAGTCTTGCCACAGATTCCTAATTGGATTTAGGTCTGGACTTTGACTGGGCCATTCTAACACATGAATATGCTTTGATCTAAACCATTCCATTGTAGCTCTGGCTGTATGTTTAGGATCATTGTCCTGCTGGGAGGTGAAACCTCTGCCCCAGTCTCAAGTCTTTAGCAGACTAACAGGTTTTCGTCTAAGTTTGTCCTGTATTTGGCTCCATTTATCTTCCCAGCAACTCGGACCAACTTCCCTGTCCCTGCTGAAGAAAAGTATCCCCACAACATGGTACTGTCGCCAACATGTTTCACAGTGGGAATGGTGTGTTCAGGGTGATGTGCAGTCTTAAGCCTCGTACACACGATCCAACTTCATGGCCATAATTGTCTGACGGACGCGTTGTGTCGGATAATCCGACCGTGTGTATGCTCCCTCAGACAATTATTGGCTGAATTAACAAAAGTTGTCTGTTCATGCTCACTAACTGTTGGGTGAAAGTCTGATTATGTGTACGAGGCTTTAGTTTTCTACCACACATAGGATTTTGCTTTTATTCCAAAAAGTTCAGTTTTGGTCTCATATGACCAGAGCACCTTCTTCCACATTTGACAACGTCCAATAGCGACGAAACGCGTCTGGGAGGATCACGCAGTGACGTCACCACGCCAAGGAGTAGGGCTCCTGTTATGCCGGCCGGCAATTACTTTGTACACTTGTTTTATCCGCTCATATTGTGAGTACCTTTTACCTTTTTTAATTAAAAGTACTGTCTCAGAGTTACGCTATGTGCGTTTTTCTCTTCATTTAAACATCTCAAACGGGGGAGTTGAAAACCTTACGCTTAGGGGACGGAGGACTTCCCACCGCAAGGAGCTAAAGACCTAGGCTGGGTTAAAGCCATCTGCCTGAAACGGTCTTTTTCTGGTAAGCGGCCTCTCTGGTTGGTGGAGGGTCACTTCACTATTAGGTTCACTGGGTGGTGTGGACATCACGCAGAGGGGAAGAAGGACCCCCTACTACAAGGAGAAAGGCCTGGGCTGGGTCATAGCCATTCGCCCTAACCGTTTGCCTTCTGGTAAGGGGCCTCTGTAATTGGTGGAGGGTCACTTATGCGAAGTTGTCACTAGGTGGTGTGGACCTTAGGCACTATTGCTAGGATTTTTGTCCCAGTATCACGCTATGTGTGCTCTCTTTTTTGTTTACATTTAAATACGGAGGAGCTGAGAACAACATACTCAGAGGACGGAGGGCTTCCTGGTGCAAACCTCAAGTATTAAAGGCCTAGGCTGGGTTATAGCCATCCGCCCTAACTGCTTGCCTTCTGGTAAGCGGCTTTCCTTTTCTTTTCCGGGGGATGGTCACTTTGTAATAACATCACTGGGTTGCTGATTGGAGGAGCCATCATAGTCAGGACTGATCCGGACCTTTTTATCATTATACAAGCATCATTCCATCTAATACGGACTTACTACACTCTCACAGATTGTGTACACTAACAGACTGTTTGTTGGGGCGCGGCTTTTTCTTTGTTTATATTTTCTTGTGATTCACACGCCAGCTGCTGCCTAGGGTCAGGGGTGGGGAGACATTAGCGCGGTTTTTGTTTTGTGTACCTTCTTCCACATGCTTGCTGTGTCCCCCACATGGCTTCTCGCAAACTGCAAATGGGACTTTTTATGGCTTTCTTTCAAGTCAGCATGAAGAATCTAATAAAAGTAAAGTAAAGGCAGGTAAGCAATTTATTTTGTAATGAACATGGAGAAGATAGTTGTTAAATAGTTATGTTCATGATAATTACTATATAAATACCGTAGTATAAAAAGTTTACTGCATCACTGGAAAGAGCGAGCAGTTTGACATATGTTTCTAGGTGTTGTACGTGATGCAAAGGAATCTATCTTTGGTATACGAGTTATTCATATGTTGTATCATCATTTCATTTGTTGCCTCTATTTCCATTACCGATTTTGGTGAACAGAAGTTATATACTGCATCATATCTGTATTCCAAGAACCTCATTCACCATCACAACCCACTCACACAGACACATCCACATACCCATTCACTCTATACTTTTAATGAAGATTTATAAATACATTTTAGATAATAAACAATAGTTGTTCCTCTCTTTATATAGTATGTAAATCCAGTCACTAAAAACTTATTCAGGCCTTTACATATCAATGTTATGCAAAAGTTTTTTCCAATCTTTTTTTTTAAGACCCCTTTCACGCTAGAGGCTTTTTTCATGCACTTTAGTGCCTGAAAAATGCCTCATCTGCAATCCGAGTGTGAAAGCCGGAGTTATTTCACACTGGGGTGCTGCGCTGGCAGGACGTCAAAAAAAGTCCTGCAAGCAGCTTGTTTGAGGCGGTCCTAAAGTGCCTCTGCTCAATGTGCTCATTGAGGGTTCACCATGTGGTGCGTCACCTACCACCAAAGATGCATCATTATTATAGCTTAATGTGGATTGTTCTACGTTATACTTTTTATGCATTTGTCCATGTGATCCATCACCATGAGGTCGTTATTTGTTTTTGCGTGATTGATTGTGCCATAGTTGACCTTGAGAAAACAGAGGTGTTAGATGAAGCATGTGAAGGGTTAAGCCCTGTACACACGGTCGGACCTTTGTCCGACCAAAATCACATTGGAATTCCGACGGAATTCCATTGGAGTAAAAATGAACATGTTCTCTAGCTAAACTCCGACGGAATTCCTCGGAATTTCCGATGGAAATAATTTGATGGGGCATACACACTGTCGAAATTTCCGATGGAAAAAGTCAGTTGGACTTTTTCCATTGGAAATTCCGATCGTGTGTACGGGGCTTTACTTTACATCGTCAGGCAACCCTCTATTTTGTAGGGGCCTTGTAACGGGAGGGCCCGTGGGACCCAGAAGCTCTTACAAAGTATGAGCCAGGAAATAATAGACATTCAGAATATATCTTGGATTCTTTAACATGGGTCTGTAATTCACAATATATTCCAGGATATCTTGAACTATTACTGGTTGTTGATTCTGAACTCAACAGGTTAATTGAAAGAGTGACTCATTCAATGTGGGGACACATACTGTTAGGTGTTAATGTTGTCTGTTGTGATGTAAATGAATCTAGGATGGCTCCTGAGGGTCTGTCATTGTGGCTTGTGCTAATGGACCCTGTATTGTGTGAGGGAGTCCTGTGATAAATGTGTATTGCAAGTTAACAGACAATCTAAAGGTCATGTGTCTGAGACATCAGTTGTAGTTAATTAGCTCATGTAAATTAGGTCAGAGTTGGAGCCATGATGTTTACCAAAAAAATGTGTATTGGAACTCAATGTGTGATGTTGTGGGTGGAGTCGAGGCATTGTTCATTTTGGTTACTGCAGGATCCTAACTGTATATAAAAGCCTGATTTTTTCATTAAAGAGTCTATTTGTGTGGAACCTCAAACAGAGCTGTGTGTCTCATTATTGGGGTTCATTTGCCTGACTGTGGGGTGTCGATAGCTGTCTTGGGTTCGGGAATGGAATATCTTAAATGGCGTTAACCCCTGTCCCATTTGGGGTTTCGTTAGAGGCCTGATTTGTCTATACTGTCTATTCCATTTATACGCCCTATGATCTTGAAAGGCTGTTCTATCTCTGCTGAATTTCTTTTCTTTACCAATTAGTATACCTCTTGTAAATCGTTCAATATGTTCTTTTAATTCTTTGTCATAAGTTAGAAACTTATGATGATTTTTTTAGAGGGGTTAGTTTGGAATTGATCTCATCTATTACTTTATCTACAGGTGAAACTCGAAAAATTTGAATATCGTGCAAAATTTCATTTATCTCACTAATGCAACTTAAAAGGTGAAACTAATATATGAGCTAGACTCATTAAATGCAAAGCAAGATAGTTTAAGCCGTGATTTGTCATAATTGTGATGATTATGGCTTATGCCCCGTACACACCATCACTTTATGTGATGAAAAAAAACAACGTTTTTAAAAACGTCACTTTAATTGACCGTGTGTGGGGGAAAAAGTCATTTTATGTCTTGTAAAAAACGACCAAAAAAAATTGATGCATGCTTCAATTTTATGTGTTGTTTTTCAAAACGTAATTTTTTACTTCACAGAAATTGACCGTGTGTAGTAAAAAACGTCGTTTAAAACGACGTTTTTTCACCCGCGCATGCCCAGAAGCTACTTATGAAGCGAGCTTCAATGGAAAAAGTGGTGAGAACGTAACCTCGCTTTGCTAGAACATTGTGAGAAAAACGACGGTGTGTAGGCAACTTCGTCTTTGAAAATTGAAGTTTCAAAAACGTCATTTTTTACTTCACAGAAAATGTCGTTTTTTTTCATCACATATAGTGATGGTGTGTACGGGGCATTACAGCTCATGAAAACCTCAAATCCACAATCTCATAAAATTAAAATTTTGTAAAAAGGTGCTATATTCTAGGCTCAAAGTGTGCCAATCTAATCAGCTAATTAAGCCATAACATCTGCAAAGGGTTCCTGAGCCTTTAAATGGTTTCTCAGTTTGGTTCAGTAGGAATCACAATCATGGGAAAGACTGCTGACCTGACAGTTGTGCAGAAAACCATCATTGACACCCTCCATAAGGAGAGAAAGCCACAAAAGGTAATTGCAAAAGAAGTTGGATGTTCCAGTGTGTGGAAGAAAAAGCAGCAGGGATGACCGCAGCCTGTAGAGAATTGTCAGGAAAAGGCCGTTCAAAAGTGTTGGGGACTTTCACAAGGAGCGGACTGAGGCTGTAGTCAGTGCATCAAGAGCCACCACACACAGACGGATCCTGAGCATGGGCTTCAAATGGCGTATTCTTCTTGTCAAGCCACTCCTGACCAACAAACAACATCAGAAGCGTCTTATCTGGGCTAAAGAAAAACACACCTGGCCTGTTGCTCAGTGGACCAAAGTCCTCTTTTCTAATGAGAGCCAATTTTGCATCTCATTTAGAAACCAAGGACCCAGAGTATGAAGGAAGAATGGAGAGGCACACACTGCAAGATGCTTGAAGTCCAGTGTGAAGTTTCCACAGTCTGTGTTGATTTGGGGAGCCACGTCATCTGCTGGTGTTGGTCCACTGTGCTTGATTAAGAGATTTTGGAGCACTTCATGCTTCCTTCCACAGACAAGCTCTATGGGGATGCTGACTTAATTTTCCAGCAGGACTTGGCACCTGCCCACACTGCCAAAAGCACCAAAACCTGGTTCAATGACCGTGCGATTACTGTGCTTGATTGGCCAGCAAACTCGCCTGACCTGAACCCCATAGAGAATCTATGGGGCATTGCCAAGAGAAAGATGAGAGACATGAGACCGAACAATGCAGAAGAGCTGAAGGCCGCTATTGAAGCATCCTGGTCTTCCATAACACCTCAGCAGTGCCACAGGTTGATAGCTTCCATGTCACACCGCATTGAGGCAGTAATTTCTCCAAAAGGGGCCAAACCAAGTACTGAGTACATATGCATGTTTCTACTTTTCAGAGGTCCGATATTGTTCTATGTACAATCCTTGTTTTATTGATCACATGTAATATTCAAATTTTCTGAGATTGTGGATTTGGGGTTTTCATGAGCTGTAAGTCATAATCATCACAATTATAACAAATCACAGCTTGAACTATTTTCCTTTGCATGTAATGAGTCTATCTCATATATTAGTTTCACCTTTTAAGTTGCATTAGTGAAATAAATGAACTTTTGCACAATATTCAAATTTTTCGAGTATCTCCTGTATAATTGATGGGAATTAACTGCTTGCCGACCAGCCGCCGCTGTTATACGGCGGCAGGTCGGCTCTGCTGGGCGAGATCACGTAGCTATACGTCATCTCTCCCAGCAGCCAATAGGGGCGGGCGCGCGCCCCCCGCTCGTCATCTCGCTATGCAGCCAGTAAACACACAGCTCCCAGTTCTGTCAGGGGAGAAATGCCTGACCGTCTGTTCATACAATGTATGAACAGCGATCAGTCATTTCCCCCAGTCAGTCCACCCCCCTTCAATTAGAACACACCCAGGGAACATACTTAACCCCTTCCTCGCCCCCTAGTGTTAACCCCTTCCCTGTCAGTGGCATTTTTATAGTAATCAATGCATTTTTATAGCACTGATCGCTATAAAAATGCCAATGGTCCCAAAAATGTGTCAAAAGTGTCCACCATAATGTCGCAGTACTGAAAAAAATCGCTGATCGCCGCCATTACTAGTAAAACAAAATATTAAGAAAAATGCCATAAAACTATCCCCTATTTTGTAAACGCTATAACTTTTGCGTAAACCAATCAATAAACGCTTATTGCGATTTTATTTACGAAAAATATGTAGACGAATACATATCGGCCTAAACTGAGGGAAAAAAAAATGTAAATATTTTTGGGGGATATTTATTATAGCAAAAAGTAAAAAATATAAAAAAAAATCTAAATTGTCGCCCTATTTTTGTTTATAGCGCAAAAACTAAAAACCGCAGAGGTGATCAAATACCACCAAAAGAAAGCTCAATTTGTGGGAAAAAAAGGACGCCAATTTTGTTTGGGAGCCACGTCGCACGACCGCACAATTGTCAGTTAAAGCGATGCAGTGCCGAATCGCAAAAAGTGGCCTGGTCTTTGACCAGCAATATGGTCCGGGGGTTAATTGGTTATACTATATACATAGCAAATAAGAAATAAGAGCAATGACTATATAAGAATTATCCCGATGTAATACAAAGGAAGATATCTAATGTGTTTCGAAGATTCTTCTTCAGACATGGTCTAAAATGTAAGCATAAACATGAATATAATGTCAAACATTGTACGTCATAGCATTAGAGCATTAAACACCTCGAGGGGTGATCAAATTAAGTAATAATGAAACACTAACTCATTAATAGAAATGTAAGGAAAGAACATATGCTGCTGCATTTAAGACCAGGAATCGCTACTGATGCCACCACCATGAAATCCCTTGTTGTCAGAGGGAAGTAAATGCCACAGAGGCCTAGCTGTTGAAATCTCCCATCTGGTTTAGAAGGCTCAATCTTGAGATTTTTGTAGCACGCCTGTGTAATCAATTCTCCATAAGGTGAATATTTATATTTTGATTCTCAGTTAGGATCTCAAGTTAGGTCTTTTCATTTTTTTACTTTTGCAATCAGTAACACTCTGAGATGTTCCTTTCATTCTGTTTTTTACTTTATAGCCTTGGAGGTACTGGCTTTCTGAGCCCTTTGATCCCTGCAGAGTTTGATCCATAGTGTGTACTCTGATCAGCTGGCTATTTGTGTATTTTCAAACTTCTCACTAGCATTCAAAAATGTAAGACTTTCAACGTTTCTCTACCTTCCTATTTAACTGAATATAGTATAGCGCTATTAAGAAATGGTGCTTTTTTTGGTATAAGATAGACAAGTAATGTATTGCAAATTTACTGTCAGGTCACCTGTGGCCAGGTGACAAATGCACCCCGTTGGAGACAGGGGTGCACCGCAAGGTAGTGAACCCTATAGCGGACTGCTGCAGATGGACAGGAAGCGTGAGCCCAAGACTCCCCAGGGCACGGAGTCTAAGGTCCAGCAGGTGTTCACCAGAGCCTCTAGTGGTAAGGATGGCCTTCGCTGCAACCAAACCCAGGTCGTGGCCCCTGGAGTCCCCCAGGTCATGCTCCGTAGGGAGAGAGGGGAAGCATAGCCACTCAGGACACAAGGGATAGTGATGGGTAAGCCGAGGTCGGGGCAACAGTCAGATGAGGGTTACCAAGGGACAGGCCAAGGGTCAGGGCAACAGGCAAACAGGAGTAGTCAAAGGCGAGCCAAAATCGATACACAGAAAGGTTAACATAGCACACGGCAAACAGGAACACAAGCTAACAAACAAACAAAAAAGTTGAACAGCAAAGCAGACCTGCAGTGCACTAGTTAATATAGAGTTCCTGTGATGGCCTGGGGTGGAGCCATACAGGGAGGAGAGGTGATAAAAGGCAGCCAGAAAGAGAGTCAGGCCTCTAATGGACACATGGAGGAGAAGGTAAGCTGCCAGACATTATTGCATGTCCATGACATTTACCTATACCGTAACAGCATTTTTCAACAAAAATCTCAATCTTATATTACATTTGAAGAATTCTCGTATAGTCGTTGCTTATATTTCTTATTTGTTATGTATATATACATTAATTGCCACGGATTATATGCATTTTTTTTTAAACATTTTGTAAAAATAAATATCAAATCTTTTATTGATTTATGTACTTTATCACAATCTATGACCTGCTGTGCCCAAAGGACAAAGTGATCACAGAGCACGCAAGGGGCATGGTTCTGGGAGGACGTCAATAGACACTGTCCCAGAAATTTAACAGAGCTGTGCTGTAGCCGTGTTTTGCGCAGTAAAAAAGTGGTTCAAAGCAGTGGTGGCCCATCCATAAAGGGAGCATGGGCGCCGCCACCCCTATCCATGCATCCAACCTAACTGTTCTACATATCAGTGGTGCTGCACCATGGATTTCAATGCGCCGTGGATGTTTTTTAAAGCACCTCAGTAGAGCACCTCTAATAGAGGCTCTAATAGACTTAAAAAAAGGATGGTATTGGAGCACAGAGCATCGCACTCCGAGGCACCACGTTCTTGCCTTTCAAAAGAACCGCGGTTCTGGTATAGACCAATGTTTTTTAAACACGCTCTCCATTTTCCAGTGTTTGTTGTGATATTGAGTTGTGAATCTTGTTCCTACATTTTCTTGTGATCGCTGTTTTGATTTTGGATTTTGGAATTTCATTATTTTTGTAAACCATATGAGCCTGATCCATGAGGTCTCTATAAATTTCTGTTTGAGATGAACACTTTGTGCATTATAATCCTTTAACCTAGTACAATTGTGCCGTAACCGGCAAAATTTACTTTTGGGAAAAATTGTAACCCATCTTGGGTGGTGAAATGTAAAAAAGAGTTTCCTGGTGTGGGCTTGGTTTAACTTTTAGCTATAATTGTGAACTCTTGGTGACTGAGTTCCAAGTCCAAAAAACAAAAAGAAGTGGTATTTATTTCCGAGGTAAAAGAAAGACCAAAGGTGTTGGAGTTGCAGTGTGCCCCTCTGTTCCCATTTCAACACAGAGCCCATCGCTTCACTCTAAGACCCCTTCACAACTGAGCATTTTGTAGCTTGAAGCCTGAAGCTACAAAACGCTGGAAGGGAAAAAAATCTATTATTCTTTATGGAGATGGTTCACATCTCCACTCCAAAACGCCTGAAGCCAGAAGTTCCAAAATGCCTGAAGCTCAAACAAGTTCTGGGACTTTTTTATAGGCAGATTTGGGCGTTTTTCTGCTTTTAACATTGGTGACCCCTAGACCTGTCCAAAATCACGGCAAAACGTGGTAAAAAGCGCAAAATGGAAAGTCTGCAAACATCTAAGACAGCAGACCTGTATATGAACAGTACGCAGACTGAATATATGATAGGCTGCAGATAGAAAACAAGATGGAGAAGCACTGATGATCTGAAGAACCAGTCTGGAAGCTTTCGTAGAATACAGTCTTTTAAGTATCTGGAACTGTCAATAACAGAACATATATACCGCCAGAAATTCAAACTTGAATAGCTCCTGAAAATCACTGCTAGTGTTCACTAGATGGTATATTGTGATCCAAATCTGTATTCAAAGCATCAAAGATACACATATATCCATACAGGGCTCAAAACTTCAAGTCCGGAGCTACTAGCCAGGCCTCAAGGGTTACTCGCCACCAGCCCATTAATTGTCGCCACTGTGCCATGCCAAACGCAGCCACTGTGCCATCAATTGTCGCCACTGTGCCCATCAATTGTCGCCACTGTGCCATGCCAAACGCAGCCACTGTGCCATAAATTGTCGCCACTGTGCCATGCCAAATGCAGCCATTGTGCCATAAATTGTCGCCACTGTGCCATGTCAAATGCAGCCACTGTGCCATGCCATTTTCGCCACTGTGCCCATCAATTGTCACCACTGTGCCCATCAATTGTCGCCATTGTGCCCATCAGTTACCCGAATATTAGTGCAGTCTCATCAGTGCCCCCTGTCAGTGCAGCCTCATCAGTTCAGCCTTATCAGTGCCACCTATCAGTACAGCCTCATCAGTGCCCCCTATCAGTGAAGCCTCATCTGTGCCGACTATCAGTGTCCATCAGTGCCCGACAGTGCTTCATATTAGTGCAGCCTCATCAGTGCAGCCTTATCAGTGCCTCCTATCAGGGTCTCCGATCAGTGCAGCCCCATCATTGCTGCCTGTCAGTGCAGTCTCATCAGTGCCGCCTATCAGTGCAGCCTCATCAGTGCCGCTTATCAGTGCCCATCAGTGCTGCCTATAAGTGCAGCCTCATCAGTGCTGCCTATCAGTGCAGCCTCATCAGTTACCTGAATATGAGTGCAGTCTCATCAGTGCCCCCTATCAGTGCAGCCTCATCAGTGCCGACTATCAGTGTCCATCAGTGCCGCCTATCAGTGCCCAAAAGTGCTTCCTATTAGTGCAGCCTCATCAGTGCCCCCTATCAGTGCTGCCTATCAGTTATGCCTCATCAGTGCCCATCAGTGTAGCCTCATCAGTGCCACCCTGACATTGTAAAAACATTCATACCTGGAATTCTTCTTGACTTTTAAACGGTTGTGCTCTTTTACACTTGTTCTAAATGTGCTTTATAACCTGGGAGTCATTCTAAAATTATTTACAGTGAAATATATATATATATATATATATATATATATATATATATATATATATATATATATATATATATATATATATATATATATATATATATATATATATATAATCTAGTTCCCAAATTGGCTTTAAGAAAATTAAGACATATTGCACAAGTATAATGGTCACAAATACTATTTAAAAAGGGATTATTTTTTTTATTTTTTATTTTTTTTGTTTTTTGTTTTTGTTTTTTGTTTTTTCCTGCCTAGCAAATAATTTAAGTTTAGCCAAGAATATATAGAAAAGTGGAGTTTCCCTTTTAAACGTTTAACTGAGTATATAAACACTAAAATGACACTGGATATTTACTCTAATATTTACAGACATTGCAGCATTATTAAGAATTACTGTTGTATGTACTCGGCACATTTGATGAGACTTATACTTGGAATTATGCTGTGCTTGCTGCAGTGGTTGTAAAGTTTATCCTGTGATCATCCAGCCATTCCATGCACTGATCATAAGATTAAGGACATGGTAAACTACTTTTACTAATGGCTTGGAATAATCCTTATGGCAGTTTTGATGGATGCATGCAGGCTTTCAGTTGCTCTTTACACACAGCTGAATCCAATATGCCAGTAAAACCATAATACAATCTTCAGTAAAACTGTTCTACTATTGAACATACAATGCAATAAGGTGAATTTATCTAAACTGGAGCAGATAGAGTATGAACAGATGTGCATGGCAACCAATCAGCTTCTAAATGTATTTTTTTTAAAGCTTAACTGAACAAAATGAAGTCAGAAGCTAATTTGTTGTCATACACAGTTGGTGGGAATTTTTTCTGCTCCAATTTAGATAAATTGCCCTAAATATATTTTCAAATACATTGATAACATATGCACAAAATGTGTGCCTAGTAAACGACTGTATTCATTGATAAGATAACTTTTGTAACTCATGGATCTCAGTATTCTGGTAGATGATAGCAATATTTCACTACAAATTGAGGAGGTATGACAGGGCTAATTTTTGCTGAGGTCATGTACATTTAAGATTGTTTTAGTAGCCTCATCACAGAGTACTGATTGGTGGGGAATAAGAATGATTTAGCATTGAACTTAAAGTTGAACTCCAGACAGATATAACACAGGCACACAAAGTCAGAAAACAGTACGTAGCTTTTTGTTGTTGTTTATTAGGAGGCAAACAACGTCGCTGGGGATAGGAGGTTATGGAATCATGCCCAAATGACTGCAACAATAACTTCAGGGACATCTACCTATATATACAATGTTAAGTGATTCAGGCAATGCCTCTTTCACCAGCCCTTCCGGCTGTTTCGTCACCAGCCCAACCAGCTGACTTTCTACACCAGCCCTACTGGCTGACTCGCTGGAGATTTCTCAGGGAAAGGTACAAGACTGGCTACATTCTCCCTCCTTCTTTAGTCCCCAACAGTGTTAAATTAATCACTCTGCCCTCTCTTTGCTCCCATGACTCCAGGAAAGCCCCCTCCCTTTGCTTCTTTGGCAGGATCTTCCCAGCACTCGAGCTCTGGCCCATGGCAGCACACTCCTTCCCAGACTAGGGGGTACTCCTCAGGGCCACTTACAGCCTCCTCAACACTGCATCTTCATCTTCCTCCTGATTTCCCTGCTGGAATGGCCCATGCCTATTTATGGAGTTGTCTCCCCCCCCCATGCCAGCCCACCTCTGGAGATTGGCTGAGGCCCCATAAATACTCATGGAAGCTTCTCCTAACTCTGCCCTCTAATTCCAGAAGGTTCTCCAACCTTCCAGACACCAGGGGGAGGCACCAGTGAGCTGCCATAATGAGTCACCCAGTTCTAAACTCTAGTGAACGCTGACCCTAATAAGACTCGCAGACTACAACATGAGCCAGGGAACTTTTCCTACTCTGCCACTACTAAGGGCCCACTTGCTTGAGATTGTGGTCACCCCTTCCCAATTTAATTAATAATTTGAGGATTTTTTGCATTTAGTTATATAGGTATTTAAGGGCACTGTCCCCTTTAAGGATGTGGGGATAGGTTTCTGTGGGAACCAATAAGAATCTCAAAAAATGTTTTGGAGGACCAGGAGAGGCTATTTAAGGACAGTGGGGATGGAGCTTGCCCTCTTTCCCGGCGGTCAAGACAAGAAGGAAAAAAGCTCCTACCACGTCATCACAAAAGCCCTGGTCAGACAGCTTCTTGAGAAGACAGGCAGCGAGGTGAAGCATGGCTACGCCACTGTTTATCTGTTGCTGAAGGGGAAGAGGAGAGGCCAGAGTGGTGCGGTGGCAGCGGAATGGTGGTGGAGTTTGCACAGACACAGCAGAGGAATTTGGCACCGTAGGAGGGAAAACTTTTCCAGTGTGGGAGACCAAGATGCAGCATTCCTTTGGAAAGTAGCCGACAGGCCACAGAAGATGCCAAAGAAGTCCATGCAATGCCAGTGAGAGCAGAAGAAAAAGGAGGCATGGTGGGGCGGAGTGGCCGGGTCAGCAAGAAGAGGACTTATTCACCGCCACCAGCGACGAGGGGTGGATGAAGGGGAAAGGTAAAAACAACCGACAGGAACAGACCAAAGGGGGCAGACGCCCGCTTCACAGGTTCCCAAACAGCAGAAGGCTGATTTAGTGCAGCAAGGAAGCTGGCATGCTGAATTGCCACAGGTTTTGCCAGCTGGGCAGGCACCCCAAGTCCCAGACCGGAGAGCGCTGCTGGAGGGAGAAGCTTGGAAGGAGATAGTAAAGCCTCCAGCAGCTAGAGAGTCAAATCAGTTGATTGTGTTGTCTGGTCTGACAAAATTCTTGTCTCCTGTGCCAAAAAACATTCCTTTTAATACTGTAATTTGAGCTCCTACCTATGCAGTTAACCCTTCGGCTGATGCGGTTTCTGAATTTCCACCTTTTAATATGTTTTCTCAGCATGTGCCTAGGGAAGGCTTTAATGTGGGAAGTCAAAAGGAGTTACCAGGTCCTGTGACATTGCAGGTGGCTGCACTTGTTAGGTATAATGTCCCTGAAGTTTGTATGAAGGATGCTATGCCTTGCGAGACTTCCCCCCAGACTATCATTTAAGCATGACAGTAACAGAGAAAATATGTAAAGGAGAGTTTATAGATATACTTTCGCTCCTTCCTTTTCAGAAGGATTTCACAGTAAAGTCAGATAGGAGGGGGGAAAAGCAGAGTGAGGAGGATAGGTGCAGGCTGATACCCAGGTCATTCATCAATTGGCTGCAGGCATTTTGCATTTATTGTGTAGTAATGGTGGAAAAGCACCCAGAATTGTGTGGGGGATTGTTTCAGCACTTAGACCACACTTTGGAAGCCTGCAAACATTTTGGTGGGTTAGGTTGGTACTATTACGATGAGTCGTTTAGGCAAAAATTGTCCATTCACTCGTCACTCAAATGGGGGCTAAAAGACATGGGGTTGTGGCTCAATTTAATTTTACCATAGAAGCAAGTCATGACTAAGCAAACCACAGTTAATCCTTTGAACCCGACATATAGAAAAGGCTGTTGTTTTGCTTTTAACAAAAGCCAAAATGTCGTTGGAATGCTGCGTGTAGATACAGGCACGAATGTCCCTATTGTGCTGGCGAAGTGTTTCAGAAAGAATGCAAATGTGGGAACCAGTCAAGAGATGAAGATTATTTTTTCAAAAAAAGCCTGCACTCCAGTGACGCTAAAGTCAATGGGACCCGAACGTCAAAAATCAAAAGTGCCCATTTTGAAGGCTTAAATGCAAGTAATTGGGCATACAATGGTTATAGGGGTCCGGGTCCTGCCCTGGGGGACATGTATCAATAAAAAAAGTTTGTGAAAAACATAATTTTTAAATGAGCAGTGATGTTTTGATTTTTAAAGTGAAATCCTAAAAATGAAAAATGTCTTCCAATATAGTGTCTGGGGGGGGGGGGGCTTAGTCTAACTGTAAAGTGGCAGATCTGTACCATGTCTAGAATCTGCTGCAGTAATTGAATATATAAAGCCCAACAAAAATTACACTTTTCCTGCAAGCTGCCTTTATTTTGCTCAGCAACAGCTGGGGAGCCAGTGTGTATGATGAGGCCACAATGTAGTCCACTGGGAACAAGATTCAATATTTTTTGGATACATTCTGGAGTCACTTTGACTTTGGATAGAAGTAACGGATGCGTTAAAATTGGTCTTTGGGTGTCGGGGGCGCCTTCCCACCATAACCCTAAAGAGATAATCTTGATGAAAGCAAGAATCTGCCTTGCTATAAAAAAATTGCAATGATATGCACCTGTCATACAGGTGCTGAAAAATTGGTCTTTGGGTGTTAATTGTGCCCATGAAACCTATACCAAAAACATTCTTCCAGATGAAATGATTGAATACCCTCAAAGCTAGGCAGCTTCGAAGTCATGCAGAGATTCGACTTCCCAAAAAGACTTAATCAGACTTAATCAGTGACACCGACATCAGGGGCTTCATAGCTGCTAATCCAGGACTGATTCATGTTTATAAAAGTCAAACGGTCCACGGAGTCTGTGGACAGACGCGTTCTATGATCAGTAACGAAACCTCTTGCAGCACTGAATGCCCATTCTGAAAGAACACTGGATGCAGAGCAGCCCAACAACTCAATAGCATAATGGGCAAGTTTTGGCCAGTGGTCTATTCTCATGACCCAGTAAGCCAGTGGATCGTCAGCTGGAAAGCTCTCCATCTCTGTTTTGGCCCCGAGGTAATCGTCCACCATGTGATGCAGACACTGCCGATAGGATGTGGAAGCTGACAGCCCTGGGCGGCAAGGACTAAAAAAAATCCGAAATGCCTCATTTAGGCGGACGCCTTTTTTAACTATTCTTTCTTGACCAAAGGAAGACTCAAAACAACGTTTTCCACCACACTGTAACCTACTAGAGTCAGGAAAAACATTCAATCAAATCCTCTTTAATGTGTCCTCAGGAGATTTTATCCTCTGCACTCTCTGTGGGGACGGATGAGTTCAGAGACCTTCCCCTTATAAGGGTGGTCAAGGAGAGTTGCCAACCAGTAATCATCCTTCTCCTTTATGCCATGTATTCTTGGGTCCTTTCGCAGGCTTTGAAGCATGAGGTTGCCTATGCACCTCAAATTTGCAGAGGCTTGAGAAGCAGACTCCTGGGGTCACTCAGGATGACAGCATCTGGAACCTTCTCCTCCCAGCAACGTACTACTTCCAAGGGTCCTGGGGTTGCAAAGCCACCGCTTACAGATTGACGCATGTCTTCCTCTTCTTCAAAGCCTATATAAGTGCTAGAATCCTCCTCCTCATCCTCCTCCCCTCTCTCCTCCTGTGTGTTCTGTGACATAGGAATGATGGTGTCTGGATAAAGTGGGCCTTGAGAGGAAAGGAAGTCCTTCCTCCTGCTGCTCTGCCTCCAGTGCCCTGTTCATAATGCCACACAGAGTCTGCTCCAGCAGGAACACAACAGGGATTATGTCACTAATGCATGCACTGTCACTGCTCACCGTCCTTGAGGCCTCCTCAAATGGTGACAATACAGTGCATGCATCCTTAATGATCAGCCATTGGCGTGGGAAAAAAAAACAGAGGCGGCCTGAGCCTGTCATCATGCCGTACTGACATAAGTACTCATTAACGGCCCTCTGCTGCATGTATAGCCGCTGCAGCATTCCCAAAGTTGAGTTCCATCTGGTGGGCATGTCACCAATCAGGCGATTTACAGGCAGGTGCAATTCCCGCTGAATTTCAGCCAACCGAGCACTGGCTGTGTATGACCAACTGAAATGGCTACAGACTCTTATGGCCTGCTTTAGTACATCTTGCACATTTCTACAATACAACTTCTGGCTGCGTTGAGTAGATGAAAAAGATTGAATCTATTCTATGTCTTTTTAGGGATAATATTTTTAGCACTACCCCCGAAGGAGCTGCTTGTTTGTTTTGGGTGGCACGTTACCTCTATATCTATCCGCCGTCTAGGGTACTTGATGAGAGTTGTAGTAAATGGAATGTCCACACAACAGGTGTCTTTTCTGTGCTTTTATTACCCAGCGCACCTGAACAGGCCTCTCTCACCAGCCTGGCAGCCAGGATGTCACTTGAACTTAAGTTTAAGTCTCTGCCCTAGACCCTCCTATAAGATTGGAGACAATTATGGTCCGGAATCCTCTCTAGTAAATTCAGCACCCGGATCTCCTTCAGGTAGTTTTGCACAGTCAGTAGCTAACAGGCGACCAACATCCAGCCTGTCAGAACTCATCAGTCGATTACTGGGCCCACACAGTGGATCAATCGCTCCGGGCCAACGTGGTCCCAAAACCAGGAACACTGCTGCCCACGCACACCCTGGCCAGGAGGGCCATATGCGGGGGGGGGGTGGTGGAATGGCTACCCCAATAGTGGGTGCCACAGGAGGAAGAACCTCAAGGTAATGACGTCTGCCCCCTTTATACCCCTCCCCAGCATGCACAGCGAGGCGATCAACCCCTTACTGGCTACTAAGGAGTGTCACTCAGAACACTTGACCACATTGCTGCCACCTGCCGTCCGGGGGTGACGGAAGTCCCGGACCAAAGGTCAGCCCACAGCACAGCCAAGCTAGATCAGAGACCCTAAATTTAAACAGTCAAACCAACTCAGAGCCAACTACCTCTCTGAATTCTCTCCCCTTAAATTAACATAGCACCGGCTCTGAAAGTAGCCAGGTGCTACACACTCCCCCTGTCAATTAGACACTGTCCTCAGTGCCTGAAAAAAATGGTGTTCAATCCTGAACACCTACCTGGATATGCTTAACAGTAAAGTAGAGTAGAAGAAAAGAAAAGATAAAACAATATAAAAATATATATATTTTTTTTTTTTTTTAGCTTCACAATATGATACATCTGACATTACTATGTCTAACTATCTAGTCTGCCCATTCTCCGACAGCCTTGACAGGTGATCCTCAGGACCTGAAAAACAGAAACAAGAGAACACACAAATATTACATTATTTACAGTCACTAAGGGTGAATGAGGCTGCACCTTTTTAAAACAAAGGCAAAGCTTCCTTCCTCCCCCTAGGAGCTTCCAAAAACGAAGTGTTAGGCATTGGCAACTGCAAAAAGGCCCCTAACAAGTCTCTTCAGCAGAAAGTTGCAGAACACTGCCCTCTAGTGGCAGCATTTCGATCAAGCAAGTGCACTAAAGTCTGTACCAGGATGTAAAACATATTGGCAAGGAGAATCCTCTCTTTTCAGTAATGGAGTCCACAGGAACCTAGTCTAAACTGACTAACATTTTCATTCCCCCCAGAGTCAATCACACCACAGAAACGTGGGATGGGGAAAAAAATAAAATAAAAAATATCGTTCCTGTTCCGAACTTCTTCAAGCAAAAAAACACTACAGGTGTGGGACTATAGATAAAACCTGGGATCAGGCAAAGTGATAATGTCCCCTTCCTCATTCAGCGTGGTAACTGAATTAACCTGATCAACCTTACCAGGACACTTTAGAACCACTCTGTCATGGTAAATGTGGCGGCCAAGACTCCAATCCTTCAGGCAACCTTCCAGCCGGCGGTGAGCACTTATAAAGGCATAGTCAGTACTAATCGAAGGCTTATCTACTTTCAAGTAGTCCCAAACAGCATCTGCGCACCATTCTTCCCGTTTTGATTCGATCTCCTGCATGAGATCCGCGGGCACATATGGGAACTCCCACCCGTAATCCAGGGCTACCTTCTTCGCGATGATCCGCTGAAGACAGGCTAACTGTGGCAGCGTACTGGGGTGTCCCAGCCCCGGCATAACAAGGGTATGCAGAGCTCTCTTTACCACAGGCAATGTAGCTGGGATCGGAACAGTCTCTCGGGTATCATGACCTTTGGGTACAGCCATTTCCCAAATTGACTGCGGGATATCCGCCTGTGGCGTGGTATCCCGTGAACGTTCTCTAGAGTTGCAGGGTTTTGCAGCCCGGTGCCCCCTGCCCCACTGTAGCTCGGGCAGCTCCAGTTAAAACCAGTGATCTTCACCAACGTCGGAGGAGGAATCAATTTCAAAGCTGTTTTACTCCTCCTCGGGCAAACAACGCGTGGAACATTTGGCTTACTGACCTTGTCTTTGGTTTTGGCTTCGACAGGGGCAACATCCTCTATGGAGTCCGGTTCAGGTCTGCGCATAGGTAGGCCTCGACCACAGTCATGGGAGACCTTCACGGGGGCCCATTTTTCCTGAAGCGAGCCAAGCAGGAACCACCGCCAGACACGTGGTTTCGGTGGCATCATCCACCTTCACAACAGGCATAATCTCTTTAGCATCACAGTCACTTACTTTGGGGGACACCATTTGGGTGGCGACCGACGACATAGTGGCCGTAGTAGTAGTAACAGCAGGTGCGGGCCAGGGAATTACTTCCTCCGAGGTCACTGTTCCGGCAATCCAATCGACCCGATACTCGCGGGGCGATTCCGTTGGTTGCTCCACTTGAAACAAGTATTCCCCACACTTTTTGCATCGAGCAAAGGGCATGATTCGGATGGCTAGCTCTGCACATAGGGGACAAGACAAGCCAAGGGCCTCCACGCTGCCGCTGGTAAACAGCACAAACCGCCCTCGCGTCCACATTCTGTTTCCGGTATCAGTTAGGGAAGCTCCGGTGGCAGCAGGAATTGGATTGACTCCCACAGAAGACATTGGAGGCCTCAATCTCTCGAACGGCGTCGGGGGCACAGACATGTTGCATGATCCTCTCTCGTGGGCGGGCAATCACTCTGTCCTTTGGCGCCAAACTCGCCCTACGTCTCACGCAGGGGTGGGTAACTCCTCCCACGTTGAGTTATTTTCTGGGCACGTTGCAGGCACACGTCACTCTGCTGCCTGTGCCCCCAGACTTTCACTACCTGAAGTTAACCCCTTCTTCACCAAAGCAGGCCGACACCACGACAATTCCAGGCTCTCAATGGCAGAATAAATTGCTCAAATTCCGTTGCCAGAGGTAACAACAAATCCTGGACGAGCCCCCACATGCAGCACTATCCCCGAAGGAGCTGCTGGTTTGTGGCACGTTACCTCTGTATCTCCGCCATCTAGGGTACTTGATGAGAGTTGTAGTAAATGGAATGTCCACACAACAGGTGTCTTTTCTGTGCTTTTATTACCCAGCTGGGTAACAACGGTTAAACAGTAGAGAGGTGAAGGGATAGCAAATAGGAGACAGTAGATCCAGTTATAACTGAACACGGGAAACAGTCCTGCTTCCAACAACACTTTACTTCACCACTCCAGCCGGAGTGGGTATAGCGCACCTGGACAGGCCTCTCTCACTAGCCTGGCAGCCAGGATGTCACTCGAACTTAGGTTTTAGTCTCTGCCACAGACCCTCCTATAAGATTGGAGACAATTATGGTCAGGAATCCTCTCTAGTAGATTCAGCACCCGGGTCTCCTTCAGGTAGTTTTGCACAGTCAGTAGCTAACAGGCTACCAACATCCAGCCTGTCAGAACTCAGGTGGGCCCCGATGAATGGACAGGCCCCTCCTGGAACACCAGCCTCGTGCTTGGTATTCCCTGGACAGACTCCTCATCGGTCAGCTTCCTCCAGATTGGGAACCCAGTCAATTACTGGGCCCACACAGTGGATCAATCGCTCTGGGCCAACGTGGTCCCGGAACCAGGAACACTGCTGCCCCCCCCCCCCGGCTAGGAGGGCCATATGCGGGGGTGTCACATGAGGAAGAACCTCGAGGTAATGGCGTCTGCCCACTTTAAACCCCTCCCCAGCATGCACAGCGAGGCGATCAACCCCTCACTGGCCGCTAAGGAGTGTCTCTCAGAACACTTTACCACATTGCTGCCACCTGCCGTGCGGGGGTGACGGAAGTCCCCGGACAAAAGGTCAACCCAGAGCACAGCCAAGCTAGAGCAGAGACCCTAAATTTAAACAGTCAAACCAATTCAGAGCCAACTACCTCTCTGAATTCTCCCCCCTTAAATTTACATAGCACCGGCTCTGAAAGTAGCCAGACGCTACATATTGTTACGTAGTAAGAAAAATGCTGGGTTGTCTGGTATTTGGAAATGTATGAACAATTGGACCAAATGTCGTACCTCCGCCACAAAGGCTTGAAGAGTGGGGCAAGACCAGAATATGTGTAATATGTCACCGGTGTGGCTCAGTATCTCCAACACAAATCTTGAATTTCTGTGAACATTCATTGTAGTGCCTGTGGGGGCCTATAACATCTCAAAATAATTTTATAGTTAGATTAATGTTATTTTGTGCATAATGACATTTTACATTATTTCATTACATTATTACATTATTTTGTCCCTGCTCCGTGAAGTCAATTTTAGTTTTAAATCATGTTCCCACTGGAACAATGCATATTATACATTAGCCACTTCAATACTGGGCACTTTCACCCCCTTCCTGCCCAGACCAATTTTCAGCTTTCAGTGCCCAAAACTTTAAAACAAAAACATTTTTTTTTGTTTCTATTATAACATTTAGCAAATAAGTAATTTTTGTTCATACATTTGTGCCAACATTTAAAAAACAAACACTGTAGCTGCTGACTTTTAATAAGCACACTTACCTTTCCAGGGTGCCCGCGATGTCGGCCACCCGAGGCCAATCTTTTCTTCGGATCATGTGCGGGTGTCGCCATGCTTACTAAGGGAAACAGGCAGTGGAGCCTTACAGCTTCACTGCCTGTTTCCTACTGCGCATGCGCGAGTCGTGCGGCGCTTTGTGAATGGGCGGCTGTGTTCTGGGACACACACCGGTCCCAGAAGACAGCGCATCCCATTTCCCAAGAGGCAACGCGAGGAGGAGAAGACAGAAGATGATCGCGGAATAGGAAGTGGCAGATTAGGACGATCTGCCTAGCAACAGCCATTTCTGGTAAGTATAATTTTTATTTTATTTTTTTGGAGCCTTTTTGGATTTTTTATTTTTTTTTACAGTGGACATCCGCTTTAAGTCTCAAGGCTTTCTGTGTCTATAAGAAGTAAAGAAATGTGGCATTCACATATTTTTAGAACGCTTTAGGCATATGAACCAGAAGACTTTTAATATACTGCACCTTCCAAACCATGGAGGTTATTTACAAAAGACAAATCTAATTTGCACTACAAATGAAAACTACACTTGAAAGTACAGTCACTGTAGATCCGAGGGGGATATGCAAGGAAAATAAAAAACAGCATTATAACTTGCACATGATTGGATGGTAAAATCAGTAGAGCTTCCCCTCATTTCAGATCTACTCCTCAGATTTACAGCGACTGCACTTCCAAGTGCACTTTCAGTGCAATTTCAAGTGCACGTTGCCCTAGTAGTTTGCACTTGTAGTGCAAAGTGGATTTGGCTTTCATAAATAACCCCCCTAGTGTAGTACCCCTAAAAAAATGTAATAAATAAATGTAAGTAGGACCTCTAAGACCCTCAAGCTCTTAAAAAAAGTGACCCATAGCAACCTCTCTGAGCTCTTCCTCTACTTCTTCTGTTACTCTTTCCTCTATGCTCCCCAATACTGTCAGCAGTACACTCTGCTCTCCTCCCGCCAGCTCTTTGGCCACTTTCACACTGGGGCCGCCCGTGCGTTAGCGCTAAAGCGCCGCTCATTTTAGCGGCACTTTAGCGTTGTTTAAGCGGTGCTTTTCGGTCACTAGCAAGGCGCTTTTAGCCCTCGCTTGTGGCCAAAGCGCTGCCCATTCATTTCAATAGGCAGGGGCCATTCCACCCCAAAGATGCTGCTTACAGGACTATTTCTAATGTCCCGCAAGTGCATCGCTCTAGTGTGAAAGCATTCAGGATTTCACATTCGGGCGGCATGGGAGGTCATCTGATGAGGCCTGTAATGCTGCACAGTGCTAAGCATGCTACGACAATAAGAACGCTACGTTTGCTACCATGTGCGTGCTGGGAGGGTAAAAACGTATGGGCTTGACAGATGGAGCTCAGAGAAAAACGGAAGTTCAGGTGGGTAAACTTCCCTCCCTCACATTTTCGTTCTGTTTTCATTAATTGACGAAAATGGGAATTGATTTTTGTCATAGGCTTTGGGGTCATTTTCATTTAGTTTTCGTCACTGGAAGCATGCCTCTGACGAAAATTATGACAAAAATGTTTTCGTCAATTAAATTAACACTGGGAGACAGGAAGGTCTGCAGTGGCAATTCCGGAGACTGGTGTTTTGAGGGTGTAAAAACGGTATCCCTATGCTTGCCCTCTTCACACGGGAACCTTTCACTAATACCTACTCTCTCTCCCTAACAGAATGGGTTCCTTTCCCTGCACCAAACACATGCAATGTTGTAATGTGCACGTCAAACCCTGGCAGGATCCCCTACTTAAAAGGACTTCCCCATCCCAGATGGCCAAAGAAGGTCACCAGGGATCACAGCATCCAATTGGACAGCTGCTTGCCCTGTGATGTCTAGGCTCCAGGGGAAAAAAAAATCTCTCTGAGTCTCCACTCCATCAACATAGCGGCAAGATGCCACCTTCTGAATGAAGTAAGAATGAAACTGTCATGATAACTTAGTGCCCCTGTTTCTCATTCCAGCACCCGGGTGTTGGCTGTTGCTTTTTCCCTGTCTGTGTTTACCTGTAAGATGATTGATCTGATCAGTCACCTGATATAGGAAACCGAACACTCTATCCCTTGCTTGTAATAGAGACAATTACCTGCATTATTCCTGATCAAGCCTCCCATTTGTCTGCCTTGCTTTGCTGATGAATTTCCCTGTGTATGACCCGGATCGGATATTGGACTATTCCCTGAACTCAGCCTACCTTATTACCTAGACTTTCATTGAATCAGATATTCCATGAATTCTACCTGCCTTATTACCTGGACCATCTTAGAACCATGCTATCTGTCTGTTAAACTGCAAGTAGTTTGTTGTTTGCTCTGTTCGCATTTGCCCTATTGTGATGAACCAGGCACTATAGCATTGTGTATAATCCTGGGGGCAACAAAGTACCGGTAGGCCCGCTTGTCTTAAGGGAAAGGGGGCTGCTATAGGTGAAGCACACAGTAGCTACCTATAGTGTCTGACCACCTGTATTGAGGTAGATGTGACATTCATGACAGACACTTGCTAACACTCAGACCTCAAGCCATTCAAGAGATCAAAGAAAAAGAGAGCATGTGAGCTCCTGGTGCAGTACCAGTGCCTATTTATAATAGGTTAAAAACAAAGATAATCACACTTACAATTGTAAGCTTGTTAAAAGCATTGAATCCCCAGTCTCCCAGTCCTGCCAGTAGAAGATCCTTTGGCGCTAGCTTGCCACTTCTGGAAGGAAGATAGGCAGCTGGTGGGTTATGTGGTTGCTATGCATTAGTGTGGCAGTCGTAATAGTCCAGTATCACACTATATATTTGTATACTGAAACACATTGGCATCTTTTACTGCTGTTAGGAATATTAACATTTCACATATGTTTTTTGACACTCTTTAATACTTGTAACAAAAAGAAAGCGATACCCCCAGATGGGACTTTAAAGGCCAGACTCCAGTAAAGATATATACATTTTATTAGGTGGTTAAACCAAAATGGGTTGACATTTGTTTACAGAATAATTCTGGATGTTGGATTACAAGAGTCTTCTGGAACAATCAAAAAATAAAAACATAAAAAAGTTAATAGAGTGACACCTGGGACACACGTCCCATGTATGGAACCCAGAAAAAAACACAAAATGAACCTCGTGACAATAACATACAAAATAGATTAAAAAACACTCTGTAGAGAGCAGTGGAGAATTGCCCGACGCGTTTCTGGTCTGTTGATAGAACAACAGACCTTCATCAGGGGCCACAGGAGTGTATGGTTACAAGCTTTTTTTCTCTCTAAAAATAGAACACACAACATTATATTATGTCATAACATCAGCTGTATATAAATCAATTTTCTACATTTGTTATTGAAATGCCTCTATTATAGTATATGTTATCAACATACCGTTTGTAGTAAACAAAGGTTTAGAAAATTGACCCTCAAATTGTGGGTTCTAGATGTCCCCAGAGCCGATTATGAGGTCCTAGGGGTAGAGAAAAAGGGAGGGATGGCTCCGACTGACCTCAAACACACGGTGTCCTGTAAGAATTTAAAGACACAGAAAAAACAGAGGAAAGAAGGAAAAGAAAAGAGAGGAAAAAAGAAGAAAAAGAAGAGAGGGAAAAATAAAACAAAATAAAATTAAAAATAAAATTAAAAATAAAAATAAATATAAAACAGAAAAAATAAAAAAATATAAAATAAACAGAAAAAAAGAAGAAAAGAAAGAAAAGGAGACAAAACAAACGAAGAGAAAGAAAGAAACAAACAAGTACAAGAGAAAGAGAAAGAATAAATAAAAAGAAAAGAAAAAAACACTTTTAAAATAGGAGCTGGTGTATAGCAACTGATCTGATACATGAGTGCCTTTTCATTCTGCTAGTATCACACCAAAAGACGCTTGAGCTATGACTTCTTTGGATCAAAAACAGCCTTTGAAAACTCTGCTGGTATGTTTGGCAAAATCAAAGAAATCCAGCTATCAGACACGATACATTGCTACCATGCTGTATATTTTTGTGAATTAGTACTGCCGCCACCACCACCATTCTGTTACCCAGCCACCGCCATGTCATCCTACCCAGATGCCCATAAAAAGGTATTTTCCCTGGATGTTTATCATCTTTTTCTTTCCTTAGTACTCAAAGGGTGTTGAATATTGGGAAATTAAAAGCAAAGCCCATCTAGCGTCCCCCCCCCCCAATAAAATGGCATCATAACTCATACCGATGTACTGATTCACAGAGCTAGTATACATCAATATAAAATACAGCCTTGGCAATGGTTACATAGCAGTTACCTTGCATGTAAAAATAAAATATTGTCTGTATTTCGCAATATCACCTAACAATAGAATTTTAGTGTATCACTACTAAAACATTCCATTGCTCAATTTATATTAGATTTAAAAAGATATCAAAAAGTTAAACATAATTTAAACAGCTCTGTAAATCCCCCCGATTCAAAAAAGACCTGCTGTGTAAATTGAATCATCTTCATAAAATGGTTTATGTGAAAGATAACACGCAAGGATAAATTATATACACTTTTTTAAAATTCTCAGAGAAGTGCTGGTAGAAAAAAGTATATTTGGTGATTTTAAACTAAAATATTATTTGAAATACAGTTATTGTAAATACCTATGTAGCACTACCCCCGGAGGAGCTGCTGGTTAGTTTTAGGTGGCATGTTACCTCTATGTCCTCGCCGTCCAGGGTTTCAGATGAGAGCTGAGAAAAAGTTCAATGTCCACACTTATACTTCTTTTTCTTTGATTTATTTGCTGAACCTGGTAAAAGAATAAAAGAAGTAGTTGAAGAGGTGGAAGGGTAATAGGTTTAGGTGTACAACTTCTGTCCGGAAACACTCCTGCTTCCAGCAACACGGCTTTCGTCGCCACTCTAGCCAGAGTGGGTATTGTGCACCTGGATTGGCCTCTCTCACTAGCCTAGCAGCCGAGATGGCACACTGAAATTTTGGTAAAGTCTCTGCCACAGACCTTTTCAAAATGTTCGGTCCAAAATCCTCTCAACCCTGGATTCAGCAGCCAGATCTCTCCCGATCAACTTCTTGTGAACTTAGAACTGACAGGCGACCATCATTCAGCCCTTCAGTAATGGTGCGTCCTTCGATGAAGTTCAAGGCCTCTCCTGAGATACCAGCCTCGTGCTCGGTGCTCTCCAAAATAGGTTCTTCATCAAGTGGCTTCCTCCCTCAGAGTACTCGCCAATTACTGATGTTTCTCAGGGTATGGGAGAGGGCTCCCTCCCCCTGAGCACCCCTTTCGGGCACTATGCTGTGCCCAGGTAGGAAACTCCATCCCCCTTCCCCCATGCCATCTCCGATCCCTAGTTAAGCCCCTATAGGGCGAGGGTATCACCTAGTGCTATGCCGTGAGCCTCTAAAAGAAGTCAATCAAAGAGAGGAGGAGAGTGTGTCCGTCAATCCTGGTGAGTCTATCCATTCAGTCCATAGTTGCCATTTCCTGAGGAGTTGTGTCTTGTCGCTATGGCGTAATGTCAGGGTAGATTCATAGATAAAGTGGGTATGTGTGGTGTGTACAACGTCCCGGAGGGTAGGAGGGTCAGGATCCCTCCATTTCCTAGTGATACTAAGGCGTGCGGCTAGGAGAATGTGAACAATAATCGTTCTCGCAGGGTTAGGGAAGCGGTCGATATTGAGAGATAGTAGTGCCAAGGACGGTTGCTTGTCTATGGTCACCTTTGTGACGTCAAGAAGGAGTTGAAACACTGAAGTCCAGTAATGGGTAAGTTTTGGGCATCCCCAAAGCGTATGGATCAAGTCACCTTTCTGACCACAGATCCTCCAGCAGGTGTCGTTAAGTGAGGTGTCAAATTTGGAGATCCTATTGGGGGTTAGATACCAACGGTAAGTTATCTTAAATGCTAATTCCCACAGAGTGGAGCAGGATGTAGCCTTATAGGTGGAATGGCCAGCCCTTTCCCATTGAGTCAGGGTGAATTCTCGCCCCAGATCTCTTTCCCAGGTGGTCAATGCGGTGCAGCTAGTAAATGTGGTCTTGGAGCCAAGTAGGTTATAAAACGTTGTTATCCCTTTTCGGGGTGTTGTTGGGGTCCTATAGTATACCCAGGCGGTTTGGGTTAGTGAGCATTCCCATGTTTTTAATGAGAGAAGGCAGTGTCGGGTGCGGAGGTAAAGGAATAGGTCAGAGTCTGGGATGTTGAATCGTTCCTGGAGGTCCGGGAAGGATTTGATGGTACTTCCCATTATTAGGTCGGATACATGGATCAACCCTTTGGCTTTCCAACGGGAGAATGAAGTGGAAGCCATCAAGATTTGCAATGTCTCTAGGGGAACAGGTATTGTAGATCGTACGTCAGGGGTCGCGGGCAGTCGCGCAAGTCGGGACCAGACCTTGAGGGTCGCGAGAATGGTCGGAGAAAGGTGGGGAGGTGTCTTTGCCCCCATTGTGGTAGCAAACAACCAGGCTGGGAGGTTATGATTAGACATGTGCACAGAATTTTTTTTCTTTTTTTTTTGTTCTGTTTCGTATCGTTCCGTAGGTTCGTTCCCGTTCGTTTTTCGTAAGACGCCCGTTTTCCTGTTCGTTCCCGTTCGTTTTTCGTACGACGCGATTTTTTCGTATTCCGATCGTTTCGTATTTTGGTTACCGTTTTATTTTCGTACATGCGGGATGGTTCGTTATTCTGTTTAATTCATGTTCGTTACTTGTTAGACAATAATTTTCGTGAATTTTCGTCATTTTGTACTTTCGTAAATATATTGCGGGATTCGCGGCACTTTCAACACGCGGTTCATCCATATTAACTATTGTTAAGCCCCATACACTTGGTCAGACTTTTTTAACAACAAACATAAAAACGATAGTTTTACCGAACGTTCGTTCGTTTTTAAACTCCATCAGAAAACCATTTTTGGGTTCCAGGTTCAAAAGTCTAGCCAACTGATCTCTCCACTGAAAAGTTTATTTGGCTCTACTGTACTACTGTACTCAGCACAAAAGAGAAGCTGCTTCACTAACTAACTACACTCACTGTCCATTCAAAAAAACGAAAATGACATCTTATAACAAAAGATTTGCATTCTGTATTTTGAAACCAAATTACAAACAGAAAAAAGGAATTCAGAATACAGAATACAAATCTTTTGTTATAAGATGTCATATGAACATACAAACAGAAAAAGGAATCAAACAAAATACAGAATGAAAATCTTTTGTTATAGATGTCATATGAACATACGACTGAAAATCAAAATACGAACAGAACAAGGATTCAAACAAAATAAAGAATGCAAGTCTTTTGTTATAGATGTCATATTCGTTCTTTTGCCGTTTTCGTCGGATCGTTCGTTCGTATTTGCGGTTGTTCGTTATGCGACTCATTCGTAATCCCGTCGTTTTCGTATTTTGGTGCTTAAATTTTTTCGTATGTACACATTATTCTGCGGGTACGAAAATGAACATTTTCGTACGAAAATAACATTCGTACGAACGGGAATGCACATATCTAGTTATGATGCGGAACTGAGGATTGTTCTATTCTACCCCATAGTGTGGAGGGGGGGCCAGAGGAAATCCATTCCTTAGCTTGCGTCAAAATTGAGGCCATGTAGTAGTCTCGGAAGTTGACATAGCCCATTCCCCCTGCCGAGCGATGTTTTGTCAGTCGGGTGTGGCCACATCTGGCTTTTTTACCTTTCCAGACGTATTTCGATAGCATTGCTTGTAGTGAAGAGAAATATTTGAGGGGAATAGGGATGGGGAGGGTTCGAAATAGATACAATATTTGGGGGAGATGGAGCATTTTAAACGCTGCTAAGCGGCCAGACCATGAGAACTCTAAGGATGCCAGCCTGGTGAGATCCGCCTGAAGCTTAGAGCGAATTGGTAGATAATTAGAGGCAAATAAAGCTTTCGTAGTGGAGGTGAGCTGGATCCCCAAATATGTAATGCTACTGTCCGCCCAGACGTATGGGAAATTGAGTGCGATCCGATTCTTGGTAGCCTCGTCTAAGCCTAGGTTAAGCATGTAGGATTTGGCCTCATTGGCTTTGTAAAAAGATATTTCGCTGAACCAGGCAAGCATCCTTTGGATCTCAGGCAGGGAGCGCTCAGGATTAGTAACCACAAGGATCACATCGTCCGCAAATAGGCTTATTTTGTGTTCTGCTCCTGCTATATTCATACTAGAGATATTTTTGTTAGTTCTTATAACTTCTGCTAGGGGCTCCATGACGAGGTTGAATATTAGGGGTGACAGGGGGCATCCCTGCCTAGTGCCGTTGGTGATTTGGAAGGGCGTGGAGAGGGCACCCGCCGAGAGTACTCTGGCTGAAGGGTTGGAGTATAAAGCCATGATGGCATCATGGATGCCACCAACTAAACCAAATTTGGTCAATACTGCCGACACATATCCCCAGTGGACCCTGTCAAACGCCTTCTCTGCATCTAAGGAGAGAAGCAGAGAAGGCGTTTTGGAGGTTTCGATCTGGTGCATGATGTTTATCATCCGTCGCGTGGCGTCTGAGGCCTGGCGTCCCTTGGTGAAACCTGACTGGTCTGGGGAAATTAAAGAGGGGAGAATGAGTTCCAGTCTGTTGGCTATGAGTTTGGCATACATTTTTAGGTCGACGTTTAGTAGGGAGATGGGGCGGAAATTTTTCGGGGAGATGGGGTCTTTGCCTGGTTTGGGTAAGGTCACTACCGTCGCTGCAAGCATTTCAGCCGGGAAGGATGCTGATCCAGCGGCTGAGTTGAAGGTGCGCTGCAAGGTGGGAGCTAAAAGGTGTTGGAATTTCCGGTAGTATTCCCCAGTGAAGCCATCTGGGCCTGGGGATTTAGAGGAGGGGAGGCCGTTTATCGCTTTAAGGATTTCATCAATCGTGAAGGGGTTAGTCAACGTGGAGAGTTGTGTGGGGGTAACCGATGGGAGATTGACACTATCCAGGAATGTTTGGATCGAGGCAGGAGATGGTTGAGTTGTGGAGGGGTCCTTCTTGAGATTGCAGAGGTCTGCATAGTACTCACTAAATGCATCTGCTATCGATTGGGGTTTAAGGAGCTTTTCTCCGGAGTGAGGGTGGATCAGATATGGGATTTTTGTTTTGGTCCTGCAACCTTTGACTCTGAGGGACATTGCTTTCCCAGCTTTATTGCTCGTGGAGTAGCAAGTGGCTTTAAGAAGCTTCTATGATTTTTCATGTTTTTCAAGAAGTAGCGCTCTGAGGTCATGCCTTAAAGTAAAGATTTGCGACTGTAGGGACGGGGAGGGGTTGGTTTTGTTAAGGGGCTCCGCAGAGGTCAGGGCTTGTGTGAGTTCGTCCATCTTTCGAGTTCTATGTCGTTTAGCTCTAGCCCCCATTTGGAGGAAGACCCCCCGTATCACAGCCTTGTGGGCATTCCACACCACCAGCGGTTCAGATGTGGGAGTGTGATTGATTGAGAAGTATTCCTCAAGATTTTTTTTGATGGTGTCTGAGTAGTAGGGAGTATTGAGGAGGTAGTTGTTGGCTCTCCATATATAGGTAGTGGGAAGGGAAGAATTATCAGAGATGGTGAGACTGATGGGGGCATGATCTGACCAGGTGGTGGTGTGGATTTCAGAACCCAGAACCCTTTGCAATAACCAGCTATCAGTTAAAAACAAGTCAATACGCGAGTAGGTGTTGTGACGGGGCGACAAGAACGTAAAGTCCCTCTCGCTCGCATGACAGCACCTCCACACATCATACATGCTATGAGAGGAAATGAAAGAGTCCAAGGAAGAAGCACGCCGGGGAGGCCCGGCGGTAGAGTCCATGGCATTGTTAGGGACCTTATTGAAATCCCCACATATAAGTAGGTGTCCAGTTTGGAACTTGCGAATTGCCTTCATCACTTTCCTGAGGAATGTCATTTGGCCCTGATTTGGGACATAGAGGGATACCAGTGTGTACGGTACCTTGTTGATGTCACAGTTGAGAAACACGTATCTACCATCCTGGTCAGTGACACTTTGGTGTAGTTGGAAGGTGACCGAGTCCCTGATGGCGATCATCACTCCGCGTTGTTTCTTGGAGAAGTAGGCCTGAAAGACATGTGGGAACTGTTTGTGGGAGCACTTGGGAGCTGCTTGTAGCGCAAAGTGGGTCTCCTGGACGCACAGAACGTCACAATTGTGGGCAAGTGCTGATGACCACAAAGATGTCCGTTAGGGGGTGGTTTAGGCCCTTGGCATTGAGGGAGAGTATTTTGATCCCCATGTTCTGGTGTGAGGTGGTGGTAAGAGAACTTTAAAGTACTTACAGTTGTAGGTGAAAGCCGCTCAAGACCCAGGTAGGCAGGTAGGGAAGACGAGGTGGTGTGCTTTTCTGGCGTATCAGGAAGCAGGGCAGGATTGAGCCGCTAAGATGTAGGAGACAAAGGCAGAGGTGAGTAATCACAGTAGGGTATTGAAAGGAGTTCGTGCCTTAGGTTTAGAGGAGAGGTTCACTTGGTACAGTGTATGTAGAGGCAGCGCCGTTAGGTGATCCCTGGTGTGGAGAAAATATCCAAATCAGAAGAAATAAAGAAATAAAATAAAAAGATGAAAATCAAAAATGAACCGTATGGAACAAGAGGTCAACAGTTTCCCTGTACAAGGGAGCAACGTAGGAATCAGCAACAAACTGCTCTACTCGAGCGGCTGATTAAGTGCAGGGGAGAGTTTTGTGAGCAGGTGGTGGGTCGCATGACCAGACCGGACATATGCGTTGCTCAGCGTAGTGGTCTCGGGTTATTCATTTTGAGCTTCCCCTTGTCAGTTCCAAAAGTGAATGGATTAGGGGCCCCGTTGTGTTCAGGCTGGTTGTGGGGGGGTTCCGGTAGAATACCCCAGGAGTGTAGCAGCTTCATACCTCCTTCTAGGGTGGATATGGCATGTGGGATGCCATTGTGAGTGACCAAGATGGTCGCTGGGTGTCGCCATTTATAGATGATCTTATGGTTGTGCAGGGCCTTCGTGAGGGTTTTAAGCTGTCTTCTCATCTGGAGTGTGTACTGAGAGAGATCGGCGTATAGCTGGATATCTGAGTATGGCGCCGGGAGCGGGGAAGCTTCCCTTGCTTTCATTAATATTTGCTCTTTAGCTTGAAAGAAATGAATTCTTAGTAGAACATCTCTAGGTATATCTGCTTCCAAATGGCGGGGCTTGGGGAGCCGATGTATGCGGTCTATAGTAAGTTCAATGGGGGAGAGATCAGGCAGCATGCTGGAGAACATGGTGCTGGCATAGGCATGCAGCTCCTTTGGCTGGACGCTCTCAGGGACCCCACGTATTTTAATGTTGTTGCGTCTGGAGCGGTCCTCAAGGTCCGCGAGCTTCGCTTTGATCCATAAATTGTCATCCCTTTGCTCAGCATATCCATCTACTAGCTCGTTTACTGTGTCAGTGCAATCCACCATTTTGTTCTCTATAAATTGCACTCTATTGTCCATATGCTTCATTTCCAGAGAGAATGTTGTATATCAATGAGGATAGGTTAGTCATGAGTGAGGATTGTAATGTCATGAGCATGTCCTTCATCGTGGTGTCTAACACCGGCTGCCCTGTGGTGGGGAATTGGGCAATGGAGGACTGCAGGGAGGATATGGCAGAGTCATTGTGTAGGCCTGTACTCACTGCGATTGAGGCCTGCGTGTGGTGATCCATCCTCATCTTGGACTTGGCAGGGCTCTGCGTTCCCGGTGTGGCAGGCGAGTTGTCCGGAGGGTAGGAGAGCTGCTGCGGCAGCTTCAGATCGTGTGGATGGGCTGTGGGGAGAGCCGTGTAGTCCAGCATCTGCCGCGCTGTGCTCCCGTCGGCGCCATCTTGGCTTTTTCGGCGGGGCTGGAAGGAGAAGGATTCCAGCCTTTTCGGGCCGCGTTCCTGTGCCCGTTTTCGGGTCATTGTGTCGGCGGGTCCCGGGGGAGGTGGAGACGTGTCCGTGGTGTCGGTTTAGAGCAGCGTGGGTGCCCGAAATGTCGCTCGTTGTCCGGTCCGGTCGGCGGAGCTCACAGCTCAAGCGTCCATTCGCGTGCACGCGCAAGCCACGCCCCCTGTACCCCTTTCCTGTACATACTAGCTGCCATTATAGACTCTGCACTCCTCTACTGCACATACTAGCTGCCATTATAGACTCTGGACTCCTCTCCTCTACATGCTACCATACTCATCACCTGTACATACTAGCTGCTTTCATACACTCTGTACTCCTCTCCTGTATGTACTAACTGCCTTCATATAATCTGCACTTCTCTTTCGCATATACGACCTGCTGTCATGTACTCTGCTCCTGTATATAATAGCTATTTTCATATACTCTGCACGCTCCTCTATTGTACATACTAGCTGCCGTTGCGTACTTCACACTCCTCTTCTGTACATACTGTCTTCATATACTGTAGTCTGCACTTATCTCTCCTGTTCATACTAACTGCCATTATAATCTCTGCATTCCTGTACATACTAGTTGTTTTTTATGCTTTGCACTCATCTCCTGTACATACTAGCTGTTGTCACATACTCCACTGGGGAGAAGATAACATTTAGGAGGATCTGTTGAGTCTCTCTCTCCCATGGGATTCCTACCCTCAGAGGAAGGATGTGTGTGTGTTCCAGCAAAGCTACTGCTAATAGGCCTCAGCAGTAGGGATGAGCCGAACACCCCCCCGCTTCGATTCGCAGCAGAACAGGCAAAAAATGTGTTCGAACACGAGAACACCGTTAAAGTTTATGGGACACGAACATGAAAAATCTGCTAATTTTAAAGGCTAATATGCAAGTTATTGTCATAAAAAGTGTTTGGGGACCTGGGTCCTTCCCCAGGGGTCATGTATCAATGCAAAAAAAAGTTTTAAAAACTGATTTTTTTTCGGGAGCAGTGATTTTAATAATGCTTAAAGTGAAACAATAAAAGTGAAATATTCCTTTAAATTTCATACCTGGTGGGTGTCTATAGTATGCCTGTAAAGTAGCGCAGTATGCCTGTGCTTAGAAAAGTCCCTGCACAAAATGTAATTTCTAAAGAAAAAAATGTAAACTACTCGCGGCTATAATGAATTGTTGGGTCCTGGCAATACAGATAAATGTCATTGAAAAACACAGCATGGGTTCCCCCTTAGTCCATTACCAGGCCATTTGGGTCTGGTATGAATATTAAAGGGAACCCCAAACCAAAATAAAAAAAACAAATGCGTGGGGTTCCCCCCCCGAAGTTCCATATTCAGGTCTGGTATGGATATTAAGGGGAACCCGGCACCATTTTTGTTTTAAAAAATGGCGTGGGGTTCCCCCTAAAAATCCATACCAGACCCTTATCCGAGCACGCAACATGGCAGGCCACAGGAAAAGAGGGGGTGACGAGAGAGCGCCCCCCCCTCCTGAACCGTATCAGGCCACATTCCCTCAAAATAGGGAGGATGTCCCCATGTTGATCGGGACAAGGGCCTCATCCCCACAACCCTTGCCCGGTGTTTGTGGGCTTCTGCGGGCGAGGGGCTTATCAGAATCTGGAAGCCCCCTTTAACAAAGGGTAACTCCATATCCCGCCCCCTCCCTATATGAATTGGTAGCTGAGGGCGGGCCACCCATCACATGCACGGGTGACCCCACCCCCTTTCTGACGCAAGGAGAATGCCCAGGGTTACCCAATGACTTGTACGGGTGACCCCACCCCCTCTAGCGATAAACGGAAAATCAGTGTGTGACGGGTGGCCCCCGCCCTCAGCTATAAAAGAGCTGTCACACCAAGAGAGCGTCATTTGGCCGGGCGCCTCCAATGGAGGCGGTATCGTTCGTAGCGTCAGTTTTTTTTCCGCCGTTACCAATTCACATGGGGGGGCAAGGATCTGGAGTTCCCCTTTGTTAAAGGGGGCTTCCATATTCCGATAAGTCCCTCGTCCGCAGACCCCCCACAACCACCGGGCAAGGGTTGTGGGGATGAGGCCCTTGTCCCCACAAGGGCTTCATCCGGTTGAACCATATCGGCCTGGTGCAGTTCAGGAGGGGGGCCACTGCTTCGTCCCCCCTCTTTTCCTGCGGCCTGCCAGGTTGCATGCTCGGATAAGGGTCTGGTATGGATTTTTGGGGGGAACCCCACGCCATTTTTTCTAAATGGCGCAGCGTTCCCCTTAATGTCCATACCAGACCTGAAGGGCCTGATATGGAATTTGGGGGGACCCTACTCGTTTTTTTTTGTTTTAATTTAATTAAGGGTTCCACTTAATATTCATACCAGACCCAAAGGGCCTGGTAATGGACTAAGGGGGGACCCCTGCTGTGTTTTTCAATGACTTTTATCTGCATTGCCAGGACCCGACAATTCATTATAGCCGCAAGCAGTTTTAAATTACTTTTTTCCTTTAGAAATTTAATTTTGTGCAGGGACTTTTCTAAGCACGGGAAACATGCGCTACTTTATAGGCATACTATAAACACCCCAGGTACAAAATTTAAAGGAATATTTCACTTTTATTGTTTCACTTTAAGCATTATTAAAATCACTGCTCCCAAAAAAACTGCAGTTTTTAAAACTTTTTTTTGCATTGATACATGTCCCCTGGGGCAGGACCCAGGTCCCCAAACACTTTTTATGACAATAACTTGCATATTAACCTTTAAAATGAGCACTTTTGATTTCTCCCATAGACTTTTAAAGGGTGTTCCGTGGCTTTTTCGAATTTTCCGCAAATGTGAACGGCTGGGGTATCACATGAAAGACAAAACAGGCACCCCATAGCCTACATTCATTTATTTTTATTGTTATTTTTTGATATCCTGCTATTCTATAAAACAACCAGTAGATGGCAGAGAGGGTACCCGAACAGAGTCTATATAAGGCCACATGCATCATGTGACTAAGTGAAACTCATTTTAGTCATAAGGAAGCATGGTCATATATTCTCTTGTTCGTGTATTTTTGTAGTACCCGCCGAGATGATCACATCACATCAGTACGTCTACAATCATCGGTTCCCTTAATCTATATTTTGGGACCGGTAACATTTTGGGGGCTCGTCCGGGATTCGTTGTGTACCAGTGAGAGGGAAACGCGAGACGAGTGTGAGTCGACTGCAGAGCTACAAGGAGAGTCGCGAGTGTTGTCTGCCGTGTGAGTGCAAGTTGTCAGAGTGCAACAGAGATGGCGTCCCCTTGTCGTGCGCTGATGTGGGATATCCGGAAACAAATTCATCTGCTGAGTAAAGAACAGCTGTATAGCCTCGCTATTACGCTGGATGATGAAAGAGACGTGGACGTTCCATCAGTGACTGGTGCAAACGAAATGGAATTCGTTGAATTTATTGAAGACTACATGAGAAGTGATCAGCTGGCGAAGTTAGAAGATCAAGGCATGTCTTACCTGCTCATCATCCAAGACAAGATCGATGAACTAAAACTCAATAAGAAAAGTACACCAACTGTGAACATTGCAACCACTGCTAAAGAAATGAGTAGTGGGACTGCAAGGACTGAACAGGGATCGGAGGTGGTGAGATTAACTGATGTTGTTGCTTTATTGCCACGTTGGGGAATTCAAAATGCATGGTGGTGTAATTTCAGATCATGGTTCGGACATGAGTTACAGTAGCGTGTGCCGTCAGATTGACGAGGGTCTAAGTGAAAAATTCCCTGAATCTGAAATTATACGCACAGTGTTGAGAATAATCAAACCTGGTCATTTTAAAGATATGTTGACTGACAAAGAGGATCTTACTGTTGTTGAATTGAAAAAGTTTTTGAAGTCACATATGAGAGAACGAAATGGTACTGAGTTATTTCAGGAACTTAGCAATGCTACACAGCAAGAAAAAGAGACAGCACAACAATTTGTTTACAGGCTAGCAGGGTTAAAACAAAAAATTCTGTCTACATCACAACATGATAGGCTAGAGTTTAACTATGACAAAAAACTAGTGCAAGGCGTATTCCTTCATACACTGTATCAGGGACTAAACGAGAAAAATTCTAATGTCAGACAAGATATCAAGCCTTACGTGTCTGATTTGACAGTAACTGATGACTTTGTCATAGAGCAGGTAACCAGATCAGTTGATGAAGAAACAGAAAGGCAGAGACGCTTAAACAGTGCATCTAAACATAAACATCTTACTGTTCATTTGTCACAGACACCAGGGAATAGTGAAAAAGAAACAGTGCAAAAGAGAGTTGAGGGAGATGCTAGAGCAAATCACACTGCACTAATGGAACTAACAACACAGGTTTCGGCTCTCACGAAGAACCTGGAGAAGATGATGAAGCAAACTCCTGTTGTTGAAAACCGAATGACTAAGCCACTAACCAATGTTCAAGTTCCAGATACGGCTCACTGCAAGCCCAGGTGTGATGATTGCATCAACCGAGAGAGTCAGAACTGCTACCATTGTTTCTACTGTGGTTGGGCAGGACACAGAGCAGTTGATTGCTTGAAGAAAAGAAGGCAGTCGGGAAACGACAGACGGTCACTGGGAAAGGGACAACCAGTGACCACCTCAAATAATCTGTCCCATGCTAAGATAAATAGGGTATTCACCCACCGGTCAACTAGAACACCCCTAAAAGAGAATGGATGCTCCAAACAACGCGTAGCACAATTAATTGGAGGAAAATGCCTATTGTCTTGTCGGATGAATGGTGTTCCGGTTGACATGTTGATGGACACAGGAGCTCAAGTCAGCATTGTCGGGAAGGCATGGTTAGAAAAGTTCCTACCCAGTGTCTCTATTAGACACATACAAGATTTACTTTGTGACGACAACTTATCCATTACAGCTGCAAATGGTTCTATCATTCCATTCATTGGATGGATTGAAGTCCTCCTGGAATTCAAAAGTAGTGGACATGGAAACTCAGCCATCCATGTGCCAATACTGGTGAGCGACTGCTGTAACGACAATCCACTCCTCGGGTTTAATGTTATCGAAGAATTGATTAGAGAAAACCGTGACCGATCAAACAGCACCCAAAACCTGACTATCTTGCTAAGTGAAGCCATGAAAGTAAGACAGAGTGTAGCGAATAACATTGTCAATGCTGTCAGTCAAGCAACTGACCCAGGAGAAATATCCGATAGTCGTGTGGTCAAAGTGGGGAAGAAAGGACTCCAGATCAAAGGAGGCGAGCTTGGTGAAGTCAAATGCAGAATTAGAGCATGGCCGAAAGGAGGAATCATGCCATTTGAACCACTTCCAGAATATCCAGTTGAAGAAGGACTTGAACTATTTCCTTCAGTGGTAGATGTACCAAGCGGTTTCTCTAAACTAGTGAAGATACCCATACTGAACCGTGCTGAACATGATATCTACCTTCCACCCAGAACAGTATTGGGTACCATTTCTCCAGCAGCTGAGATTCTACAGTTTTCTCCAAATAAAGGCGATGAAAAGGGAATTGACCAGAAGAAAAGAATGTTTCATGTAAACCAGTTGAATCAAGTGGACACGGAAAATCAGCTACCCACTAACGAATTTGTTAAGTGGCACCCACCTGTCAATTTGGATAATCTCTCAGAAGAAGAACGGGAGATAGCGAGACAAATGTTATATGACGAATCAGATGTCTTTGCTCGAGATGAGGGAGACATAGGAAGCATTCCAAACCTGAAACTGAAGATAAATCTGAAAGATGAAACTCCTGTCCAGAAACGCTACAATTCGATACCGAAACCCCTATATCAGGAAGTGAAAGAATATGTCCAAAACCTTCTTGACCAAGGCTGGGTAACAAAATCTTCTTCCGCATACTCGTCACCAGTTGTCTGTGTTCGGAAGAAGGACAGAAGCCTACGACTATGTGTGGACTTTAGGGAGTTAAACCGGAAGACTATTCCAGATAGACATCCACTACCTAGAATACAAGATCTGCTGGATAGCTTAGGAGGATTTACATGGTTCTCAATCCTGGACCAGGGTAGTGCGTATCATCAAGGCTTTGTGCATGAAGACTCCAGACACCTGACAGCTTTCAGCACCCCCTGGGGACTCCTGGAGTGGAATCGTATTCCGTTCGGATTAACTAATGCCCCAGCAGCTTTTCAGAGATGCATGGAGAATGTACTAGAGGGCATCAGAGACAAATGTTGTTCTCCATATCTGGATGACGTACTTTGCTACTCCAAAACTTTTCAGGAGCATGTCGATGATCTTAGGCAAGTGCTTAGTCGAATGCGTGAGCATGGTATCAAACTTAGACCGAAGAAGTGTGAACTCTTTAAACGACAGATTCGATACCTTGGGCGAATGGTGTCAGAAGAAGGCATAAAAATTGACCCAAATGATCTTGAAGCGGTATTGCAGTTGAAAAGGAAAGAACCAAAAACAGTTGGAGAAGTCAGAACTTTGTTAGGATTCCTGAGCTACTACAGGTCCTTCATTCAAGATTTCTCTCGACTTGCTAAACCACTGTATGAACTTTTGCAGAACACTGAGAAAGAATCTGCTACATCCATCATCAAAAACCGGCGCGGGGAACCTACAAAGAGAGACGGGAATAAAACACAAGTGCCATCTAAAACACCGATCCAATGGACACCCAAACATCAAGCTGTGGTATTCAGATTGGTGGACATGCTAACCAATCCACCAATACTAGCATACCCTGATTTTGACTTACCCTTCATCTTACACACTGATGCTTCCAATGAAGGCCTAGGTGCTGTACTGTACCAACGACAAGGAGAATACCTTCGTGTTATTGGATTTGGCTCCAGAACATTGACCCCAGCGGAACGCAATTACCATCTCCACTCTGGTAAACTTGAGTTTTTAGCTCTCAAGTGGGCAATCTGTGACAAATTCAGAGATTACCTGTATTACGCTCCAACATTCACAGTCTATACAGACAACAACCCATTGACATATGTCTTGAGTACCGCCAAACTGAATGCTGTGGGTCATCGCTGGGTTGGTGAGCTGGCCGATTTCCACTTTGATATCAAGTACAGGCCAGGTAAACAGAATGCTGACGTGGATACACTGTCACGATTTCCGGTGGAACTCACTGAGAATCTGAGTGAGTACACAGAGCTTGTACCATTCGAGGTTGTGTCAGCTATGTGGCAAGGGAGCAAAGCTGTCAACGAAGAAGAGGCACCATGGGTGGCCTCATTGACTCTTCACTCAGAAAGTGATGTGGCAGAAGAATTGCTGAAAGGACGGACAATCTGCCCAATGACTCAGGAGAATATCAGAGCATTACAAGAAGACGATACCAACATTAGAGAAGTGGTCTGGCTTAAGGAGAACAATTGGACTCCAAACCACAAAGAAAAGGAGAGTATGACCAGTAAAACAAGACGTTTGATACACGAATGGAAAAAACTCATAGTGGAGGAAGGAATCCTATATCGACACTCTGGAACCCGAAAACAGCTAGTTCTACCAGAAAAGCTAAAACCATTGGTCTTAAGAAGCCTTCACGATGACATGGGTCACATTGGCACTGACAAGGTAATCCACCTAGCACGTGAACGGTTTTACTGGCCATTTATGCAAAGAGACATTGATGAATATGTGCTGAAGACGTGTAACTGCATCAAACAAAAGCGTCCAAATATCCCAGAAAGAGCACCTATGGGTGGGATTACTACCAGTTCACCCTTGGAGCTAGTATCCATTGATTACCTCCACTTGGAGAGAAGCAAAGGAGGATATGAGTATATACTCGTAATGGTAGACCATTTCACACGCTTTGCACAAGCGTATCCAACTAAGAACAAATCTGGAAAAACGGCAGCAGAAAAGATCTTTCAAGATTTCATACCACGTTTTGGATATCCAGAGAAACTCCACCATGATCAAGGAAGAGAATTTGAAAACAACTTGTTTCAGACATTGCAACGATTGGCAGGGATTTCTCATTCAAGAACTACCCCATACCATCCACAGGGTAACCCAGTGGAGAGACTGAACCGTACTTTGTTACAGATGCTTCGTACCTTAGAGGAAGAGAAAAAGACAGATTGGAAAGAACATCTTCCACACATGTTTCATGCATACAATTGCACCAGGCATGAAGCCACTGGATACTCGCCATTCTTTCTATTGTATGGGAGATCCCCTCGTTTGCCGATCGACCTAATGCTCAATCTAAATTTGGAAAAGGAATCAGAAAGTCAACCAACATTTACTCAGAAATGGGCATCCAGAATGCAAGAAGCTTACAAGATCGCATCCGAGAATAGCCAAAAATCATCTGCCAAAGGGAAGAAGTACTATGACAAGAAGATAAAAGGAGCACCTCTCCAACCGGGTGATCGGGTCTTAGTGCGAAATCTCTCTGAAAGAGGAGGTCCTGGTAAACTTCGTTCATACTGGGAAGAATCAGTACACAAAGTGGTAGAAAGAATCAAAGATGGGCCTGTGTACAAAATTCAGCCTGAAAGTGGTAAAAAGACTATTCGAGTACTGCACAGAAATCTGTTACTACCAGTAAATGACCTACCCATTGAAAGACACATTCCAAGAGTACCGATGAACAAAAGACAATCAAGTAACAGGAAAGAGATTAGCATGGATCTGAACCAGGAGAAGGAAGGTTCCGATGATGAAAGATGGTATTATTCTTATGTACCGGAGACTACAGAAAGTCATGATCACGTTGTGCCTCAACAAAACTCTCAAAATGTACAAAAACCGCCATTAAGAATTTCTGCTCCAGAGTTCTATCCTACAACTACCACACCCAATCTTGAACAAGAACAAAATGATGGAACAGTAGTTGGCGACCAAGTTTGGGCCTCAGACATGGTGGAACTAGACACTACAGAATTACACCCATTAAGTCAAGACTTACCGGTGAGCCAAGATATGCTAATGGAGAATGATGTTGATGGAGAAGACTCAACTCCTGTAAGAAGATCTACCAGGCAAACTAAGTCTAAAGAGATCTTTACATATGATACACTAGGTCAGCCAACCTACAGACCAAGTCAGGTTCACACTGTACAAACTCCTACAATGCTAGCTATTCCCATGACATACCAGGTAGTTAACATAGCTCCGTGGTGGCAGCAAGTACCTGTTTGGGTTTCTTAAATCACTCAATAGAGTTCAGAGAACAATTAAGTGTAATGTCAGGAGCCATTAACTAAAGGAGGGGAGAGTGTGACGGGCTGGGGTATCACATGAAAGACAAAACAGGCACCCCATAGCCTACATTCATTTATTTTTATTGTTATTTTTTGATATCCTGCTATTCTATAAAACAACCAGTAGATGGCAGAGAGGGTACCCGAACAGAGTCTATATAAGGCCACATGCATCATGTGACTAAGTGAAACTCATTTTAGTCATAAGGAAGCATGGTCATATATTCTCTTGTTCGTGTATTTTTGTAGTACCCGCCGAGATGATCACATCACATCAGTACGTCTACAATCATCGGTTCCCTTAATCTATATTTTGGGACCGGTAACACAAACACCCCAAATTGTTCGCTGTTCGGTGAATGGACGAACAGCAAATGTTCGAGTCGAACTCATGTTCAACTCGAACATAAAGCTCATCCTTACTCAGCAGGTGCTAACTTGCCTGAAAAGCAAAAAAGTTAAGCTCAGCTGGAAAGGTGGGCCCATTTGCCTGTAGCCCCAGGTTTGGGAGTACTTCTTAAGGGTGAGACGACAGATGTTAATGCTCAAGGACTGTGACTGCTCTTATTGGGTTACAGATTTACTGTCTGCTCCTTCTTCAATTAGCATTATTAGGTGAAATGGTTTAGATCAAAGCATATTCATGTGTTAGAATGTCAAAGTCCAGACCTAAATCCAATTGAGAATCTGTGGTAAGACTTGAAAATTGCTGTTCATAGATGCTCTCCATTCAATCTGACAGAGCTTGAGCTATTTTGCAAAGAAGAATGGGCAACAATGTCACTCTCTAGATGTGCAAAGCTGGTAGAGACATCCCCAAAAAAGACTTGCAGCTGTAATTGCAGTGAAAGGTGGTTCTACAAAGTATTGACTTGGCTGTATACAAATTTCCTTTAGTGACCCTTTAAGCAATAATAGGCTGAAATGATCTCTTATAGCAGCTGCAGGACCATCAGACACTGCACACAGAAATGTGCCTCTTCTCATAGATCCTTGTAAAGATCAGTCCAGGGAGACAACCTCCAGGGTTCCAGCCCATTTAACAGTAATCTAGCCACCATCTGGGCACATCTCCCCAGGGATTGGCTAGGCCCTACTAAAAATTCAATCTGGGAAATTGAATCCTCCTGCCCTAAGTTAATGAAGCTTCTTCTAGAGGTAGGGGGTGGTAATCAAACTCCCACCCTGTGAAACCCCAAACAGACTTTACTAAACAATTAGGCCCAGATTCTCAAAAAATCGCCTATCTTTAGGCGGACGTAGCGTATCTCAGATACACTACGCCGCCGTAACTTAGAGCGGCAGGTCCCGTATTCAGAAACAACTTGCGCTCTAATTTACGGCGGCGTAGTGTATCTGACACGGCGTAAGCCCGCCTAATTCAAACTAGGCTGGTAGGGGGAGTGTTGTATGTAAATGTTTCGTGACCCCACGTAAATGACGCTCTTATTGAACGGCGCATGCGCGCGCATGCTCAGTATCACGTCGAATTTTCAAAGTAAATTACGCCCGCTCAATGCTTAGGCGACGTGAACGTAACCTACACCCAGCCCCATTCACGGACGACTTACGCAAACAACGTAAAATACGGCGCTGTTCGGACGTTTCCGACATCCATACCTAACATGACTTACCCCTGCTTTATGAGGGGTAACTTTACGCCGGTCCGACGCCTTACATAAACAACGTATCTTGATACGCCGGGCGCACCTACGTTCGTGAATCGGCGTATCTAGCTAATTTGCATATTCTACGCGGAAATATACGAAAGCGCCCCTAGCGGCCAGCGTAAATATGCACCCTAAGATACGACGGCGTAAGAGACTTACGCCACTCGTATCTAGGCAACTGTGAGGCGTATCTGATTCTATGAATCAGGCGCGGAGATGCGACGCCTCACACTCAGAGTTACGACGGCGTATCTGGAGATACGCCGTCGTAACTCCTTTGTGAATCTGGCCCTTAGTGACTACAGCAAAAGCCAACACTAGATTTGCCTAACTTTGAGGGTGCAACATAGGATTCATTCCTCTGAGTGGCCAAATCAGTGGACTGATTTTCTCCACAACGCATTACATTTTAAAATGCATGGCAACAATTTGTATCATAACAAGCATTGCAACATCCATTATGGCGTGAACAAGCCCTAAATAAGCACAAACACATATAGGCAAAGACTTGATCGTTTGCTGTATACATAGATTTAATGCATGGTAATCTTAGCATGTCTAACACAGATACTTATTTACCTTTACCTTAGCTTAACAACGATTGGAATCCGTGTGCTGAAAATTGGTATTTGTGCACTCATAGTCATGCAACACTGCTCAGACTAACTTCCTGCATGAATAAACAGGCGCATATCAAATTATACAGGGAAAAAAAAAAGAATCTTGTATTTCTCTGCTACTTATGTTCAATATAGACATTGCTCTTTTTACAGTTAATTAAATTTTTACTTAGGTCAGTAAAAACCATCCGCTAATGAGAGTTACTGGGGCTAAGGTTCTTAAAGCTGAACTCTAGGCACAAATTTAAATGCAAGAAGTGTAAATACCTGAATTAGATATGGTATTAGTCTCCTGCAGTCCCTGTATAGTCGGAGAGTCACTCAGTTTAGGTGTTGACATGAAATACACTGACAAGAGGAGAAAGCAGATTGACAGAGAGATGAGCTCATTACTGTGCTGCTCCCTTTTTTCACTCTCCAGTGACAGGCTAGGAGGTGTTCAGGACATTCTGGGCTCAGAGGAAGAGGGACAAATGATGCTGGCAATCAGACTGAGGACATCTGGTGGCAGAAAAACATACCGGGGGGAAAATCTTTGGATTGAAGCTGAATATTGCAGAAAAAGCTGTAAGATGTTATCTTCTTGTTTTTGACTGAAGTTGCATCCTATTAATCTAGATTGAAATGCTGTGGGGCCTGCAGCATACCAGTGTAGCGCTACCCCCGTAGGGGCCACTGGTGAATGTGGTTCGTCTCTGACCCTGCACAACCAGTCACACGAATTTCCAAACACATCGAGTCAAGAAGTCCTTTGCACTTTTTTTTTTAGTTTTTTTTTTCATTAGGGGAATTTAACTTGGATGGGGATGGGTTACATATGGAATGTCCACTTGATTAAAGAAATATACATAGGGACTGAACTATATACACCACTGGTATATACAGCCTTTTTTCTTTCACCTCATGCACATACTCCCAGGACCAGCTAGCACTAATGTGGGGACCTGACACAAATTTTGTCAGGCCCAAAGCAAATGCCCTTTGCAGGCAGGGACCGCGGGCCCTTATGGCGTATCAAAAATATGGTAGTCCTTGGAGTTAGCTGTCCTACATGAGGATACTGCTCCCAGTACCACCTCTTCAGGCCCTGCAAGCCCTCCTGGCTGCAGCTGCCTCTTTTGCACTGCCTATGCCACCAGACCTAACTGGATCTGCACCCATCCCAGACTGCTCCATCCCAGTCCTTTTAGGCAAGCCTCCCAGTCCTCCTGACTGTGTGTCACTCACCAGCCCTCCTGGCTGTTCTTGTTGCTCCTGTAGACTTGCCTGGCAGTTTTCTCCCGCTGTCCTCTCCTTGCTCTCATTGCCTCCTGGCCAGGACACCTCTGTGGTTTTGGGAAGGTCCCATCTGCACCCGAGTCCAGGCCCAAGGTCACCCCCCCTGCCCAGACAGGGAAGTTCCCTTAAAGGCCACGACAGCCTAACACTTCATCTCCAGCTTCCACCCAAACTCTTCTCCCCCAGCTGAGCTGACCCTGAATAGCCCAGGTAGCTCCACCTTACCTCCCCTTCCATCTTTCTAGAAGGTTCCAGCACATTCTAGAAATAGGGGGTATCTCAATGCTGCTGTCTGTGAGTCATCCAGCTCTCACTGGATTTCTGCCCAAGCCAGGACAAAACACAGACAGGCTTGGCTGCCAGCTAAGGCCGCGTACACACGATCAGTCCATCCAAAGACAACGTCCGAAGGACCGTTGTCATCGGTTAAACGATGAAGCTGACTGATGGTCTGATGTGCCTACACACCATAGGTTAAATAACCGATCGTGTCAGAACGCGGTGACGTAAAACACAACGACATGCAGAGAAAAATGAAGTTCAATGCTTTCAAGCATCCGTCGACTTAATTCTGAGCATGCGCGGGTTTTTAACCGATGCTTTTGCATACTAACGATCGGTTTTGACCTATCGGTTAGGCGTCCATTGGTTAAATTTTAAAGCAAGTTCTCATTTTTTTGACCGAAGGTTAACTGACCGATGGGGCCTAAGCCTGCAAAAAAAATCACCTACACTTACACAAAAATAAACTATCTACACTAGCACTAAAGGAGATTTATTTTTATTTTTTTACTTTTTCAAATTAAATTTATTTTAATTTTTTATTGTTTGCATTTTAGTGTAAATATGAGATCTGAGTTGTTTTTTTTAACCCAGATCTCATATTTAAGAAGTCCTGTCATGCTTTTTTTTCTATTACGATGGATGTTTACATTTTGCATTGAAAAATAAAAAATAAAAAGTGAAATAAATAAAAAAAAATGTAAGCGCCACATCCCACCGAGCTCGCCACGTCCCGCAGAGCATACGTGAGTCGCGACCGCATATGAAACCGGTGTTTAAACCATACATGTGAGGTATTACTGTGATCGTTAAAGCGAGAACAATAATTATATGCTCTAGACCTCCTCTGTAACTCAAAACATGTAACCTGTAGACATTTTTTGAAGCGTGACATGTTGGGTATCGATAAACTCATAACATTATCTTTCACAATAAAAAAGTTTATTTTTCCCCAAAAAAGTATGATTGTAATATCGCTGTGCAAATATGATGTGACATAAAGTATTGCAATGACCACCATTTTATTCTCTAGGGTGTTAGAAAAAATATATATAGTGTTTGGGGGTTCTAAGTAATTTTCTAGCAAAAATAATGATTTTAACTTGTAAACAACAAGTGTCAAAAATAGTCTTGGCCCTTAAAGCGGAGTTCCACCAAAAATGCTTTTCGGAACCCTCCCCCCCTCTGGTGTCACATTTGGCACCTTTCAGGGGGGTGCAGATACCTAAGACAGGTATTTGCACCCACTTCCAGGCATAGACTCCAGTAGGGGTCATGCCACTTCCTGCAACCCCCTCCCTGCTCTCTCCTGGGAAACACACTGGTCCCAGGAGAGAGTGGTGACCAGTAAGGGCACGCTGCGCTACTCGCACATGCGCAGTAGGGAACCGGGCAGTGAAGCAGCAACACTTCACTTCCTGATTCCCTTACGGAGGATGGCGGTGGGGGCAGCCGAGAGACGAGCGATTGCTCAGCCGCGGCTGCCGACATCGCGGGCATGCTGGACAGGTAAGTGTCCATTTTTCAAAAGTCAGCAGCTGCAGTATTTGTAGCTGCTGACTTTAAAAAAAAAAAAAAAATTGGATGGACCTCCGCTTTAAGTGGTTAAACTACATACTGGGCGTGGCTTAAAGAGGGCGTGGTTAGAGTCTAAGATGAACGAGGGAGGGAAGGAGAATGTTTTTTAAAAATACTGTTTGTAGCAGATTCTGGTTTAAAAGTAATATATATTATAAAACATAAAGGTTTAACTCAGTCATGATAGTAATTTTGTAAAAGCTGATATGCCTAAAACTAAAAATAAAATGAATCATGATTTCTAAAGGGTAAAAAAAAAAAAAAACACCAATGATTAATAATAAAGGATCTCCAAATAAATTAAACTGAACATGATGTTCCAATGCTGTGTTGTGCGTAGAATGTATAATCTCATTGTTAATCAATAGACATTATCAGTAAAGTGAAAAGAAAAATGCAAAGTACAGGTAAGAATGGAAATCCAGTAATTCCCAGATGAAAAATGAACACATAGATCAAAAGAATAAAGTAAAAAAACTGCCCTTAAGGGTCAGCTCACAAAAATGGATCTAGTATTTATGGGTGGATGCTGGCATTTTATGACTTCTTATGTTATTTGGCAACCGCTGATCATTTTTTAGGTATGTGGGTGTTTAAAGCTGAGAATTATGACAAACACTTGCTGTCAATTGTTACAAATACTTTCAGAAATTAGAAGCAACTTGATTTGTACTTTACAAGCACCTAAAAATTTACCATCAGGGCCCATTAATATCACTGTGCTGTATATGCAGAACATAAATATGTTGGTGTTCTGCAATGCTATTCAATGCGAATAGCACCCCAATGCACCTCCCCAATGCAACTGCTTTGCAGTGCATCACAACCTGGTAAAAAATGCTGCAGGGACATTTTTGGTCCTTATAGTAGAGCATTAGGCAACCCATTTGGATAAATGGCCTTCATTAATGCAGCACACTTTAACAAGCAACATAACACACTTTAACTGCACAGTAGGGATAAGTCGAACCCCCCCCCCGTTCGGTTCGCACCAGAACCTTTGAACGGACCGAACGTTTGCGCGAACTTTAGAACCCCATTGAAGTCTATGGGACTTGAACGTTCAAAATCAAAAGTGCTCATTTTAAAGGCTAATATGCAAGTTATTGTGCTAAAATGGGTCTGGGGACCCAGGTCTTGCCCCAGGGGACATGTATCAATGCAAAAAAAAAAGATTTAAAAATGGTCGTTATTTCGGGAGCAGTGATTTTAATGATGCTTAAAGTGGAAAAAAAAATGAAATATTCCTTTAAATATCGTACCTGCTGGGTGTCTATAGTATGCCTGTGAAGTGGAACATGTTTAGAACTGTCCCTGCACAAAATGACATTTCTATAGGAAAAAGTCATTTAAAACAGCTTGCGGTTTTAGTGTAATGTCTGGTCCCTGCAATATGGATGAAAATCATTGAGAAAAATAGCATGGGTTGCAGTGTCCCCCCCCCCCCCCCCAGGTCATTACCAGCCCCTTTGGCCCTATATACTTTGAACAGCAGTATACAGGCAGTGCAAACAAGACAGGGACTGTAGGTTTGTTGTTAAGTAGAATCTGTTTGTAATTTTGAACTGGTACTTTTTTAAAGTGTAGCTCCAGCCCAAAAAAATAAATTTTTAAGCTTTTCGTAAAACATAGAAGGGTTATCACCCCTGTAAAATTTGTTTTGCTGTCTGTGCACATCTATTCAGAAGATTGCACCTCACTTTCTGTCCCAATGACTAATGTTTTTTTTTTTTTTTTTTTGTGAAACAAGGATTGGTGATAAAGATCAGTAGACAGGAGACACCTCGTACACTGTGCAGAGGACACAGACAGTACACCACGTGGAAATACTTGCAGATCTCCTGCTTGTGGTAGTAATATGAGCAGATCCCTGCCTGTAGGAATTAATATGAGAACACCAGCAAATCTATTGACGTAGCTTTAGCTTCACACTGTACAGAGGACACAGACAGTACACAAAGTGAAAATACTGCATTTAGCACAATCACCTGCCTGCCTGTCAGTATATTAAGAGCGGATCTAGCTAAACTCAATGCAGTGTATAAATATATATACAACACCTGGGATGCATATATATCCTCTACACACTGTTAGGTAGATTCAGTAAGAGTTAGGCCGGCTTATCAGTAGATAAGCCGACCTAACTCAGAATCTGCGCCGACCTATGTTTAAGTGTATGCTCAAACAGAGATACGCTTAAACATATCTAAGATACGACGGCTTGCGCCGTCCTATCTTAGATTGCAATATTTCGGATGGCCGCTAGGTGGCGCTTCCATTGCGGTCGGCGTAGAATATGTAAATGAGTAGATACGCCGATTCATGAACGTACACCCGGCCGACGCAGTACTTTTACGCCGTTTACGTTAGAAATAGGCCGCCTAAAGTTAGAGCTTAGCCCTACATGGAATAGTAATGTTAAGTATGGCCGCCGTTCCCGCGTCGAAATTCGAAATTTTTACGTTGTTTGTGTAAGTCATCCGTGAATCGGGATTTACGTTGTTTATGTCCACGTCAAAATCAATAGGCCCGTGCGGCGTACTTAGCCACAATGCACACTGGGAAATGTAGGCGCCCGGCGCATGCACAGTAAAAAAAAACGTCAAAAACGTAAGGTCAAGCCTTATTAACATAAAACATGCCCCCCTTACACACATTTGAATTCGGCGCCCTTACGCCCGCCCGCTTTAGGCTACGTCGCCGTAACATAGCAGGCAAGTACATTGTGAATCATGTACTTGCCTCGCTAACTTACGGCGGCGTAGCTTAAATGCCTTAAGCTACGCCGCTGCAAAGTTGCGGTAACGTACCTGAATCTAGGCATGTAACTCTAACTGACTAGCCTGCCTGCCTCCCTGCTCTATCTAACTCAAAATAATGACTCTCTCTCTGTCACCACCGCAACACACTACACAAGGCCGACTTCCAGGCGGCCTTATAAAGTGTGGGGCGTGTACTAAACCCCCTGAGCCATAATTGGCCAAAGCCACCATAATTGGCCAAAGCCACCCTGGAGCTGAAGAACGGGGAAAGCCGTATGTAAACACGGCTTCCCCGTGCTTCCCCGTGCTATGGCGCTGCATCGATCGAGTGATCCCTTATATAGGGAGACTCGATCGATGACGTCAGTCCTACAGCCACACCCCCCTACAGTTGTAAACACACACTAAGTGAACACTAAATCCTACAGCGCCCCCTGTGGTTAACTCCCAAACTGCAACTGTCATTTTCACAATAAACAATGCAATTTAAATGCATTTTTTGCTGTGAAAATGACAATGGTCCCAAAAATGTGTCAAAATTGTCCGAAGTGTCCGCCATAATGTCACAGTCACGAAAAAAATCGCTGATCGGCGCCATTAGTAGTAAAAAAAAAAATTAATAAAAATGCAATAAAACTTTCCCCTATTTTGTAAACGCTATAAATTTTGCGCAAACCAATCGATAAACGCCTATAGGTAGAAGAATACGTATTGGCCTAAACTGAGGGAAAAAAAAATGTTATATATGTTTTGTAGGATATTTATTATAGCAAAAAGTAAAAAATATAGAATTTTTTTCAAAAATGTCGCTCTATTTTTGTTTATAGCGCAAAAAATAAAAACCGCAGAGGTGATTGAATACCACCAAAAGAAAGCTCTATTTGTGGGGAAAAAAGGACGCCAATTTTGTTTGGGAGCCACATCGCACGACCGCGCAATTGTCTGTTAAAGCGACGCAGTGCCGAATCGCAAAACCTGGCCTGGGCATTTAGCTGCCTAAAGGTCCGGGGCTTAAGTGGTTAATGCATTTTATGCATTAAGATAAAAAACCTTCATTCCCCTCTAATATTTACCTGAGCCCCATCTCGACCCAGCAGTGTTCCATGAGAGACCTTTCCAGGACTCTCCCTTTTTATTGGCTGAGACACAGCTGCTGCAAAGTCAGTGAGCCAATAAATATAGAGAGTGGCCGGGGCCAAGCCGTGTCCCCATGTCTGAATGGACACACAGAGCAGCGGCTTGGCTCTGGAGCCCCCATAGCAAGCTGCTTGCTGTGGGGTAGGAGGGAGGGGCCAGGAGCGCCGGCGAGGAACCTGGCAATAGGAGGATCTGGGCTGCTTTGTGCAAAACCACTGCACAGAGCAGGTAAGTATAACATGTTTCTTTTTTTTTCCGAACAACAAAAACATATTTTATATCACGTTAAAGACTATGTAAACCCAACATTTCATATTCCTGATATGTGCCTGCTATACCATGTTACTTGTATAAAAAAGTATTCTGTCCTCTTTGTATTGCTTCCTTTGTTTGAAATCCCTGGTGTCCGCAGGAGAACACACAGTGGTCAGTTCTCTAGGTATGCTGGGAACTCAGTCTGCTCTCCAATAATCAGACTTATCCTGACCCCCCCCCCCCTGCAGAGCCTTTCTGCAGGGGGGGGGGCAGTGAGAGCCACTGTCCGGTCCTGATGGAGTGCACTGGGCAGCCGAGGAGCGGAGCTGATTAAGAGTGTGGCCATCTTCCAGCATGGTCGCCCTGGTTTGTTGTTTTTAGGCCTGACAGGCTCGGGGGAAAGCGGCTCCCGTGTCCTCTCCTGAAGCAGCTTCCGCCGTGCGTCTCCTCTCTGCTCCTCTTGGCACTAGGTGTTCAATAGGATCGCCTGACATTTTTGTCAATTGGGAAATGGGTTTCAGACCCGCTTCCTGATTGGCGGGGGGAAGATTCAGTGTGAAAGTAGCGAATATTTATTCGCTAGTGTCATACAACTGGGTGGGCTTCGGGTGCTTAAAAAAACACTCCCCCTTATTGAAACCCATAGTCCAGCGCCCCGATATGTAGATCAGGGGGCTGGGCACATGGATAGGGGGTCGGCACCTGTGCACCCTCTATCGATGGGCCACCACTGGTCATGCAACACTGTACCCAAATGAAAAAGAAAAAATACCCAAGATGTTGAAAAAAAAAAAGTTTTTCTTAGTTTCTGTCTGAAAATTTTGTAAATAAGTAATTTTTCTCCTTCGTTGATGAGGCTGCACTTATGGGCACTGATAGGCTGTACTGATGAGGAGGTACCAATTTGCATAATTTATGGGCACTAATAGGTGACACTGATGAGCACTGATAGGCGACATTGATTGGCATAACTGATTGGCACAGATTGGCCTCACTGGGAACGGGCTGTTGTCACTGAGCACAAGCTGGTGTTACTGATGGGCACATAGTGGCATCACTAATGGGCACTGCTGAAGCTGCATAGTAATCAGGGCACTGATGATCGGTGGGCAGGCGGCAAGTGGTTAAAAATGGGCAAAACAGTGTTTATAACATTTTTTTATATCTTTACACAAATGGTTTGCCTTTCAGTTCTATTTTTAACTGCATGGATTGTTGTACAAGGTGAGGGTTTATATAAACTTTAAGTTTACCTTTACTACCTTGTTTGGTGCAGTGTCTGTTTTCTTTGATATAGCAATACTATTGGGTACTAAGTATTACTTTTAGCGATTTCCTGTGATATTGTATGTTTGTACACTCAAATTGGTGTGTTAGGCCCCATACACACGATAGGATTTATCCGCGGATACGATACGGTACGTGACCAGGCGTCACCTGGTCACGTACCGAGGTCACCTCCAGATTTTGAGGGGACCCCACGCCGTTTTTTCGGAGTGGGGTTCCCCTTACAATCCATACCAGACCGAAAGGCCTGGTATTCTATTGGAGGGGGAACCCATGCTGTTTTTTTATTTATTTTTTATTTGGCGAGGAGTTACTAATAAAGATTCATACCAGTCACAGTGCCTGGTATTCTCGGGGATCAAAGTTGGATCCCTGTTCATTGAAGTCGGATGGATGTCGGACTTCAAGACGCAGGGCAAAGTCAGTTTCAAAGTGGTAAGACTGTCATGTCGAACCAGTGTGAACCCGGCCTTAAGGCTAAGATGCCCTAGGACTGAGGCCCCATACACACCATAGAATCTATCCGCAGATAAATCCGTGCAAACGGGTTTCAGCGGATAGATTCTATGGTGTGTACACTCCGTGGGATATTTATCCGCAGATAAATCTCCCCTGGGATGGATTTCCAGCAGATGGATATTTGCTGACATGCTCAACAAATCCATCTGCTGGAATCCATTCCAACGGATGGATCCGCTCGTCTGTACAGACTTACCGGATCCATCCGTCCAAAGGGATTCCCCGCACGCGTCGTAATGATTTGACGCATGTGTGGAATTCCTTATATGACAGCGTCGCGCCCGTCGCCGCGTCATAATAGCGGCGACGGCGCGACACGTCATCGGCAGAGGATTTCAGCGCGGATTTCAATGCGATGGTGTGTACACGCCATCGCATAGAAATCCTCTGAAATCTTTGAGAGGATTTATCCGCGGATACGGTCCGCTGGACCGTATCTGCGGATAAATCCTCTCGTGTGTATGGGGCCTTAGGGTGCAGTGCGAGCCTCAGAGAGAGGTCATGTATCATGCCAGACAGCTTCATAATGTGTCATAAGATATAAAACTGTACAAAGATGGTGAGCAAAAAAACATTAATTCTGCCATGGCTATAAGATCTTGCTAGCTTAAAGGAGAGCTGAACCTTTAGCAACTTATTTTATGTTTCTTCATCTTACTGTGCGTGCACACTGGGGCTAGAGGCTACTATATGTGGGGCTATAGGTGTCCTTTAATCTAAGCATTCTAAAGAAATCCAGAAATTCTAACTAAGCCCCATACACCAGCTGTTCATTGAGTTCAGAAAAGAGAATGTAATGTAGATTTGCAATTTAACCACTTAAGCCCCGGATCATTATGCAGGTTAAGGACCTTGCCCCTTTTTGTGATTCGGCACTGCGCCGCTTTAACTGACAATTGCACGGTCATGCGACGTAGCTCAAAAACAAAATTGGCGTCCTCTTTTTCCCACAAATAGAGCTTTCTTTTGGTGGTATTTGATCACCTCTGCGTTTTTTATGTTTTGTGCTATAAACAAAAATAGAGCGACAATTTAAAAAAAATATCAATATTTTTTACTTTTTTGCTATAATAAATATCCCCCAAAAAGATATAAAAAAACATTTTTTTCCCTCAGTTTAGGCTGATACGTATTCTTCTACATATGGTAAAAAAATCACAATAAACGTTTATTGTTTGTGCAAAATTTATAGCGTCTACCAAATAGGGGATAGTTTTATTTAATTTTCATATTAATTTTTTTCTAGTAATGGCGGCGATCAGCGATTTTTATCATGACTGCGACATTATGGCAGACGCATCGGACACTTTTGACACTATTTTGGGACCATTGTCATTTTTACAGCGAACAGTGCTATAAAAATGCACTGGTTACTGTAAAAATTACACTGGCAGTGAAGGGGTTAACCAGGAGGGGGCGCTGTAGGGGTTAAGTGTGCCCTAAGGGAGTGTTCTTACTGTTGGCGGGGCGTGGCTTGGCGTGTGACGTCACTGATCGTCTATGACAGGGAACAGACGATCAGTGTCAGTCTCACTAGGAAGCACTGGGAGAGGTTTGTTTACACTTACCTCTCCCCGTTCTTCCTTTCTGTGACCCGATCACAGGACACCGGCGGCGATCGGGTCCGTGGTTCCCACGGGGACGTGGCACGGAGCTGAGGACCGGGTTGCGAGCGGGACATAGGGGATGTACATATACGCCCTTGTGCCCAGCCATGCCATTTTGCAGACGTATATCTGCGTGCGGTGGTCCTCAAGCGGTTAAGTAAACCTAGGGAAAAGCTTCATTCCAGGGAGCTCACAAATGTGACAGTTGTCACTAACAAAATGCAGGAAGTCACTAGGGTAAGCATAATAAAAAGGAAAAAACTGCGCTAGACCAATAACAAAATAAAGTAAAATAAAGGCAGCAGCTCAAAGTGGGATACACACAAAAATAAGCAAGCAAAAAGGGGTTGAAGGGTGAACTGCGCCAATTAGTGATATAAAGTCCACATCAGTCCTTAGGATGACATAACATTTTTTTTTGTATGAACAGATGTATATTATCCCAGATAGGGACACCAATGTTAGATAGTTAATTGAATAGCGACTCAAGGAAGTCCATCAGCTGTACATAAGACCATAAAACAAACAGATTCTGTTGAGTAACACCGCAGTGATTAACACAGATGAGGTGCCCACCACCGTAATCAAATGGCCGCTTACCAAAAGGCAAGCACAAAAGCGCATCCGGCTATAACCCAGCCACAGCCTTTGGCTTGCATGCAAAGTTGATTGACCAGGAAACAGACTAACGCCCGGGATGTTCCTTAGCGTGTCATAAGGTCCTTCAGCATGTCATGTGGTCCTTAAAATTGTTTAGGTATTGAGTAAAAGGAAGAAGGACCATAGTGTAATACTGTCTATATGGTTTAATAGATAAAGGAACACTAAAGTAAAAAAAAAATTTGGGGTAAAATAACAAACATGTTATACTTACCTCCACTGTGCAGCTCGTTTTGCACAGGGTGTCCCCCGGTCTTCTGGGGTCCCTCGGCAACTGTCTCGGCTCCTCCTCGCAAGAGCTTTCCACCTTCATGCGAGCTCCCTTGCATGGTGGTAAGCTCTTGCGAGCGAGCTCCCGTGATACAGCGGTGGCCATAGCCGCCGACTGTATCACTCGGCTCCGCCCCCGGTGCACCGCGTCATTGGATGTGATTGACAGCAGCGCCAGCCAATGGCTGCGCTGCTATCAATCCGTCCAACCTAGCCAATCAACGGCCAGGCTGGGAACCAAACAGGATGACGGGGACGCGCGCGGGACTTTCAAGGGGTGAGGTAAGTAAAATGGGGGCTTGGGGGGGGGGTAGTGCTGTAGGATGTTTTTTAACCTTAATGCATAGGATGAAGAACTTTTACCTCTACAACCCCTTTAAAAACTTGCCGGCCGGCAAAATAATGGAGCCCGTCCTCCTCAGAACGACGTGGTGACGTCACTACATGCCCTCACAGTTGTGTTTCGTCACAAACTGACGTTCTCAATGGGGAACTAGTGTAAGCATAATTGTTTTCTACATTTTATACCAGATCAATAATTTTTACATACTGAAGTTTACAAAAGTTTCTGATCGCTGATCTTAACTACCAGACTAGGTAGGCTAAGGTAAGACAAAAAATTGTCTTAGATTTTTTTTATGTGAATAACGAGGGTGTGGTTGGAAGCATTATGTTTTTTTTCCAGAGATGGGCTTTAATTAATTTGCAAATGCAGAAGGCAACTGAGGAAAGAACACCTCAGTGACTTAAGAATCTAAAAAGGGTGTAATGTATTGGAAAAAATCTGAAGTCAGAATTTCACCCCAGGGCTGTGTCCATGACTAAAATTGGGAATCGGGTGTCAGTCACTTTTGTCTTTTTAAAGATTTATTGCAGAATGGTCAAGGACATGATGGTTAGAATGATCTGGTAGTGCAAAGTTGTTCTGGATTATCATTTTGTCTTTATAAACTTTAGTAGTTTTCAGTATGTTTTGCAGTTGTCTTTAATAAATATCTTTGGAAGCAGCCTCTAATGCTAGAGTCTCAGTACATAGTGAGGCTTATTTTCTAAAGAAGTAAAGTGTGTTCACTTTACAAAATACATTTTAACTTAGCAAGGGAATTTTCACTTAGCTTAGTAAAAACAAAAAGGTGAAGCTGCACTAAAATGTATCATCCATTCATGTGCAGGCAAAGAATATATATTTTTTTTAATTTTCCTTGCATGTATTCTTTTCAATGTGAGTTCTCACCACACTCATTAAAGTGATAATTCCTTTGCAAATGGGAACAAGCTCTTCTTTAGTAAGCCAGTCACAATATGTTAATGCATGTATAGCACAGACTGCCCAGAGATATGGTGGCACCTCCAGAGGACAGCATTTCAATCCAGGGCTGTGTCTATGGCTAAAATGGGGGATCGAGGATAAACATCAGGCTTCAATCACTTTTTGTCTTTTTAAATATTTATTGCAGAACGGCCAAGGACGTGAGGGTTAGGGGTCCCAGATACGGTAGCAGATCATGTCCAACTTCACAGTGCCAAAACCTTTAAAGGAGATGTAAAGGAAAACATTTTTTGCCTAAAATTAATGTCTGCAAGGTAGACAGACAGAAAAGTGTAATGATTCTGTTAAAAAACAAGTAAATACCTATTAAATTCCTTCATCTATATCACCTCGGGCATTCTAGTTTCTGTTCTCTCATTCACTTCCTGGTTTGCATCGCTCGTTCATGTAAGAACTACATTTCCCAGTATGAATTGCGGCACGCCCAGTAATTCACACCTCCTTGAAGTCTCTAACACGTAGAGAGCATCCTGCCACACAGATGTAGTTCCCAGGAGGGGGTGAGCACGTTACTGACCACCGCAGTAAAGCCTCCCGTCACGGTGGTCAGTAAAATCAGACAAGCAGGAAGTGAACAGAACAGAGTAGAAGGCTGGCTGGCAAGGCTTTAGACAGCAATGTATCTGGTTCACAGACTTTGATCTCTCTTCATTTCCTGGGCTTAATGCATCATCCAAGTGAGTCACCAGTCGCTCCTGAGAAACCAGCCTTCTTCCTGGTTCTCTCCAGCAAGGGTCTTTCCCTGGGCAGGGCCATCTTTAATGTTGACTGGGCCCTGGCAAACATTTTTTTGGACCCCCCGAAAGCCCCCACTCTGAGACATACAATAAATAGTAGCTAGACTCAAAATCAGTTCACTGGAGCAGATCAGGCAGCGATTGATTGTCAGAGGCTACAGCACAAATGAGCTTGTAATGGGCTGAGGAACTTGTATTGGGCTGAGGGGTGCGCTGTGTGTGCAGAGTGCAGGGCTGAGGGGTGACTGTGTATGGGGTGTACACCCCCCCCCCACAGTACAAAGCTTGCTTCCCCAGAACTCCCCCCAGTTCCTCTTCCACCACCTAGAAAATTTCAGAGTGGAGCTGGTACTCACAGTGTGTCTGTGCAGGCTGCCAGTCAGGAGGAGCTTCTCTCTTTGTAGATACCCCGCCCCTCCCTCCTCTGCTTTTCTATAGCGTTTGGCTCTTGTGAGGATTCCCTGCCCCTCCCTCCTCTGCTCTCCTATAGCATTCGGCTCTTGTGAGGATTCCCCGCCCCTCCCTCCTCTGCTCTCCTATAGTGTTCGGTGCTCGTGTAACTTTCACCGCCCCCCCTCCTCTGCTCTCTCATAGAGATCGATGTATAGAGGAGGGAGGGGTTTGAGTGGCCGCGGGGAGCGAAACACTTTCACTTGTAAATACAGAGGCAGCCCTGAAGGTGGCTGAACTCCGGCTGGAACAAAACACTACCGTCACCGCGGTTGAATTCCGTGCAGATTTGGATCCGATGGTGAGTACATGCCAACGGATCCAAATCCGCCAGAGGATTTATCCACGGATATCAATCCTATCGTGTGTACCAGGCCTTAGGTGAAAAACGACACAATCAGTCTGGGCTAAATACTTCCCAGCCAAAAACGAAATCTAACTAGTAGCCCCTGTTTAGGACAGGGGGTCTACACATGTATTTATTTCCCCTTACCATTTGTTAAATAGTCTCTCGGTTAATTAGCATGCAATGCTGAGTAACAATTACAGTAACACTGCTACAAATTTTAATGGCATTTGATGCTTCAAGCCTCGGGTTTTATTCGGTAAATGTAATAAGCTATAGTGGAAACTATACAATTAAGCCATTTTTATCTGACCTATTGTAATGTTAAAATCTAAAGTTTAGCTGAAGCAGACATCAAAACCACAAAGGAAATTTAAGCTGCTGAACTCTTCGTTCGGAGGGGGAACTCTCCAGAGTGTATTCTGGTTCACAATGATCCTGTAAAGACACTTGCTAAGTTGGAGGGCTTCCCAGTCAACTTCCGTTCATCTTTGGCACAGGCAGATGAACAGCTTGCACACCTCCCATCCCATTCTCAGATTATATCTCCAGCTTCATGATATATTACATTAGAAAAGTGTTTCAGATGTTTTTGTGTTTTTTCTCCCTTTCCGTTCACATAATTATTTTCTGCTGAAGGAACTCAAATGCATTTAACTTTTCATATTAATGTCTGACAGATAGCCGAAAAACAGACAAGACTGATATTTTTTTGTTAAGGCCCATCACATCTTTCTGTCGTCTAGTTTCCTCTGAAAGTCTAATAGATCAGTTAAGCTGACTATCAAAATCTCCCTGTTTCAGGCTGCAAATTTATCATCAAAGCCTTTCAGCATTTTTTTTACAACTGGGACGTTGATGCTACCTAAGTTAGAATGGCCAAAGGAAAATATATAGGTATACGTTACACATAAAAAAGATTCCATTAAAATTGGTTTATAATATATTGTCCATGACTATTGCCAGGTTTGAGAGGCCTATTCTTTGAAATTTTGGAGAAAATTGAAAAGAATAAAAATTTTTTTAATGCGGGGATACGGGCCAGTTGCAAATAAACTGCACAACATTCATTCCTTGGCACCAGCTTCCTTTCTCTAATGAAAAAGGAACCTTCTTCAAATGTACGTTGCCCTACCCAGTCTGCTCTTTTGAATTAAAAGCATATCACCATATTATGAATGGAGTATAGGAACTGCAATTGCTGGTCTCTTCAACAAAATTTCAGTTCCCTGGCTGTGCCTAGCTTCATTACTTTTGAATCACAAACCTGGCACAAGCATGCTATCAACAAATGTCAAAAAAAGTGTTGGAACTTGTTATTCTGTATCTATATTTGATTTGTGTCAGAGACTCAGAAAACATTAAAGCTAAAGCATCAGCATCAGCATGACAGTTTGGGAAACTACCATTCACAAAAAGAGTGGTTGAAGAGAGAAGCCCATGAATCAATTTTATGACAGGTGTAATATAATAAACAAGCTTTCACCCATCCTTTGTCCTCAATGTTATTTTGCTTCAAACTGTTATAAGCTAGCCTTTGTGGATTTCACTTAGAGTGTCTTAGGGTGCCTATTCCTTAAAAGGAAAAAAATCTGTGCTAAACCCTATAAAACTAAATGAACAAGTGAACAAATGTGTTGCAAATTAATAATGATCAAGATGGTATAAAAAATAAGTGAAGTGGGGCTATGTGCTGTGGATGTGCTTTTTGAATTTTTGTTTGGAACTTTGTTTTTTGCTTGATGTTATGTTCTGATTTGGAGCAATAAATCTTTTAAACGAACTGCACCATGAAGCCTTTTCTCTTTCTGCCCCTATTAACAATACTGGTATGGTGAGCAAGTTTGGATATCCATTTGATGTGTAAAATCCATTGAAAAAGGAGTTTTGCATAGCACGGACGGGACATCTGCACCTTCATTGGAAACCTCAGATGCTGATCCCTATCTGGCTGATGGTGTTCTGACATGCCTTTTTGACCTCTATTACCTGAGATCTAACAGATTTGGCAAGCGGCAGTGATTGCCTTATTTTCTTTGATGAACAGAAAATCTTACCTGCAGACAAGTTGTCATTGTAGATACCGGGAATTGTGAAGCTACTCCGATCATTTTTTGGATCCCCAATTGCTTGTTTAGGACATTGTATCTATTTGTCTAGATATTCTCTCATTTAAGGTTTTTCACTTATTAACACATTTTCACTCCTTCTTTGGATATTTAAGTGGTAGCGCACTATTTTTGTTTTACATGCCTATTCCTTGCCCCAGTGCCAGGTCTTCCTCTTTGTGTACAGACGCTATCTTCCTGCTTGCTCCAGTGTTGTGGCCAATCACAAAGGAGACATTGTCTCCAAGGGCTAATGTGCAAGTTAGTTGGTGGAGCAACAGGTCCACATGCTAGTAGCTGGATCCCCCCCCCACTCCTATTCAGCTCTCCAGTGATCCCCAGAGCCTCTAAGCTTTGCCTCTGTGGCCCAAACATTCCTCAGTGACACCTGTCTCTACGGTGATCCTCAAGTACTTTTACTTGCATCCAGCCTTGTTATCCCTGTGCATCCCAAATTGTACCTTGTACCTGTGTCCCTGAGCCCGATCCTGTGTTCCTTGTGTTCCCCAGTCTGCATCCTGCTCCACTAAATCTGTGTGTCCCTACCAGCATCCAGTCTCCATTCATGACTGTGTCTCCCTGTTCACTCCAGTCAGCTACCTGTTTCTCTGCACCAGCATTATTTCTTGTGTTTTACAGTGAGCCTCTTGTTACCAGTACCTGTGCACCCAAAGTTTCCCCCCACTATGTGGTTCTCCTACACTCATACTAGTTTGTACTGTGTACCCTACAGACTTCTGATACAAGCATCTCAGAACTGCAATGATTATGATGGAGTCTTTGCTGCATATCTTCTCTCAGTAACTGCCTTCTCAGGGAAGTCAGAGGGCCACGACCTGGGTGTTGACATCTGTCAAACCCATCTCCCCTTACAGGAACTCTAGTAAAGTCAAGGTTGCTCCATAGGTTCTGTGTCTTGGCCCTTCTCTGGGGTCCCCTCCTCACTGTACGTGCTGGTGATCTGCCGAGCTGGTTCCGGCTATCGTGGAAGTTCCTGCGCAGGCGCAATCTGATCTGCCGAGATGGTTCCGGCTAACAGGAAAGTTCCTTCAAGGACTGCGCAGGCGCAAACTTGCCGACGGAAATCTCCAAACCTCGGCCGGCATCCAGGGCGGCGTGGATTTTGAGGTAAGTGGCCAGTCGGCCTCATGTCCTTGCTGCGCTCGGACGGCTCGCTTCACTCGCTCGGCCTCCTGGCTCTTTTTTTAACATCCTCCAATCCACGGGGATGTTAAAGAATGAGCCTGGATGCCGGGCGAGGTTCGGAGATTTCCGTCAGCAAGTTTGCGCCTGCGCAGTCCTTGAAGGAACTTCCCCGTTAGGGGAACCTTTAGGACAAGTCACTGGCACACTGGGTTGGTCTTTTGGTGCCAGCAGGTACCATGCTTCTCCAGTTCTCTGGGATTGCTCAATAGCCACTGTAACTACATAGCTGTGAAACTAATTTCTGGTAAGCCAGTCCGCATGGAAAGGGGTATCTTGCTAGCATCCATATTAAATAATGGATGTAATTTGGCTTTTTACTAATTGATTTATACTGCATGCACTTTGAAGATTTTGTTTTCTACAACGACCCTCACCCCCCCACCCATTCTTTTTTGGAAAAATAGCTTTAGCACTATTTATTTGATTGGGAATTGTGAGCTACAGTGTTCAAGCATTGACACAGCATCTTAGCTGGATTAAGGTTTGGGCTTAGTTTTCAACAGCTCCAGTATGTTTGCTGTGCGTTTAAAGCGGAGTTCCACCCACAATTTCACTTATTAAATATAAATACACCTGTAATACACAAGCTTAATGTATTCTAGTAAAGTTAGTCTGTAAACTAAGGTCCGTTTTGTTAGGTTGTTACATCATTTAGATAGTTTATAATCTAGAAATAGACCGTGGCCATCTTAAGTGTGGGCATCATGAAGCCAGACTGTATGACTTCCTGGATTTCAGCTTTGCATATCTCGCACATGCTCAGTGCACAAGCAATGTAATAGGTTTCAGTCAGGTTTGCAAGGACTACTGGGAAACATGATGCCTATCCCAGAAACCCTTGCAAATAGCCTAGGCAAATAAGGAGGAGGAAGTAATGAAGGACTACAAAATAAAGGTATTTACAAGCAACAAATTAAATAAAAATTGTCCATTCTGAACACTATGAGATTAGAGCATGCAGCACAGACAAACATAAAAAAATGGGTGGAACTCCACTTTAAGGTCATTTCCCTGGTGGTAGGTGAATCTCCATCCCAGACTAAAGTATTAAAACTGATTTTCCATGTGTTTGGCATAAGCCTTCCATCTTAGTCATCAGACCTTAGTCTTAACCAACTTCTTACTGCCCCCTGTTGAAAAGCATCCTCAAATCATGATACCACCATTACCCTTGCTTCATCATGGGGAAGGTGTTTTCTAGTTGATAAGTAGCGTTGGCTTTCTACCGCACATAGGTGGTCTCTTTATAAATGTTTTCAAACATTTTTCACACAACTTCCCAATTGAATTAAATTAGAAAATGTGTGAATCTTGAGCAAAAGTTGCATGGATTTTGCATGAAATTGTTTTAAATGCACCCTCTAATGTTTAGCTGTAAGGCCAAATTTTGGCTTCATCATGCCAAAAAACCTTTATTCTACATCTTTATTTTGTCTCTTACATGCCACATTATGGCAAACATCAAATGATTAGATGTGTTTTCAACAGTGACCTTTTTCTCGTCGTTCTTATATAAAGCCCAGTGTTTAGGCTGCATTCACACCTGAGCATAGCTTGTTTGGTCGTTTTTTCGGGCGTTTTTTTCGGGCGTCTTGTCGCGCGTATTCATGCATATTTTATTTATCTTCTGCTGGGTGAAATGTTCTATTGGTTAAAGCGACAAAACGCCCGTTGCCGCGCTAGTCGCTTGAATCAAGCGTTTCCATTACTTTTTATGGGAGATACAAACGCTCAAAAACGCCCAAACCACCCGATTCGCGCGACAAAAAAGGGTCCGGAACTTGTTTGAGCTTCAGGCGTTCGGCGTCAGGCGTTTTGGAGTGGAGATGTGAACCATCTCCATTGAGAATAATGTATTTTTTCCCCTCTAGCGTTTTGGAGCGTCGCGCTTCAGGCGACAAAACGCTCAGGTCTGAATGCAGCCTTAGGGTTTACTCTTCCCACAAATACTGTAGTTTCTCCTAAGTCATTTGTGTAACTCTGCAGCTCATGTAGAGTTACCATTAAGTAAGCCCCCTTAGCTGCCTTATCTAGACAGATTAGCAGTTGTATCTTACTAATTTTATGTATTTCATTTATAATAAAAGATATATAAAAGTGGGTCATAATTTTTTTGTTTCTCTGAAAATGTATTCCAGACTTGTAATGGCTATTTTGATTTTCACAATGTTTTCTGTGTACTGATGCACTTTAGCATTCTATAGGACCATACAGTAACAACAAAGGTTATTTTGAGATTATGTGACACTCTCTAATTGCATTCAGGTCTGCTCATCTAATTATTATTTATTTATTTCAGGTACTTATATAGCACTGTCAATTTACACAGCGCTTTACACATACATTCACATCAGTCCTCACCTTCAAAGAGCTTACAATCTAAGGTCCCTAACACACATTCATACATATACTAGGGCCAATTTAAACAGGATCTGATTAACCTACCAGCCTGTCTTTAGAGTGTGGGAGGAAACCCACACAGGCACAGGGAGAACATGCAAACTCCAGGCAGATGGTGTTATGATTGGGATTTGAACAAGTGACCCTTTTTGCTGCTAGGTGAAAGTGCTAACCACTATACCACTGTGCTTCCCAAATTATGTGCCTTATGTTATGGATAGTTAATAGTAGGGAACACAGAAACAAATACAGCCTGGGAAACTTAATGTAAAGCAATCCTTTGTGTTAGATTGTATTAGACATATGCAGTACATTGCACGTTTCACTATATTTTATCCTATTGAATAATTATTTTTGATAAGCCTGCAGGTACAGAATATTATCTGTTTATCTGCATTCAGATTCTAATTGCTGTTGTGAGTTGGATTGTCAACATAAAGCATTCTGGTGAACTGAGTGATGTCAGCCCTGCCCAGTTGCTTTCCTTAAAGTGGATGTAAACCCACTCTCATCCTTTCTAAACTATTGCCATAGTGCTGATCTATAAGGATATACACGCCTCCTGCATGTATCCTTACCTGTCAAATGTCTCCCCTCTGTCTGTTATGAGACCTAAAAAACTGCAGATTATGTGGGTAGGGGGTCTGTTGTCTGGAGCTTGGTGGGTGGTGTCGTGATGTCAGTCGACAAGGGGGAGGAACGGACAAAAGTTTTCTCCTGTTTGTCCATTTATCTCACTGAAAAAAAGTAAAAAATATTGCTCAGAGCTAGATTAACTCTTTGTGGCAAGACTGGGCACAGATGATAGGAAATCTTATACTCTACATTGTGACATCATAAAAAAAAATGGGGTTTAGATCCACTTTAAACGATTCAAACACTCCCACTTCCATCTCTATAGCATAAAGGAAAATCCTTGTGCTATCGCAAGGTTAGAACTAGAAAGGCAAATTATTCTCCTTGAGATAACACAGGAAGTGGGCACAAGACACATGGCAGCTCTGAATTACTGACATGAGCAATGTTTTCAATGCTATATTTAATAGTCCAGAAAAGAGCAAAAAACTGAATTTCAGTGTTAGAGTTTCTATATATTTAAATACCGTACATATCAATAACAGTAATTCTGCACAAAGCCTTATAGGCCAAAAGTTTTGCAAGTTGAGAAGTTTCACATTTATTTTTTGGTCCACACATAGGCAATAATCAAAATTTGTATTTAATTAAGCACTTATTTATACAAGTCTGTTCACCTGCATGCATATTAATGATGTTATTATGATACTTAATGGAGAACAGCACTGACAATTATAAATGAGGCTTAATTACCATTAAAAAAAAGTGTGAACTTGCCTTTTCAATATTCTTTGTTGTGTACATAGAGGCAGTAACTGGGTATTTTTATATCTTGGTAAAGAAATCTCACTAAAACGACTATTAGCCTGCCTAATCAAAATATGGTTGTGAATACATTTAAAGTAGATACAAGCCATAACCAGATGACATTTAGCTTTAGCACTGTGTTTATTAAGTAGTAGCAGTTGTCAATAGGAATAATTGGTGTCCCACCCTGTTTGCAACTGTAGGCACAAAGTCTTGGAACATTGGTTAAAAAATAGTTAAAGTGGAGTTCGGCCAATTTTAATTTTGCTGACTCTTAATATATGGACACTTACCTGCCCAGGGCACCCACGATGTCAGCACCCGAAGCCGATCTGTCCCTCGGCTCTTGGGTGGAGGCGCCGCCATCTTCCTTAAGGGAATCAGGAAGTGATTGCATGTGGCTTCACCTCCTGGTTCCCTACTGCACATGCGAGAGTCGCGCTGTGCAATCCCACTGGTCCCTGCTGTCTTCTGGAACCTGTGTGTCTCCCAGAAGACAGCGGGGGGGGGGGGGGCGGAGTAGGCACCGGACGTGGCGTAGGTCGCAGTGGCGTAAAAAACAACAAAAAGAGGGTGCACCAGCCTAGCCCATTACCTTAATCCACTGTTTATTAATGAGTAAAACCAAATCATACACTCACAAATTGATTCTACAGGCATATCAATAAATCAAAAAGTAACTGTCGCCAGATCAACAATGCTTAGCCTATGACACGGGAGGTGTCCTTAGATATCCAATATGGCTTACACATTACGAGGGGCAACCCCTCTCTTCCTCAGAGGGCTCTTAGCAGCTCCCTTCTCTGTGCTCAGGCTGCTCAGCTGCCGGATATTTGTCAGCAATCATTGATCCCTCTGTGGCTCATCTGGTTATCATTATCTGCACGTCAGTCCTGCTTACATCCAGCCACTTCTGGCTATTTAAACTGCCTTGTTCATTCTTTTCCTGCCTTCGCCTTGGTCAACATATCTTGAGATTCTCTGCTGTGTTCCTGTGAAAGACTTTGCCTGGTTGACATCCCTTCTGGTTCCTGATCCTGTTCTTCTGCCTACGACTACGCTGATCTCTGGTTTCCTGATTTCTGGCCTGTCTGACTATCCGCTTTTGGTTACCCATCTCTGGCTTACTTTTGACCACTTTACTAATCCGTACCATTTTTACCATTATATTAAAATGTGTGATTTTTACTGCATTTCTGTCTGATTCATGGTTCTTGACAGTAGGTGAAGGCCATAAATTCAGAAGATGTAGGCAATCCACCTAGTGGAAATATTTTTTCCAGATTTAATGAGCAGGACCACTGCATGGATCAGTATGCCACAGCATTACAGACACTTCTGATTCGCACTGCTCACCTGGATCCTTCCACTATGGCTTTTCCGGTACAATCAGTGTTGCAGGCTGTCCCTGCTGCTGCTCCAGTCTCAGTGCAGGCACCCGCCTCAAATATTACCTCTGTAATAGGTATGTCTGGTTCCACTCCCAAATCAGCGATTTGGGGGTGATTCAGTTCAGAGCAGAGGGTTTCTCAACCAGGTTGGGATATACTTTGAGCTGCTGCCCCAGGCATTCCACACAGAGAGAAGCAAAGTAGGCTTCATTATTTATTTTCTTTCTGATAGAGCCTTGGTCTGGGCAAACCCTCTATGGGAGATGCAAAAATCCATTGTCCTGAGTCAACCTAAGTCAACCTGAGTTTATTGCATCCTTTAAAAGGGTAGTTGACGTTCCTGCTCACTCTACTTCTGCTGCCAAGAGCCTCATGTCCATCAAACAGAGTACAAGAACTGTTGCCGATTAGGCCATTCAATTCCGTACTCTGGCAGCAGAGGTTGCTTGGAACAATGAGGCCCTCATGGCTGCTTTTTCTCATGGTCTCTCCATGAGAAGACAATGAAGCTGCCCCTGTGTGAACCGGCACTAAACCACCAGGTTGCAAGTCTTTGTAATGAACTTTGCCAAAGTGTCTTTTGCTGGCCCCCTTTTTTTTTTTTTTGCAGCATCTTAAAATTATTTTGACTTTGATTTTCCACTCCATCAGTGGGGAGCTGGGGCAGAAGTACATGTTTGGGTTGGGTGCCAGAAGAGAGCATTAAACCCAATATTTTTGGTTCTGGCATGTACTTGAGGGTTATTTGGTAATTAGACAAGACAGATTACCACCTATGACTAGTGGAAGCTTGGCTGTAGTCAAAATGTACGTAAGAAGGTTGTTGTCAGTCCTCAGTCAAACTGAGCAACATACAATTACTTTATTTATTGGCGTATAACACTCACTTTTTTAACGTGAAAATAGAGGGTAAACTGTGCCTGAGTGTTATACGCAAGGGGGTGTGGAAAGTTTTCTTCCTGAAACTTCCCAAGCAAAAGTCCTCTTCTCATTCAAAGTTTTGTTGGTTTAGTCAGTGACAGGGGTTTCTTTTAGCAAGTCATTTAGAGGTTGTGCAATCTTATGCCCTGTACACACGATTGGTTCGTCTGATGAAAACGAACCGATGGATTTTTTCATCAGATATCCGATGAAGCTGACTTTCAACAGTCTTGCCTACACACCATCGGTTAAAAATCCGATCGTGTCCACTCGGTGACGTAAAACACAACGACGTGCAGAGAAAAATGAAGTTCAATGCTTCCGAGCATGCGTCGACTTGATTCTGAGCATGCATGGATTTTTGAGCGATGGATTTCCCCACAGACGATCGTTTTTTTCTATAGTTTTTTTTAACCATACGAAAATTTTAAAACAGGTTCTATTTTTTTTCATCGATGGGGAAAAAAAATGATGGGGCCCACACACAATCGGTTCGTCCTTTTTTATATCAGACAAACCGATCGTGTGTACAGGGCATGAGAATAATGTCTCTGTGAACAGTAATATTATGGCACATCACTGGGCGGTGTCCATTTGGATCTCCCTGTTAAAGGGGTTCTATCTGTTAGGCAAATACTTTGGTGTATGCTTTTAGCAGACCTGACACCCATGTCATTAGTAGAAAAGAAAAAATATATTTTTAATTGGATTCAACTGCAACCTTGGCTAGGCTTAGTCTCCCTTTCTGTTCAGTAATTTTTCATTTTAGAGATTCATTAAGTTTGCTAGAAATAACATTTTGCTTTTGCAGTCTGTCCAAATACATTTAGCATTTTTTGGGAAACATAGGTCTTTTTTAATATGATTCACTAACTTTTCTTTATCTATAGATTTTATTATGGAAGAAATAGAGAGAAAAACTGAAAATATTATGTACTGGCAAAACACTTGGGGGTCTGTTCATAAATGTTTTCACAAACGATTAACACAAATTTAAGCCAGCATTCAAACATTATTTCTTTGGAAAAGTTCATAATTCCTCTTAAAATATTTGCGCAACCAGTGGTGCATGCACGGCAGCTCCTGACATGGACACTTAGTCAGGGAGCTCCGTCCCACTCTAGCTGTCTGAGGCTTTGAGCGCCGTGAGCACCCCCGTTTTAAGCCTGGATCGTTTTCCCATGGGCAGCGGACACCCCGCAGTTCCCCCCGATGTATTCAGGGACCGCAAGGAGAAGCCCGAGCATAATTTTTGAGATTGATAACTCGTGAGTCCCAAGATGGCGGCCACTCCACTTGTTTGGCATCTCCCTGTTCTGCAGCTCCATGACACGATCGCAGGACACCAGCAGACATCTCGTCCGCGGGCCCAGCGGGCACGGTCAAACCTCTACGTTGCTTTACTCAGCCGTGCCATTTTGCCGGCGTATATCTGCAGGAGGCAGTCAGCAAGCGGTTAAGGCTGCAATGCAAAGTTGAAGTTCACACATTTTATTTCAAATTTTTATGGTCTTTATTATTACTATACAGTGATTATGGTTATACTTTATTTAATTTTTTATGTTAATGATTTATTAGCACAGCACAAGGTAGCGCTCTTATTTTAATCACATATTTAAAGGCTTATGCACTTTGAGAGCAGCAACTCACTTAGTTAATGTTCACACTTCATTCATTCACTATCTTTATTTGAAGTCACATATGTACTTCACGCAGGAATCCACAGGTGTGTTACACACATCTACTTCCTCATTCACAAAATACAATATGGGTATTTGTTATTGTTCACTTGTTCATTGTTATTGCCATTTTGTTTATCAGTTTGGTGTGTGTAGAAGAATGGCGAGTTTGCCTCAAGGTTGAAACCTCATAAATAAGCAAAAAATGGGTACCATCATCCAGAGATTATATGCAGAGGGGAAGTAGGATCAGTTGCTGACAGTGTATTTAGGTTTTGTGCTGCCCTAGGCCTGACTAAACTTGCGCACCCCCTAATTTAAATATGACCCATCCCATTCTGTTAAGGCCACACTCCTGGCCACACTCTGTTTAAGACCCACCCTGAAATTTTCGAGTGGGGACACTAGTTCTGAGGTCCTGGGTGGGGGGGGGCAATGGATTCCCTTAATTTGCATAGATTCCCTCTCACTTCCTGTTTGGCTATGGGGAAGGAAGTGAAGGGAAATCTCTGCATTGGGACAGGGTTGGTAGAAAATAAACTAACAGGGGCTATAACCCTCCCTTACTCTATCCAAAATGAAAAAAAAAGTGATGCCTATAGTTCTACTTTAACCACAAATTTCTGATAATTTTACGGAGAGGACTAAGAAGATAGAACCATGCCAATGGTACAGCAGAAAACATATAGCACAGTAAGGAAGGTTTGTGGTCCAGGATGATAGGGCAGTCAAAATTAGAAGCAGCGCCCCCCCCCCAAATTTGCGCCCCCCCCACACAAAAGCATAACTTACCCACTTCAACATAAATCCCATCCCTCATTCTGCAGCCAGCAAGCCATACATAAAACATGGTATGATATTATAGACTTATAAAGATATTATAGGTTATAGACTTATAAATACAAAGTATTTTAATATACAGTAAAACCTTGGTTTGAGAGTAACTTGGTTTGAGAGCGTTTTGCAAGACAAGCAAAATGTTTTAATAAATTTTGCCTTGATATACAAGCGATGTCTTGATTTAAGAGTAGCGTCATATCACAACTGAATATAAAAAAGAAGAGATAAGCCTCTAAGTGTAGCAATATGGTTACATTTAATAAAGGTACAACATTTAGCAACCTATTGCTACACTTAGAGGTGCCTCTCTTCTCTTTTATACCCTGTAAAAAAAATGCTTTGATATACAAGTGCTTTGGATTACAAGCATGTTTCTGGAACGAATTATGCTCGCAAAGCAAGGTTTTACTTGCAAATGCAACCAGTGCACCGTGTCAGTGTCCTTTATATCTGCGGACGTCTGTGGGCTTTCACTACACATAAGCCCGGCACTGACAGCAACCACCCCCCCACGCGGCCTGTCAGGCGGCACTTATCGCTTATGTGGCGAGGCTCTGCTCCTCTCCTAGAGTGGCGGGGCTCTCCTTCTCCTTTCCTAAAGTGGCGAGAAGCAGTGGCTCTGGTGTCTGCTCTGGCTCCTCAGGCTTCCTCCACCATGTCTCCTCTTCTACCAAAGCACTAGGCATCCAATAGGATTGCATGAGACTTTGGCCAATTGGGGAGACAGGTCTCCCTGACCTGCCTCCTGATTGGCTGGGAGAAACGTTAGTGTGAAAATAACAAAAATTCATTTGCTACCATCACACAGGGTGGGATCGGGATGCAGTGCTCTGTGCCCAAAGGCCACCCTATTTTGAAGCCAATTAGAGCCTCTCGCTCTAATCACATGCTTCAAAATACACACCACCGCCTATCCCCGCCATAGTAATTCATGTGTCTGGCGTGCTGAAAGGGGCCGGGTACATGCATAGGGAGAGCGGTGGAGGAGTCGGGGGCGGCGCCCATGCACACACAATGCACGCTCCGCCACTAATCGGTACCGAGATAGTCCATTTTCCCTTTCACTGTAAGTAACAGCCTCAGCAACTGTTCCTACTTCCCCTCTTTGCAATTTGGTGAGTGTGTTGTACAAATAAATATTCCCTCTTCAAATTTGGTGTGTCAGAGGGTGTGGCATTGCTGGGAAAGTCGTGAACATCCAAAGCTGTGATATAACAATTAGCATTTTCTTTGCAAAAATAATTAAGCAAAGACTATTGCCTGATGCATTGAAATACTCAGACTACACCTACTCGTTTACATCAAGTGGTCTGCAAAGTGAAAAATAGGGAAACCTCCAATTGCATTGCAGCGTGGGAGAAGAGCTTTTCTGGCTATTGCAATCCTCCTTAATTACAGTATACTAAAGAAGAGTAGAGGCAACACACGCATTCTGAATTCATTTCTAATTCTTCTTTGTGTGCCTGACTGTGAAAGACTCATAATCAGTAAGTGCGTTTCCAAGCAAAGGGTCATAGAATTCCTGAAATTACACAAAGCTTAAGATATATGGCCAGTCTAGATAAAAATAGTATGTAAAAGTTTTCTTTCTATAAAGAAAATTAACTTTAAAGTAGATACAAAGTCAGAATTAACCTTTAGCTACTCTTCTGCTACACCTGCTGCTCTTTAGTCAAACTAATAGGAAAACTGCGGGAGCTGCGGTGGCTCAAAGCGATTGGCACTGCGCTGACAAGCCATTCACCTCTGCAGCTAGGGGTTCGGATCCTGGTCTCAGCTACATGTGAATTTGAGTTTGGTGGTCTCAGCCCGGCTCCCGGTGGGTGTGCTATGCGAGGTAAGCCTGTGCTTAGTACGCCCTCCCACAAAAACCACCACACTTACACGCACTCGAAATTGTGTTAAAATGCACGCACTTTGACCACGCAGTCTCTAAAAAGAGAGGCGAAGGACTAACAGGGCTGGTTGAGTGGGCTAGATCCTCTCACTCCCTTATAGGGAGTCCCTCTGCCCCGTTGGGCTTCAAAGCGGAGCAGGTAGGGCAGGCTATGTGGGAGGACCCCCTCACACACCTGCCATTGCCACCCGGGGCATGGAGAAAGGTGGCAGATTGCCTCTGGGGGAGGCCTGCCTACTCCCAACTCCTGCAGACCGGCTCCTCTCTCGAGTACACGCACAAAATACACTTTAAAAAAAAGAAGAAAAAAAAACTGAAAAAAAAAAATAGAAAACTGCAAAAATACTTATCTTTTTGGTACGAGTGGTGAATGCTTAATATGTAAAACAAGGTCAATTTGCACTTCTCCCTAGAAGTATTTTTATATAAAAATAAAGTGATAAAAGAGAAACAACATCCTGGCAATGAGCGGGGGGATATGAGGAGTTAATCACAAAACCTAAATTGATATCTCATTAGTCCAGGTCAGCAATAAAGTGTGCAAAAACGAAGGGTTAGTATTAGTGGTTGAGATAGAGAAACCTCTATTAAGGTGCTGCAATTTTAAAGATGCTGGAATATTCAGCAAAATAGGATAAAGTGAAATAGTGAAAGAAGTGGATTGGAAGCACTGTTACACCTGGAGAACACAGGATGGATGCCAGATCCTATCTACCAACAGGAATCGCAGCCATTTGATCCCTTGTTACATGCCTGTATGATCTTTTGGGATCCATCTTTTCTGGTAAGGGGCCAACCTGCCCGATTTTATTTGTTGCCTTTATTTATGGATGTCCATTTATTTCCATATTGAGGATAAGGAAACATCGCTGTTGTCAAAACCAGGGAATGTGATCTTGCTCTGTGGACTTTTATTTTATTTTACATTCTAGGCACTTATCACGAGAGACTATTTTTTATGGATTGTTACACTTATAATTTTTTGTGCAAACAAAAAGTTTTTCTTTTTCAGATATATTCATATATTGTTGTGGGTTGCGCTAATTTTTCACTATTTCACTCAGTGAATGCTTAATAGACACATGAGCATTGGCGAGCTTGAAGACTTGGCAAAGATACAAATTGACCCCAACTGTTTCAAAAAACCCGTGGACCACCGGTACTGGATTAAAGCTAGCGTGCAAACCACACCCTGAAAAAAGTTTTAAATATGTATTGCTCCTGACCCAAGTTTAACCTTTATGGTTTCATCCCTGAGAAGGTGAAATTTGGGTCAGTGATGGACAACCATTGAAACAGAATAAATCACTCAAGAGTTTGTTTCCTCTAAGTGGGACTTTAAACGGGTCTCTGCTTCACCCAAGATCAAGTAGTAATTGTCAAAAGATATCTATCTATCTATCTATCTATCTATCTATCTATCTATCTATCTATCTATCTATCTATCTATCTATATCTATATCTATATCTATATATATATAATGTATAGATACATATATTGTGGTGGTGGGACACTGTGCGACCTTAAAGATTGCTGTTTTACGCCAGATTTTGGAGAGAAAGACACTGATTGCACAGTTGTGTGTTGGGCTATTTAGTTCTGACCTGACTATGGCTCAGAGCCCCACCCACAGACAGGAAGTCTGTTCCTGGGAGTCAGGTGGACTCCCATCCCTCTGAGAGGAGTCAGAGGCTGCATGTCTGCAGGAGGCAGATGTCATTGTTGATTGAGCAGCAAGGCGCTGATCAGGAGTAAGCTAGGAGAGAGCTTAACTCTAGGAAATTGTTTGTTCTGAGGAGCAGAGGGCCTAGGCTAAAGGCCTGAAACAGCCGGATGGCAAGAATGAAAGCCAGGAGGCTAAAGTGTTGAGTATGCAAGATACAGTAATGGTGGAACCCCCTGCGAGGACTACTGATGTATTTGTGAACTTTTTGTGCTTTTATATAAAAGTGGGCTACCAGGCCCTTAAAAATTCAGTTCCGGACTGGCGTACTCACTAAAAAACACACCTACCGCTGGAGTCTGATCACCCCAATCTTACAATATAAGACATTTTATTTGAAAAAGTAAAAAATATTTTATATTGGGTGTATACAACATCAAAATTGCAGGATGCGCGGAAGACAATGCGATAATTTAAATACACGGTACAATAACCAAAAAACTCTATTGAAACATATGTAACAAGTAGAGAAACAGAAACAGATGTACAATATACTTTTAAAAATCTCTAAGTTTTTGAGAGCAAGAAACTGGAATACCTTTTTCTGTATGCAGTCTGCACTATTGCGTTTCTGCTGCCTTAAGCTGCCAATACACTACAATAGAAGGTTTCAGAAAGAACATTTGTACAAAAATATGTATAAAAATTCTGATCAGTGCAGTCTATAAAATAATGAATGCCTTTCGAAAAACGTAAACATTTCGTATTCTTTTAAAATTTGATTTTGGAGCAAATGGACTTTCTCAAATCAAAACCACATTCACTTTTAGAAATTCTGTTGTTCGGAAAAAAAATTCCATCCAGCTCCTTAAAATTTTCTTGTCACTGCAGTTAAAAATGAATGTCAATTTGGCCACTAACCATTAGGAAATTAAACAAAGGTTCTAAAAACGCAAATTTTTAACAAAATTCTGCTAGTTTATGGCCAGATTTAAAATCAGACTTGTTATCTCTGGCAGTGGTTCTGACAGTAAGGGCCCTTTCACACGAGATGGATCCGTGATGATGGATCCGTGAACCTCCGCTTGCTCAGCGGGGATCGCTTCGCTGATCCCCCGCTGAGCCGGCGGATGACAGGGCGGTCCCTGCAAACTGTGCAGGGACCGCCCTGTCAGATCCCCACTCTCCCCTATGGGGGGATCGGATGAACACGGACCGTCTGTCCGTGTTTACCTTATCCGCTCTGCAGACGGATGGAAAAATAGGATTTTCCTCCGTCTGCAGAATCGGAGGACTGCGGACACCGATGAGATCAGGTGTCAGTGGATGTTCATCCGTTGACACCCGCTATCTTATAGGGATCCATGTATGTCCCTTTTTCATCCGTAAACGGATGGATAAAAAAGCGGACATATGATCAGCATGTGTGAAAGGGGCCTTAGAGGTTCTGAGAATCACATGATTGGAAAAAAGCATGAAGACATCATAGATCTCTCCATTCGGTGAGATGGGGGACTGGGTGGAGTAAAGCTTTTGGTGGAACTTTTATGTCTATGATTTTCTCAGAACATTAGGTGAAAAGACTGAGGAATGAATAGTGAAATGTTCATGTAAAGCCTAATGAGAGCGTCTGATAACTAAGAAAAATGGAGAATTGGGAGCTTTTGTTTTTAAGTAAATGAAGTTGTGTTTTCCATAGCACATGTGTTTAAACTTTTGCAAATATTTATGGTTTCACAGGCTTGTTCAACAATGTGGAGTCATTTTTGGTGAACTCTTCCTACAGAATCACAAGTTGGCATCATGTGCAGCGCTACCCCTAAATACATGGTAAAGTACTTGAATCCACTCAGCTCATACTGATAAGGTGCTCTGTGACCTCTCCCCAAATGTGTAAACTACTCGTATAAATTCATATACAGAAAAATCACATAAAAGTGTTCCGTGCTTTTTAATAAATGAATGTAAATTCAATAATATCTATAAATGTATGAAGTTCTAATGCTTCAAAGTGCTCAGTGATTCAAAATTCATAAACTCAGTGCTTCATGTGCAACACTCCGTGTTCCCTTCCTTTGTTTCCACACTCACCAGAACAATATAATATCAGCGCTTTGCAAAAGACCAACAGCTATTCCTTTAACTGTCTCCGTTGTTCTTATTTGATTGCGTAAAGCCTCGTACACACGATCAGTCCATCCGATGAGAACGGTCTGAAGGACCATCGGTTAACCGGCGATCCTATCGTGTGTACGAGGCCTAAGTCTTCTCTATACCGTTATACTCCATCATACGTGCATGTACAGGGAAATATAATATAAGAATATAAAAAGTGTGCATAAATCTAGTAAGCTGCCAACATCACCACTAGACATAAAGTACAAATAAAAATAAAATGATGTGGAGCTCAAAATGGTGATAAAAATTGTTAGTGACAAAAAATATGAAAAAGATAAACTAGAAGCAACAATATCATATAAATTAATATAACAATATATGTTGTGTATGAACAAAATAAACTCAAGGTGAATGTTCCAAAAGTGAATGAATCAAAAACATAAAAGAGTTCTTGAATAAACAAGATAATGCAGCTCAAAGGTGAATCTTGTGTAGGGAAAAGTTTCACACTCCTCCCGGTGAAGTTAAACTGAAGGATAAGGTGGGCACGCTTACCAGACTTGGTGGACTTGTATACTATACAGCTTAGGCGTCAAACAGACATTCATGAGGAATAACCTCAACAGGATTTAGCATGCAAAGTTGATGATCTGCGAATGGGCCACTTCCGATATCGTCAGAGGGGATCCACCATCATAAAATGAGCTTCATAAGGTGCAGTAATCCACATCAAAGCTAAACTTGGTGATCCCTAAAGATGGGTATAAAAACATGAAAACCACACATAGCGAACCACTGTATAGTGTATATGTTTATTGTAAAACATCAAGTCGACAATCCCAAAAAGTTCCATACAAGGTCAGTAACATACAGTTATAAAAAACAATGTGCAGTAGTTTCAGGAGCATCACCCAATGCGTTTCGTCAGATTGCACATTATCTGGGGAAATATAAGCCAGGCAACTTCCCATAGCGGAATTCCATTTATTAAAATATAGTTAAAAACATACAAAGTTCTACTCACAATATAAAAATGCTTGTATTACACGAGCTACATGCACATGTACTAACCAGCAAACAATCTGCGTTCCACAGTCTGCAACCATACAGATGACAGTGACACCAGCAAGCCCTGTGCAATGTGTTTTTGTCACACTGACGTCATCAGGAGCATTGCCATGATGGTGCACGCCGTCTGTTAGATACTCTAGGCTCCATCAACCCTTCAGTGGGGTTCAGCAAGCCGATTTCAAATATATTGGGCATCAGCTTTATCTTCCGCATATAGACTCCTTAAAAGGGAACCCTAATTCTAAGTGGTCAGCAGTGCAGATTGACAAAATTAAAATAAAATAAGATAAAAATAAAATAAATATCTACTTGGAACTTGGTATTAGAATTAGAATTGAGGTGTATGAGTAAAAAATTTGCTATTTATTTACTTTAAGGGGAACTCCATCACTCAGGGAGATATGAGATATGTTTACCCCCTAGAACCACAATTCAATATCCTAAATATTATATACGTACCATATACCCAAGGAGGAGTCTCGTGGCACCAAGGTACAGGAGACTAGATGTACAGTGTCTTGGGAAGAGTGTATTTTAGCAAAAAAACTAAAGTTGAATGTGTAACTGTGCAAGGTGAATAATGGCTCACTTCTAAGTATGAAGTGCCGCTTTAATGTTGGTTCTCCATGACGGTAGACCCCCCTGGCCCCAGGCATTAGTGTGTACATTCACGAAGAGTCCCCACCTAAATAGCAATTAGACCCTGAACACAGGCTCCCTATGGAGTCACTGCTGTGATTCCAGTTCTTAATTAACCTGTGATGCTGAGCGGGAATGATAGAGGGGAAAAATACGTTTTGCTGATGGCTACCATAGAAAGAGACAGAGAAAATTAAAAAAGAAAGAGGAAGAAAAGTTCAAAACGTATGATAAACTAAAAAAACATGTAATTAATGTAGCCCCTGTAGCAGCATGATCTTCTTCCTGCTTTTGTTGTAACATTGAACAAAATCCATTCATTTGTGTGAAATTGCACTATTACCATGTGGATGTGATCTTTTACTGCTCTGCAAATTCTAATTTGACTGAGTTTTACAGAATACTGCATTTTGCATGTAATCTTTGCACTGCCTTTTTTCAGCATTCAGTAGAATGTCATTAGACCTGATATAATCAGGTCATAAATCTGCAGTAATGTTCATGTCTGTCTGCATACCTCTCTGTTGTGTTCAGCTTAGGGACCGATCAGGGGCGGACTGACCATTGAGGTACTCGGGCACTGCCAGAGGGCCCCATGCCACTAGGGGGTCCCATCAGGGTTGCCAGGCTCATTAAAACCAGGGACAGTATGTAAAAATCTGTGTTTTTTTTTTTGAAATCCTGAGATTTTAGCTGCACTGTCTCCTAGCGTGGTGGCCATCTGTAAGCCCAGGGCCCCCATAATCTTCTATTGCCGGGGGCCCCATGAGTTGTCAGTCCGCCCCTGGGACCGATCATTGTTCACCTGTGTGCTTAAGTAATCTTCCCTCAAGCATGGCTCCACTCCAGCCTCTAACAGGAAACACTATATTAACCTGTGCACTGCAAGCCAACCCTTGCTTTTCAATATTGTGTGTTTGGCTTCCTGTGAGCGTCTGATTTTGTTTACCGACCATGGCTTGTTCTTTGACTATGCCTGTCTGCCTCATACCCCGACCTTGGAGTGTTCCATCTTGTTCTGCTTGTTTCCCCAGAACTTTTGGCTTATCTCCTGACTATTCCTTGTTATCCTGGACTGCTACTTCCACTCTGTCCACCTGAGCAGGTCCGTGAGCCTGAGCTAAGTGACCCGGGGGCCACAACCTGGAGTCAGCTGCAGCTAAACCCATCCTCACCACTAGAGGCTCTGGTGAGCACCTGCTGGCTCTTAGACTCTGCGCCCTGGGAAATTTCATGCTCTAGCTCCTAGTGTGTTCCGTGTTGGTGATCCAGTGGACCTGCTTCCTGAACCACCCAGAGCTCCATCCACAGCAGTCAGCCGTAGAGTCTACTACCTTAGCGGTGCACTCCTGACCCAAACTGTGTGCATCTGTCCTCAGGTGACCTGACATACATACTGGGTGGTCCATGTGTATGCCACAAATTTTCACACACCTTGTTGTGATAATATGCACATGTATGTACATACATATATATATATATATATATATATATATATATATATATATATATATATATATATATATATACACACACACATGCATATATTCATAGACATATTTCACATATGAAAAACACATAAAATTCAAAAAACAAATATTAAATAAGAAAACATGGGAATACAAATCCAGGTATGTGAAAAAGACCCCAGAAGAGAGAAACGGCACTGGGGAGAAGCATCCTAATGTAGATGCAAATCCAGATCCCACCTCGGGTTTAACCCCTGAGGTGATCAAGTACCGTATTCATCGGCCTATTACACGCCCCGGCGTATAGCGCGCACCCCCGAACTTGAAGGAAAATTTCTGGAAAAAAAAAATACTTAGTTTGGATGCCCCTCATCGGTGTCTTGCCCGTCGTCCATCGCGTCCTGCCCGTCATCCATCGCGTCCATCGGCGACCTCGTCCGGTCCGGCGGCCATCTTGGTGTCCTCCCCGCTCGATCCCAGCTTCCTGCGCTGTGTTTGAACCACTGCGCCGACATATACCGAGCGCAGTACACTCGGGTATAGTCGGGCAGGCTCAGCTCCTCTCGCGTAAAGGACGTACAGGACACACAGGACGTGACCGCGAGAGGAGCCGAGCCTGCCCGACTATACCCGAGTGTACTGTACTCGGTATATGCCGGCGCAGTGGTTCAAACACAGCATGGGAAGCGGGTATCGGAGTATATCGCGCACCCACGATTTTGCCCTGATTTTCAGGGCAAAAAAGTGCGCGGTATACGCCGATAAATACGGTATTTAATCTCAAAGTTCACCATGCTTCTCTCCCTAGTAGCCTTCTCTCCCTATCACCTCCTCTGGGCAAGTGAGACAACCGTTCTGATGACATTCTCTAGGTGACGTGTTGCATTTGAAATATTTCAAGCATTCATATTATTTGTGTCACAATAATGTTCCCCAATGCGGGCTCTCAAAGGATGTGTGGTACAACCTACATATTAGAGGCTGCATGAAATACAGGTGATCAGGAAAATAACATCATTTGTACCACAGTTAAAGAGATTGTAAAGGTAAAACATTTTTTCCCTAAATAGCTTCCTTTATCTTAGTGCAGTCCTCCTTCACTTACCTCATCCTTCGAGCAGGAGTGTCAGGACACCCACTTACACACAGCTCTTTTCTCTATCTGCAAAGTAGAGAGTGTCCTGACCCTCCTGCTCACCCCCTCTCCCCTCAAGAGGCTTTCTCCACACCAGGGAGAAAGCCTTGCATTACTGTGTGTAGTTACTGACAGAAGAACAGGAAGTGAGGATTTCTCAGAAGAAATAAGGACATTTAAAGTGAAGGAGGACTGCACTAAGGTAAAGGAAGCTATTTAGGTAAATATTTTTTTACCTTTACAACCCCTTTAATATATTACTGTATAGTGAATTCTTCATCTGTAGCTGTGGCAATAAACGTTTTACCCAATACACACAAATTACAGTACCTACAGGTTTTTGTTTTACAAGGGTAACTTCCAGGATAGGAGAGCCAGGTGGATTGGCTTTGTTGCAGTGTGCCTCTGTGTATGCACATCCACGTACCAATAAACATAATGGCAACACACACACACTACATGGTGTTGCAACATGCATGAATGCACAGTAAAGCCACATAGGTGTGAAGCTGCTCTTTAAATGTACCTGAACTTAAAAGATAATTATTTGTTATGTTATAGGGAATATCTAGAAATGTTAGACTGTATCTATAGGGGACGGGTTACACCGACTGTCAAGTTTTTGTTGCTGTCTGGGTCCTCATAGAGAGAATCACCCTTTATTTGTACTGGTGACCATCATGACCAATAAAGAAAGGGATAATAAGACAAAAAAGGGTAAATCTGCAATAGGGTACCTGTTCCATGAATATGAGCTTTCCTCTCACTTCTTGTTATGCTTCATGGACAGGACATGAAGTGAAATTTCCTCAAGGGTATACAAAAAAAACTAGCAAGGGTTTTATTCTTTCTCTACTCTAAACAAAACTGAAAAAAATGGCTGTACATACAATTTAATTATGCCCAAGAAGTACCCTGATAAACATACAGTACCTTTGGGCCGAACTCTCGAGCATCACAAAAGTTCAGACCCAAACTCTGAACCCTAATAAAGTTTATAGGACCTGAATGTGAAAAATCAAAAGTGCCCATTTTGAAGGCTTATATGCACGTTATTGGCCATACAAAGGGTATGGAGGCCTGGGACTGCCCTGGGGGACATGTGTCAATAAAAATAAAAATTGTATTAAAATAAATATAGTGCCTGAGGGGTCCCCTTAGTCTGCCTGTAAAGTGGTGCATCTGTACCGTGTATAGAACCTACTGCAACAAAACTGACATTTATAAAGAAAATAAATAATATTATAATTGCAGGCCATGCAATACCATACCCTAAAAACATGTTTATTCCATACGTCTTCATACCTGACCTGTCTAATAACCTCCTCATACCTGACCCATCCATCTACCTCCCTTTTTCATACCTTACCTATCCACCTACCTCCTTATACCGGACCCATACATCTACCTCCCTTTCTCACATCTGACCTGTCCACCTACCTCCCTTCTTCATATCAGATCTGGCCACCTACCTTTACATCCACCCACCTTCCCTCTTCATACCTGTGCAACTACCTCCTCACGTGTGACCTGTATACTCACTTCCCCTCTTCATATCAGACTTGTTCCCCTCCCCATACCTGACTTGTCCACCTACCTCTCCTCATACTTGACCTTTCCACCTATTGCCTTTTATCTTATGGGTTCACCTACCTCCTTACACATGACCTATGCACCTACAATATCTCACAAAAGGTGAGTACACCCCTAACTTTTTTTAAATATTTTGTTATACCTTTTCATGTGACAACACTGAAGAAATTATACTTTGCTACAATGTAAAGTAGTGAGTGTACAGCTTGTATATCAGTGTAAATTTGCTGTCCCCTCAAAATAACTCAACACACAGTCCTCTTCCACTCCTCCATGCAACATCACTGAGTTGGTGGATGTTAGAGACCTTGCTTTCCTCCACCTTCCATTTGAGGATGCCCCACAGATGCTTAATAGGATTTAGGTCTGGAGACATGCTTGGCCAGTCCATCACCTTTACCCTCAGCTTCTTTAGCAAGGCAGTGGTAATCTTGGAGGTGTGTTTGGGGTCATTATGATGTTGGAATACTGCCCTGCAGCCCAGTCTTCTGAAGGGAGGGAATCATGATCTGCTTCAGTATGTCACAGTATATGTTGGCATTCATGGTTCCCTCAATGAACTGTAGCTCCCCAGTGGCGGCAGCACTTATGCAGAACTAGACCATGACACTCCCACCACCATGCTTGACTGTAGTCTTTGTACTCCTCACCTGGTTGCTACCCTACACGCTTGACACCGTCTGAACCAAATAAGTTTATGTTATTCTCATCAGACCACAGGACATGGTTCCACTAATCCATGTCCTTAGTCTGCTTGTCTTCAAGCAAACTGTTTGCAGGCTTTCTTGTGCATCATCTTTAGAAGAGGCTTCCTTCTGGGACGGCAGCCATGCAGACTAATTTGATGCAGTGAGCAGCATATGGTCTGATCACTGACAGGCTGACCCCCACCCCTTCAACCTCTGAAGCAATGCTGGTAGCACTCATACGTCTATTTCCCAAAGACAACCTCTGAATGTGACATTGAGAACGTGCACTCAACTTCTTTGGTCGAACATGGTGAGGCCTGTTCTGAGTGGAACCTGTCCTGTTAAACCGCTGTATGGTCTTGGCCACCATGCTGAAGCTCAGTTTCAGGGTCTTGGCAATCTTCTTATAGCCTAAGCCATTGTTAGGTAGAGCAACATTTTTTTTTCAGATCTTCAGAGAGTTCTTTGCCATGAAGTGCAATGTTGAACTTCCAGTGAACAGTATAAGAGAGCACACCTGCTCCCCATTCACACCTGAGACCTTGTAAGTTGTAACACTAACAAGTCACATGACACCAGGGAGGGAAAATGGCTAATTGAGCCCAATTTGGACATTTTCACTTAGGGGTGTACTCAATTTTGTTGCCAACGGTTTAGACATTAATGGCTGTGTGTTGAGTTATTTTGAGGGGACAGAAAATGTACACTGTTATACAAGCTGTACACTCACTACTTTACATTGTAGCAAAGTGTCATTTCTTCAGTGTTTTCACATTTAAAGATATAATAAAATATTTACAAAAATGTGAGGGATGTTCTCACTTTTTTGATATACTGTACCTACTCACCATATACGTGATTTGTACACCCACCTTCTCATACCTGACCTGTCTACCTAGCTCCTTAAATATTGTCTGTCCACCTACATCCCCTCCTCATACCTGACCTGTTCACCTACCTTGTTCCCCCGTGATCTATGCAGCTACCGTCTCATACCTGACCTATCTCCTTCATGTCAAAAGCCTCAGTCCCCCCTATACAGCCCCTATCACATTAGAGTACCTCTACGACAGTTTCCCCCCTGTCACATTAGCCTGCACGCACCATGGCAAGTCATGATGCTGATGCAGGATAAACTGGGTCCCATGCTCACGGCAACCCAGGGGAACCCCAATGGCAACCCGTTCAGAAACACTGCTTTGTACTGTTTGCAGACGAAGGAGAGGATGCAGTTGGATCTTGTGGGAAGGGTGACATGTGGGATGCTTGGTGCTGTGTACCCTTACAAAGTATCAGAGGGAAAAAAAAAGGCCTAGATTGCAGATTGCATTTCTTTACAGGTTTCAGGGTGCTTTATCAGTGTCCCCTCCGTATGCTGGCCATATAAATCTCTAGACTCTTCGCATGACTCTTTATGTAACCCTTTGGGTACTCTCTCTTGTATTTTGTTCTACATTTCAGTTATAACATATTGGGATGAATTTCATTTTATTTACTTTTTCCTTTTTCTTTTTTGGGCTATAAAGTGGAATCTGCTAGCTTTTATATAGATACACTTGATTATTGTCATGCATATTTTATAAAAAAAATATTTGATATGCAACAGATACATTTATCTGAAGTTAGTAATGAAAAAAAATCTAAAATAAAAAGTCCAGCCCATAGCTGTGAACGACATAAAACAATGCTGATGTAAGCAAGAATGGTGTACTTTGTTCTATTTCCTTGATCTGATATCATAAACATGAATAACAAATTATAAACTAACAAAGATTTCTAATAAGAATATTCAGACCTTCAGTGGAGACATGTGCCACCTGGCAGCATCTATTAAAAATAAACCTGTCTCTTTGTCACATCTAAACATCTGCATCATTTTTCTTTTGCGCTTATGGCAAATCAGGATAAATACCGAATAGGGGGAAGAGTAGAGTTTGTGCAGATGACACTGTCTGCGTCCTTATAAATGATATCCTGGGCAGAGATTATATGGACAATCTGCAATGGAAAAAAGATAAAGATATACTTAAAATATCTTTCCTCAGCAAAAGAAACTCCTAAACTTTATTTCTCTTTGAAAAAAAAAAATACTCACCTCTAACAATGACAAGATTATTGATTAATGTATATGTAAACACAGTCACTAAAATCCTACATAGTTACATAGCTGGTAAGGATGAATAAAGACACCAGTCCATCCAGTTTAACCTGTGTGTGTGTAAAGCCGCGTACACACGATCAGTCCATCCGATGAGAACGGTCTGATGGAACGTTGTCCTACAGTAGGTTAACCGATGAAGCTGACTGATGGTCCGTTGCGCCTACACACCATTGGTTAAAAAAACGATTGTGTCAGAACGCGGTGACGTAAAACACAACGACGTGCTGAAAAAAACGAAGTTCAATGCTTCCAAGCATGCGTTGACTTTATTCTGAGCATGCGTGGATTTTTAACCGATGGTTGTTCCTACTAACGATCGGTTTTGACCTATCGGTTAGGAATCCATCGGTTAAATTTAAAGCAAGTTGGCTTTTTTTTAACCGATGGTTAAATAACCTATGGGGCCCACACACGATCGGTTTTGACCGATGAAAACGGTTCATCAGACCGTTATCCTCTGTTTAACCTATCGTGTATACGAGGCCTAGGGTGTTTATGTCACTACCATTTCCCATTTTCCTGTATATTGCATTTGCTAGGATGCCCATCTAAAAAAAAATCTCTACGCTGACACCGCCAATTGTGGAAGGGAGTTCCATATCCTTACAGCTCTGAGTGTAAAAAACATCTTACACAGTTGAAGGTTAAACGGCTTCTCGTCCAACTTCAGTGAGTGGCCATGTGTCTTCTTAAGCAACCTGAGACCAAATAGTTTCTCCCTATGCTAGAATAGTACTAAGACTAAAGATAAATCAAAATGTGCTGCCAAAATTAACACTGTTGTGCACTCTCCAGTTTCAGCACATCCTTTTTGAGGACTGGTGACCAGACTTGGACTGCGTACTCAAGATGTGATCAATCAGAGTTTAACCACCCTGGCGGATAATATCAGATTTTTGCGACTCAAAGTGGTACATTTTTGTTTTGCATACAAATTTGGCCTTTTTATATTGTAGGCCTGTAATTCTTAGTAATAACACACTTAAATCTGTCCAAACAAGAGTGTAGTAGACATCCTGGGTATGATAAAGTTTGAAACAAGAAATCATAAATTATAATATAATAAATAACTATAAATAATTATAAAAAATAATAATATAATAATAAAATGAATTTCCTCACAATTCACTATCACTCAATTCTGCAAGTGCTCCAATTTACTATCCTATCGCTGTTGTCTAGCTGGTCTAAAACCACTTTTGATGTAAAGGGACACTTTTTGGTTGCTCTGGACAATCTCAGGTTTCCAGGCAGGAAGAACAGTATATATAATATAAAACTGCATGCAGGGCACTGGACAAACCACTAGGGACAAAAGGGATGTGAAATGATTTCATACAGTAATGTAATCTGTAAGATTATAGTGTACTGTATGTGTTATGAATTTAGTACTTTTTGAACTTGCCGCCAGACTTCGTCCCTGTGCGTCACGACGCTCACAGGGAACAGAGCCTGGCACACAGAGGCATCAGGCGGAGGACACAGGCCGTGGACATCGCAGGATCCTGGGGACAAGGTAAGTACAGTATATTGCACCAGGATCCTGCAATGCAATCCCGAGTGTGTCTCTGGGTTAACGCTAATGGTACTTAAATTTAACCTGGAGCCACACTCAGGAAAACCGCCAAGATGGTTAAAGCCCAATTTCATATGGAATGAACCCCACTTTTCTTTGGAAAACCCCTTTGACCCTTTTTTTCCTTCCTAAACTTAGGCATACCTTTAGTTCAGTTTTTTTTTGTTTTTGCTTTTTTCTTTTGCATTTCTATTATAATATGTTGGGATGAATTTAAATTTATTAACTCGCTCCATTCCCTTTTTTTTTGCTATAAATTAGGTCCTTTGCTAGTTTTTTTTATGGATGTATTTCAATACCTATGAAGCCCAAACCCCACTGTCTATTGGAGCATCCCACCCTTTGTTTTCTTTACTTTAAAGTGGTTGTAAAGGCACAACGTTTTTTACCTTCACGCAATTCTATGCATGAAGGTAAAAATCTTCTGTGTGCAGCAGCCCCCCCAGCCCCCCCTAATGCTTACCTGAGCCCCCTCAAGATCCAGCGATGTCCATGAGAGCCTTGTCTCTCCAGGGACTTGCACTCCCGCTTGGATATTGGCAGCAGTGGGAGCCATTGGCAGCCAGTGAAACAATCAGGAGATGGAGGGGGCAGGGCTGAACCACGGCTCCTTGTGTGAATGGACACACAGAGCAGCGGCTCAGCTCAGGTTCCGCCCATAGCAAGCTGTTTGCTGTGGGGGCCACCGACAGGAGAGAGGAGCCAATAGCACTTGAGTAGGACCCGTGACGAGCTGGATCTGGGCTGCTCGGTAAGTATAACATGTTTATTATTTTACTTTAATATACCTTATTTGCAGGAGTCTTTAGTCACTGGCATGTCATCACATGCCCTCTTCCTTCTTCTCATCTGTCAGCGGTGGGCAGGTCCAGTGTGCAGTTTCAATGTCCTGTGGGTCCAGGGTAGCCTGATGATGTGTCCCTGATGTCCAGAGTTCACATAAGAGAAGTGGATGAGCACTGGATTACAAAGAGGTGAGTCTGCACAGTAAATCAATCAGAGGAGATTAGTAGTGTGTTGCTAGAGCAGTTTTTTTTTTTTAAAGTAGCTAGCCAACTATTTAAATGTTGAGCTTCAATATTTTAAAGAGATTTTAAAAGTACCTTTCAATATTTGTAAATCTGCTGCTTTCCCTAAAATTATTCTTGGTGATCCTGCCATAACAGCCCTTGTTTAGACACTTCCTGTTATAGCAAGACAAAGCGTTGTCCCTGTCTCCCAACTGTGCTCCTGCATAGTCACCAGGTTACACAATCTTCCAACTTTCAAAACACATAAAATGTCATGGAAAACTGTTGTCACCCTTAGGCCTCGTACACACGGCCGTTTTCCTCAACAGAATCCATCAAGAAACTTGATGGCAGAGTTTTTTTGCCGAGGAAAACGGTCGTGTGTATGTTTTTCATCGAGAAAACTGTTGAGGAACTTGACGAGAAAAAAAGAGAACAAGTTCTCTTTTTCCTCGACAGGAGTCTCAATTTCCTCGTCGTGTTTTTGACGAGAAAGTGTATGCTTAGAAACCCGCGAATGCTCATAATAAAGTATGAGACGGGAGCGCACCTTCAGTAAAAGTAGCGTTTGTAATGGAGATAGCACATTTGTCACACTGTAACAGACTGAAAAGTGCAAATCGTCTCTTACCAAACTTTTACTTAACACGCAGTAACATGAGATTAGCAAAAGCAGCCCCAAGGGTTGTGCCAGTGGAATCGAACTTCCCCTTTATAGTGCCGTCGTATGTGTTGTACGTCACCGCGTTTGAGAACGACGAGATTTGGTCTTGACAGTGTGTACGCAAAGAAAGCTTGTCAAGTTTCTCGACAAGTCTAACAAGGAACTCGTTGTTTCATTTACGACGAGTTCCTCGATCGTGTGTACGAGGCCTGAGGGAACCTGCCTTGAGAAATACCATGCTGCCATTGCTTGACTACGTGAAGACAGAAAGTGCATGGAGAAAAATTTTGCTGCAAAAAAGACAGCAGAAGGATAAAAAGGTGAAAATCCACAATTTTTAAGGAACAAAATGTTATTGACACACAGAACTTTAGTAAAGTAAATATCATTGAGTTAGGATTTACATCTACTTTTAAACAACGAGTAATGTGCAAAAAGTGGAGTAACCCAAACCCTAATCAAAAATCTTTTATAGGTCTAGTTTTATATAAAAAGTAATTGGATAATTTCCAGAAACAGAAAACCATATGTTCTCCCAGTCCCACGTGAACAGTAAAAAAGAAGAAAAATTGGGGAGAGACAAAGCTCTCACACAAGACCGGGATTTTAATGGGAGACACCAGTTCTGTTTTGAAGGTGAGCACTCTAAGACAATAAGTTTTTAGAAAAGTATAAATGTATTAATAACATAATTAAAAAGTTTATAAATTTACATAGACCATCGGAAGAGTTAAAACAAGAAGCTATATTGCGCAAAAAAATATGTCATTAGTATCAAGCAGTAGTTTAATCAGTAACATTATTACAAAAACTGTTTGATACTAATGACATATTTTTATGTCCTGTACAGACCTGATGAAACTAAAGACAAGTGCAAAGCCTTGATGAAGCACAACTGTGTGAAACATGTTGGCTGACTGCACAATATAGCTTCTTGTTTCAACACTTCTGTTGGTCTATGTAAACGTATGAACTTTTTATTATGTTATTAATAAATTTATACTTTTCTAAAAACTTATTGTTTTAGAGTGCTCACCTTCAAAACAGAACTGGTGTCTCCCATTAAAATCCCGGTCTTGTGTAAGAGCTTTGTCTCTCCCCAATTTTTCTTCTTTTTTATAGGTCTTGTTTTAGTCATTTGAAATCTAACTGGTTGCTTTGGAGTACCATACATTGCACATTTATTGTGAATGCAAATGTCACTGTGCATCCTTGGCCTTACCAAATCGAAACATACTGTATATAGGTTCAGCAAATGCTTGTAGCTGTCTATAAAACCTGCCATCAGAAATCTGTGACTTGTACATGTTTTACGTTTTTGGGGCAAGTGGGCATCTTAGTAAGCATGCTACACATATGGATAGTGCTTTGTTTTTGTTTTGGGGGAAAGAATCTGGCACAGGACTTTTGTCACCAATGAAAAAGTTAAGTAGAAAAACACCACCTTACTTGCTTTGACCCTAAATTTTAGGCTGACCCTAACACCTGAAGAAACTTTCGTTGCACTAAACATCTGGCAAAAATACAAAAATAATTCCCTGGAAAAGGAGAGACCATACAGTATATGTACTTCTCTGGTGGCCATTTCATCTACCTCCCCTCTGTACCCTCCACCTTTTCCTTCATTGATCTCTTTGCCATTTGATACTATAAAGAGTGTTGGTTGTTGCACTTACCGTGGTTTCTTCCTCTAACTCTTCTGTCACTACAGGACTCAACTTTACAAATGATATGCAGGTGTGGATTTACTAAATGCAATAGACTGTGCAAAGTGCAATTGTACTCTGGAAGTGCAGTTGCTCCAGAGCTTAGTAAAGGAGCAGAAGCTCTGCTGACTTCCATCATTCAATCACGTGCAATCAAAAATGCTGTTTTTATTAATTTTCCCTGCACGTGATTGGGTATAGTTTGCAAAATTAAGGTTTACCTCATTTATTAAGCTCTGGAGCAACTGCACTACACAGTTTATTTGCCTTTAGTGAATCAACCCCATAGTGTCTTGGAATTATTAACCACATAACCCACGTTATTAACCACTATGTACCTGATACCACCCCGAGACTGGGACCCAACGGTACCTTTAAATGCGGTAATTGCCCCTGCTGCCCTTGGGTATTGGAGGGTAAACAATTAATTTTACCTAATGGAGAAACCCTCCGCCCAAGTGTACGTGCTAACTGTGGCACTAGGGGCGTTATCTATTTGATGCTCTGCCAATGCCGCGCCTTCTATGTCGGTAAGACTATTAGGCAATTCAGGCAGCAGATTGGTGATCACTTATACGACTCCGGAGGTGGTAAACTTACCACCATCGGGAGACATATCGGCCTATATCACCGATATGATTTGTCCGTGATCCGTTTCCTTGTTCTCGAGGTGATTGCCCCTAGTCCTAGGGGGGGTGACTGGGATAAGGCGATTCTGCAGAGGGAAACACTCTGGATAGAACGCCTGGATGCCACCACCCCTCCTGGACTAAACAAAATGGTCTCTTATAAACCATTTTTGTGAATTGGACAACCATAATAGATGTGGCGTTTCATTTTGCCTTTTTCCCCCCCTTTCCCATCCCCTCTCCCCTTCCCCCTTCCCTCCCCCTCCCCCCCTTCCCTCCCCTTCCCCTGTTCTTGTTCTTATCCCCACCTTTTACCTTCCTTCACCAGATTTGATAGAAAATATTCATTGCCATTATGTATTTTCTGCGATATAATCGTAGCGGGTTGACTGTGCATATGGCCGTTTAAATGCTTTGTTTTAAAAGTCCTTGGTATCTGTCCTCCATTTCGGGGTTTTGGACCCCGATCTCCCCATGTTTTTATTCCATTCAGTATGTGCCGATTTTCAGGCCTGTTTTCTAGACCTGAGGCTATTTACACTTTAATTTGAAATGTATTATTTCTTATGTTTATATATATATTATGCTAAACACTCGATTGTTATTATTGTGTTGAGGTTTTTTGTGCAGTATGGGCCTTCTTCCTGCAGGGGTTCCGTGGCTGCTGGAGCCTGTTGTCCTTTTTCCCCCAATCGGCGGACGTGTACACCCCCTGGCTGGGATGTTCGGTCTTTGACCTATCCCATCTCGCCTCTATAGACCAGGCCTTTCTGGCCAATGGTCTTACTTGAGGCGCACAGGCACAGCACCGAATTGGTGCTTCACGCTGTGTGGACGTGTTGACACCGTGACGTCACATGCTGCTCCGTCTGAGCGGCGTTTGTCAACGGTGGGGTTGGGGATCGCATTTAAGGGCTCCTATTGGAGCCTGCTGTGTGAGCCGTTCATGACTCCTGGGGCTAAACTCCTGTGATCCTAGTGTTGGGTAAGGTGCCTCTATTTTACTGTAATCGATTACATCTCTAGGTTCTCAGAAGATTCTTTTTACCTGGCCGGTTTTTGTCTTATTGGCTGTTTTTACCCCCCTAGTGTGGTCATCAATTACCTGGTTACCAGCACTGTAAACCTGCATATATCTGTGCTGGGATGATATGCCTCTGGTTGTGACCAGCTGACTACTCTCTGCTGCTTACCAATACCAGAGCTCCACACATGGTCTCCGCAACTATCACAACCCATCTGCCCCACTCTAGTGCTGTTACTAGCATTGGTAAGATACTTTAGTGACTTGTTTTACCCCCTCTCCCTCCTTGGCTGTGGAGTAATGGTATACCTCACTACAACATGTTCGTGTTATGGCTCTGGTCTCTGCACTTTTATCCACCTGTTCATTTCATGCATTCTCCCACTTCCTCACCCCCTGGTGTTCCATTCTTCTTCCCTCACCTTTCCCCCCCTCCCCCTATCCCCCCCTCCCCCTATCCCCCTCCAAGTCCCCTCCCCTTCCCCCCTCCCCTTCCCCTCTCTTCCCCTCTCTTCCTTTTTCCCCTTCTCCCTTCCTTCCCCCACTCTCCCTCCCCCCCCTCCTTCCCCCTCTTTTCATCTCAAGTGAGGATTTCTCAGAACAAATAAGGACATTTAAAAGCAAAATCGAAGGAGGACTGCACTAAGGTAAAGGAAGCTATTTAGGGAATTTGTTTTTTACCTTTACAACCCCTTTAACACTCTTAGTAAAACATTTATTGAACCATGCATTGACCAAAAAATAGGAGAGTTGAAGTGGAAATAGGGACAGGAAGAATGGCTTCCAGTACAGTGGTCATCTTTGCAAAAGTGGGACAGCTGAAACTTAGGGAGTTTCCGTATTTTAGCATGCACGCATGGCCTTAAATTGTTCCTAATGAGAGTTCTTAATGCTCTTAATAATGAGTGGAATGATTTCAGTGAAATTGATTTCTCCATGCAATTACAGATTTTTCATTCGCAAAATCTCCATGAAGCAGAAACTCCCCGTTTCACTGAGCTGCTTAGGTAAAAGTTGCGTAAAAAAAATATTAACATACTTATTTTTATATCATGAATTAGAGGGTCCGTTGGGATTTTCAAGGGTGTATTTAGTTTACTTCATTTAGTGTTCCTTGCATTTGAGTTTTTTTTGTAACTGTTGCCTTACATTTTTTATTTTGCTGTTTGTACTTTAAAGCCCCTTTCACATGGGGCAGATTCAATTCCGATCAGCTCACAAACCCCCTGGTGATCGGAGAAGAGCGGGTGGATGACACATCAGTGTCTGCTCATTTTCTACAGAGCGGATACAGACAGAACCTGCTCTACTCTATGGACGATTCACTGTAAACTGGTAAGTCACACAACCCCACCGCCCAGCCAAAAAAAAAGCTGTGCAACATACAACACACCCCCTGGTTCCTGGACTTCGGGCTGGTCTTTTTGCCACCTAGCAACACCCCTGACTGAGCCTAATAGGGTCTGATTTATGGCACAAAAACAGGTCCAGAATAATAATAAGGAACTTTTGTAACCCTTAAGCCTCGTACACACAATCGGACTTCCATCGGACAAATCCGTGGACTTGTTCTGCATACAGATGGCAGAACTTTAATAGCAAACATACACAAAACAACGTTGTTTTTCAGCTCTTCAGTGTCACCCTTTGGGAAACTTCTGCTAATGTTGTCTGATGGTTAGCATTGGTTAAGAGCATGCGTGCTTGTACTTTGGATTTCAGTCCGGACTTGTGTACACACGATCGGATTATCCGATGGAACACATTTGTTGTCGGACAATTTGAGAGCATGACTATCCAACATTTGTTGTTGGAAATTCCGACAATAATTGTCTGATTGGGCATACAGATCTGATTATATGACAAAACCCTTCTGTGACAGAACCCACTGTCACTTTGTGTTTTGGAAGGGACTGTGGCCGGGCCTCTTAATCACAGATTATGGCCCAGAAGAGACTGGAGACCTGGGGATAAGCTGGCATTGAGATAATGTAATGTAATGCTACATCCCTTCTCCCCACCCCCCCCCCTCTTGTTGCTGTGTCTAATTGTGTTGGTAAATGGCACATAGACAAATAGTCTGGACTGGAGACATCTCTCCACAGGAGATGTGTATTGAGAGGCTGCCTACTTACCATAATCCCTTTATGTTTAGCTGTAGTTTCTGTTTTAATGTACAAGTGTTCAGTTCCCATTGGTTGTTCCTTGTCCCCTACCCCCTCCCCTCTATGACAAGGCTAAGGGGAGTGTCCCTAACTGTGTGTAAAATAAGGTGACCAGATTTTTAAAATGAATTCCGGAGACATATTTTTTCTTTACTAGTAATGGCAACAATCAGCCACTCTCTGCCCGTCGCCGCCCACCTCACAGCCTCTCAAGTCTTACTCTTCGGGCCCCGGATACTACTGGATGGGGAGTGGAGGAAGATCACTCCACCAAGGAAGGCAAGGAGATAGGCAGGTGGCTGGCCAGGATTTGAGCCAAAGCAGAATAACATGCGAGCGAAGCTGAATGGGCATGCGCCCCGAAACTGAAGAAATATTCCCTCCGCTCCAACCAGCGCATGATCATCAGAAAGGGGCACAGATAATGGGAAAAATACAACCCCCCTATACTAGTAGGCACGGCGGAGCGGGAGTGTGTAATTCTAATTTTTTTATTTTAATTCTGCACTGATTGTCTTTGAAATTGCCCCTGTCCCCTATTAAATCCAATCTGGGGACAAAACCAGGGACAGACTTGGTCCGGGGACAGTGTCCTCAATCAGGGGACTGTCCCCTGAAACTGGGGATGTCTGGTCACCCTAGTGTAAAAGTGTATGTTTTGTATTTAATAAACAGTTTATGCTCTGCATGTTTAACCCTCAACACCTGTGTCGCTTGTCTCGTGATTGAGGGGTTAAGGGCTGGTAATGGCGAATCTGCAGGCCTCCGGGTGCGTTTGGAGGACAGGAGACACAGTCTGGCGGATGTGCCCACCTGGGGTATTCGATATCCGTCACCCCTTCCATCATCACACAATGTTGTTGGAATATCCGATTGTGTGTACTGGCCTTTAGAAGCCATTTAAAGTCCATTGTAATTTTGCCCTCTCTGCTGCATTTTACCAAAACGGGGAAAAAGAAACTGTTAATTTTGTCTCATCCTTGGAACCTAGGTATCAGTTTACAGGAAATTGTGACAGTATAATGTTCATGTAGAAGATAAAGCACTTTGTATTGCCAATGTGAAGAATGCATGTGGCTAAGGTCAGTGATAGTTTAGATTTAGAAGATTACAACATTTTGAGTTGCCTCAAAACAATTATGTTCTTTAGGGGGTACTCTTTTCATTATAACACAAGTAAGAGCAGGAACACAGCGACGTCCGTAAAATATTAGCTCCTGCTGCTTTTTGACGTGCCAGACGTAAAAAACATCCGTTTGATGTACTATCACAGATACTATAACTTAGACTAACAGGGCAATTTTCCCTTAATTAGAAAGATTTTAGCAGTACTAAAATACATATATGTGTGTCTAAAATGGCTAATATGTCATCTTCACACTGAGAGGATCTCACAAAGCAACAGCGGTTGTTCCTCTTCAATGAAAACAAGTCTGCTTTTGACTTTAAGGTGTACATGAAGCTTTCTCAAGTGAGATAATCTTTGTTTTTGCTTTGAGTATAAATGCTATAGAAGTTGTTCTCCACTGTGAACGAGACCTTCTTACCACGGTCGTTTACTGGGGCATGAGAACACAGGAAACCACACAAAGCTTTCTTTAATAGCCCTGCTGACTGACGGCTAGTTACTCTCATAATTCATAACTAAGAGAGAGAGAGAGAAAAAAGCAGAATATAAAAAAAAAAATCGTCTCTGGATACTAGATATACACATGCAAGCATATTTGTACTTGATTCTATTAATTGTAAGTACAACGCCCAAAAATGAATAGGGAGAACAGCACCTCACTGAATTTTACTTTAACTTAACCACTTGACCTCTGGAAGATTTACCCCCCCCCCCCCCCCCCGCCTTCATGATCAGGCTATTTTTTGTGATACAGCACTGTCAATTTAACTGACAAGTACATGGACATGCAACACTGTACTCAAATAATGGTTCTGCCCTTTTTTCCCCATCTATAGAGCTTTATTTTTGGTGGTATTTGATTAATAATTTTTTACTTTCTGCTACAAAACATATCCAATAAAAGAAAAGTAAAAAAAAAAATGTCTTCATTCATTTTAGGCCAATATGCATTTTGTTACATATTTTTGTTAAAACAAATCCCAATAAGTCGCTGATTGGTGACTTATAGCAGGACTGTGATATTGCGGCAAACATTCTGACACTAACGGACAGTTTGACCACTTTTGGGGACCAGTGAAACGAATGCAGTGGTCAGTGCAAAAAAAAATATGCACTGTCACTGTACTAATGACACTGGCTGGGAAGGGGTTAATATCAGGGGCTATTAACGAGTTAATGGAGTTGTAAATGGCAAAAAAATTCACCTTAATTAGGGTGTAAAAACACCTGGTGTTGCCGCCCCCCCCCCCCGAGCCCCCGTTTTACTTACCTGACCCGTCGAAAGTCCCGCACGGTCCCGAGATCCTCTTCGCCGCTCAGCCTGGCCGTTGATTGGCTAGAGCGGATGGATTGAGAGCAGCGCAGCCATTGGCTGGCGCTGCTGTCAATCACATCCAGTGACGCGGCGCGCCGAGGGGCGGGGCCGAGTGATACAGGGCCGCTCAATGTATCACGGGAGCGCGGCCACAATTACTGACCACCATGCGAGCTCTCGCATGACTGTGGTGAGTAATTGCGGGGAGGACCACAGACAGCCGCCGAGGGACCGCAGGAGACGTGGATCGGGGCCACTCTGTGCAAAACAAACTGCACAGTGGAGGTAAGTATAACATGTTTGTTATTTTAAAGGAAAAAAAAATGTCCTTTACAAACGCTTTAACTATGTGCCTAGTCTAGTCCCTGCTTTTCAGAGATACAGGATCCATGCCTTCCCACTTGTCAAAACGGCGATCTGTATTGTTTACTTCTCTGCTAGATCATCAGGGTTGCCAGTGAGCATTCAGTCCACGCTACCCGCCGATGGGCTCCCACTGTGATAAACAAACTACACAGACACAGATTTACACATTATATAATGTCTTTAAGTGTAATGTTAAAATAAAAAAATATAAAAAAAATCACCTTATTGCCTGTGATGCCACCAACAATGCAGTGCACATGTACATGAAGATTAAAGAGGAAGTAAACCCTCTGAAAGTTTTCCTAAAAATAAACCCTGCAAGAGAAAGGCATAATGAGCTAGTATGCATAGAATGTATATTATGAATTACTTACCCAGCAGCGACCCTCGTTCCCCTCCTCTGCCGCTGCCATGTTACCCGGAGTATCGCTGCTCCAGAGCTGTGACTGTCCGGAGCAGCGATGACATCACTCCCGCGCATGCGCGTGGGAGCCGTCAGGGATGGCACGGTCCCATTCATTAACGGCACGCTCAGTGCGCCTGCGCCGCAGACATCGATGCAGTCTTTTCTGCAAATATCTCCTTAACGGTGTAGGTCAAGGAGATATTTCTTGCACCTACAGGTAAGCCTTAATATAGGCTTACCTGAGCGGCCAAGTGGTCTGTAAGGGTTTACAACCACTTTAACAGCTCAAATAACTGAACACTACATTCAGCAGCTACAAACACATACACTGCATAATAAAACAATACTCAAGGTTAATGCTTATTTTTACAATAAGAATCAGTTTACTATTCACAGTAACATTCAAAGAAAAAGTGCACAGTCTACAATGCCAGAAGCCCAGGTTCACACTGGGCTGCAGGAGTGAAGCTGTGCGAATTCAGCTGAACTCACACGATTTCACTCCCGCTGGCAGTCTTGATTTCATCCGCGATTTCAGAGACAGGTTTCTGCACAGATGTCAATGTAAATCGCGGCCCGAAATCGCAAAAAGTAGTACAGGAACTACTTTTTTAAATCGGTGCAGCGCCGCAGATGCGGCGTCGCACCGATTAGGACGGTGCCATTGCCGACAATTGCCGGCAAATGCTGCCGATTTGAGATGCGATTTCACATCTCAAATCGCATCTCAAATCGTACCAGTGTGAACCAGGCCTTAGTGTGTGGGTTCTAATGATCTCCACTTTTTATCAAGTCCTCTCTCTCAGGATTGACAGTAGAGATAAATGTCACACTAAGGCCCCATACACACTATTGCATGTTCTTCAGATTATTGTCTTTAGATTTACCAAAACCATATAATATGAGGTCAAACCTTAACCACTTCCCGACCGCCGCACGCCGATGTACGTCGGCAGAATGGCATGGGGAGGCAGATTGGCATACAGGTACGTCCCTACCTTGCTGCGGGGGGGGCTCGGTTGAGCCCTCCTCCCAGTGCTTGCGGCGGTCGGTATCGCTCCAGGAGCGATCCGTGATGAGGGAGTGGCCACCGATTCATGGAAGTTGAGGTCCCTGCTAAGGTCAGGCGTACCCGACCCCATTCTTCTGCTGTTGTTGAGGAGCAAGAACCGCAGGACCCTCGTATGGAGCAGAGAAGTACTAGTGCCGCTCATCCTTCTGGTGAACTGGCAAGCACCAGCGGCCTAGTACACCCTGGATGTACATCCAGCACTGCAGTAACACTTGGTGACGTATCAAGTCCCATAAGTGCAGTTCAAGCTGGCGAGGTGGCAAGCACAAGTAGTGTCCCGCTGCCACCAAGAAGACAAAGACATGCCCGTCATGCCCATAGTGTCCTTCTTGCTGAATTCGCCAATCCTGATTGGGCCACTACCACTTCTGCAGAACCCGTACTTCCCCCATTTACTGGCCAACCTGGAATTCAGGTGGAAACAGTTGATTTTACGGCACTTGATTTTTATTCACTGTTTTTCACCGTAGATCTCTATAGCTCTATTGTGGACCAAACTAATTTGTATGCTGGTCAATACATCGCCTCTAATCCCCAGTCCTCCCTTGACAAAGAATGGAAACCAATTACGGTTTCCGATTTTAAGACCTTTCTTGGCCTTTCCCTCGACATGGGCTAGGCTCCCAAAAAGTCCCACACATGTGGAATCCCCGTACTCAGGAGAAGCAGCAGAATGTATTTTGAGGTGTAATTCTACATATGCCCATGGCATGTGTGAGCAATATATCATTTAGTGACAACTTTGTGCAAAAACATTTTTTGTAATATTCCTGCAACTTGTGGCAAAATATAAAATATTCCATGGGCTCAACATGCCTCTCACCAAATAGCTTGGGGTGTCTACTTTAAAAAAGGGGGTAATTTGGGGGGGTTTTGTGATATTTTGGCATTTTAAGGCCTTCAAAACTGTCATAGGTAGTGAGGAGTGAAATCCAAAAATTTTCACCCTTAAAAATCCTGAAGGCGGTGCTTGGTTTTCAGGGCCCCCATAAGCAGCTAGGCTCCCCAAAAGTTCCACACATGTGGTATCCCCGTATTCCGGAGAAGCAGCAAAATGTATTTTTGGGGTGCAATTCCACATATAACCATGGCACGTGTGAGCAATATATCTTTTAGTGGCAACTTTTTGTAATTTTTTTTTTTTGTCATTATTCAATCACTTGGGACAAAGAAATGTAATATTCAATGGGCTCAACATGCCTCCCAGTAATTTCCTTAGGCTGTCTACTTTCCAAAATGGGGTTATTTGGGGATTTTTGTACTGCCCTGCCATTTCAGCACCTCAAGAAATGTAAATTCCAGAAAATGTACCCTAGTTTGTAGATGCTATAACTTTTGCAAACCCATAAATATACACTTATTGAAAAAATTTTTTTTTTACTAAAGACATGTGGCTGAATACATTTTGGCCTAAATGTATGACTAAAATTGAGTTTATTTGATTTCTCTGTGAAATATTGTAAAATATTGTACAATCCAATGGGAATTGTCAAACCCACCTACTGCTATGTAATTCAATATTCATCTTCAGCGAGTAATAATTTATGTTTCAATCCCCCATAACGTGATTTCAGCCCCTTTTAATACTTACAATACACATATAGCCAGATTCAGGTAGAGTTACGCCGGCGTATCAGTAGATACGCCGTCGTATATTTAAGTGTATTCTCAAATTGAGATACACTTAAATGTAGCTTAGATACGACTGCCGGCACCGTCGTATCTTAGCTGTCTATTTAGGTCGGCCGCTAGGGGCGTGTACGCTGATTTACGCCTAGAATGCGTAAATCAGCGAGATACGCCTATTTATGAACGTACGCTTGCCCGTCGCAGTAAAGATACGCCGTTTACGAAAGGCGTTTTCAGGCGTAAAGATATTCCACCAAAAAGATGGCGCAGCCAATGTTAAAGCGGAGGTTCACCCTAAAAAACAACTTTCTACCATGCCATCCAGCATACTAGCGTCAGCTACAGTATGCCTTTATTTTTATTTTTTTTGCGCTGTACTCACAGTTTAATCCATTAGTTTCGTTTCAGACTCCCGCTGGAGTAGGCGTTCCTATGAAGAGGGGAACATGATTGACGGCCGGCTATGGCGCGTCACGCTTCCCGAAAATAGCCGGCGTAGGACTCGGCTCTTCATGGCGCTATACGGCACCTGCGCACAGACTAGGAGCTGACTGCCCAGGCGCCGTGAAGAGCCAAGTCCTATTTCGGCTATTTTCGGGAAGCGTGACGCGCCATAGCCGGCCGTCAATCATGTTCCCCTCTTCATAGGAACGCCTACTCCCCGCGGGAGTCTGAAACTTAACTAATGGATTAAACTGTGAGTACAGCGAAAAAAAATTAAAATAAAGGCATACTGTAGCTGACGCTAGTATGCTGGATGGCATGGTAGACAAAAAAAAATATTTTTTTAGGGTGAACCCCCGCTATAAGTATGGACGTCAAATTTTTTAATTTTTACGTCGTTTGCGTAAGTAGTCCGTGAATGGGGCTGGGCGTAATTTACGTTCACGATGAAACCAATGAGTCTTTGCGGCGTAATTTGGAGAATGCGCACTGGGATACGTCCACGGACGGCGCATGCACCGTTCGTTCAAAACGTCATTTACGTGGGGTCATGCTTTATTTACATAAAACACGCCCACCTCTTCACAATTTGAATTAGGCGCGCTTACGCCGGCACATTTACGATACGCCGCCCTAACTTAGGACGCAAGTGCTTTGTGAATACAGCACTTGCCTCTCTAACTTACTGCGGCGTAGCGTATATGAGATACGCTACGCCTGCCTAACGTTAGGCACGGATACCTGAATCCAGCTAATACTTTATACAGTAGAGTGAAAATAGATGCCTTAACCAGATTAATGTGTCCTTCTGAACTTGTACGGATTTTCCCATAGCAGTGGAGGGTATTAATTAAATCATTTAACTTTCTATTTCTTTTATGTTATATTTGCCAATAGTTTCATTCATCATTAGTAAAATGCAATAGGTATTCAATGCATTGTATAGCTCTTGATGCTGGGAATTAAACATGATAATTAGTCTTTGTACTTTTCCTTATTTACCTCTGTAAGATATCTCTAAAAATTGATTTTTTTATTGGAGTGGGAAAAAAAGAAAGGTAGCAACAGAGGAGAACATGCTCTATAGTGTAGTAGACAAAGTGGTAAGTAGGTATGATAAGTTTGGTTGATTATCATCATGAATCTGTACGCACATGTATTTAGTTACTTTGAAGTGGTTGTAAAGGCTCAAGTTTGCGATCGTGTGTACACGGCATAACCCTTACAATTTCTATACAAAATGTTTTTATTCTCTGGAGTTGCATAGGAATTTGGAAGTTTAATTGTGGTGAAGCAATTTCATAGAAATGTTCATAATACTAACTACAATGTAGAGTTGGTATTTCAGTGTGGGGTGGGGGATTGTTCAGGGCTGGTTCTCAAATTTTCCGACAGGAAAAGTTCTTGTTGAAAATTCTGATCGTCTGTATGCAATTCCGATGCGCAAAAAAGCATGCATGATCGGAATCAATTTGGCGCATTCTCGGAATCCTTGAACTCAATTTTTCTCGGCTCTTTGTAGTGTCACTTCATTCTTGATGGTCAGAATTTTGTGTGACCGTGTGTATGCAAGACAAGTTTGAGTAAAAATTTGGAAAAAAATCCACAGTTTTCTTGTCAGAATTTCCAATCGTGTGTACGCGCCAATAGAACATTTCTTACTGCCAATAAAAGGAGTTTTGTTAGCGAAGAAAGTGATGGGAAAATTCTTCAACAGGGACATCAATAAAAACATAAGACATTTTAGTAGAGTAGCGAAGGGTTGACAATGTTTTTATTGTTGTCCATACCTTCCTGTTCCTTTGACAACCTCAACGACCTATGTATTGTACAAATGTCAAAGACAGGAAATTAGGGTAAATCTCTTCAATGGGGCACAGACACAAATAAAATGTGTGCAAAAGTTTGCAAACCACTAGTTAATGTCTATTAGGTTTTATTAGTTATAACAGTCAACAAAATCATCTACATCAGTGGTTCTCAACCTGGGGGTCGGGACCCCCTCGGGGGTCAAATGATAATTTGCCAGGTGTCACCGAATCCTGGGTTATTCCTGAAGCCCGCACCACTCTCCCAGCCTTTTTGCGGCCACCCAGCAGGGCTGTCCCTGGAGCCTGTGGCTGTCCAGCTGGGCTGTTCCTGGAGCCCGCGGCCGCCCACTCAGCATCTTTGCAGGCGCCCATTCAGTTCACAGCATGGTTGGGGGCAGAGACTAGAGGTCAGCTGACTGGTGAGGAATGTGAAGTGGGATGGGCTGAAGGAGACCCCATCTCCTGATTTCGGCATAGGTGTCACTGCTGCGAGACACCACAAAGTCAGAGACACAGTGAAGCCGGAGACACAGTGAGTGTGATTATAGTTGCCATTAAAAGGACTCAGGGAGCGCTTAATGTCTGTGGTTTAGGCGCAAATTACTTGTCATGCCTTGGGTGCTGACAACCCACGCTACAAAAATAATTTTACTGTAAGGCCTCGTACACACGGACGGACAGTCCGCTGAAAACGGTCGACAATGATGCAGCGACGTGGGCAGCCCTGGAAGTTCAAAGCTTCCACACATGCGTTGAATCAGTACGACACATGTGAGGGATGGTGGTCGGTCGGACGTGTCCGGTGAGTCTGTACAGACGGCCGAACACGTCCGACGGACAGATTTCCAGCAGACAGGTTTCTTAGCATGCTAAGAAATTTTTGTCCGCTGGAAACTGTCCGATCCTACACACGAATCAGTACGACGCATGCGAGGGATGGTGGTCGGTCGGACGTGTCCGGTGAGTCTGTACAGACGGCCGAACACGTCCGACGGACAGGTTTCCAGCAGACAGGTTTCTTAGCATGCTAAGAAATTTTTGTCCGCTGGAAACTGTCCGGGCCTACACACGACCGGATCTGTCCGCTGAAACTGGTCCGTCGGACCAGTTTCAGCGGACAGATCCGGTCGTGTGTACAGGGCCTTAGGGGTCCCGACAACTTGGGAAATTTTATTAAGGGGTCACGGCACCAGAAGGTTGAGAACCACAAATCTACATGTTACAAAGGTCCCCCTTAATTAGGATTGGGTAGGACTGAAATGTACTGTTATTGTTCCAGCCAGCGGTTTGACCCCCAGATGTCTGACTGGAATAATTGCATTTAGGCTTCTAAAACACATGTAGATGAGCGACATGTTAAAAAACTGGTCACATCATACCTGGACTGCACTCACCCAGTTCTCCATCCATGGCAAGGGGGTGAAGTGGTAAAAACAGGCAGTTGATCCCTATTTTTACCCCACCCTGGCCACCAGCAGCGGGGCAAATTATCGCACTATTGAGGTGAATGTTAAATATTCAAAAAAAATGTAATTCAGGAGGCTAAAGTATTGCCTACTAAAATGCCTGGAATCAGCTGCTCTACTGCCTTCTGAAATGTGATCCACTGTGTGAATGAGGTCTTTGTATTATTAGTAATAAGTAATAATTTATAGATTGTCGCTGAAGAAGCAAATACTTGCTAAAGTATACAACAGTTGTCACCAGCGACTAATTTTCATGGTAGCCTTAAAATTTACTAAAGGAAATAAACTTTTTTGTGATAAAAAACTAAATACACAGTAAACAAGCTTTCAATTACTTACACAGTAATATTACAGTAAAGATTATTGATGGTGTCACTTTAATCATTAGTAGCGTTTTAAAAGCCGAAAGTCCTTGATTACATTCTGCTGAATCTACATTCCATAAATGAATACCATTTTGTAGCTGTGTAAAACTCTCCGCACCTCTGAATTGTATTTGAGACCACAAGGGAATTATTAAGTGATGTTTATTTTGCTAGCATGCCGTCTAATACAATTATATGCACTAAAAGGAGGATACACACATTGCTTCTCATTTATATTTAGTATGGTTGCTGTGGAGCTGTGAGACTCATCGTCGTTTACTAATGAGCTCCATTCATGCTCATTGCTGCTTAGCAATAGAGTAAAACAGTGAAAAAAAACACGATAAAAAAAATATTTTTCTCATTTTTCCTCTTTGATTTTGTCTACAGCATAGATATATTAACCTCTTGCCGTCTGCCTCACGTAGATATATGTTGGCAGAATGACATGGGCAGGTAAAGCAATGTACAGTACCTGCCTGCGAGAATGTGTTTCTTGCGCTGGTTCTCTGCGACAGGATACTGTACATCTCAAGCTCGCTGCAATAGGAAAAACACATTGCGCGAGAAAGAAGCGACAATGTCCCCTCTCAATGGAGGGGACATTTTCGGGGATCTGACTTGGATCCCCGCCAATACCAGGCACTGTTTTTGGTATAAATCATGAGAGGGAACTCCACGCCAAATTTTAAATAAAAAAAACAACATGGGTTCCCCTCCAAGAGCCCAGGCCCTTAGGTCTGGTATAGATTTTAATGGGAACCCCCTACGCCGAAAAAAGGCGTGGGGGTCCCCCTAAAATCCATACCAGACCCTTATCCGAACACGCAGCCCGGCCAGTCAGGAAGGGGGTGGGGATGAGCGAGCGCCCCCTCCTGAACTGTACCAGGCTGCATGCCCTTAACATGGGGGTGGGTGCTTTGGGGCAATGGGGGTGCACTGCGCAGCCCCCACCCCACCCAAAAGCACCTTGTCCCCATGTTGATAAGGACACAGGCCTCTTCCCGACAACCATGACTGTTGGTTGTCGGGGTCTGCGGGCGGGGAGCTTATCAGAATCTGGGAGCGCCCTTTAATAAGGTGGCCTGCAGATACATCATACCCCTACCCATTCATCTGGAGGAAAAAAGTGTACGTTGCTTTAAATCTGCTGCTCCGTGACTGTGCCCGTGGGTCTCGCGGACTCGATGTCTACAGGTGTCTAGCAATCGTGTCACCGAACGGCAGAATGGGAGGATTAGTAATAAAAAAAATAACAATAGAAATGCCCTAAAACTATCCCCTATTTTGTAGACACTATTGGCCAGATTCACGTACGGCGGCTTAAAGTTGTGCGGGCATAACGTATGTAATTTACGTTACGCCGCCGCAAGTTAGAGAGGCAAGTGCTGTATTCACAAAGTACTTGCGTCCTAAGTTACATGCCGGCGTAAGCGCGCCTAATTCAAATTGTGAAGAGGTGGGCGTGTTTTATGTAAATAAAGCATGACCCCAAGTAAATGACGTTTTGAACGAACGGCGCATGCGCCGTCCGTGGACGTATCCCAGTGCGCATGCTTCAAATCACGTCGCAAATAGTCAATGCTTTCGACGTGAACGTAACCTACTCCCAGCCCTATTCTGAATCGACTTACGCAAACGACGTGAAATTCGACGGCGGTTCCGACGTCTATACTTAACATTGGCTGCGCCATCTTTTTGGTGGTTTATCTTTACGCCTGAAAACGCCTTACGTAACCGGCGTATCTTTACTGCGACGGGCGAGCGTACGTTCGTGAATAGGCGTATCTCGCTGATTTACATATTCTAGGCATAAATCAGCGTACACGCCCCTAGCGGCCAGCGTAAATAGACAGCTAAGATACGACGGCGTAGGAAGACTTATGCCGCTCGTATCTTAGCAACATTTAAGCGTATCTCAGTTTGAGCATACGCTTAAATGTAGGACGGCGCAGATTCAGAGTTACGACGGCGTATCTACTGATATGCCGGCGTAACTATACCTGAATCTGCCTATTTTTTTTTACCAAAAATATGTAGAAGAATACATATCGGCCTAAACTGAGAAAAATAATTGTTTTATTATATCTTTTTGGGGGATATTTATTATAGCAAAAAAGTTAAAAATATTGCTTTTTTTCAAAATGTACGCTCTTTTTTTGTTTATCGCAAAAAAATTAAAACCGCAGAGGTGATCAAATACCAACAAAAAGAAAAGGACATACATTTTGTTTGAGAGCCATGTCGCCCGCTCATTGGGCAGCCAAATCTTCCGGGGCTGAAGTGGTTAAGAAAGGAGAATATTTATGAAAAATAATGAATCCTATTCTAGAAAACAATAGAACATATACAAAACTAGATTCCAGTAGCTGAGAAAAAGGATTTTCTTTTTTTAAATGGCCCAAACAGAAAGGCTAATGATGATGAAGATGAAAAAAATGTTATTATACAGATGAGTAAGAGCCAGTAGACTTTGAAAAATCTAAAGAAAATCAAGGCAGTCATTAGCAGATGATTACAAAACATCCAAGATAGATTCTTGTTTTTTTTGGATATATTTTCATGATTGGCAGTAATATCCTATCAAATATTGAAATGTGTACCAGACAAAGCTGCCAACAATGAACATGAAACAATTTTTCAAAACATTTTTTTTAAAACAAATATTTTCAGTAGCGTCATGATCTAAATACATGCAAATATTTCTGAGTATAGCCTCAGATCAAATTGTTTAAATAATCATAAAGTTCTCTGCGGCTTCACACAGCTGCGACCATTCTATCCTCCGGTGCCCCTTTCTCTATGATCTAAATACATGTTTTATTTAAAAAATCAAAAGATGGAAAATAATATAATTATTTCTCTCTTTTTTTATTATTACTGTGAGACAGAAAACATGTGATTGGAAGCATCATGGTAGCCATGAACAGATGATTTAAAATTATATTATTAAAAAACATATACATTTCTGAAACCATTGACATAATTACCTTTTATAGGGGTTATAAACCCTTGTGTTTTTTCACCTTAATGCATCCTATGCATTAAGGTGAAAAAACACCTTGCAGTGCCCGGCCTCCCTGTGCCCCCCACTTTACTAATCTGAGCCCCGAATTTCCACGGGCGCGATCCCCCGTCGCTCTCTCCACAGTTTCTTGACTCTTCATTGGATAGATTGATAGCAGCGCTGCTGTCAATCAAATCCAATGGTGCAGCCGCCTGGGGGTGGGGCTGAGTAATACACTCGGCGGCTATGGACGCTGAGTGTATGACACGGGAGCGCGCCCGCAAGATAACCCCCTCGGGAGAGAGCTTCCCAGATGGGGTTATCTATTACAGGGATGAACATCGTATGTTCGATCGTTCGTCGAAATACGAACAAAACGGGTCGATCGCGCCAAATTCGAGTTACGTTTCACAGACCATAATTCACTGCGGCATCGCTGGCTGATGATTGGCCAAGCATGCACTATAACCCGCATGCTTGGCCAATCACAGCTTGCAAAAAACGGAGAGCCATAATTGGCCAAAGCCAGGGTGGCTTTGGCCAATTATGGCTCAGGGGGTTTAGTACACGCCCCACACTATAAAAGGCCGCCTGCAGGTCGGCCTTGTGTAGTGTGTTGCGGTGGTTGAGAGGACAGAGAGAGTGTCATTTTTTGCAGGTAGATAGAGCAGGCAGGCAGGCTAGTCAGTTAATGTTACAGTGTGTAGAGGATATATATACATCCCAGGTGTTGTACATATATTTATACACTGTATAGTTTAGCTAGATCAGTTCTTCCTAATTTACTGGCAGGCAGGTGATTGTGCTAGCTGCAGTATGTGGTTTATTGCCTGTCTCCTCTGTAGTTTGCACCTAAAGATTCAGGAGCAGTGATTTTAATGATGCTTAAATGAGAAAAAAAAAATCCTTTAAATATTGTACCTGCTGGGTGTCTATAGTATGCATGTGAAAACGTCTTTGAGAACCCGGGTCTGGCCCGAGGGAACATGTATCAATGGAAAAAACGTTTTTAAAACTGTTGTTTTTTCAGGAGTCCTGAAAAAAACGACTGTTTTAAAAAAAAATTACATTGATACATGTTCCCTGGGGCAAGACCCGGGTTCTCAAAGACGTTTTACGACAATAACTTGCATATTAGGCTTTAAAATGAGCACTTTTGAATTCGAACGTTCGAGTCCCCTAGACGTCAATGGGGTTCTAAATGTTCGTGCGAACGTTCGGTCCGTTCGAAGCTTCTGGTGCAAACCGAACGGGGGAGGGGGGGGTTGTTCGGCTCATCCCTAAACAGGAGGATCGGGGCCACTCTGTGCAAAACTAACTGCACAGTGGAGGTACAGTAAGTATGACATGTTTGTTATTTTTTTTTAAAACTGAACCTTTACAACCACTTTAATTCATAATGGAGGTAGCATAATTGAAAACAGATTATTTATAAAAATAAATTGTTTCACAGGTATGGTAACCCCACAGCATTATCAATAGTGGACATGTACCTTGTGGATGGCAGGGTGGGCATAAAATAGGTTTAAAATAAAAAAATATTTATTTCTGGGGGTGTGATGGCATGTCATATTCTGTGATATTCTGTATATGTAGTTCATCGACACTGCTGGAAACCAAGGTGACCCACTGGTCTGTGCAGGACAAATATTGCTCCTAGTTGATATTTTCTGAAACTATCTAGACAGCAAGCATCACAAATCAGCTTCAATGTCCTTACCTCCTTGCTACTGTGGTTCCACAAGCATGTGCTCTGTTCTTGCTTCCTTGCTACACAGGGCTAGGTAGTTATGTGTCACCAGCCTCACCTGCTGATTCATATACCTTGTTCCATGTTCACCTACTGCCCACCGTCCCAGTCTTCCTCTTAAAGCGGAGTTCCACCCTAAAAAATAACTTTCTATTAACAGCTTGCTTTTAATGTAAAAAAATAAAAAAAATTTACTCACTTCTGTCTGGCTGTTACTAGGCAGATTTCGTAATCTGCCTAGTTCCTGGTCCTAGGTGGTTCAACTTCCTGTCCTAAGACCCTATTGCCTCCTGTGAAATGATGACACTCAAACAATCGCCCAGCATGCACCTCTCCCTGAAAACCATGAAGAAAAATGAACTGGGCTTCACATGCCCACACATATGATGGATACGGCAGAAGGATATATGGCAAGTGTTTGCAATGATTTCTGGAATGGTTGGGGAGCTATTAATATGTTTTAGGGACTATTTAATGTGATTAATTTTAGCTTGCAAAAAAAAAAATTATGCCCGGAATTCCGCTTTAAGTCATGCACAGATCAGCTCCCAGTGCCTGAGTATAGGACACTTAGCCCAAGGCCCCTGTTCCAGAAGTTCTTAGCACCAGCCTGTGTCCTGGTTCCAATCCTTGTTTCTATTTCCTGATCTCTTTTTACCCCACCAGTAAGGGGGAAATTGGGCAAGTATTGGTGCCAAACTGGACCCACCCCACTTTTTCTTGGATAGGACAATCACCCACCTGTTGTTGAGTAAACATCTCCACCATATGTGTGTCTTACTCCTGGCCCGAGGCTTGCTCACAACATCCCTGGCTTGTAGCCTGTTTTTTTTAAATAAAGAAATGTCTATACACAAATGCATTTCCTGCACTTTACTGTAACTTTTCTGTTGGTAAGGTTTAATAAAGACACCAGTCCATCTAGTTCAATCAAAGAGTGTGTCATTGTTAATCATGTCACTGCTATTTCCCATTTCCCTGTACATTGTGCTTGCTAAGAAACACATCTAAAATGTTTTTTTTTTTTGTAATTCATCTACAAGCTTCACCAACTGTGGAAGGGAGTTCCACATCCTTACAGCTCTAACAGTAAATAAACGTTTGCCCAGTTTAACTGTTTTGCGCCTAACTTCATTGTGTGTCCATGTGTTTTTCCTTAGAGACCTAAGATTGAATAGTTTTACACCCGTACTAGAATCACCATTTGGATAATTGTATACTGTGATCATATATCTTCTCAAGCGCTTCTTCTCCAGGGAGAATAAGTTCAATGTTTGTAACCGTTCTTTGTAGCTGAGGTCCTCCAGTCTGCTTATTAGCTTTGTTTCCCTCTCCCTCTGGACTCTCTCCAGCACCAGCATATCCTTCCTGAGGATTGGTGATCAGAACTGGACAGCATACTTAAAGAGAAACTCTTTTGTTGAGAAAACAAATTCCCTCTGGGTGATCTATGTACATTGCATGGATTTTAACCTCCCTGGCGGTATGATTCTGTCTGGAATTACGTACCAAAAGCGGTACAATTATTTTGCAAGGAAATTTGGCGTTTTATACTGTAGGCCTGCAATTCTTAGGAATAACTCATTTAAATCTGACCAAACAAGAGTCTAGTAGGCATCCCGGGTATGAATTTTTTTTAAAAACAAAATTATAAATTATAATATAATTAAGAATTATAAATAATTATAACAAATAATAATATAATTATAATAAAAATTATTCAATAATGTAATCAACTCAAAATCACTGAAATTTGCTCAGTTGCAGAATTGTCGCTGTCATTACTTTTATTTTTTTATGACGAATTTCCCCACAAATCGCTATCGCACAATTCTGCAAGTGATTATAATTTATAATTGCTGTTTTCTAGCTGCTCTAAAACCATTTTTGACATAAAGGGACACTTTTGGTTGCTAGGGACAATCTACAGTTTGCAGGCAGAAAGAACAGTTTTTTATTATATAAAAGAACATGTAGGACACTGGGCAGACCACTAGGAACAAGGGGGGTGTTTATTTTTTACATACAGTACTGTAATCTATAAGATTACAGTATACTGTATGTATTGTGTTTGTTTACTTTTTTTAATATGGCGCCGTTCTCCGCCCCCGTGCGTCGCAACGTCGCAGGGAACGTAGATCGGTGGCATACGGGGACACTGTGAATCGAGCGAGGTCACACAGCGGGGATGCATCGCAGGATCCAGGGACAAGGTGAGTAACTTGTCTGTGGATTCAGCGAGCAGGTAAGCCGCGCCGCTGCACGCTCTGCACATCTACCCCGAGCGTGACTCGGGGATACCGATCTTAGCATTGAAAATCCACCCCGAGTCACGCTCGGGGATACCGCTAAGCAGGTTAACAAACTTTGTTGCAGATTCCTACCTTTTGTTAATCTGAAGAAATAATTGTTTGTTTCTCTGTGTTTCTCATGTGCTGAGTGAATCTGTATGAGAATGGTTTTTATCATTATCAATCAGCTGCTTCAGTTGGAGGTCTGCATTCCTTTAGACGTGATTTTCCTTTGGGAGTATTCCACCAAAAATTAAATTTTTGTTGCATGGGATGCCCAAACTCTGATTTATATCTTAGTGCAGACTTCTGGGAAAATCAGGAAGATAATCACACAAACGAGAAATTCGATTTCTGGGGGGCGTTTTGTACACCATCTGTGTACAGAACTCGTCCAGGAAGTCATATTGCATTCCATTTTACAGAAAATTACAGCTGCAGATTGAAATGGAAAGGTCATTTTTAATAATATTTAATTACAATATAACTTTTGCAGTTGTATATGCTATAATATATTTTTCCTATTTACATTTTTTTTTCCCCCATGAAAGTGGAGTTACCTTTTTAAATGTTAGTAGTGTGCTGGCCTTTATTGCTGCAGCTTGGCTGAGTCTGTCATCTACTAGGATTTACAGGTCATTTTCCATCCTTGATTCCCCTAGAGCAGGGGTGTCAAACTCAATTTTATTGTGGACCGCATCAGCATTATCATTGCTCTCAAAAGGGCCGGATGTATCTGTAAGATTAGATGTCCAGCGCATCCCCTCCCCTTACATTAGATGTCAAGAGCCACTTCACAATCAGAAGTTGAGTCCCCCACTCTCTCTTACATCAAAGTGTATCCCCCCTTTCCTAATGCTGCTTCTGGGAAGAAGCTGAATGCATTGCTTGAAAGCATAAAGTAAGTGTCTGGATAAGGACCAGGGGAGGGCTGGAGCTCTCCTGCAGCTCCAGGAGAGGTGTGAGGGCCACATGAAATGGCCTGGAGGGACGGATTTGGTCTGCGGGCCTTGTGTTTGACACCTGTGCCCTAGAGGTTCACTAGCTACTAATTAACTTGTATTTATATTTTTATCTCCCAAGTGCACTACTTTACATTTTTCCACATTGAATCTTATCTGCCATATAGCTGCGTACCCCACTATTTTATTGAGGTCTTCCTGAAAAGCTTCCATTTCCGTGACATATCACTTTGACGTACTAGTAGAAGCTTTGTTGTGAAATGCCACAATCAAGATTTTACAAGCACGTCCACAGCCTTTAGCTTCCATCACCAAGTAACAGGACCTGCAGTTCAGGATCAGGGTGCTCTCATTAGTTTATTGGACTCTTCCCAATGTCCCTTCTATAGCTCTGTACAGCCGGACATGCTTCCAGATGGCACACTCATTCCCAGGCTTCACCACTCTGTCCAGGCCTCCAATGCCTTAAGCTTCCTGCTGCAGAACCTGTAGAAGAATGTCTGGGGAGACAGGGTGACTACAGCTATTCCTCCCATGCTCTGTACCACCTCGTCTGGGATCAGTAAAGCTAGAGACTACATATTAGAAGCTCTGTATCTCACTCCCATGCCTCCTCTTCACTGACATTTATGCTAACTATACCATTACATCACTAGAGGAGGGATTCCTCTAAAATGGGAGCTCACACCTAATTACAACTTTGCCCTTACCATACTATAATGGCCTTTAGTGGCAGGGAAGCTGACTACACCTGCCAACATATTCTCTCCTGTGATCCTTTCAACTCCTGACTGTTTGGTTCACTCCTGAATGTGCATCTATTGTGACCCCATGTGAACCTACCTCCGGCATGTTTAATTTTTGGACTGACTTACTGTGTACCGATCTTGGGTCTCTCTCTGGATTCCTTTGTCTGCCTCCTACCGTGACCTTTGGCCTGGTCTTTGGATCTTGCTATGTTCTCTGCCAACTTCTGCTCTGCCAGTCCTCCTGATCAGCTTTTATATCTACTTGCTTTGTCTCTGTACTTTGAGCAGAATGAACCCGGGGTTCACAACCTGGCACCAACATGCAGAAAAACCCACCTCCACCATCAGGAGCTTAAGTAAAAACTGGTGCTTAGATTCCATTCCCCAGGGGGTCTCAAGTCACCTGGTCACTTCCACCTACCTGCAGTTAGCATATAGGGTATCCAAAAATATCCAACCATAGGTCATAGCAAAAAGCACAGGATGCCATGAGACCTGAAATTTAGGTGTACAGTGCAGGGATACTTGTCAGAAAAATACTCAGAAACTTTCAGGACTGAGCACACTTTATACATTTTCAAAAGACACTTGAATGGACTAAATAAAATTGCCACCATTACAAACATATTTGTTAAAGCGGGGGTTCACCCTAAAACTACTTTCTAGTATTACAATGTCCCGACACATTACAATACAATTATGCCTATTTTTTTTTTATTTTTATGCTGTACATACCTCGTTACAGCTAGTTCACCCGCGGCTTCCGGGTTGTGAATCCCGCGGGAGTGGGCGTTCCTAACTTGCTGGTGATTGACGTGATGACCAAAAACGAGTTCCCCCCTGTCGCATAAGCTGCGTCACGTTTGCCAAAAGGAGCCGAACGGCGGTGCGCAGTATAGCGCAGACTCGCCGTTCGGCTTCTTTCGGCAATCGTGACGCAGCTTACGCGACGGGGGGGGCTCGTTTTTGGTCATCACGTCAATCACCAGCAAGTTAGGAACGCCTACTCCCGCGGGATTCGCAACCTGGAACCTGCGGGTGAACTAGCTGTACCGAGGTATGTACAGCATAAAAAAAAAAATAGGCATAATTGTATTGTAATGTGTCGGGACATTGTAATACTAGAAAGTAGTTTTAGGGTGAACCCCCGCTACATACGTACAGACATACCCTACTTTTAAGTACACAATGGAGTTTATTTACTATCGCTAGAGAGTGCAAAATCAGGCTCATGCCGCGTACACACGATCATTTTTTGGCATGTAAAAAGCGACGTTTTTAAAAAAGGTAATTTAAAATGATCGTGTGTGGGCTTCACATCATTTTTCGGGTTCTGAAAAACGACAACAATTTTTTTTCGAACATGCTGCATTTTTATGACGTTTTAAACTATGTTGTTTTTCGGGTTGTAAAAAATTATGTAATGTAATAGGTCAAAGTTCTTACCCATGTAACATTGTGGACCGCCGCAAACATCGCTAGATGTCCGCCGCAAAGTTCGCAGCGAAACGACCGCCGGGCGAACCGGCAGGCCATCTCTACCTGTGAGTAATGTGGTCACAAATTTGCCTTTTAAATCCATAGTTTCCTAAACAGATACCTGTTTTGAGTTTACCTACATGTGAAGGTGATATAGTCTAGAAATTAAATTTTCTAGCATCATGTGCTGTGAAGATGATCTTTGAAAGACAAGTGACAAGCTCTAAGACGCTTATGCTCAGCATTAATGTTTAGCATAAGACATAAAAGATATCTTTATAAGCTGCACAATGCAGTGTTGGATTTACTTTCAAAAAACAAATTCCTGTTCATCTTTTTTAATCTTTTATATTGTTTCACTTTCTCACAGATTTTTATGCTGTACTTTCAGGTTCCTTTAATTTGCACTGCTCATGCTTATGTTACTTCCTTTCCTTCCTAGGGCAGCTGTGTTTATCTGTAACAATAAAACTAATTTTATGTTATTCAAAATGTATATATATAAATCAAGGTGACTTTCATAAAGAGAAATATCTTCAGTCGCTTTCCATTTGCATAATCCAGGCAAGCAATATGATAATGATGTTTGTTAAAGACAGAGGACAATAAATTTATACTGTTAAGTTTTCACAGCAAAATGCAATGCAGAGAATTTACTACAACCACCACTGAAGATGTTTTGAAAGTTTAATGGATTAGATTTTTGGCACTGCAAATGATTTTTCCTGACAAATATTCAGTTTATAGCCTGGGATATTCTGTGGTTGCAAACAGCGTTAATCACTTTCTAAAGGACTGAGATCCATGAACACAAAATCAAGCTAGATTATGGTGTGATTTTTATATGAATTAAAATTTGAAAATCGATTGGAATAATAAACATAAAACTATTTTAAAAATCCACAGATTTTACAAGTTGTAGGTCATTCAAAAAAAGAAGAATGAAAGACCAAAAGATGCTTGAACAAAACTTTCAGTTGTAGCAATCATGCATGAAAAAATGATATTGATAAACCAGCCACTTGTTGTATCAAAGAAAGCGTTTTGCCATCAAGATCACTGAAGACAACACAAAAGCACAAATTAATTAATGTAAACAAATGACAAAGATAGTGGCTGATATCACTGACTAAATATGGGCTTGGATTATTTTTTTCTTTCTGTGTGTTTTACTATTGTAATTTTTTGTTAATAAGCCAAGGGACTATCTAAAAATGGGAGGAGGGATTTGCAGGTGGATATCTGTGAGTCCCTTATCTTAACCACTTAAGACCCGGACCTTTAGGCAGCTAAAGTACCAGGCCAGTTTTTGCGATTCTGCACTACGTCACTTTAACTGACAATTGCGCGGTCGTGCGACGTGGCTCCCAAACAAAATTGGTGTCCTTTTTTTCCCACAAATAGAGCTTTCTTTTGGTGGTATTTGATCACCTCTGCGGTTTTTATTTTTTGCGCTATAAACAAAAATAGAGCGACAATTTTGAAAAAAATGCAATATCTTTTACTTTTTTCTATAATAAATATCCCCCAAAAATATATTAAACATTATTTTTTTTCCTCCGTTTAGGCCAATACGTATTCTTCTACCTATTTTTGTTAAAAAAAATCGCAATAAACGTTTATCGATTGGTTTGCACAAAATTTATAGCGTTTACAAAAAAGGGGATCGTTTTATTGAATTTTTTCATAATTTTTTTTAACTACTAATGGCGGCGATCAGCGATTTTTTTTCGTGATTGCGACATTATGGCGGACACTTCGGACAATTTTGACACATTTTTGGGACCATTGTCATTTTCACAGCAAAAAATGCACTTAAAATGCATTGTTTACTGTGAAAATGACAGTTGCAGTTTGGGAGTTAACCAAAGGGGGCGCTGAAGGGGTTATGTGTGACCTCATGTGTGTTTACAACTGTAGGGGGGTGTGGCTGTAGGTGTGACATCATCGATTGTGATTCCCTATAAGAGGGAACACACGATCGATGTCAGCGCCACAGTAAAGAACAGGGAAGCTGTGTTTACACACAGCTCTCCCCGTTCTTCAGCTCCGGGGACCGATCGCGGGACTCCAGCGGCGATCGGGTCCGCGAGTCCCGCGGCAGCGGTCACGGAGCTTCGGACCGGGTCGCGGGGGCGCGCCCGCGACCCACGGCTGGGCATTATACAATCACGTTCAGGTACGTGATTGTGCCCAGCCGTGCCCTTCTGCCGACGTATATCGGCGTTAGGCGGTCCTTAAGTGGTTAAAGAAGACCTCAAGATACCAGTATGTTTTCCCCTATGCACTCTCACAACCACCGATCTACGTTTGGCCCATCCCTTCTCTTGAGGAGGATTTTCTGAGACTTAATGCAAATAATATTTTTTATTCAAGCAAATAGAAATACATTTATTCAGGTCAACTTACTAAATCAAGGTAGCAACCACTTGAGATTTCCAATGTTTGGGAATACCATGTCTGGCTTCTATGAGGAAAATAAATCAAAAATCTAAAAATGTATCTCTTTTGCCGCGTACACATGAGCGCACATTCTGACAACAAAACCGTGCATTTTTTTCCCTTTTGCAGATTCTGATCCTGCAACCACCAGTTTAGGCTTAAGCGTGCCCGAGGAGATAAGAACATTGGATAATCCAGGGCTTGTCCTCTTCTGTTTCAAGCCAACAAGATGTCTTGTTGTATAGGCTAGGAATGGAACTGGGCATAGGGTGCTGTTTCGAAGGAGGACACCATCCTTCCTAGAAGGCTCATACAGAGCCGAATGGAGCGTTGTCTGGTGCCACTTTACTTGACACACCTGATCCTTCAGGACACAGATCCTTATGGGTGTGTTGTGCTTTTTTTAAGGTCATATTTACCCGCACAGTAATTTACTTTAAATTCTTTTATAACGAAGATGTTTTTAAATACAAGACAATCTGTATGATATCAGTCTATAATATGAAACTTATTCACGGAGACGTATGATCATACAAAATAGCTAATTTATTGGTAGACAAAATATGAATATTTACATGAAATTAAAATACCAGTTGCGTTACATTAACGACTTGAAAATCCATAAAATACCCCAAAAATGGGCATGCAATACCTTTGATTTGGGTCATGGTAAGTTCTCAAGATAACTTTATGTAAATGACAATGAAACAAAAGCGTCTATTTCACACGTCCAATCGTTACTTTACTGATCAACTTTACTTTACTTTACTTTAAAAGATCAACAATGTGAAATATATTGGACGTTTGTTTTGTCAATAAAATTGGAATTATCTAAAAATAAAAATATAATAAAAATTGTACTCTTAAGGAAAAATAATTAGTTATTGATATGAGAACAAACCATAACTACAGGATATTCAATACTTCAATATTCCAACATTTCTGGGGAACAACAATATATTTGAGATAAAATCAAAATGACATAATTACCAATTCCCAAGGTGGCTATTTCCTATTGGCAAGTGACCAGAGCTAAAATCGTTGCAGTCTTCATGCATAGTGCAAGCGTGCTCTCATGGGGCGCTCCTATTGATGGAGTCCTCTTCTCATCCTCCCATTGAGCTCAAGATTAAGATTTTTAGATCCCCTCTATATCATGGGTTTTCCGTTTTTATATTGATAAAAACAATAGGACCATGAAGATCCTACCCAGTTCTGCCCATCTGACAACTGTCCTTGACTCATAGGCCTGTGGCACATATGGGCGTTCCTGTCAAGATGTGTTTAGTTTCTATTGGCTGACAGCTTAATAAGTGACTTGTTCTCTGGGCTTGGAGAACCTTGAGTAATCTTACTTCCAGCCACTAGGTGTCTCACCGTTATTGTGAGATAATCTATACGTTGGATATCTATATTTTTGGGTACACTTTCGACATATATCTATATATATATATATATATATATATATATATATATATATATATATATATATATATATATATATATATATATACATGTATATATATATATATATATATATATATATAATCTATATACATCTATATATGACTCTGGTATCTTTATATTATATAAAATACAATTAGTATACTGTTGATTTCGATACAATATGTTCCTATATTCCATTATAAATGTTTTTCCACAAAACAGTCTTTGCAATCAATTCATAGGTTACATCTCTCAATCAAATGCAAAATAATTATTGATGAGGATACATGAATTATTTTGATATGTGTTTGATGGATATGTGTTACATGTTAGTTCATATTTTTATAATTACAAGGTGATATCTTCCATAATGTTGGTTACGGTAGCTTATTTAAAACACTTCTATTTATAAAACAAATTTCTCATATAATTCTTTCTTCTAACAAAGTTCTAAATTAACGGAATATCTCCCTTGGTCTGAAGACGTCATTGATCATCTAAACATTACTTATTATTTATTTCATGTCGACATATTTTCTTTTAATATTATATGTATTTTAAAATATCTCTGACTTGTATCATATATGTCCATCTCATAGATAGAGGCATGTCTTGTCCTTGGTGTGAGATATGAACTGGATTTCTATGCCATTGTCTAAGTCACAGCTGAGACAAAACTGCCTGTTTTGCTTAGGGCAACCTTATTCTGTGATACAATGGGAGTTACTTTACTCCAATGTGATAATAGGCCAGTTAGGTATCTGTGAAAACTTTCCCTATGGCAGGATAACTAACCAGTGGCGATGGTATACCTCTTCTTGTTTATTCACCAAAGCTGGTTCAACACTTCTTTTGTTCTGTGAGGAAAGATGTCATTGTTTCAACTTTCTGAGTACACATCAAGCCTGGTCAGTTTTAGCTATCTGTAGAGATATCCTTCATTATGGCTTGTCTCCTTAAACATTGCTTGTTTGCTTGTAAAAGTTTTAGATGGCTGATTTGTTGGGGCTTTGTACATCTAAGCCAAATGTTCCTTCTTCACTGACTGAATGATTCCCATATATAATCGTTACGATCAGATTTGAGGCCTAATGGCCTTTTCATATTTTTGCTGAATAATATTGAATATATGATTTTTATCATTGCCCAAAACTCACAACAGGTGGCAATAATACCCTTGCTTGGACCGTTTCTGGGATCATACCTAATAACTTTTGACTTTGACCTGGTCTCAAGGTTGACTTTTCAGTATTGATGATCCAGCCACAAACTTGAAATGACGTTCCTCTACTGCAAATCGTAGGAGCCTCTGATGAGGCTGAAAAATGGGTAAGTGTAAATACGCGTCTTTTATGTCGATGGAGGCTAGAAATTCTCACATCTGGAGTGAGGCTACTACTGAGGTACTTCCTGTATGGGAGGGGTTATATAGGGGATCACTTCCTGTCTAAAGACCTCTATCAGTGTCCATTCACCTGGAGATGAAGTATAACCCAGCAGGTAATGAATATTAGCCTAACTCTGTGTCCTATGATGTATGAAAAATAATTTTATATATATATATTAATATATATATATATATATATATATATATATATATATATATATATAACTTCAGGTCAGTCCTATGTCAACGTGGCGACTAGCCTCTGCTCAGCAGTGATGGCTTCCCGCATGATGGTGTCCTGCCTTGTGATATAGGGGGACCCAAAAGCCAACAGATGGTTAAAAACGGGGTCCGTCATCCGGAGAAAATTCCTGAAGTCATCAGGGTAATTGTCCTGGATCTCCTGCAGCAGAGGTATGAGATAGAATTGGTCACGCTGGAGCAACCAATTCTTCGTCCATGAACTCCTCCCCACCCTGTTCATGGACTGGACTTCGGTTAAAGCAATCTCACATGCAGCATGAACTCTACTATGAGAACATACCCGCAACATGGCTAGAAAACGGTCGGCTGATCAGAACGAACTAATAGAACGCACTGAAAATCAGAAACAAGCGGACAAGAATGCACTGGAAACCAGATACAAACTCACTACACGCACTGAAAGACAGATACGAACCCACAAGCACAAACTGAACACCAAAAAAACGATCTGTAAAGCACAAAGACTGAAAAGCATGAATCGTCTCTCACCAAACTTTTACTAACACGCGATAACACGAGATCAGCAAAAAGAAGCCCAAAGGGTGGCGCCGTTTGAATGGAACTTCCCCTTTATAGTCCCGTCATACGTGTTGTACGTCACTGCCCTTTGGACGGGCGGTATTTGGCCTGAATGTGTGTATGCAAGGCAGGCTTGAGAGCAATCCCGTCGGGAAAAGCATTGTTTTTTTTCCTGACGAGAAAAATGGTTGTGTGTACGATAGGGTTATAAGAAAAAATAGGAGGAATTATAGCGGTGCCTTAAACAAGTCACAAAAATTTGTATTCAAATCAGTAAATAAATATAAACATTTTATTGATAATACAAAAATAGTATTAAAAACATTAACGGTAGACTAGAATTGACATGGGTTGTTACAAAGTCCCGACATGTTTCGGCAAAACGTTGCCTTCCTCAGGGGTATGAATCAATCAATGTATTTTGTACAATCTATTAAAAGATACATACAAGTAATTAGTTCAGAGTATATGAAAAAATGTATGTTTCAAAACAAGGCTGCGTTCTCAGAGAATGAATGAACAAATATGGATCCAATATGTGGAAAATCACCATTGTGAGAAAGCTGAGACAAGCGATGTACCTACCCCGGGTCCACACAGAAAGCATAGCCAGATGCAGCAAACTGCAAAGTCACCCAAAACACCAATCAGACCTTAGTGTGGTTGCAGAGGGCTGATATTGCATACTAGAACAGAAATTCAAAAAGGACTAATTAGGGATTAAAAGGACCACACAAGTAATAACCTGTGGTAACCTATCCCCAAGCAAGGGCTAACATAGCCTCCATACATACCTGGTTTGAACATGTTATAATTTAAATGGATGGGCACTGAATGGACTGCCAATGGTGAAAAATAGCAGTTTGATCAAAGGGTGGATTGCTCTATCCTGCAGCACAATCCAATGATTATAGAGGCAAATGAGACTAAAACCTAAAAAATACAAAGGAAGACCATTCAAAAGAAGGTCCTAAATTATCAAGGATGACAGTCACTTCAACCAAGAAAATAAAGAAAAAGCCAAAAATTATGAAGTAGCAAATAGAAATGACCTTTTATCATGCAAAACCAAATGTCAGCGCCCACCAGGCTCAACAGCAAACAAATGCTGGCTGAGCCTGTTTAAATAGCCCCCCAGCTGATCAGTGATTGTCATCACTGAACAGCTACGGACAAACGAGTGGCCACCGCGCATGCGCGCATGCGCCCACGCTGTCGCGCGCCTACAATCCCCACAATGCTATGCGGCGTGATGTCAGCACTGGCCATCACAGAACAGCACAGCAGCCAGACACACGCCGATGGCAAAGTGTTACAGGGGAGGCGGAGATGGATCAGACAGGAGAGGGCAAGCAGTAGGCGTGGCCAGGGGCGGGCAGTGTGTCATTAGACATCAAAGCCCTTGGGTGTCCATACAACCACGGGTCAGGGGCTCTCATAACCTCACGGAAACGCCAAATCAAACCAATCCAACGCTGGATCCCAAACAGGCAACAGCAGCCAAGCACAGCCAAACAAAGCCACAAAAAGTTGTATAAAAGGGGGGATCCAAAAATGGACATACAACCGGAGAAAGAAGGCCTGGATGAGACATTCTGCAAATGTAATAAAGAAAGAAACAAAGCATATGTAGCGCTTCCCCCTCAGGAGGCGCTGGTTGTTGTTGGGATCGGCATATTAAGTTACCTCTCAGTGTTGTCTAGGGGTATAGTTGATGAGCAGAGTAGTAAGCGAAGTAGTGAGCGAATGTCCAGTCAATGAATAAGGGTTTTCAAATGCTTTATTTCCAGGCCCAACATGGCCAATATCAACATGAGGTATAGCAAGAAGGTTGATGAATCAGAAGAGAACTTTGCAGTATCAGGCCTGGATAAGAACCGAGCAATCCTGCTCTCAACAGCACAGTAGTAGTAGTTACAGTTCGTCGCCACTCTAGCCAGAGTGGGTGAAGTGACCCGGACAGACTCCTGCCACAAGCCTGGCAGCCGAAGTGTCACATTAGATTGCTGGGAGTAACAGGCCTCTGCCACAGGCCTGGCTCTAGGGCCTCTGCCACAGGCCTAGTACTTTAAGTGAACCAAACGGATTGAGCGAATCCTCCCAGTAGATTAAGTAAGGGGTCACCGGGTGACAGTTGAAGTGTACCTGTCAATACCCCGGTCACCAGATCTCCGATGGTTCGTTCAAGCCCTGTTGGATAACCTGCCTCCGGGTTCTCCTCAAGCCGACCCCCCCATCGAACGACATCCAGCCTGGGATCTCCTCAGTAGAGCTGGGAACCCAGTAAGTCACTGGGGCCCCTTTCAGGAACATGGAGCTCCGCGTAGCGTGTGACCCCGGCCTGGTAGGCCATCGCCGGGGGTCCGTTGGATGCGCACACCCTGAAGGTGGGTGCCGCACCTGGAACCTGGAACCCCGCGAAGAACAACACAAAATGGCGTCTGCCACAGATATACTCTCCCCCAGCATGCCCCGCGAAGGAAAACCCCTCTAATTGGCTGCTGGGGAAAAGTGGCTCTGCCAGAACCCCTCTAGCGCCACCTGTCCCCCAGGGTTGGAATCAGCACCCCTGGAGCGCAGACCGACCTACAGTACAGTTCACGAATGACAGCAGCCCAGAATTTAGCAAAGTGTGAATGGGAGCAAAATAACTCTCCCATTCCCCACTAACTTTAGCGTAGTGCCCATACTGAAAGTAAGGGGGCGCTACACATAGTTAATACACAATAAGATTTGTAGATGGTTACAACAACAGTAGTGAATTTAAACAAACATCAATAAATGTCATTTAAAAAGACTATTTGGTACATTTACAATATAAACAGGGACTGTAGGGAGAGAGGAGGAGGGAATGGAGAGTGGGAATAAAGGGGGGATGCTGGATATCGGCCAAATGGATCCCATGAAGGAACCAGGATCAATACAGGTGGTGGATAGAAGAGGGAAAAGCGCAGGGATAGGAAATGGGCATGAGTCCTAGATAGAACCCATAGAGACTTGAAAAGTATACACAAAACAGAAAACAATTATAAATAAATAACTCATAGAAGAGACATAACTAATATATTCATTGAGTCCCGGATATTTGATGGCGTCAAAACTGTGAATCTATCGTTTCTCTAGTTAGAACCCATAGAGACTTGAAAAGTATACACAAAACAGAAAACAATTATAAATAAATAACTCATAGAAGAGACATAACTAATATATTCATTGAGTCCCGGATATTTGATGGCGTCAAAACTGTGAATCTATCGTTTCTCTAGTTGTAACAAAGTAACATCTATGTCACCACCACGAATATGCGGTAAAACATGCTCAAGGGCAGGAAATCGCACCATGTTTGCATCAAAACCATGCTGACAGCCAATGTGTCGGTTTAATGCGGTAGTGGTTAATCTTTTAAAGAGTGGCAAAATATGATCCCTAATTCTTTTGAAAAACGGTCTGTAAACAAATCCCATAGGAAGAGGTACATCTCTAGAGTTAGATAGATAACAGCAAACATCGCATCTTCCACATGGGAAGGTGCCTGTTTGAGGAGGTAATTCAAAAATTTGAGGACAAAAATTACTAGATACCAACCGGTCCTTAATGGAGGGAGCACAGCGGTAAGTTACCTGTGGATAAGGTTTGATGATTTTTTTTATGGTATTGTCAGCCAAAAGAATAGGCCAAAATTTCTTGAGAACCATATTAAGTTGGCCATGCTGTTCAGAAAACTTAGTAATTACACGAACAGATGTATTGGGTTTAGGGATTTTTGTTGAATGGATTAAATCCTTTCTATTCAATTTCATAACTCTGTTGAAAGATTTCTTCCAAAGGGATCGACTGTAACCCCGTACCAATAGTCTGTCGTGCAATTCATTAGCTGCTTTGACAAAATCTGATTCTAACGTACAATTTATTTTTAATCGGAGAAATTGACTGTAAGGGATGCTATTGAGGAGGGGTTGGGGATGTGCACTGGCAACGTGCAGAACCGTGTTGCCGGCAGAGGGCTTCCGAAATAAGGAAGAGTGGAGTCTACCCTCCTTGTCAATATGGATCTGTGAGTCAAGGAAATTGATGTGATCCTGGCTACATTTCATGGTAAAGGTAAGGTTAAAAATGTTTACAGCAAGTTCGTCCATCAGTTGCCCGAGCCCATCCCTGGTGCCGGATCGAAAAATTGAAATGTCATCTATATATCTTGACCATGTAATCATGTTGTAAGAAAGAGGATAGATGATAATTAGAAAATAATTGCCTCTCCCCCCCCCCCCCAGGTACAGGTTAGCATAGGAGGGGCAAAAATGGTCCCCATAGCCACACCCTGCACCTGGAGGAAGTGGGAGGTGCCAAATAAAAACAAAATTTGAGTAAGAATGAACTCGAGCAACCGAAGGACGAACTCGCTGTAACCGCCGAAAGACGAACCGCGTTCATCCAATTGTGTCCGAGTAATGGCAATACCCTTTTCATGAGGAATGGAATTATAAAGGCTTTTCACGTCAAGTGCAACCAGCCAGGTGCCTGGTTGAAGATATTTACCATCAATGCTCCGAAGAAGGTCGACGGTGTCTTTTACATAGGATGATAATGAAGTAACATGGGGGTGTAGGTACTTGTCAACCAAGGCACTCGCATTTTCAGTTAACCCCTGGCAGCCCGACACAATCGGACGTCCAGGGGGGTGAACCAGAGATTTATGTATCTTGGGCAATGAATAGAATGTTGGTGTTTTAGGGTCTCGTACATTCAAGTAATTCCAGGTGGACTGGTCAATAGTACCATCCTGGTATGCCTTGAAAATGATGGCGCGGTATTCTTGAATAAAGTTCTCCACCAATGTGCTCGAAATCGGTCGATACCAGGATTTGTTGTCAAGGATGTCGAGGCACATGCGTTCATAGGCCCCCTGACATCCATGACAACCACATTACCACCCTTATAGGCTGGTTTGATGACCAACTCAGGATGTGTCTGGAGATCTCTTAGTGCCTTACAATGCCTAGAGGACAAATTAAAGTCATTTAAATTGGATAAATCCATGTTTTTAATTTCAGAGGTCACTTGTTGGACAAAAGCCCAGATGTTGGGATTGGTGTGGAGTGGAGGAAAGTTTCGCGATTTGGGTTTAAAGGACGTTGGAGGGGGGAAGGACACACCAGGAACGACTAAACCAGGCTGAGCAACCGCACCCGGGTCGTCGTCATCAGTGTGTCCCTCCTCCCAAAGGGACATTAAATCATCCATAGCCAGGAGTTCAGATTCCGAAAATTCCAATGGAGGAAAATCTTCAACAGGTTCAGGAGAACAAGAAGAAAAAGGTTGATCATATAAGACTTTGAACATCAAACGACGCGCAAAGAGATGTATGTCTTTAAAGGGGTTGTAAAGGTTCGTTTTTTTTTTTCTAAATAGGTTCCTTTAAGCTAGTGCATTGTTGGTTCACTTACCTTTTGCTTCGATTTCCCTTCTGAATGTTTTTTTTCTTTGTTTTCTTTGTCTGAATTTCTCACTTCCTGTTCCTCCTCAGTAAGCTGTTCAGTAAGCTGTTCTAAATTACTTTCCACGGCTCGGATGATGGTGGAAAGCTTACTGAGGAGAAACAGGAAGTGAGAATTTCAAACAAAGAAAAAAAACATTTAGAAGGGAAATGGAAGGAAAAGGTAAGTGAACCAACAATGCACTAGCTTAAAGGAACCAATTTAGAAAACAAAAGACGAACCTTTACAACCCCTTTAATGAAATGAAATCTATCAACATTAGTTGATGGGCAAAATGTGAGTCCTAATCTAAGTACAAAAATCTGTTCAGCAGTCAAAGTAACAGAGGAAAGATTAATTATATCAAATCCTGGGTTATCTATACTAGAGGAGTGTCCAAGGGAGTCTGGACCATCTCCAAAGCTTTGCCTAAAAAAAATAGGCGCAATTTTGGGATCCAGAGATCGTGTACTCTGTGGGAACATGGTCGTGTCGGTTCACTACCCCTACGGCGTGAAGTAGAGGGAGAGGAAGGCGCATGAGTGGGGCCCAAAGAAAGGTGTGGCGATATACAGTAGTGGAAATAGAAGCAGCAAGAGATTTAGCGGGCATGGGTGTAGATCTATTGGCATTACGAGCACCTGGTGGTCGACGAGTGGAATTAGATGCTGTAGTGCGATTTTGGGAATCAGAGAAAGTGGCAGTGTGATCCCCTTTACATTTTTTAGGAAACATGTCTTGGGAGAGTTCCCTATATAATGTTGAAGTGCTAGATGAAAAAGAAGGAGAAACGACATTGGGTGCCTGAGTGTGATTGTGCCCATCACAATTGTCTCCACTATGCTCAACACAGCCCCACCCCCTCCTAACCCCGTCCCTGGGATAGACAGAACACATCCCAGTATTGGACCGGCATTCTATCTATCATATGCGCAGGTCAGGAGGAGGCGGCAATTGTAATGTAAGCTGAAATCGCCTGCTATCCTGGTCTGTGATCCCACAGCTCTCCTCTTCCTCCATGCTTTCTTCCCCATGGGGCAATCGCAGGGAGAACGGCTCCCGATCAACCCCGCATGCGGTGCTCACCCCCCGCTCCCAGGCAGCCCAGTTCGTAAGCCCTTATTGTCCACTTGCAAAATGCGAGTAGGCGGTTGGAAAATTTGAAGGCTGATATGTGTATATATATATATATATATACTGTATATATATCAAACTATACTCTAGTTAGAGGGATTGCAAAGTCTCATGGTTTTTCACCTTAATAAGGTGAAAAACCTTCTATGCTGCAGCTGTCCCCAGAGCCCCCCATGGAAGGCAGCTCTCCGTGGGAGCACCCAATGAAGAGGAGGGGCCAGGAACACCGACAGGGCTCCCCAGAAGAGGAGGATTGGGGCTGCTCTGTGCAAAGCCCTTGCACAGAGTAGGTAAGTATAGTCGTGCAATAAAAAAACAAACATATTTACCTCTAAGTATAGTGGTGTTTGTTGTGTTTATTAAAAAAAGTCAAACCTTTACAACCCCTTTAAACAATATTGGAACTACTTATTCTATCTGCTTTCCTATGTCCTGTTCATATTTATATAGCACAGTGCACTAACATAAGTCACAACTTTACATGTACTGTACATCATTTTTCCATTTTCTCAGAAAACATTATGGACTACAACATCGCAGTTACAAATTTGAGACTTTAAATTGATCTGCTTCAGTAGCTGACATGCACATAACGTGACAACAAGATCATAATTTTCTTTACACCTCAGTGAATAGTATTTAAGGTCAAATAAGCACACTATTTTCAGTTATTAAAAAAGATGCTAAATGAGCCATATGTAACCCTTGGGATCAATTGATATACATACATTTTTTATTTTATTGTTTATAATGTTGAGAAATATCCTATTCTTACAGTTTTCTTAAAATACTACTCATGAATCTTATCCCACTCAAAACCGATGAGTCATTTACTTGACCATGAATTCTGATTACAATTAATTACCAGGTAACACACAAATAGATCCCAGTAAAATAGAAGTAAGGAGCAACTATAGCCTATAGATTTAAAGTAAATTACTGAACTGAACTTGGATAAAAAAAAAAATATATATATATATATATATATATATATATATATATATATACAGTACAGACCAAAAGTTTGGACACACCTTCTCATTCAAATGCCGCATACACACCATCACTTTATGTGATGAAAAAAACCCGACATTTTTTGTGAAGTAAAAATCAACGTTTTTGAAACTTCAATTTTCAAAAACGATGTTGTCTACACACCATCGTTTTTTCACAATGCTCTAGCAAAGTGAGGTTATGTTCACCACTTTTTTCCATTGAAGCTCGCTTCATAACTAGCTTCTGAGCATGCGTGGGTTTAAAAACGTTGTTTTAAACGTCGTTCTTTGCTACACACGGTCAATTTTTGTGAAACAAAAAACGACGTTTTGAAAAACGACACAAAAAATTGAAGCATGCTTCAATTTTTTTTGTCGTTTTTCACAAGACATAAAACAACGTTTTCCCCCACACACGGTCATTTAAATAAATAAATAAAATTGTTTTCATCACATAAAGTGATGGTGTGTACGTGGCAAAAGAGTTTTCTTTATTTTCATGACTATGAAAATTGTAGATTCACACTGAAGGCATCAAAACTATGAATTAACACATGTGGAATTATACATAACAAAAAAGTGTGAAACAACTGAAAATATATTTCATATACTAGGTTCTTCAAAGTAGCCAACTTTTGCAGCAGACACATCTCTAGAACTGTTAAGAGGAGACTGTGTGAATCAGGCCTTCATGGTAGAATATCTGCTAGGAAACCACTGCTAAAGAAAGGCAACAAGCAGAAGAGATTTGTTTGGGCTAAAGAACACACGGAATGGACATTAGACCAGTGGAAATCTGTGCTTTGGTCTGATGAGTCCAAACTTGAAGCTCGCTCAAAAGTCTCTGCCACAGACTTGATGAATACTCACTGTTACCCCATTGCAGCCTCAGCTCACTGTGACCCCATTGCAGCCTCAGCTCACTGTGACCCCATTGCAGCCTCAGCTCACTGTGACCCCATTGCAGCCTCAGCTCACTGTGACCCCATTGCAGCCTCAGCTCACTGTGACCCCATTGCAGCCTCAGCTCACTGTTACCCAATTGCAGCCTCAGCTTACTGTTACCCCATTGCAGCCTCAGCTCACTGTTACCCCATTGCAGCCTCAGCTCACTGTGACCCCATTGCAGCCTCAGCTTACTGTTACCCCATTGCAGCCTTAGCTCACTGTTACCCCATTGCGGCCTCAGCTCACTGTGACCCCATTGCAGCCTCAGCTCACTGTGACCCTATTGCAGCCTCAGTTCACTGTGACCCCATTGCAGCCTCAGCTCACTGTTACCCCCTTTGCAGCCTCAGCTTACTGTGACCCCATTGCAGCCTTAGCTCACTGTGCCCCCAATGCAGCCTCGGCTCACCTGTACAAGTGGATGATCACAAGGAAGCGAGCATGCAAGAGAAAAGCAACGGGATTACAGAACGGATAGCCCGCTGTTACAGCTAAGTTTACATTACCATTCTTTCCGCTCCGCTCGTGGTTACACACAGCCCCGGTCTGTGTGTAACCACGAGCAGAGCGGAAAGAATTGTAATGTAAACTGTAACAGTGGGCTATGCGCTCTGTAATCCCGCGGCTTTTCTCTTGCTGCATGCTCTCTTCCCCTGGGGCGATCAATGGGAGAACGACTCCCGATCAACCCTGCATGCTTGCTGTACTTGCCCCCTCCCCTGCATCCCCAGGCAGCCCAGCTCCTCGCCAGAAACAATTTTCCACTCGCAAAATGCGAGGAGGCGAGTGGAAAATTTGAGGGCAAAGTGAGTGAGTGAATAACTTGTATAGCGTTACAAATGCAAACTAAATCGCCTCAAGGCGCTTGTTTCCATCCAGTGCTGTCCTTATCCCTCAGAAGAGATGAGTCTTAAGTTTTTTCCAGAAGGCCCGATGGTTTTCTTCCATGCGGATGTTTGTGGGCAGAGCGTTCCATAGCCATGGTTCTTGGACTGCAAATCTTCATTCTCCCTTTGATTTGTAGCGGGAGTTGGGGATGTGGAGAAGGTTTTGGTTGGTTGATCGGAGAATGCGATTGGGGGTGTAATGCTTTATTTTCTCGCACAAGTATTGAGGAGCGTTTCCTTGTGTGCACTTGTGGGTAAGACAGAGGGTTTTGAATGTGACCCTATCCTTTACGGTTAGCCAGTGAAGGGTCCCCAGTGAAGGGGTGATGGATTCCCAGGGTTTTTTCCACGTTACCAGTCTGGCTGCCGTTTTCTGCGATATCTGATATTTAGGTAGTGCAATATAGAGGGAGTTTGCGTAGTCGAGCCGGGAATTGATGATAGTTACAACTACAACTGCTATGTCTTCTTCTGAGATGAAGGGGATGAGTCTACGCAGCAGTAGAAGGAGATGGTGGGATCCGCTAACTACTGATCCTATTTGTGTATCCATCGACATTTCAGAATCAATGATGACTCCGAGACTTTTGACTTTGGTGCTTGGGGTGATCAACTGTCCGAGGATGGTGGGTGGTGTCCATGAAGTCTCAGCTTTTGTCTTTCGGTTTGCGTGGAGGAGAAGGAGTTCTGTCTTGGATCCATTGAGTTTGAGGGAGCTCTCGGTCATCCAATCATCGATCAATGCGAGGCATTTTTCCAGACCGGTATATTGTTTTTTTTTCCCGGTGATGCGAAAGTAGAATTGAGTGTCGTCAGCGTATGAGTGGTAGCACAGGCCCTGTTTACTGATGATTTTGAGGAGTGGGCGAAGGTAGATGTTGAATAGCAAGGGTGACAGGGGTGATCCTTGAGTGCACCACAAGAAATTTGGCGAGTTTCAGGCCCCGTACACACGACCGAACATGTCTGCTGAAACTGGCCGACCGGACAGGTTTCCAGCGGACATTTGTCCAACCGACCATTTTGCAGCGGACAAATATTTTCTTAGCATGCTAAGGAACATGTCCGCTGGAAGCCTGTCCGTCGGACATGTTCGGTCATCTGTACAGACTCACCGTACATGTCCGATCGGCCGCCATCCCTCGCATGCGTCGAATCACAAGCATTGAACTTCCAGGGCCGCGCACGTCGCCGCGTCATCATCGCGGCGACGGCGCGGCCTCATCACCGCGTATCGTGTACGCGCGGATTTCTGTCTGATGGTGTGTACAACCATCAGACTGAAATCTCCGGAAGGACATGTCCGCTGAAAATGGTCCGGCGGAACGTTTTCAGTGGACAGTCCGTCCGTCTGTACGAGACCTTAGAGGAGAAGGCTCCTAGCTTTACTGTCTGGGAACGATTTTCTAGGAAGGATGTGAACCAAGGTACATCTGCGTCTGTGACTCCTGCTACTTCTTTAAAGCGAATGAGTAGAGTTTTGTGGTCTACAGTGTCGAATGCTGCACTGAGATCCAGCAGCACCAGGAGACATGACTCTCCGTCGTCTGCTGCTTCGAGGGCATCATCCCATATTTTGAGAAGTGCTGTTTCAGTGCCATGGCCTGGGCGGAAACCTGATTGGAGTGGGTCCAAGAGTTTGTGTGTGTCCAAATGGAGTTGTAGCTGTTGTACTACAGCTTTCTCCATAATCTTGGAGATGGTGTTCAGGCTTGTTATCGGTCTGCGATGATTTGGGTCTTTAGGGTCGAGGTTAGGTTTCTTTAGGAGGGGCTTGATTATTATACCTTGCTTGAGGGAGATTGGGACAATACCCTCTTTGAATGATTGGTTTACGAGATGTGTTATGGTGGGTGGCAAGATATCGGCACATTCTTTCAGGAGTTTTGCACTATACTTTTTAGCGGATCGTATTGGAGGTAGGACACAAGTCGGTTTATACTTTACTTTGTGGACGTTGTATCTTTTTAATTTTTTAACACCTGCCGGAAGGAAAAGAGCTATCACGGTTCTCATGGTCCATTCCTGCCACTTGGATTGCCATCTACCCAGTGAGAGGTTTCCAGCGAATGATAGCCGGGTTCCAGTGAGGTCAAGCCTGTGGCTCTTCAGAATCGCCAGACCAGTCAAGCTGTTTCGTTTGGGAGCTTTCATGCCTGTATGATCTACTGTCGCTGACGGTTAGATCCACTAGATCCGGTAAAGGTATTCCATTCATTTCATCTACTTCTTGGAGCGGGAAAGGAATGTTGGTTCCATGATGATTTACGCAGCATCTATCTTCATTTCATATTAATGGACACTGTTTCACATTACTTATATATTCACTTCTATGGACTTTTTGTTCAATTTGTTTTATTTCTTTCAGTCACTCAGTTGATTTTGTGTTTTTCACATTACCACCAGCGCTACATTTATACTTACTACAAGTTGGTTTATGTCTGCCAATACTTAGAGGTGAATGAAGGGTCCAATTTGTCACACTGTCGGACTGACCGTGTGAAGGGGCCCAAGGCTGCTTTCACACTGATGTGCTGCGGTTTACCCGCACTGCGGGTGCAATGCAGTGTACCTTTTGGCTTTCCTGCACTTTACATTAGACTTCTATTATATTCTGCAGGTTTAGTGCACTTTCATAAAGCTCACCAAACCCACAGGTAATAACAAAAGTCTATGGCTCAGTGCAGGTAACCCGCAGGTAAACTGCTCTGTACCTGCGGATCAGTTTTAAAGCAGCCCAGTAACCACTGCAGAAAATATATGCCCATATATACACTGGTTTTAGTAATAAACTGACCTTTAATGACCGTATTCTATTCTATTCCATCCCAGAGCAGGAGGTCGCGGGCCACATCAGAGGGCTCCGCGGGCCACTGGTTGGGCACCCCTGATTTAGGAACTGCTCACTGCTAGAGGAAAAGCAGGATGAAGAAGACTTCTGATGTCACTGAACTGGACTGTGGACACTGAATAAGGTAAAAATAAAGAAAAAAGTACAGCTAGGGGGTCTCCAATGAGTGGATGGAGGACCAATGATGGGGTGGGTGAGATATGGCCTGTAGTTGGTCAAATATTTGCCTTTGTGTTACCTTCCACCAATTTGCCTTCATTACAATACTGTGAAATAGCCTGGCCCAATTTGAATTAAGTAAAAAAAATAATAATTACAACTTATGATTAACATATCTATGCAGAAAAGTGTAATAAAATATAATAAAAGTCTTTACAAATTTCAGAGTGAACACGACTAATCTAAATCAACTTCACAGCTCTCAGGGTGATAACTGATGTCTTTATCAGAATCCAGAATTAGTGATCCTAAACTATGAATCCACAGCGGATCAGTAGAATTGTCAGTACTGATTAACACATTTTCCACGTTTTCCAGAGATATATTCTCCTTAAATACAAGTTCATGAGTGAGTTCTGTGTGACAGTGTTCAATTACTATGAAGTCTGTTCACAGCAGGGCAGACAGAACTGTCATTGGGAAGTCTGCAAAACTGACTGAACCCTACAGGGATTGCAGCTGTCGGTGTACACTGTGATTCACAGTTAGATCTAAGTTTAAGGTAAAATAGCATGCAGCAAAGATATGATATTAAAGGATGCACCATAAAAACTAAGGGCGTATTATAACCCAAATCTGTATGCTTACTGTATATACCTATTTATGCATACATGCCAATTGCAGTTACTCGGAATACTGAATTATGCATAAAGTTCACAGGGGCATAGATAAGGGGGGAGATGGGGGTCTAAACTTCTTCCAGAGTGTCCTGGCTGGTAGTCACTTTAAGGCAATGAGGCCACACATTTTTTAATCTTTGAAGTAGATACATTGGAGGAACGTGGTCCACCTGAGGGGTCTTTGTGCCGCCTCAGCTGGATCAATTTACATGATATATTTCATCAATACAGCTAATAGTTTGTTCAAATTATACCGTGGTTGACCCTCCCTTTTTGATTGCTTTCAGGAGACATCCCTTTGTCTACTCACCTCCTCATTTACAATGAAGCCACACAGCCCGATTACATTCTGTTTTTTCCTACCGCTGACCCCCTGTTTGGTGATCACCTTCTGAATGCCACTACTGTGCTGAAGTGATCACTTTTCAGAGTCCCATACAGGTATACTGTAGATGTAGATCAGGGGTTTCCAACCCCCTGTCCGTGGCCCACTGCCGGGCCATAGCCTGTTTGCAGCCGGGCTGCGAAGGCTGCACTTTCAGAGGTTCGGCAGGAGCGGGCGAGCAGAGAGATGATATCATCTCTGGCGGCCCGCCCCGCATCACTGGGGTGCGGCGGGTAAGAGATGAAATCTCTCACTACCCGACCAGCATCGCTACATGTTCCACCCTCACTTGGCAAGTGACAGTCCACATCTGTCAAGTGACAGTCCGCATCTGTCAAGTGACAGTCCGCATCTGTCAAGTGACAGTCCGCATCTGTCAAGTGACAGTCTGCATCTGGCAAGTGTCAGTCCAAATCTGATGGCAAGTGACAGTCTCCATCTGGCAAGTGACAATCCGCATTTGGTGGCAGATGACAAGCTGCATTTGGTGGCAGGCGACGGTGGCAAGTGACACACTCGGGGCTCCCACTGATTCTGCATTATGGTGAGCTGATCTTTTTATTTTTTATTACAATGTAATAATGGAAATTATGCGCTTCAATCATCCTGACACCATATCAACCATGGTGTTGTGATGATTGAAACGCCCACACCAGCCATTTCCCCAACAAATCGCCTGCAAAGAATCGCATCACCCCCGGGCCTTAGCATAATTTTCTTCCATGCAGCCGGTCCCCGGGTGTCAAAAAGGTTGGGGACCGCTGCTGTAGATGGCTCGAGTTTTAAGTCCCTATCTTCTTATTTGGTGGTGATGGTGGACCATCCTTCCTTTTGGACTGAGAAACAACAAGCATAAAGTAGTTTAGGCTCCATTCCTCTGATCACATTAAATACTGGAAGCAAAATCATAACTTCTCATTATGAGTAGCTGCATTTAACTGCTTTTTGCATGTTATTAAAGTTAAAGTAGCACAATTTTAAGGCCAAGGTCATTGCGATTTCAGGTGTGACTTGCCTGACATCTGTATGACTTCATGCACAGATGTCTATGCAAATTGCACCCGAAAGCACAAAAAATAGTGAAGGAACCTTTTTTTTCAAATCGGTGTGGCACCGCAAAGTCGGAGTCACACCGATTTGAACAGTTCCATTGCCGACAATAGGGTGTGCCTTGTCAATTTTGTACTGTCAAATCGCAACACAAGAAGTCGCACTGTTGTGAATGGAGGCTTACTCCTCTTCCCCAACCCCGTGATCAGGATGCAACATTAAGGCTTGGTTCACGTTGGTGTGATGCGGGAAGTACTACGAATTCACTGCGGCTTCCTGCATCACACCCGACTCGTAGGCAGTTTACATTGCCATATGCGAACCGCTTTGAGTGTCAACATAAAGTTAATGACACCCCTAGATGGCTTTGCATATCTCAGTGCAAACTGTGAATTCGGACATGAATCGGAATGCACCATGCGATCCGATTCTGGAGCGGACCAAAAAAAGGGTCCTGCACGAATTTGGTCCGAATGCGATGTAAATTCGGCCATATAATCTGTATGGCTGAATTTGCATCGCACAGACATTGTAGTGCTGTGCAAATCACATGCAATGTCGCACAGTGCATTAATGTGAACCCAGCGTGGAACTCTGTAGAAAGTCACAAGGGGAGAGGCTGCAGCTGGATCAGGTGGAGGCTGATTTACATCAGCAAATTAAGAACACAGCCAAGAACTGCACAGGGACCAGGATTGAGGACTCTGCATTGTTCTATAGTTTCTTTTCACACAAATGGGCTGCATGTATGCGTTGTTCTCTGAACAACGCAGAATAAGGATTCACGGCAATGGTAAAAACAGGAGCTTTTGAATTGTTATGGTCGTGGACAAAGTTCATGATTCCAAACCATGTGGCTTCCTTTTTCCAGTTAAAAACAGGTACCCGGGGAGCGAAGTCATACACACTATCCATGCTCAGACACGCCTGTAATACTCACCTAGTCTGTCAGGACATGGGCTTGAACCTGGGACCTCTTCTGTGTCTGGCATTGACTCTTCCCACTAAGCTATCTGGGATGCTGGACAGCTCCCTGCCTGATCTGCTGGACAGCTCCCTGCCTGATCTGCTGGACAGCTCCCTGCCTGATCTGCTAGACAAACCTATCTGAGCAGGCAATGGTGGCAAGTGGCATGCCGTGTACACACAATCGGAAATTCCGACAAGAAAAGTCAGATGTGAGCTTTTGGTCCGAAATTCCGACCGTGTGTATGCTCCATCGGACCTTTGCTGTCGGAATTTCCACCAACAAAAGATTGAGAGCTGGTTCTCAAATTTTCTGACAGAAAAAAATCCTATCGGAAATTCTGTAGCAATTCCGACGCGCAAAATTCCGATGCATGCTTGGAAACAATTCAACGCATACTCGGAAGCATTGAACTTAATTTTCTCGGCTCGTCATAATGTTGTACGTTACTGCGTTCTTGACGGTCAAAAGTTCAGATAACTTTTGTGTGACCGTGTGTATGCAAGCCAAGCTTGAGCGGAATTCCGTCTGAAAAACCATCCAAGGTTTTTCTGACGGAAAATCAGATCATGTGTACGCGGCAGCACACTGCATCAGGTGGCAAGTGACAAGCTCAGGGTCCCCACTGATTCTGCATTATGGTAAGTTGCACTATTATATATATTAGATATTAATATGTTAGTAGTACAACACCAGCCATTCGCTCGACAAATCACCCCCGCCACCAAATTCCCCGTCAACCCCGAGACTACATTCCCTCAACCCCCTCATTTTTTTTTTGGGAAGGGGTCAGGGGGGTGTCCCTGAATGGCAGTTTGGAAATGTGGTCACCATAGTGATGACTGGCCCTTGCATGTCCCCGATCTCAGCAATAGATTGTATTTCATTTCTCATAGCAAGCATCCTGGCAGTGTTTTGTTAGAGCTGGAGAAGAGAGTTAGCTCTTGGGGTTTAGGAAAAAAAATTTGCACTTCTCTCCAAATGTACAATGCAGTGCTTAGTGCCCAGGGCCACGTGTAGTCCATTGACACTTTATGTGTGTCACATCTGTAATGTGTCATGTACTATGTTTCCAGTCTATAATTGACTGCTAATGCATGCCCCCAGTCTCCAAAAAACCCTGTAGCATGTTCATAGTCACTGACCATTTTCTGTATCATGTCTACAGTCTCTGACCATTTTCTGTATCATGTCTGCAGTCTCTGACCATCTCTTGTAACATGTCTGCAGTCTCTGAGCATTTTCTGTATCATGTCTGCAGTCTCTGACCATCTCCTGTATCATGTCTACAGTCTCTGACCATTTTCTGTATTATGTCTGCAGTCTCTGACCATTTTCGGTATCATGTCTGCAGTCTCTAACCATTTTCTGTATCATGTCTGCAGTCTCTGACCACCTCTTGTACCATGTCTGCAGTCTCCGAAGTCTCTTGGAGCATGTCTGCAGTTTCTGACCGTCTCTTGGAGCATGTCTGCAGTCTTTGACCGTATCTTGGAGCATTTCTGCAGTCTCTGACAGTCTTTTGGAACATGTCTGCAGTCTCTGACAGTCTTTTGGAACATTTCTGCAGTCTCTTACAGTCTGTTGGAACATGTCTGCAGTCTCTGACAGTCTTTTGGAACATGTCTGCAGTCTGCAATAAATATCACAATCTTTTTAAAAAAAAAAAAAAAATTCCCTTAGTTTAGGCCAATATGTATTCTTCTACATATTTTTGGTAAAAAAATCGCAATAAGCATATATTGATTGGTTTGCGTAAAAGTTATAGTGTCTACAAAATAGGGGATAGATTTATGGCATTTTTTTTTACTAGTAATGGCGTCAATCTGCGATTGTTATTGTGATTGTGACGGACATATCGGACACTTTTGACACATTTTTGGAACCATTCACATGTATACAGCGATCAGTGCAATACAAATGCATTGATTACTGTGTAAATGTGACTGGCAGGGAAGGGGTTAACACTAGGGGGCGATCAAGGGGTTAAATGTGTGTCCTAGGGAGTGATTCTAAATGTGGGGGGAGGGGACTGACTGGGAAAGGTGACCGATCGGTGTCAATGGGCCAGATTCACAAAGAGATACGACGGTGTATCTCCTGATACACCATCGTATCTCTGACTTACACTGGTCCTATCTATGCGCCTGATTCATAGAATCAGATACGCATAGATAGGGCTAAGATCTGACAGTGTTACACTGTGTTACACTGTCGGATCTTTTTTTCCATTTAAAAATGGCGCCGGGGGCGTTCCCGCTGATTTACGATAAATAATATGTAAATCAGCGAGATACGCAAATTCATGAACGTACGCGGACCCGACGCAGTCTTCTTACGACGTTTCCGTAGCGGCTTTCCCGGCGTATACTTACCCCTTCTTTTATCAGGCGCAGCAAATGTTAAGTATAGCCGGCGTTCCCGCGTCGAATTTGAATTTTTTAACGTCGTTTGCGTAAGTCTTTCTCGAATACGGACGGACGTCGTTTACGTAAGCGTCGAAACCACTGACGTCCTAGCGACGTCAGTGGGAGCAATGCACGCCGGGAAATTTCGCGGACGGCGCATGCGCATTTAAATCGGCGCGGGAACGCGCCTGATTTAAATAGTACACCCCCCTAGCCGCGGAATTTGAATTCCGCCGGGGGATTTAGGATCCGCCGCCGCAAGTTTGGAGGTAAGTCGTTTGTGAATTAGCCACTTTCCTCTCAAACTTGCGGGAGCGGATCTTAAATCACGTAGATCCGCTGATCTACGTGAATCTGGCCCCTTATGTACAAGGGACACACCATCTGTCTCCTCTCTCTGACAGGACGTGGATCTGTGTGTTTACACACACAGATCCACGTCCTTGGCTGTGTAACTGCCGATCACGGGTTCCTGGCGGACATCGCGGCTGCCAGGCACGCTCATCGGCATGCCGGTAATGAAGTGGTTAATAAAGTTCTTTAAAGTGGTACTAAAGGTTCAGGTTTTTTTTTTAAAATAACAAACATGTCATACTTACCTCCACTGTAAAGTTTGTTTTGAGTGGCCCCGAACATCCTCTTCTTGGGTCAAACGGTGGTTCTCGTGGCTCTGGTGGCTCCTCCCCGCATAAGCTAACCCCCTCTGGGAATCTCTCTCCCGAAGGGGTTACCTTGCGGGCGCGCTCCTGTGACTCGGCCCTGCCCCCGACACCCGCGCCAATGGCTGCGCTGCTATCAATCTATCCAATCAACACCAAGACTCAGTGGAGAAGAGGATGCCGGGGACGCGCCGAGCAGGTAAACTTGCTCAGGTAAGTAAAACGGGGGGGGGGGGGGGCTGGGGGTAGGGTGCCCACGTGTCCCGGATTGCCCGGGACAGTCCCGCAATTGACATATCTGTCCTGGGTCCCGGGCACCTTCATTCTGGAAAAATACAAAGTCCCGGAATGAAATAGAGGACACAGCCACCCCCTACTAACTAATAACTACATTTCCGGAACTGGTTGCTAGGGCCAGCCCTGCCTGGCATCTTGCAACCAGTGACAATTTACTCTAAGACAGTGAGCCCGGGAGCGAGGCCTGCGCCTAGTGCAGCACTGCTGTCCCAACCCACCTCGGCACCCAGCAGCAAGGACTGGTGTGATCTTCACTCTCCAGATAGTGACGCCACTCCTTTCCTTCTATGCACGCGGCTTATGCAGAAGGAGTGACAGCAGCACTGCATCTGGTGGCAGGCTATGGGTGGCAAGCGTCACTGCATCTGGTGGCAGGCTATGGGTGGCAAGCGTCACTGCATCTGATGGCAGGCTATGGGTGGCAAGCGTCACTGCATCTGGTGGCAGGCTATGGGTGGCAAGCATCACTGCATCTGGTGGCAGGCTATGGGTGGCAAGCGTCACTGCATCTGGTGGCAGGCTATGGGTGGCAAGTGTCACTACATCTGGTGGCAGGCTATGGGTGGCAAGCATCACTGCATCTGGTGACAGGCTATGGGTAGGAAGCGTCACTGCATCTGGTGGCAGGCTATGGGTGGCAAGCGGCACTGCATCTGGTGGCAAGTGGCACATTCACCTGACAAATAACCCGCCGCCAAATTCCCAATCAACCCCGAGACTACATTTCCCCCCCGCCCACCTCATATTTTTTGGGGGAAGGTGAGGGAGGGGGTGTGTCCCTGAATGGCAGTTTGGAAATGTTGTCACCCTAGCTGGGGGGCCTGTGATTGCCAGGTGTTTTTTCACCATAATGCATAGGATGCATTAAGGTGAAAAAACACAAACCTTTACAACCCCTTTGAGTTAGGCTCAGACAAAGCAATCAAAGCATATTTTATAGGTACAAGGATGCATGGGTTTTGTTTAACCACATCAATTAAGCCACTCCCACTGCTAGATGCTTAACCACGCCCATAATTTTCCATGACATAGTCCGCCACAGGTCTTTTTACTCCTCCAGTGTCCCTCAGTTCAAAAGTTGGGAGGTATGCGCATGTATTTGCAAATGTTTGCAGACTAAACGCATACTGTTAGATGGGTTGATATGGTTGTCAGCGGGCTGGTCGGTGAGTAAGCTTGGATCTTTCCTTGGAGTTATCCTTGGCCTTGTTTATATCATGAGTTACATAGTTACATAGTTACATAGTTAGTCAGGTTGAAAAAAGACACAAGTCCATCCAGTTCAACCTCAAAAAAATAAACAAACAGAATAAAAAACACAATACAATCCCATACACCCAACTCCATACCCACAGTTGATCCAGAGGAAGGCAAAAAACCCCAGCAGAGCATGATCCAATTTGCTACAGCAGGGGAAAAAATTCCTTCCTGATCCCCCGAGAGGCAATCGGATTTACCCTGGATCAACTTTACCTACAAATCTTAGTACTCAGTTATTTTATGTACATTTAGGAAAGAATCCAGGCCCTTCTTAAAGCAATCTACTGAGCTGGCCAGAACCACCTCTGGAGGGAGTCTGTTCCACATTTTCACAGCTCTTACTGTGAAAAAACCTTTCCGTATTTGGAGGTGAAATCTCTTTTCCTCTAGACGTAAAGAGTGCCCCCTTGTCCTCAGTGTTGACCGTAAAGTGAATAACTCAACACCAAGTACACTGTATGGACCTCTTATATATTTGTACATGTTGATCATATCCCCCCTAATTCTCCTCTTCTCAAGAGTGAATAGATTTAGTTCTTCTAATCTTTCCTCATAGCTGAGCTCCTCCATGCCTCTTATCAGTTTGGTTGCTCTTCTCTGCACTTTCTCCAGTTCTCCGATATCCTTTTTGAGAACTGGTGCCCAAAACTGAACTGCATATTCCAGATGAGGTCTTACTAATGATTTGTACAGGGGCAAAATTATATCTCTGTCTCTGGAGTCCATACCTCTCTTAATACAAGAAAGGACTTTGCTCGCTTTGGAAACCGCAGCTTGGCATTGCATGCCATTATTGAGCTTATGATCAACTAAAACCCCCAGATCCTTCTCCACTACAGATCCCCCCAGTTGTACTCCCCCTAGTATGTATGATGCATGCATATTCTTAGCCCCCAAGTGCATAACTTTACATTTATCAACATTAAACCTCATCTGCCACTCAGTCGCCCAATTGGACAGAGCATTGAGGTCAGCTTGTAAATTGGAGACATCCTGCAAGGACGTTATTCCACTGCATAGCTTGGTGTCATCTGCAAAGACAGAAATGTTACTTTTGATCCCAGACCCAATATCATTTATAAATATATTGAAAAGTAAGGGTCCCAGCACTGAACCTTGGGGTACACCACTGATAACATTGGACCATTCAGAGTAAGAATCATTAACCACGACTCTCTGAATTCTGGCTTTCAGCCAATTTTCTATCCATTTACAAACTGATATTGCCTTCCAATGTTACTTGCTGCGATGGCCAGTTATAGGTGGGGGTAGTAGACACCTTTTTTGTATTACTGCATAGGCGTGCGCACATAGGGTGTAAGGTGTGCCTGGGCACACCCTAATCACCCTGTACTGTGCAGATTCCCCCTGCTGCCTGGCTGCAGAGAAAGGGACTGGGGAATCTCTGTCCTCGGTCCCTTTCTCTGTCTCAAAAGTTAGACATCAGGGGTCTGTTTAGACCACTGATATTTCACCAAAGCCCCCCAACAGGGCTCCTAAAAAATATATATATATATATATATATATATATATATATATATATATATATATATATATATATATATATATATATATATATATATATGTATATATATATTTAAAAAAATTAAAAATAAAAATAAAATTGTAAAATAATAATAATAATAATACAAATAAAGACACTGACGCCAATCTCTGCCCTGCTGACAAAGCCCTACTGACTTGCCCACTGCCATATACGGTACATTACACACGCATGTGTGTTTGAGCTTTGGTGTGCACACCCTAATGCCATAGGCTGCGCACACCTATGTATTACTGTTATATTGGTCCGGTAACGCACTGACACCTTTGCAGCCATTGTGCGATTTGCTGGGTGCTCAGTGTGCCCCTGTACCTTTTAAGAAGGGGTGGTCTCACTTTAGTCCACCTGCCATCCACTTATCCATCAGAATGCATGTGCTTCCATTGTGGAGTCACTCATAAGCTAGTGATAGGACCACAGATACCAGGATGCCTTGGTGAGGCTCTGTGGCTTACGCATGTACTTGCAAATGTGTGCAGACTAAACCCCTGTTTTGACACATACTGTTAGATAGGTTGACTTGGTTGTCAGTGGGCTGGTTGGTGAGTATAAGCTTGGATCTTTTTTGGATTTATCATTGGTCTTGTTTATATCTGAAGCTAGGTCTGCTATATAATATAGGACCTTCAAGCAAAAATATGGGTCAGTAGTTAATTCAGCAGCAGGATAGGTTTGCTCCATGCGGCCCTATTATTTTGGCACCACACAATCCTACCTCTTTTCAATGGATTTCCAAGGCTAGGCTGTAGCGGCACAGCACAACTCATGTTAAAAAGCAATGTTTGTATTGTGTTGATGAAGGGAAAGCAACTCTTTTTTAAATCCTTTATTTAAAAAACCCTGTTATTCTGCTTGCTGTTGTGACTTTTTCATAATGCTGTGCCAAAAAAAAAAGAATTATATAGCATTGCCTTTTATGCCCTGAACCCCCTTGTTGTTGCTCAGGGGCGAATTGCTACATAGCCAATATACAGCATGGCCTAAACAAAAACTAGGCTGCTGCTGTCCAAAAGGAGCACATCCGTACAAGTGTGTAGAACAAGAAACAAAGAAATATAAGGAGGAGCTCTATATCTTGGACACTTAACACACATATGGCTCATCATGGAGTTGGGAGACCGCCTTAATGTTTGACTCTCACATGACTGAGATTCCTGCCTAGTCCTTATGCTTTGGGAGCACACCTTTGGTTAAATGGTTTGTAAAGGAAACATTTTTTTAAAAATTTCAAACATGTTATACTTACCTCCACTGTGCAGCTTGTTTTGCACAGAGTGGCCCCGAGCCACATCTTCTGGGGTCCCTTGGCGGCTGCCTCTGGTCCTCCCCGCAAGAACTCCACACATTCATGCAAGCTCCCTCGCATAGTGTGGAGTCCTTGCGGGCGCGCTCCCGTGATACAGCGAACGGCCATAGTTGCTCGCTGTATCACTCGGGCCCCGCTACGTCATTGGATGTGATTGACAGCAGCGCCAGCCAATGGCTGCACTGCTTTCAATCCATTCGCTCTAGCCAATCAATGGCCAGGCTGAGCGGGAAAGTGGATGTCGGGGCCAAGCGCAGGACTTTCGAGGGGTCAGGTAAGTATAACGAGGGGCCGGGGGAGGGTGGAATACTCTGAAGTTTTTTCACCTTAATGCATAGAATGCATTAACCACTTCCATACCAGGTACTTACGCAGCTTCCCGCCCAAGCCAATTTTCAGCTTTCAGCACTGTCGCACTTTGAATGGCAATTGCGCGGTCATGCTACACTGTACCCAAACAAAATTGGCGTCCTTTTTTCCCCACAAATAGAGCTTTCTTTTGGTGGTATTCGATCACCTCTGCGATTTTTTTTTTTTGCGCAACAACTAAAAAAAGGCTGAAAATTTGGAAAAAAAATTACGTTTTTATTTTTTTCTGTTAATTTTTTTGTAAATAAGTTTTCTCTTTCAATTACGGGCACTGATATGGCGGCACTAATGGGCACTGATGAGATGGCACTGATGGACATCGATGAGGTAGTACTGACGGGCACAGATGAGGTGGCACTGATTGGCGGCGCTGGTATGCGACACTGATGGGCACACATAGGCGGCACTGATGGGCACACATAGGCGGCACTGATGGGCACACATAGGCGGCACTGATGGGCACACATAGGCGGCACTGATGGGCACACATAAGCGGCACTGATGGGCACTCATGGGCAGCACTGGGCACTCATAGGCGGCACAGATGGGCACTCATGGGCGGCACTGATGGATACTTATGGGTGGCACAGATGGGCACTGATAGGTGGGCACTGGGCATGGATGGGCACTGTGGGGTGGCACTGGGGTGGCACTGATGGACACTGGAGTGGCGCTGATGGACACTGGGGTGGCGCTGATGGACACTGGGGTGGCAGCATTGATTTTTGCCAGGTTGCCAGTCAGTGCCCATTTGTGGGCACTGACTGGCATCTTTTTTTTTTTCTTTATGCATTTTTTTTTTTTTTTTTCTGTCATTTTTTATTTTTTTTTTCTGTCATTTTTTTTTTTTTTGCCCACCCTGGTGCTCCAGGGTGGGCATCCCTGGTGGTCCAGTGTGGCGATCCGAGGGGGGGCTGCACTGATAAACAATCAGCGCTAACCCCCCCTGTCAGGAGAGCCGCCGATCGGCTATCCTCTACTCGCGTCTGTCAGACGCGAGTGAGGAAGAGCCATCGGCGGCTCTTCCTGTTTACATCGTGATCAGCCGTGGTTGGACACGGCTGATCACGTGGTAAAGAGTCTCCGCCGGAGGCTCTTTACCGAGATCGGAGATGCAGGGTGTCAGACTGACACCCCGCATCACCGATCGCCGTGATGCGCGCCCCCACGGGCGCGCGCGGCATGAAATCCTGCAGGACGTTCTAGAACGTCCTGTCAGGATTTCATAACCACTTCCCGGACGTAAATCGGCCATAGGCCGGGCGGGAAGTGGTTAAGGTGAAAAAATGTTTTCCTTTACAACCCCTTTAACCACTTAACATCCGCCCGCCGAGATGCAGGGTGTCAGACTGACACCCCGCATCACCGATCGCCGCGATGCGCGCCCCCACGGGCGCGCGCGGCATGAAATCCTGCAGGACGTTCTAGAACGTCCTGTCAGGATTTCATAACCACTTCCCGGACGTAAATCGGCCATAGGCCGGGCGGGAAGTGGTTAAGGTGAAAAAATGTTTTCCTTTACAACCCCTTTAACCACTTAACATCGGCGGGCGCAATGCTCTATTGTTCCGACAGGACGTCATATGTCTTTTAAAGCCTCTAGGGCGCGCGCGCGCACCTGTCGCGTCACTGGAAACACAGTGCGCGTGCCCGGCGGCCGCAATTGCCCAGTAACTGTGCAGGGACGTGGAGCACTGTGTGTAAACACAGAGCTCCACGTCCTGTCAGGGAGAGAGGAGACCGATCTCTTGTACATAGGGACACAGATCGGTCACCTCCCCCAGTCACCCCCCTCCCCCACAGTTAGAACACACACAGGATACACATTTAACCCCTTCCCCGCCCCCTAGTGGTTAACCCCTTTCCTGCCAGTCACATTTATACAGTAATCAATGCATATTTATAGCACTGTTCACTATATAAATGTGAATGGTCCCAAAAATGTGTCAAAAGTGTCCGATGTGTCCGCTATAATGTCGCAGTCCCGAAAAAAAATAACGCAGATCCCCGCCATTATTAGTAAAAAAAAAAAAAAAAAAATCATTATGTCCCCTGTTTTGTGGGCAATATAACTTTTGCGCAAACCAGGTTATTGCGATTTTTTTTTCTTTTTACCAAAAAATATGTAGAAGAATACGTATCGGCCTAAACTGAGAAAAAAATATATATCTTTTTTTAAAAAAATTGGATATTTATTATAGCAAAAAGTAAAAAATATTGTGTTTTTTTTTTCAAAATTGACGCTCTTTTTTTGTTTATAGCCCAAAAAATAAAAACCGCAAGTGGTTAAGCATTACCCCACACAAGGGTTAAAGGCCCCATTCAATGGCTTGCATAGTCCAAGAACCCACCCTGAGGGGGAACCTTTCCTGTGACCCTTTCTTGGTGGGAGGGAAACATGGAGGACGTAACAGACCACCAGTCGACCATCTTACATGCACATTTACAATAAAGAAAATTTTGAACTTCACATAAATTCTCTTAAATAAAGTTTGTTTTCAAAGTAGAGAACCTACAGAATTAAAGTGGATATTCACTTCACTTCAACATCACATACCTTTTTTATTATCGCTAAGCCTGGTTGATACCATACCATACATATTTTATTCACTTTTAATATTCAGAGCAAACTCCCCCATCCATCCATGTCTCCATGCTTTATTTTGGTGAGAAATCTCTTTGAAAAACACCCCCTAGCATTTCTGGTTGTGGCCATCTTGAGTAAGGGCAAATTCAAATAGAATTTACTTCCTGGAATGCATCTGCCCTTAGCTCAAGTATGCATGCAGGAATGTGGGCTTAGCTGAGAAAACTCGTCCTCCTCTCTTCCCCTCCTGAAGACTACTGGGATGTATGACACAATTTGCCTAGGCAGGAAAGCAGAAAGTTACTGAAGAAATGTAAAACAAACGTTTAAAACAAATAACTATGATATACGTTCCTATCTATTTACTAATGATAGCAGCAGGAGGATTAAAAATAATTAATGTTGATTGGGAGAGGGAAGTTCCACTTTAAATGGAAGTATTCTAGGCTTTTTATGTCCCATGGAACCTGCATAAATGTTTGTCAATTCTCTTTCAATTAAAGATACCTCAAAATTATTGTTCGTGCATTTAGCATGCTCCAAAATGTCCACTATCTGTAAAGAATGAAACTGTGCCAAGTTAATAAATGACAAATACATCGAAAATTAAAGTCATGAGCATATGCAAAGCAGCTGAAAATTAAGATACACAAAACTGTAATGAGGCAATGTATTTAACATTTTTACTACTTCCTTAACTTAAACTAAAGTGATTTTCCTAAATGTGTTTCTTATACTTCTAACATTGTGTAAAAAGGAAGTGTAGCGCCAATATATTTCAACTCTACTTTGGTAAGAACCAAAAGGAGAGAGATAATATAAGATTGGAAATAATCCAAATGTGTACTTAACACCGTGAGGTGTAGTGACAATTATTTGTAATTGAGAATTTTGTAAATCCTTCAAAATTAATAAATAAAACTTGTGAAGTGAAAATAAACACCTATAATGCAAAAATAGTCTGTGAGACAAATATTCCTGTGTGGATGTTAATGTGAATGTGAACCTCAGAGGATCAACATGCACCTGTTGCCAGTTAAGTCCTGTTAGGGACTCAGGAGAGAGATGATGGTACTCTCAAATAAACACACACTACAGCAATTAATCTGCAAAGGCAGGTGAGCTATAGGTTCAAAACAAGTTTTTTTGGGGGAACATCTTAAATCATATGGGATGATATTAACTTCACATAAATTATATATAGTCCAATCCCCTGTTGGGAATAATGCATATATATAGTCCTTTTTGATTGTATAAATATCCTCAGTAACACGCTTCAATCAGACTTTTACGAGAGAAGAAATAACTGGGTACTCTTACCAGAACACGTTGACCCACTCCTCATCTTACGATGGGTGGGTCTCCAAAGCTTGTACGGGCCGATTGCCCTCTCTGGTTGCCCTTGCGATGTGATTTCTCTCAAGGCCTCTCCAGCTTTATGTGGTCTCCAGATAGTGGTTGGTGCAAGATTATACTCACAGACAAAAGGACACAGATGTTCTCCAAAAAAATTTAGGTGATGGAATCAGTGGTTGATCACAACAGAGTATGTGGAAAAAGCAAAAAAAGAGAGCTCCACATAGTGTAAAAAAGTTACAGTTTTAATGAAAAAACTTCAAACTTGTGTCACTGAAAAAAGTGAACACACTGGATAAAATAACACTTTGAACAAAAGTTTTTTCCAAACAAAGTTCAGCAATAAAAATCAAAATCAAAAGTCCAACAAAAAATTGTAAAATCCAAGAAAACCATGCAGCAAACCAAAAAAAGCTTTCCAATCCAATAAACGGACAGAAAATATCCACAGATAATGCAGGTGATGGCGGTATGACCTGTGTACCCTACCGGTTTCGTCGCTATAAGGACTTCTACTGGGGTGTATACAGAGGTCTGTGCCATCCACTGCCAATATATAGCCTAAAATCCACCTGTCTGTAATCTTACCTTGCTCCACAGCTGACTCCGGCGTGCGCTCCAATTAGGCACACATGTTGTGGATTTGCTCTCCAAAACCCGGAAGTAGTGGGAAGGGCCATTAGTAGTAATGGGCGTGTATACTGGAAGTATCTAACTATCCAGTTTGACGCTGTCCTCGTTCTCCACCCCTCGCATAAGCCCATAGGCATAGAGAGCGCTGGACGTCATGACGTCACGCGCATGCGCACATCGCCATCTCAGTGCCGTACTTCCGCGTGTCATGAGGTAATTCAAACCTCGTTTTCACGCCCGGGAGATATGTTCATACAGCGCTGTGACGTGACGCACACGCTCTCCATACAGTAGTGCCATATGTCCGCGTGTCACGATGCGTTCCACGCCTCGTTATCACGTCACGCAAGCAGATTCCTGTATGCAGGACAGCGGCATCTTGTGGGCAACTAGGGTTAGTGTTTCATTGAAGTCATATGACAGCAAAGACCTTTAATATTGATGTTACACGGTTACCTCCAATGGTCATAAACACATCCAGGTAATTCTACATATATTAGGAGAAACGTGGATCCCAAGGATTTAATCCCAGACAGGTGGATCGACAATATGCAAAGGAAATAAAGACAATAATATATAAAGCCAATCATCAATATACATTTAAACCGGCCACATTATATATTATCACATAGAACTATAAAGGGAATATAAAGATTTATCAGGCTTTTATATGTGTTAAGGCAATAAATTATGTCCAAACCTTATACAATGTCCCGGGCAAACCAAGGGGAAAAAAGGAGAAGAAATTCCTTTTTTATTATCGCTAAGCCTGGTTGATAAAGGCATTAACGTCCCACTCAACGTTTAACCCATAAGGTACAAAACATTTTAGCTGGTAAATCCAGAATACCTCGAGCTTGGACACCCCTCTGACTTTGGGTTCGCCCCTCCAGTGGGGGACAAACCTGTCTATAATCTGGAATTTAGTGCCTTCTAGTTTTTTATTATGTTTTTCTACATAATGCCTGGGTACAGTGTGGTTGGTACGGCCTTTCAAAATCTTTGCCACATGCTCACCTACCCTTGTGGAAAAGCTCCGTATGGTGCGGCCAACGTACTGTTTTCCACAAGGGCAGGTGATCAAGTATACAATATTGGTTGTAGCACATGTAAAGAAGTGACGCATGGGGTATTCTATCCCCGTGGTGGTAGACCTAAAACTGGTGGTTTTTTTCCTACCACATATATTATTGGTGCACACTGTGCATCTCCTACAGGGATGATATCCTTTTGAGAGGGGAAAGAAAGACGGCTTTACAGGGGGGTCAGGAACATTCGGTGCAATCTGATTCCTCAACGAGGTGGCCCCTCTGTAAATTATTCCAGCATTTTCAGGAAGGGATGGCCCCAAAATTCCATCACTCTTTAACACTTTCCAGTGTTTAGAGATGATCCCCTTTATCTGCCTGTATTGCACTGAAAATGAGGTAAAGAAAGAATTTTTAAACTTAGACTCTCCCACCTCCTTTTGTCGTGCCACAGTGAGTGAGGTTCTGTCAACTGTTGCTATATTGTTAATTTCTTTATCGACCAAAAGACCTGGGTAACCTTTATCTACAAATCTTTTTTTGAGGATCTGCGCTTGTGTCTGATAGTCTTCGATGTTCGAGCAGTTACGTCTGATGCGCAACAACTGACTCTTAGGTACCGAAGAGAGCCAGGATGGATGATGACAGCTATCGACCGGAATATAGCCATTCCGGTCGGTACTCTTGAAGTATGTTCTGGTTGTTAATTGGTTGTCTTGGACAAAGATCTCCAAATCTAAAAAGTGAATACTAGAATGGCTAGCCTCGTGAGAGAGTCTAATGCCCAAATCATTTGTATTCAAGGTGGCCATGAAGTTATCAAGGGACTCCCGGTCACCCCTCCATAGGAGGAGGATGTCGTCTATGTATCGAGCCCAGAGTACTACCTCTGGCCGATTGTAAGCATAGACGACATCCTCCTCCCACTTGGCCATGAAGATGTTTGCTAAGCTGGGGGCAAACTTTGCCCCCATAGCCACTCCTTTGCGTTGGAGATAGTATTCACCGTCATACCAGAAATAATTGTGCGCAGTAGCGAACTGCAGGAGCTCCATAATGAAGGTCTTTTGCACATCGGGAAGGGTTTCTGAACGCCCCAAAAAACATTCAACTGCTTTATACCCCAACTCATGAGCGATACAGGTATATAAAGAGGCAACATCCGCTGTCACCAGCAGCATGCCCTCCTCATATACTACATCCTGAAGGAGTGAGATGGCATGCCTAGTATCTTTTAAGTAGGAGGGGATATCCTTGACTATGGGCTGAAGATGGTAATCAATATACTTGCCCAAGCGTGCTGTTATGGAGTTAATCCCACTAATAATGGGCCTCCCTGGGGGATGGACACTGTCTTTATGAATTTTCGGCCAGAGGTAGTACTCTGGGCTCGATACATAGACGACATCCTCCTCCTATGGAGGGGTGACCGGGAGTCCCTTGATAACTTCATGGCCACCTTGAATACAAATGATTTGGGCATTAGACTCTCTCACGAGGCTAGCCATTCTAGTATTCACTTTTTAGATTTGGAGATCTTTGTCCAAGACAACCAATTAACAACCAGAACATACTTCAAGAGTACCGACCGGAATGGCTATATTCCGGTCGATAGCTGTCATCATCCATCCTGGCTCTCTTCGGTACCTAAGAGTCAGTTGTTGCGCATCAGACGTAACTGCTCGAACATCGAAGACTATCAGACACAAGCGCAGATCCTCAAAAAAAGATTTGTAGATAAAGGTTACCCAGGTCTTTTGGTCGATAAAGAAATTAACAATATAGCAACAGTTGACAGAACCTCACTCACTGTGGCACGACAAAAGGAGGTGGGAGAGTCTAAGTTTAAAAATTCTTTCTTTACCTCATTTTCAGTGCAATACAGGCAGATAAAGGGGATCATCTCTAAACACTGGAAAGTGTTAAAGAGTGATGGAATTTTGGGGCCATCCCTTCCTGAAAATGCTGGAATAATTTACAGAGGGGCCACCTCGTTGAGGAATCAGATTGCACCGAATGTTCCTGACCCCCCTGTAAAGCCGTCTTTCTTTCCCCTCTCAAAAGGATATCATCCCTGTAGGAGATGCACAGTGTGCACCAATAATATATGTGGTAGGAAAAAAACCACCAGTTTTAGGTCTACCACCACGGGGATAGAATACCCCATGCGTCACTTCTTTACATGTGCTACAACCAATATTGTATACTTGATCACCTGCCCTTGTGGAAAACAGTACGTTGGCCGCACCATACGGAGCTTTTCCACAAGGGTAGGTGAGCATGTGGCAAAGATTTTGAAAGGCCGTACCAACCACACTGTACCCAGGCATTATGTAGAAAAACATAATAAAAAACTAGAAGGCACTAAATTCCAGATTATAGACAGGTTTGTCCCCCACTGGAGGGGCGAACCCAAAGTCAGAGGGGTGTCCAAGCTCGAGGTATTCTGGATTTACCAGCTAAAATGTTTTGTACCTTATGGGTTAAACGTTGAGTGGGACGTTAATGCCTTTATCAACCAGGCTTAGCGATAATAAAAAAGGAATTTCTTCTCCTTTTTTCCCCTTGGTTTGCCCGGGACATTGTATAAGGTTTGGACATAATTTATTGCCTTAACACATATAAAAGCCTGATAAATCTTTATATTCCCTTTATAGTTCTATGTGATAATATATAATGTGGCCGGTTTAAATGTATATTGATGATTGGCTTTATATATTATTGTCTTTATTTCCTTTGCATATTGTCGATCCACCTGTCTGGGATTAAATCCTTGGGATCCACGTTTCTCCTAATATATGTAGAATTACCTGGATGTGTTTATGACCATTGGAGGTAACCGTGTAACATCAATATTAAAGGTCTTTGCTGTCATATGACTTCAATGAAACACTAACCCTAGTTGCCCACAAGATGCCGCTGTCCTGCATACAGGAATCTGCTTGCGTGACGTGATAACGAGGCGTGGAACGCATCGTGACACGCGGACATATGGCACTACTGTATGGAGAGCGTGTGCGTCACGTCACAGCGCTGTATGAACATATCTCCCGGGCGTGAAAACGAGGTTTGAATTACCTCATGACACGCGGAAGTACGGCACTGAGATGGCGATGTGCGCATGCGCGTGACGTCATGACGTCCAGCGCTCTCTATGCCTATGGGCTTATGCGAGGGGTGGAGAACGAGGACAGCGTCAAACTGGATAGTTAGATACTTCCAGTATACACGCCCATTACTACTAATGGCCCTTCCCACTACTTCCGGGTTTTGGAGAGCAAATCCACAACATGTGTGCCTAATTGGAGCGCACGCCGGAGTCAGCTGTGGAGCAAGGTAAGATTACAGACAGGTGGATTTTAGGCTATATATTGGCAGTGGATGGCACAGACCTCTGTATACACCCCAGTAGAAGTCCTTATAGCGACGAAACCGGTAGGGTACACAGGTCATACCGCCATCACCTGCATTATCTGTGGATATTTTCTGTCCGTTTATTGGATTGGAAAGCTTTTTTTGGTTTGCTGCATGGTTTTCTTGGATTTTACAATTTTTTGTTGGACTTTTGATTTTGATTTTTATTGCTGAACTTTGTTTGGAAAAAACCTTTGTTCAAAGTGTTATTTTATCCAGTGTGTTCACTTTTTTCAGTGACACAAGTTTGAAGTTTTTTCATTAAAACTGTAACTTTTTTACACTATGTGGAGCTCTCTTTTTTTGCTTTTTCCACATACTCTGTTGTGATCAACCACTGATTCCATCACCTAAATTTTTTTGGAGAACATCTGTGTCCTTTTGTCTGTGAGTATAATCTTGCACCAACCACTATCTGGAGACCACATAAAGCTGGAGAGGCCTTGAGAGAAATCACATCGCAAGGGCAACCAGAGAGGGCAATCGGCCCGTACAAGCTTTGGAGACCCACCCATCGTAAGATGAGGAGTGGGTCAACGTGTTCTGGTAAGAGTACCCAGTTATTTCTTCTCTCGTAAAAGTCTGATTGAAGCGTGTTACTGAGGATATTTATACAATCAAAAAGGACTATATATATGCATTATTCCCAACAGGGGATTGGACTATATATAATTTATGTGAAGTTAATATCATCCCATATGATTTAAGATGTTCCCCCAAAAAAACTTGTTTTGAACCTATAGCTCACCTGCCTTTGCAGATTAATTGCTGTAGTGTGTGTTTATTTGAGAGTACCATCATCTCTCTCCTGAGTCCCTAACAGGACTTAACTGGCAACAGGTGCATGTTGATCCTCTGAGGTTCACATTCACATTAACATCCACACAGGAATATTTGTCTCACAGACTATTTTTGCATTATAGGTGTTTATTTTCACTTCACAAGTTTTATTTATTAATTTTGAAGGATTTACAAAATTCTCAATTACAAATAATTGTCACTACACCTCACGGTGTTAAGTACACATTTGGATTATTTCCAATCTTATATTATCTCTCTCCTTTTGGTTCTTACCAAAGTAGAGTTGAAATATATTGGCGCTACACTTCCTTTTTACACAATACCTTTACAAATATTTTTTGTGTGTTGGCCGCCCACCTTTTTCACCTTTTATAAGTTTGCGCAATATTTTCACACACACTATACTTCTAACATGTTCGGGGATATCTAATATGTGTAGAATAATATGTATTTATTCACATAATTGTGTGCATGTATATGGATTATGTGTGTATGCTTTTTCTGAATACATTTTTGGCTTTTTTTTTTAAGTAAATATGAACCCAAACACTAAAATAGCATAAACACTTAGCATTCTGTCTCTGTCTCCATTCGTGCTCCAGTATTGTCTCCCCCCCCCCCCCCCCCCTCCCCAGGGAAGCCTACAAGTAGCCATGTTAACACATTTTATGAAGCCATGCTCCACTGTTGTTATTACCAATACGTTAACCTTGAGCAATTATGTGCAATGGACACTTTAGTGAGTACATATAGACAGACATGGCTAGAGAGAGCAAATTGAAAGGAATTTAAAAAAGTAAAATCAGCATTTAAAAAAAAATATATATATATATAAATTAAAGTGCCATAGCAAACTAAATTTAATCAGTTTAGATTAGGTCTTCTCTTATTATTATTTTTCTACACTTGTACTTTCTTTTTTTTCTTTTTCTTTTATTATTGTCACATGGGGGGGGGGGGTTAAAGCCAGACTGTCTTCCAACGTGGTTATAGAACTTCTTTATGGAGATATCAGGAGTCTAAATAGATCAGTGATGCATTCTCCGTGTAAGATGCAGATCACCTTGTGGGTAGAGTGCAGCGTTGTGCACCAGCAGGAATACACTCAGAGGCCAAGTAGGATGAAAACAGTATATTGTGAGCATTCTAACAAAGGACAAACAGCTAACCGTCACTTACAAACAGTAGTAGAGTCACTTACAAACAGTAGTAGAGAATCGTGATTTTGGAATGATGCTGAAAGCTTCTGCTTAGTCCCTGCCAGTGGTGGAACTACAAGGACCACAAAAGTCGCCATTGCGACCGGGCCCTGGTGTTCCACCACTGTGGGGGAGAGGTGCTTACTTCTTCAGTAGTTATACTCGGGTCAGGACAGGGGAGATAGTCTCACTGCACAGCATAGCAGACCACCCACTTAGTCACTCCGCCGGGTCCACCCATTCAATTTGCAGCTGTATGCTGTTAGAGACCAAAATCTTGAAGAGAGCTATTGGTATATAATACTCTATACTGTTTATCAAATGATTATCATAGAATATGCCACAGATTTTTCAGATAGGTGGTGGCAGTAACAAGTTTCACGGATGACCTCTGCTTCTTCAGACAGAAATGGGAATAATCACAAAAAATACATATGATGGCATCTAACCTATGGGCATAACCAGACTCCAGGAATATGTATCAGAAAACATACGATTCATAGGAAACTTGATTCCTGATATCTCTCCCTTTCTCTCTAAGGTAAGACATCTTACTCCATACTGCTCGTATGCCTCATACACACGACCAGTTTTCCCGTCGGGAAAACTGCCATGACAGATTTTGGCTGGGAAAACTGACCTTATGTATGCTCCATGGCAGTTTTCCCGTCAGGAAAACCGCCGGGAATCATGGTAGGAAAAATAAGAACATGTTCTCTTTTTTCCTGCCGCGATTCCCGGCAGTCTTTTTGCCGGCAGTTTCCCTATGGGAAACACTGCGGCGGAGAATACACATGGCCGGGATTCCTGGCCAAAGCTCTCACCGCAGTTTTCCCGAAGAGAAACCTGGCCGCGTGTACAAGGGGAAAGTGACCGAGCAGGTTCTATTGTTCTATATTAAATTAAATGATGTAGCTGAATGCAGATTTCTAGTGGTAGTGATGCCATATGAAATAAACAAGTCCTAATGATTCTGAAATCCTCCTTGAGTGTCCCGTCTAAAAGTAAAGGGGGCACCCCTCCACTAAAAATTTACATAAAAAAGATGGCTTCTGAAAGCCTTTTTAAGTATTACCATTTTTTATTTGAATATTACTAAAAAGAAATGTGTGATTTTATATCACTGATTGTAATTGTATTGAACTGAACGTATTGCTACCTCATAAATTGCCAATTTGGCAAGCATGTGTTAAAAATCTAATTGATGATATGTGGGACCCTGGAATCTAGTGAAGGTATTAAACTGTATCTTTACTAGAGTTGAAACATAATTTCTCTGATCCTAAGAAAATTCGTTTTGAAACAAGCAGCCTGGGGCCTCCAATATGAGATTACCTTGGCTTCCTACTCATTTTGAGGCCGACGGGTCTGAAGTATCTCTTTGAGGAGTGGTGAGGTGGCAGCTGTCCACCTCTTAGTTGCACACAAGCATATGAAAGAGGGTCATTATCTGCTAGGTGTTAGTTCCACTGATCTTCAGGTCCAAAAGCTGTCTATTTAACTTTCAAATTATGAACATTGGTCTACTACTCTGCCACTGAATTAATAAGGACATCTGTCTGCTCGGTTAACTACTGAGTTAATAAAATATCTGTAATGTCACTGATTCAAGAGAAAAACTGTAATTTAATACTGCATTTCATATCTAACATTACAATTGTGACATTTAATTTGTGTGCCCTTAGCTCTGTTGCTTGTCTTGAGATCGGTTAGCTGTTATGTCTTTTCCAGGTTCTTGGGCAACAGATATCAATTCAATCCATGTGTAGCTTCTTGTGCAAGTCATAGCTGGGGCCGCCATATTAAAAAGCATGTGTTTAATCAGTAATATAATTACAAATTTATTGTGCAGAAAGCACACTTCATAAAGTTTTTAGATTTTGAGCCATTATTATACAGTTAGAGTCGTAAGTACTCCTGCTGCATGCACATGTGCTGACATAACATGCTTGACAGAAGGAGATGCCACTCTATTTGAGGAGTGCTGAGGTGACAGCTGTCCACCCCTTAGCTGCCCACAAGCCTACAAGACCTGTCAGAGGGTCATTATCTGCTAGGCGTTAGTTCCACTGATCTCCAGGTCCAAAAGCTGTCTATTAACTTTCAAATTATGAACATTGTCCTACTACTCTGCCCCTGAATTAATAAGGACATCTGTCTATTCTGTTAACTACTGAGTTAAAAAAATATCTGTAATGTCACTGATTTAAGAGAATATCTGTAATTTCATACCGCATTTCATAACTAACATTACAGTTGTGATATTTAATTTGTGTGCCCTTAGCTCTGTTGATTGACTTGAGATCGTTAGTTGTTATGTCATTTTGAGGTTCTTGGGCAACAGATATAAATTCAGTCCATGAATATCTTCCTGTGCAAGTCATAGCTGGGGTCACCATTTTAAAAATAATGTTCTTAGTCAGCAATGGCCACCTAGGGGGGGCAGAGGGGGCTCTGACCCCCCAACATTATGCTGTGCCCCACCATGTGCCCCCCCCCCCCAAAAAAATATATATTTTTTTGCATTTTGCTCGGGCCGCCGCTGGAGTAACAGTCTCTCCTGAGAGGGAGAGCGTCCCCAGTCAGCTCTGCGGGGCATTTCTCCCCCTCCCTCTGCTCGCTGACACTGCATAATGCGAGCTCTCACACAACCACAGCCGCCCAATCTGCTTCTTCCCCTGCATCCTCATTGGCACGGAGAAGAGCGAGTTGCAGAAAGGACTCCATGAGCCTGTAAATTCCGAGAGTGGTGACTGCAAGCTGAGCCGAGTGTCAGTCTATGACACTCTTTCACAGCCCAGCGAGTCCAGCCACCCCCCCTCACTCTCCTCACAAACAAGCAGGGAGGAATGCAGCTCCTCCTCCTTTCAGTCCCGCCCACACTATCCCGGAGTGCTGTATCTGAAGAGAAGGGATGTGTGGGCGGGAAATATGAAAATCAGCAGCATTCCTGGCTGTGTGTGAATGATGCCTGAGATTCTAGCCTGGACCGTGGGTAAGTGTGTGCACTGCAGACTGCAGTACACTGTAATCACTGAACTGAATTATCTCCATCCCTTTTCTCCCCATCTGTCTCCCTCCCCATCTCCTGTTCTTTCAAGACATTTACTTTCACTTTCAGTTAGGCAACTTGCATGATTCCCCCATCAAAACAGACAGTGCTGACAGGGGAATATCCCTCCTGCCCAGCAATTATATTCTCCTGACAAACAGTGATTATCACTAGTGGCTATAACAACCACTAGTGATAATCATAAGAGAATCTGCTCATTAATGGTTCAAATCTCAGCCAGTTCCTGCTGAACCAGCTGAGATTTAAACTGTCTATGGCTGGTTTTAGCTCTTAGGCAGCCCATACATTGATCACTTTTTTTCATTCAACTATTAGGTTGAATGAAAAAAAAAAAAGAAATGATCCAATTCCCCCATCTACACATTATAGGTGGATGGGGGAATCCTCCAAGTGTGGACCAGTGCTGGAACAACCAGAGTTGCTGTCCTGTCCCGGTTATTCACAGCGCTGGTCTCCGTCTCCATGGCAGCGGCGGCAGCACATTGGTTACTCTATGGGGCTGATGTACAGGAGGGCCAGCACAATTTGTTGTTAGCTATGGGCTGGGCATGTTCAAAATTCCACATGCCAGAGCCTGCCAGGAAGACCACACTGCACAGCGCTAATCACAGGCAGTGAGACATTTCCCGGTCCGCAGCTCTGCACAGATCAGGACTGTCTCACTGGCTGTTATTAGCACTGTGGAGTGTCGGCTTCCTGTCGGGATCGGGAATGTGGGATTTCAAACACACCTGAGCCCATCTCTATTGGTTGTAGACAGTTGAGCTCCCTGCAGGTTGCTGTTACGACCCTGATTCTGAGAACACTCTGTCTCAAGTTTAGACTCCAGCTGTAGAGGCCTATCAGAATTAACCACCAGCTCACTCTCACTGAACTATAAGAGTATGGGGTCTATATCATCATATCCTCTGATTGGAGCAAAACATGTAGTAATAGTTTAATACTTGTTAAACTATGTTGTATCTTTTATCTAGAAAATAACAAGGATAAGTCTTTAGTAGGTGCTTTCTGCATATATCTGTAGAGAACTTGAGTCATGTAGAGAATTAGCACTCTTGATATAACATATAGAAAAAGGCCCCAATATAATTAGAGCAAGTATCTCAATAGTTAATATGCATCTCTGAGAGAGAGAGAAAGAGACAGTCCAGAGTATGGATAGCAACACTATCTCTGTGGCAAAATAGTCTTTATACACAAGCAGTTTAAGGGTAGTGTGGACCAGGTCTGTTTGCACAGGAGTAGATGGTATTTCCAAATATGCAGTAATATGGTCTATATACTCATGCAGTTTAAGAGGTAGTGTGGACCAGGTATGTTTGCACAGGAGTAGATGGTATTTCCAAATATGCAGTAATATGTTCTATATACTCATGCAGTTTAAGAGGTAGTGTGGACCAGGTCTGTTTGCACAGGAGTAGATGGTAATCCCAATATGCAGTAATATGATCAGAATATACTTGCGGTTAGGAGGTAGTCCAGACAGGGAAAGTTTGCACAGGTGCTGATGGTATCTCCTTGGCAGTATGCAGAGCTGGTGGTCCTTCTATCCAGTATAGCAATGAGATTTGGATCCAAGTGTCCCACAAAGGGGAACTTCAAGGTTGCTGTAGGTTGGTGGAGAGTCTCCAGGTGGCGGCAGGGTCCAACAGGAATATTCCAACAACCTGCCGCCAGTGCTGGAGGTTTAAATAGCCCGGTCTCCCATCCACGCCGAGCGCCACACACTGGAACGCACTTCCGCGTTCCAGCGTGGAGCGCAGACGTCCGCGTACCGGAAGTGACGCGGATGTCTTCTTGAATGGAGCGCAGCTGTCATTGCAGGTAAAGCTGCGCTCCTTGTACACAAATTAACGCTAATAGCGTTACATACTCCCCTCCTCAAGGGGGCCCATCCGGGGCGCCTAATAGGAGATGGTTTATCAGGATATTTGTGATGGAACTGCTTAATGAGTCTAGGGGCATGAATATCTGATGAACATTCCCAGGAATCATCTGTGGGAGAATAGCCTTTCCAACGAATCAAGTATTGAATGGAAGAACCTCTCCTCCTAGAATCCAAAATCTTCTCTACTTGATATTCAGTCTCACCAAAAACTTGAACTGGTGGAGGAGGTTGTGGATCTCTGTTTGGAAAAGGGTTTGGTTTGTAAGGTTTAATTAATGAAACATGGAAGGATGGATGAATCTTCCAATCGGAGGGTAAAATTAATCTGACAGCATTATTATTGATGATGTGGGAAATTGGAAAAGGTCCCGTGTACTGACGGCCAAGTTTCTTTGAAGGAATCTTGAGTCGTAAATTCCTAGTAGATAACCATACCAAATCTCCAATCTTATATGAAGGGGGTTTTGTTCTATGAGAATCATAATACTTCTTTTGTCTAATCTGTGCATCTTTAAGATTAGAACGGAGAGTATCTAGAGTATCCTTTATGGTTGATAAAAGATTCTGAACAGCAGGGACATTAGTTGAAGGAAAAGTAGACGGTAAATTATTAGGATGAAAACCATAATTTGCGTAAAAAGGTGAAAACTGGGAGGATGAACTGGAGGCGTTGTTGTAAGCAAATTCTGCATGTGGAAGTAAATGAAACCAGTCGTCTTGAAGATGAGTGCAGTAACAGCGCAGATATTGTTCCAGTGTTTGATTTACCCGTTCTGTTTGCCCATTAGTTTGGGGGTGATAGGCGGTAGACATGCGATGATCTATTTGTAGAGTTTGACAGAGAGCTTTCCAGAATCTAGAAATAAATTGTGAGCCTCTATCTGAAATGATCTGAGATGGTAAGCCATGAAGTTTAAGAATATTGGATATGAAAGCCTTTGCAGTCTCTTGAGAGGTTGGTAACCTCTTCAAAGGTACAAAATGGGCCATCTTTGTTAGAACATCAACTGTGACCATGATGGTGTTTGTTCCATTTGACCTTGGAAGGTCAACTATGAAATCCATAGAAATAACGTCCCAAGGTCTGTTTGGTATTGGGATAGAAGTTAATAGGCCATAGGGAGGTTTTCTAGAATGTTTGTTGGTGGCACAGGTCTGACAAGAGTTAACATAGTCCTGAACTGTCTTTGTGAGATTTGGCCACCAGTAATTTCTCTTGACTAAATGAAGGGTCTTAGTAATTCCAGGATGTCCTGCAAGTGGAGCATCATGAAGTTGTTTTAGTAACATAAGTTGCAATTTTGGTGGAACATATATCTTGTTGTTAAAAGTTAATAGTCCATTAGACTCTTGTTGTAAACCCATAGGTAAATGAGATCTCTCTTTAGTAAGGGTTTGAATAAGCAACTTATTAAAGGTCATCGTAGTACCCAGAATCCTATTGGATGGAATAATTGAAAGTGGTGGAATCTCCAATGTTTGTTCTTCATGCATACGAGACAAAGAGTCTGCTTTAGTATTTTGAGTACCAGGAAGGTAGGAAATAATGAAATTGAATCTATCGAAAAATAGACTCCATCTGACTTGACGGGCAGAGAGAGTTTTGCAAGATTTTAAGTGTTGTAAATTTCGATGATCAGTGAGGATGGTGATAGTATGTGTTGAACCCTCCAGCAAATGTCTCCAGTTAGAGAGAGCATCTCTTATTGCTAGTAATTCTTTCTCACCAATAGGATAATTTTTTTCCGCTGAGGAGAGTGTCCTGGAAAAAAAAGCAACTGGATGTAGTGGTTCTGATAATGTTGGTTGTTGGGAGAGTACAGCGCCGAGAGCAAAATGCGAAGCATCTACTTCTAATGTGAAATGGTATGATGGATTTGGCAATTGAAGAATAGGAGCTGAAGTGTAACTATTCTTGAGTGTGTCAAAGGATTTCTGTGCATCCTCATTCCAAACAAAAGGTATCTTTGAACTGGTTAAGCTGGTTAATGGTCTCACAATAGCTGAAAAGTTTTTTATGAACTTTCTGTAGTAATTTGAAAAGCCGAGAAATCTCTGAAGAGCTTTCCTAGTTTGTGGTGAAGGCCAGGACAGAATGCAATCTACCTTAGATCGATCCATCTGAACTCCACTAGGAGTAATCTGGTATCCCAGGAAGGAAATAGTAGTTTGATTGAATACACACTTTTCAAGTTTTGCATACAAAGAGTGTGTCCTAAGCCTAGCCAGAACCCAGCGCACATGTTTGTGATGTTCATCCTGATTCTCAGAATAAATTAAGATGTCGTCCAAATAAATTACAACGCAAATATCAAGTAGATCATGAAAAATATCATTAATGAACCACTGAAAAGTTGCTGGAGCGTTACATAAACCGAAAGGCATTACACAATACTCAAAGAGTCCATATCGGGTTTTGAAGGCAGTTTTCCATTCGTCACCCGAACGGATTCTGATCAGATTATATGCACCTCTGAGGTCCAGTTTTGTATAGATCTTGGCGTTCTGTAAACGCTCAATGAGTTCTGGAATGAGTGGTAATGGGTATCTATTTTTTATAGTGATATTATTGAGAGAACGATAATCAATGATTGGTCGGAGTGAACCATCTTTATTCTTTACGAAAAAGAGAGCTGCACTTGCTGAAGAGGTGGAGTTCCTAATAAACCCCTTTTTGAGATTCTCATCGAGGTACTCCTTTAAATGTACAAGCTCTGGTTGTGAGAGGGGGTAGATTCGAGCAGTAGGGATAGGACTGTCGGGGATGAGGTCTATGGGACAGTCGTAAATTCTATGTGGAGGAAGTTTATCTGCATTAGTCTTACTGAATACATCAATGAAGTCATGTAAATATTCAGGTAGGTCATGTGGAATGGAGTCAGAGAAAGAGATGATACATGGCGAATAACAGAACTCTTTACAATAATCAGACTGCAAAGAGATTGATTTGGTGGACCATAAAAAAATAGGCTGATGGAGAAGCAACCATGGAAGGCCTAGAACAATGGGAAAGACAGGTGATGAAATGATATCAAATTTGAGGGTCTCAGAATGACCAGTGGCACATGTAACCTTTAGGGGAGATGTCTGAGAAATAACAGGACCATGAGTTGAACTGGACCCATCAATAAAAGTGAGCGACACTGGATTTTGCTTAAACACACAGGGGATTTTATTTGATTCTACAATACTTGAATCTATAAAGTTGCCGCAGGCTCCGCTGTCGACCATTGCTTCAATGGAAATCTCTTCTTGATCCCACTGTAGAGTAAGAAGGATAAAGATATATCGATTAGATGTGGAAAGGGATGAGTCTAATTTATTAATGTGGGAAAATTTACCTTCAGAGTTTTTCTTAAGTAGAGGACAGGTAGAGACAATGTGGTCTGGAGCTGAACAATAAAGACATAGATTATTGGCTCTACGGCGTTGCTTTTCTGCTGGAGTCAAAGGTCCTCTTATAGTTCCAAGTTCCATTGGAGACTCTTTTGAAGGCGATCTGAATCTCCTGAAGGAAGTGACTGGGTATGTATTTGCACGTTCCGCCTTTCTCTCACGCAGGCGACGATCGATAGTCACTGATAGGTGCATGAGATCTTCTAGAGTATCAGGGAGCACAACGCGAGCAAGCTCATCCTTCATGGCCTCCGATAATCCCAAACGAAATTGATTTCTAAGAGCAATCTCTGACCATTGGGTCTCCCTGCTCCAGCATTTAAATTCTGAAATAAAGTCCTCCACAGGCCTCTTTCCCTGTTTGAGGGTTCTGATTAAATTTTTCAGCTGTTAGCTGTTTGTTAGGATCTTCATATAAGAGAGACATCTCATTAATAAAAGTATCAAAAGCTCCCAAAAGATCTCCATGTTCTTCTATGTATGTATCAGCCCACACTCTGGGTTCACCTCTGAGATAGGTAATTAAAGTGAGAATCTTTATTCTATCAGAGTAGTAAGTGCGCGGACGTAATTCATACATCAAACGGCATGAACTAATGAATTGTCTATAATTCTTCCTTTCACCAGAAAAAAGTTCTGGTGGGCAGACCTTAGCTTCAGGTCTGTCTGTAGCTTGTGCATGATTGAGATTGCGTAAGGTATCATTCTGAACACGCAATTCATTCACGTTAGCAGTAAGGTTATCCACTCTTTGAGAGAGTGTAACTAAATGATTTGCAAGTTCAGCTGGATCCATCTTGAATGTTCCTTTTTTTTTTTTTTTTTAAAAGGGGTTGGAATATTATGTTACGACCCTGATTCTGAGAACACTCTGTCTCAAGTTTAGACTCCAGCTGTAGAGGCCTATCAGAATTAACCACCAGCTCACTCTCACTGAACTATAAGGCCCCATACACACCATAGAATCTATCCGCAGATAAATCCCATCAAATGGGTTTCTGCGGATAGATCCTATGGTGTGTACACGCCAACGGATATTTATCCGCAGATAAATCTCCCCTGGAATGGATTTCCAGCAGATAAATATTTGTCGACATGCACAGAATATCTATCTGCTGGAATCCATTCCAACGGATGGATCCGCTCGTCTGTACAGACTTACCGGATCCATCCGTCCAAAGGGATTCCCCGCACGCGCCGTAATGAATAGACGCATGCGTGGAATTCCTTATATGACAGCGTCGCGCCCGTCGCCGCGTCATAATAGCGGCGACGGCGCGACACGTCATCGGCAGAGGATTTCAGCGCGGATTTCAATGCGATGGTGTGTACACGCCATCGCATTGAAATCCTCTGAAATCTTAGAGAGGATTTATCCGCGGATACGGTCCGCTGAACCGTATCTGCGGATAAATTCTATCGTGTGTATGGGGCCTAAGAGTATGGGGTCTATATCATCATATCCTCTGATTGGAGCAAAACATGTAGTAATAGTTTAATACTTGTTAAACTATGTTGTATCTTTTATCTAGAAAATAACAAGGATAAGTCTTTAGTAGGTGCTTTCTGCATATATCTGTAGAGAACTTGAGTCATGTAGAGAATTAGCACTCTTGATATAACATATAGAAAAAGGCCCCAATATAATTAGAGCAAGTATCTCAATAGTTAATATGCATCTCTGAGAGAGAGAGAAAGAGACAGTCCAGAGTATGGATAGCAACACTATCTCTGTGGCAAAATAGTCTTTATACACAAGCAGTTTAAGGGTAGTGTGGACCAGGTCTGTTTGCACAGGAGTAGATGGTATTTCCAAATATGCAGTAATATGGTCTATATACTCATGCAGTTTAAGAGGTAGTGTGGACCAGGTATGTTTGCACAGGAGTAGATGGTATTTCCAAATATGCAGTAATATGTTCTATATACTCATGCAGTTTAAGAGGTAGTGTGGACCAGGTCTGTTTGCACAGGAGTAGATGGTAATCCCAATATGCAGTAATATGATCAGAATATACTTGCGGTTAGGAGGTAGTCCAGACAGGGAAAGTTTGCACAGGTGCTGATGGTATCTCCTTGGCAGTATGCAGAGCTGGTGGTCCTTCTATCCAGTATAGCAATGAGATTTGGATCCAAGTGTCCCACAAAGGGGAACTTCAAGGTTGCTGTAGGTTGGTGGAGAGTCTCCAGGTGGCGGCAGGGTCCAACAGGAATATTCCAACAACCTGCCGCCAGTGCTGGAGGTTTAAATAGCCCGGTCTCCCATCCACGCCGAGCGCCACACACTGGAACGCACTTCCGCGTTCCAGCGTGGAGCGCAGACGTCCGCGTACCGGAAGTGACGTGGATGTCTTCTTGAATGGAGCGCAGCTGTCATTGCAGGTAAAGCTGCGCTCCTTGTACACAAATTAACGCTAATAGCGTTACAGTTGCTTAGCTGCTCCTAGTCAAATCCCAGTGTTAAATATCAGTGATTTTATTGATCAAAGCCCACACTTTACAGGCATAGAGCCCACATGGCTGCAGAACATACGGTTGATTATATATATATGTGGTTGTACACACTTACCCACGGTCCAGGCTAGAATCTCAGGCATCATTCACACACAGCCAGGAATGCTGCTGATTTTCATATTTCCCACCCACACATACCCTCTCCTCAGACACTTTACAGGCATAGAGACCAAATGGCTGCTGAACATACGTTTGATTATATATATATGTGGTTGTACTCTTGATGCTAATAAATACTGTGTTTATAAGATCTGACTGGAAGCATTACCTGGATCACATCCCGATCAGCATGTCAACAGAGAAGGTTATACAGCATTACTGCTGCTAGGTGACCAGCTGGGGGCTCAGCTCTCTATAACCAATAGTGCCAGCCTTCCCATGCATGCATCCATGCATGGGTCCTAATAGACTGCCGCCGCTGCCAAGGAGACAGACGCCAGACCAGCGCTGTCAATAGCAGGGACAGGACAGCTGGGGAACCCCACAGTGGCAGAACACCAGGGCCCGGTGGCAAGACAACCTTTGCAACTTTGAGAGTTCTCCCACTGCTTTGGACCCTTGTATTTTCTTGGTGTGCTGGTGACATATATCTTTTGTTTTCTGCCACCCTGGGGGGCCCCAGTATAGTAGGAAGGGAGCTCACTGCAGAACATGTGAAAGGGCCCGTTGTGGGATCATAGTAAAGGGCCCCAGGATATATATATATATATATTGTGAGGGGTTAGCTCGGTAGCGGGGTGTGTGACCCCTTGGTTGGTTTCACCACACACCTACTGCTGGGTAGACAGTGCTGGTCATACAGCACAAAACAATAGTCTTTTGATTTTTATCACACAGAAAAATCAATCCTCTCCTCACCTCCACCGAATACCTTCTGGCACTGCTCTCCTACTCACACAGCCTTAGGAGTGATGCAGCCAATCAGTGGTAATCCTCTGGGCTACTTTATAGAGGCCTTTAATTGCCTCACTCTGAACAGCTGGAGTCTTCCAACGGCCCTTAGCCTTCCTGGCCATATTTGAAGCCGACGCCCGATAACCATCTGTGTATCGACTAAACAAGGCAGAAATGTTCCGTCTGTGACAACACCCACATATTTACCTGACTTCCTGTCACAATATATATATATATATATATATATATATATATATATAATTGCATTTTATAGTTGGCCCCCCTAATTTTGTCCCTGTCCCCCCGTGTGCCCCCCCCCCTAAATATGAAAGCTGGAGACGCCACTGTTAGTCAGTAGTTTATTGTGCAGAAAGCACACTTTATAATGTTTTTTATTTTATTTTGAGCTATTAAATAGCTAAGTACTCCTGCTGCATGCACATGTGCTGACATAACTTGCTTGACAGAATGAGATGCTGCTCTTTCATTATCCAATTACAGACTGAGAGAGGGGAGTTGACCAAGCTATAATGCTTAACTGCAGCAGGGAAAAGAATAAGTCCTACAGCTGGATGTACAGCATACGTAAAAGGCTGTCATAACTGGGTTTGCATGAAAGGCTGGAGTTAGAATGATTGGAAAGTCCCCCCCCCCATTTAAAAATAACAAAAATTCTATACTTACCTATTCTGTGTAATGGTTTTGCATAGAGCAGCTTGAATCCTCCTCTTCTTGGGCCCTTCTTTAGCTCTCCTCGCCGCTCCCTCTTGATGAGTGCCCTCACAACAAGCAGCTTGCTATGGGGGCACGTGAGCCAAGCCACAGATTCAAGTGTCCATTCAGACACAGAGCCCCAGCTAGGCTCCACCCCCTCTCTCTTCTTATTGGCTCATTGACTTTGATAGACAGCAGCGTAAGCCAATGGCACTCTGCTGCTGTCTCAGTCAATAAGGAGGGTAGTCCCAGGCAGCCGAGACTCTTGTGTAACATCACTGGATAGAGATGGGCTCAAGTAAGTATTGGGGGGGCTAAGGGGGCTGCTGCACACAGAAGTTTTTTTTATCTTAATGCATCGAATGCGTTAAGATAAAAAAACCTTCTGCATTTACAATCACTTTAAGGTAGGGTTAAAATTTGTTTTTGTTTCAAAGCTATATGCTCTTACCTGACTGGAGAGGAAGGTTGGACAGAATGGGACCTTGATGGGGGGTTTGTGGGGAAGTGTCTCTGCCTCTGTGACGGTGATGGACCAGCTTTTTCAGCCTTCCTTCCCAATGGCTCCTGTAACACAGTTGCCATTTTTCAATTTTTCTCGACCACCTTCTCCCCCTTCTTCATCTCGGGACATGGTGTATGGGCATAGTAAAAAGATAGTTGATGACGATTTGTATTTTTGGGGGAATGTTTTCTTATATCTGGGATAGGTCAGAGAAGCTGGCAGGGTCTCATGGTCTTTGAAGGTAATGGATAGGTAAAGAATAATGGGTGTACCTTCCCTATTTAACACCTTCCCGCCCAGCCTATAGCAGAATGACAGCCAGGCGGTGGCTTTACTGTCCCGGGGGGCATGCAACTCGGCGATTGGTGATGAGCGGTGTCCCTCAGACATAGCATATCACCGAACAGGGTAAATAGCCTATGACTTAGGCTCTTTACCATGTGATCAGCTGTGTCTAATCACAGCCAATCACAAGTAAACAAATGCTGGTTATCAGCATTTCCTTTTACTGAGCATTGTCAGTCATTGTCCAAAGAAAGGAAATCTGATAACCGGCTTTACAGTTAGAGGGGACATTTACACTAATAATCAGGGCACTAATCATCAATGCCCTGATTATCAGTGCAGCATATCAGTGTCCATCAGTACAGCCTATCAATGCCCATTAGTGCAGCATATCAGTGCCCGTCAGTGCAGCTTATTAGTGCCCATAGGTGCTGCCTTATCAGTGCCCAGAAAGCTATATTTTGTGTGAAAAAAATGATACAAATTTAATTTGGGTACAGTTTTGCATGACCGCACAATTGTCATTTGGAGATTGACAGTGATGAAAGCTGAAAAAAAAGTTAGAGCAGTAACAGATAATTGGCTATTTAACCATTCTGATGTTGTGATGGCAAAACGCATCAGGGTGGGGCCATACCATCATTGACACTAGCACGCTTCGCCAACCGAGGGGACTAGCAGTGCAAGAGAAAGATAGTGTGCGGTAGGAGACACCTGTTGGACCTTGCTCTGGCACATTGACTGGATTCATTGAAAGCAAATTATTTTCTTTTTAAGTGTGTTTTATACGGTGGGCAGAATATTTTAATAAATTCAGTGAAACAGGATTTCACTATGGATTTGTGCCTTATTCCTTTTTTGGACAAGTCCATTAGTGTGTGATGCGCCTACTTGGATATCAGAACAGCCTTGTCCGTGGAGAGTCTGTTTTAATTACCATCCAGTGTTAAATGCTTTACACTTGCCGGGATCTGGTAAGTGTTCACTCTAGAGGGAGTGGTATCCACTCGTGGAGGTGTTGGTGACAGCAGTCATTTGGAGTAGATTGTATTCTGGATCTTTAAAGTCTCACCATGGTGTTTGTAAGTGAGAGATCTGACTTTTGCTATGCAAATACATGAGATTATCTCATCGTTTTCATTGTTTTTATGTCAAGTGGTGATTGTTCACTGATCTGAAGCATTGCTTTTTAGAGTTTTCATTTATACAGTTGTGATTACTGCTGATTGGTGGATGATATATGGCAGCAGCTTTAACCTAGCGGTTATTCGTTTTTTTAAATATATAATCTGTTTTATTTTTGTAAGGTTTTAGTGTTCACTAAGCACTCGATATAGGTGTCTAGGGCAGAGATGATTGTGTTAAAATGTATACAGTGTATATTACCGTATACCTGCCTGTATTTTTTTACATCTGTATCAAAAGTATTTTTATGGATTTTACAGGAATTAGAAAAATATTCTATCCTTGCAGTGGGTCTCTCCCCACTGCAAGGGCATTTTGCTCATCCTGTCTAGAGGGTACAGGTATTGCTACTTACACTATCCCCCTGCTCTGGCTAGCTCCAAAGCTGCCCTCTTGTCCCTGAAGTTTTGATCTCTAGGTGGTTATTTGTAATCATTAGATACAATGCAGGGCCTTGCATTGCATGTGGAACAGATAGGAGTGCAACCATGGCCAGTGGCTTAGAGAGGAGGCTACAGGGGACCAGTCGCACCACTGGAGGGACCTTGCTGGAGCATGGAGTAAGGTGGGTATTTAGAATGTGGCACCCCTAGACATAACAAGCCTTTAACCCCTGCAATGTGGAGAGGGCACTACCCGGGTACATGTTCTTCTAATTCCTGTTAGGCTTTAAAAGTGTAAATATAGCCAACACTACATTTATTTATTTTTTGGATAGAGTGGTGAGCTTGTATTGATGTCTGTGTCCCTTCTGGGAAGATCCCCCCTATTTGTACTTATGACTACTGTTACCAAGACAGAAAATCCAAATTTTACAGTTGTCCAGGAACAGAGGTGAAATATCTTGATCTGTGAACAACTTATGCCTCGTACACACAACCATTTTTCTCGTCTGGAAAACTGCCATGACAGCTTTTGGCTGGGAAACCTGGCCGTGTGTATGCTCCATGGCAGTTTTCCCGACAGGAAAACTGCCGGGAATCGCGGCAGGAAAAAATAGAACATTTTCCTGTCGTGATTCCAGCGTTTTTTTTCCCGGCAGATTCCCTATGGGAAACACTGCGGTCGAGCATACACACGGATGGGATTCCCGGCAAAAGCTCTCACCGAAGTTTTCCCGACGGGAAAACCTCTGGTGTGTACACGGGGAAAGTGACCGAGCAGGTTCTCGTTTTTCCCCCCAGGATTACCAGCAGACATTTTACCACCGGGAATCCAGATCGTGTGTACGGAGCATAAGAGCAGAATCCCCCTAACTTAGTAGAGATTTCTTCTCATGTCCTGTGCTGTTTCCTCAACAGGAAGTGAAAAAGAACGTTCCTTAATGGGAAAAAAATAACAGGAACATATAAACTGACCCTTTGCTACTCTAAAAACTGTAAAAAAAAAATTTTGGTATGCATACACTTTAAGCTTTGATCTAAGTTTTAATCATTGCATCCATAATTCTTCAGGCTTACTCATGTTGCGTTGAGAGTAACTGCAGCTTCTGGTGTCATGGGAATAGCTTTGGATTTACATGGCTCAGCAATTGTTGCTTCCAGAATATTAGATTACTGGCAACAAGGCCAACAGGGACTGTATAGTGTTATTTTATAACTCTTTAAAAAATGAACTTCATAAAGTGCAATTAAAAATCTTCAAACAGCAGTTGCATACCAATTAGAAAAAATATTTCATGTATTATACAAAATGCAATAGATACATGAACAGTTAGTTATAGAATGAGTCAATGGCTATTCCAAAATTTGTTTTTGTGGTATATTATGGGAAAATCAAGATTCCATTGCAACTGTATTGTATCAAACAGCACCATCTTTTAAGGTATTCAAGCAATGATAGTCTTGTGTTTGACATATCTACTACACCTAAATGATTCTGCCTTTGTGTGTGGGGGATGGGAGGAAAGCCTACCACAAGCATCTGTGAGAAAATGACTAATACATTTGTGCTCCGTTTTCATGAACAGATTATAAATGTGGAGATATAGGAAATGTGATCCACAAGCAATCTAGTCTCTGCTGTAGAAATGTGTAAGATATTAGAAACTTCATCCAATATAGAAACCTAACATACTGAATATAGTAGCATCAGCATAGGGTTGAAGTTATTAAAAAAAAATAATCTTCGGCAAGCGTACAGGCGTTGTGATATGGGGGTTGTTTAGCTCAGTTGTAGTTGCGATTCTGTGAGTCCTTGCCAGACTGAACTGTAGTTAGGGGCTTGCAGGTCCACTTTTATTAAACAAATTAAATTAAATTTCACAAAAATAGTTGCCCACGCAGGGGATTTACACAATTAAAACAGGTGATGAAAATGCCAAACCTGGCTTTCCCTTCAGCAGATCTGCTGCTCTTGTCAGGATCCTTAAGACCAACCTCTTCCAGCTCTCTGGGCTCTCTTTGTATTTAGTTCCAGCATCCAACTGCATGGGTCCCCTCCCCGGCTTCTCCATATGGGATCGTCTGACACCCCAGGCTCTTTCACCCCAGCAAGACTCACAGACTCCCTCCGGTCCTTGTATTTACCTAGTCACTTCAGGTCTCCCAGTCCTACAGACTCGCTCAGTTGTCCTTACTCTTCCAGTCCTGTGGGTAAGGAATCACTTCAACATAGAGTCTCTTAAGTGGATCAACACTAGTAATGGGAGTAAATCTATCCTCTGGATGGAGAAAACAACTGGCTCCTGACACGAGCCCTGAGTTTTCACCATCCCTCAATAATAACAAGTGTGCACCCCTGCACACTAGGGCTGGGGAAAAAATCGATTTGAATCTTGAATCGAGTTGGGAGGTGAAATCAGATTTTGATCAACTCGCTTTTTTTGATTTTTTCTTTCTCCATAGGACTGGAGCTCCGCAGATTAGGCCAAAGCTGCGGCCTCACCTAAAAAATCCTGCCAGCAGCTCGCCGCGATCTTGGAAAAAGGCCGCAAGCTCGGACGCGGCAGACTAGGCTGAAGCTGCGGCCTTGCAGCCTTTTCCCAGAATCGCGGCGAGCTGCGGGCAGGATTTTTTAGACGAGGCCACAGCTTCAGCCTAATCCCCTTCCTCTTCTCAGGATCGCGGCTTCGGCCTAGTCCGTGGCCTTTTCCCAGGATCATGGCGGACTAGGCCGAAGCCGTGGCCTCGCCTAAAAACTCCTGCCCGCAGCTCCTTAGGACCGGCCATCAGAGAAAAAAAACTTGATTTGAATCGTGAATCAAGTTTTTTTTTTTAAATCGCAGATTTTTTGGGGGGGGCCAAAATCGCCCAGCTCTACTGCACACTCACCCACCTTGTAGGTCTCCATTAAGACCTAGACATGGGATCGGAGCTATTTTCCCACCCAAATCTTTTTTGAAGTCTCTAAGCAACAGTGATTCAAGATTACCAAGCCTGAAGAACACTGCCTTTCCCACTCAAAAACAATATTCTGGAGCCCCCTCAAACTGTGACCTTCAGAAGCCTATATGCCTTTTGCTTATACTTACACAGTGGCAGAACTTAGCATTGTCACAACATATATACACTATCACACCAATATTTTCTTTAGTTTGTATACACACTAATGTCCTACTAGTATTTTTACCATTTCCTTAATTACAGCCACTGTAAGTCTGTAACCCTCCAGTAAGATCTGCACACAGGATTGAAGACATTTTCCCACCCAAATCTTTTTTGAAGCCTCTAAGCTCCAGTGATCCAAGATTACCAAGCCTAGAGAACACTGTCTTTTTTTCCACTCAAAAACAATATCCATTGTATAGAGATAACTGCATGAATAGGGGTTGTTCTAGTAAGTACGATAAAGTGTGGGCAAAGTGGCTGGACAAACCATATACAGCATCTAATGCCCATGGGGGCCACTATTCATAATATGGGTTTTTCCATACAAGAAATGTTTGGGGTCATTGGGGTAAGAGGGAATTAATGTTTACCCCCCCCTTTTTTTTTGCCTTTTCTTTTTTCCCCCTTTGGATCAATAATTGCTATATCGGATTTTGAAACCGTATTATTATATTTTAGGTTCATTGTGTATGATGTTTTGTTGTTTTTTGTTTATTTTTTTTTTTTTTTTTTTTTTTTTTTTTTATTTTTTTTTTTTTGTTTTTTTAAAGTGTATTTTGTGCGTGTGCTCGAGAGAGGAGCTGGACTGCAGGAGTTGGGAGTAGGCAGGCCTCCCCCAGAGGCAATCTGCCACCTTTCTCCATGCCCCGGGTGGCAATGGCGGGTGTGTGAGGGGGTCCTCCCACACAGCCCGCCCTACCTGCTCCGCTTTGAAGCCCAACGGGGCAGAGGGACTCCCTATAAGGGAGTGAGAGGATTAGCCCGCTCAACCAGCCCCATTAGTCCTTCGCCTCTCTTTAGAGACCGCATGGTCAATGTGCGTGTGTTAACCCAATTTAGAGTGCGTGTGTAGGTGTGGTGTTTTTTGTGGGAGGGGGGTGGGCGTACTAAGCACAGGCTTACCTTGCATAGCACACCCACCGGGAGCCGGGCTGAGACCACCAAACTCAATTCACATGAAGCCGAGACCGGGATCCGAACCTCTAGCTGCAGAGGTGAATGGCTTGTCAGCGCAGTGCCAATCGCGTTGAGCCACCGCAGCTCCTGGTTTTTTGTTTATTAAAGTGGAGGTCCGACTTAAATTTTTTTTATTAAAAGCCAGCAGCTACAAATACTGCAGCTGCTGACTTTTAATCAATGGACACTTACCTGTCCAGGGGGCCTGCGATGTTGGCAGCCATAGCCGAGCAATCGCTCGGCTCTCGGCTGCCCCTGCCGCCATCCTCGGTGAGGGAATCAGGAAGTGAAGTGTTGCGGCTTCACTTACCGGTTCCCAACTGCGCATGCGAGAGCCACGCTGCGCATCCTCACTGGTCCCCGATGTCTCCTGGGACTAGTGTGTTTCCCAGAAGACAGCGGGGGGTATAGGAAGGGGCGTGACTCCCACAGGAGTCTATGCCCGGAAGTGGGTGCAAATACCTGTATTATACAGGTATCTGCACCCCCCCTGCCCCCTAAAAGGTGCCAAATGTGACACCGGAGGGGGGGAAGGGTTCCAAAAAGTGGAGGTTCACTTTTTGTGTGGACCTCCACTTTAAGAAAAATGTAATAAAAAGGTTTATTAAAATTAAAATAACAATATCCGGAGCCCCTCAAACTGTGACCTTCAGAAGCCTATATGCCTTTTGCCTATACTTACACAGTGCCAGGGCTTAGCACTGTCAAAACACACACATATATTTATATATTTATATATACACTATCACACCAATCTGTCTTTAGTTTGTATACACACACTAATGTCCTACTAGTATTTTTTACCATTGCCATAATTACAGCCACTGTTCCACGTTGTTAGACTTATATCTTTTCATGTGACAACACTGAAGAAATGACACTTTGCTACAATGTAAAGTAGTGAGTGTACAGCTTGTATAACAGTGTAAATTTGCTGTCCCCTCAAAATAACTCAACACACAGCCATTAATGGCTAAGCCGCTGGCAACAAGTGAGTACACCCCTAAGTTAAAATGTCCAAATTGGGCCAAAAGTGTCAATATTTTCTGAGGCCACCTTTATTTTCCAGCACTGCCTTAACCCTCTTGGGCATGGAGTTCACCAGAGCTTCACAGGTTGCCACTGGATTGCTCTTCCACTCACCCATGATGACATCACAGAGCTGGTGGAAGTTAGAGAGCTTGCGCTCCTCCACCTTCCGTTTGAGGATGCCCCACAGATGCTCAATAGGGTTTAGGTCTGGAGACACGCTTGGCGCGTCCATCACCTTTACCCTCAGCTTCTTTAGCAAGGCAGTGGTCATCTTGGAGGTGTGTTTGGGGGTCATCATCATGTTGGAATACTACTCTGCGACCCAGTCTCCAAAGGGAGGGGGATCATGCTCTGGTTCAGTATGTCACAGTATATGTTGGCATTCATGGTTCCCTCAATTAACTGTAGCTCACCTGTGCTGGCAGCACTCATGCAGCCCCAGATCATGAAACTCCCACCACCATGCTTGACTGTAGGCAAGACACACTAGTCTTAGTACTCCTCGCCTGTACAACTCCACATACGCTTGACACCATCTGAACCAAATACGTTTATCTTGGTCTCATCAGACCACAGAACATGGTTCCAGTAATCCATGTCCTTAGTCTGCTTGTCTTTAGCAAACTGTTTGCCGGCTTTCTTGTGCATTATCTTTAAAAGAGGCTTCCTTCTGGGAAGACAGCCATGCAGACCAATTTGATGCAGTGTGCTGCGTATGGTCTGAGCAATGACAGGCTGACCCCCCACCCCGGTAACCTCTGCAGCAATGCTGGCAGCACTCATACATCAATTTCCCAAAGACAACCTCGGAATATGAAGCTGAGCATGTGCAATCAACTTTAATCGACCAGGCGAAGCTTGTTCTGAATGGAACATGTCCTGTTAAACTGCTGTATGGTCTTGGCCACCATGTTGCAGCTCAGTTTCAGGGTCTTGGCAATCTTCTTATAGCCTACAGTAGGTGAACGCGATATTGTGTCAATCTCGCTCCCTTTCTCGGCGAGATTGACCACCTACGAGCCCCATCGCGGGAGCCAGCGCCGAGCTGGCTTGCCGCGATGGAGACAGAGCCGTCATAGAAGCGACGGGAGATCCGACTTGGATTCCCGCCAATTCTACACGTGTGCGGCGTTTGTTATGAATCCTGAGGGGGAAGTCCCCGCCGGATTTTAAATAAAAATCCGGCATGGGTTCCCCCCTCAGGAGCATACCGGGCCCTTAGGTCTGTTATGGGTTGTAAGGAGAGCCCCCCTACGCCGAAAAAAACGGCGTAGGGGGTCCCCCTACAATCCATACCAGACCCGTATCCAAAGCACGCTACCCGGTCCGGCCAGGAAGGGAGTGGGGACGAGCGAGCGCCCCCCCCCTCCTGAGCCGTACCAGGCTGCATGCCCTCAACATGGGGGGTTGGGTGCTCTGGGGCAGGGGGGCGCACTGCGGCCCCCCCACCTCAGAGCATCCTGTCCCCATGTTGATGAGGACAGGGCCCCTTCCCGACAACCCTGGCCGTTGGTTGTCGGGGTATGCGGGCGGGAGGCTTATCGGAATCTGGGAGCCCCCTTTAATAAGGGGGCCCCCAGATACCGGCCCCCCACCCTAAGTGAATGGATATGGGGGTACATCGTCTGGTTCTCTTCCACCGCCGGGGGGGGTCGCTTTTAAAAAAGCCCCCACCCCCCGGCGGGTTTTCCTCCGGCGTCTTCGGCGGGGGGGCTTCTTCTTCCGCTATCCCGACGGGTCTTCTCCGCTATCCGGGGGGTCTTCTCAACTCTCCGGGGGTCTCCTTCTATGTTCGCCGCTCTCCGCTGTTGACTCTGCGCACCCCGGTTCTTCCTCTCGCTGTCCGGTGCCTTCTTCCGTGCTGTACGTCTTCTTCTCCTTCCGTGCTGTGAGTTCTTCTTCCGTGCTGTGACATCATGTTCTTCACTTCTCTCCTTCTCCCGATGTTGACACGTCGCCTTTCTTCGCTGAAATGACGTGTGCGCGGCTTGCATCGGACCTATATAGGCCTCACAGTCCCATCATGCTCTGTACCTACCCATGTGATACCTACCCCACGTGGGTAGGTATCACATGGGTAGGTACCAGAGCAATGAAGGGATTGTGAGGTACTATATAAATCCGATGCAAGCCACGCACTTGTCATTGCAGCGAGAAAAGGCAACGTTGTCACATCGGGAGAGAAGGGGCCCTGTCCTCATCACATGGGACAGGGTGCTCTGTGGTGGGGGGCCGCAGTGCGCCCCCCCTGCCCCAGAGCACCCAACCCCCCATGTTGAGGGCATGCAGCTGGTACGGCTCAGGAGGGGGGGGGGGGCGCTCGCTCGTCCCCACTCCCTTCCTGGCCGGCCGGGTAGAGTGCTTTGGATACGGGTCTGGTATGGATTGTAGGGGGACCCCCTACGCCGTTTTTTTCGGCGTAGGGGGGCTCTCCTTACAACCCATAACAGACCTAAGGGCCCGGTATGCTCCTGAGGGGGGAACCCATGCCGGATTTTTATTTAAAATCCGGCGGGGACTTCCCCCTCAGGATTCATAACAAACGCCGCACACGTGTAGAATTGGCGGGAATCCAAGTCGGATCTCCCGTCGCTTCTATGACGCGCTTGCTGGGATGTGCTGTCACTATTCCAGTGAGTGCGAGATGTCGGCGAGATCTCGGCACCATGTCGCCGAGAATCAGCGCGATGCTGTCGTGCTAAAAACACAATATCACAAACACCTACTGTATGCGAGGGGTCTCCATACCTTTCAAGCAAAGGGCCAGTTTACTGTCTTTGCGACTTCAGGGGGGCGGGATTCTGACCAATGAGGGTAGAAAATGCCCCAGGGCAGAGCATCACTGAGAATTAACATGGTCCCAGTTTTGGTGGGCAGTGGGAGGAGGAATAGTGCTCTATTATTGCTATTAGTGGAAGAAAGAGAGTCCCATTGTAGGTGTCATTGGGAGTGATAGTGCCTCATATCATTGGGAGCAATACTGCCCCTAGGGCCGGATAAAGGCTAGCAAAGGGCCACAGTTTGGAGACCCCTGGCCTATGCCAAGGTTCGCCATCACTGGCCTATGCCATCTTTATGTAAAGCAACAATTTATTTTAGATCCTCAGAGTTTTTTGCCATGAGGTACCATGTTGAACTTCCAGTGACCAGTATGAGAGAGTGAGAGCGATAACACCAAATTTAACACACCTGCTCTCCATTCACACCTGAGACCTTGTAACACTAACGAGTTACATGACTCCACAGAGGGAAAATGCTAAATTCAAACAATTTCACTAAGGGGTGTACACACTTTTGTTGCCAGCGGTTTAGACATTAATGGCTGTGTGTTGGGTTATTTTGAGGGGACAGTAAACTTACACTGTTATACAAGCTGTACACTCGCTACTTTATATTGTAGCAAAGTGTAATTTCTTCAGTGTTGTCACATAAAAAGATATAATAAAATATTTAGGGGTGTACTCACTTTTGTGAGATACTGTATTTTCTTTATTATAGACCTAAACAACAGAGGGGTCAGATTATATATACAGGAAAAACATCCAATCCCTTTAGTTTCTAGGCTAGTTAATCTAGACCAGGGTTTTCCAACGGCACCCTGTGGTGCTGCAAAGAGACCCCATGGGTGCCCCTGGAAAATAATGCAAAGCCCTGTACAGTCCGACTATGAAAGGGTTACTGTGTTAAGTTCTGTGAACAGAAAGGATGGAGATTGCATTCTGTTCCTCCTCTGGGCTTTCTTCTATGCTGTTATCTGTACTTCTGAGACCTCTGCTTTACCAGCCCCAAACTTAGGTGACCCCAGAAGTTTTATATTGGAAGATCCCCTCAGGGACGGGATTTTTTAAGTTACAAGTATAGCGCCCCCTTTACTTTTAGAAAGGGCACTACGCTAAAGTTAGAGAGAGATAAGTTGCTCTCATTCTTAATTGTGTTAAATTTGGCTGTCGCCAAATCCTGAATTATCCTGTGGGTCAGTCTGTGCATCCAGAGATATGGTCTCATCTCTGGACGGCAGATGGCGCCAGAGGGATCCGGGCGGAGCCACTTCCTCCCAGCAGCCAATGAGAGGAGTTGGGGCCTCGCTGTGCATGCTGGGAGGGGTTATTTTCTGTGGCGGAGGCCATTGTTCTGGGTTCTTCACGGGTTCCTGGTTCCAGGTGCGGCACCCCACCTTTAGGGTGTACGCACATTGCGGGGCCCCAACACTATGGCCTACCTGGCCTGGGGTCGTGCGCTACGCAGAGTTCCTGACTCTGGGCCCACCTGGCCTGGAGCAACTGATGCCACAAAGGGGCCCCAGTGACTTGCTGGGTCCCCACTTCTACTGAGGAGATCCTAGGCTGTATGCCATTCGGTGGGGGATCAGCTTGAGGAGAACCCGGAGGCAGGTTATCCAAAAGGGCTTGAATGAACCATCGGGGATCTGGTGACCGGACATTGACAGGTACACTTGCACTGTCAACCGATGACCTAATGTAATTTACTGGGAGGATTCGCTCTGCTGTTCAAAGTAAATCTTGCACTAGGGCCTGTGGCAGAGGCCCCAATATTCAATCAGAGCCAAGTCTGTGGCAGAGACTTGTTCCTCCAGCAACCTAAAGTGACGCTTCAGCTGCTAGGCCTGTGGCAGGGGTCCTGTCCGGAGGCACTTCGCCCACTCTGGCTGGAGTGGCGACGTATTGATGCAGCTACAGAATAGCAGGTTGCTTTTCTTTATCCAAAGCCTGATACCGCAAAGTTCCTTTATTTCATCACCTTTTCTGTCTACCTCAAGTTGATGTTGGTCGTGTTGACCAAGGAAATAAAGCATTCAGAAAACCTTAATTTACCGATTGGACATTCAATTACTGCTCTACTCACTACCTTTACCCCTAGACATCACATAGAGGTAACTTAATACGCCGATCCCAAAACAATCAGCGGCTCCTGAGGGGGTAGCGCTACACAAGTATTTCTGTCACATTAGTGGGTCTCCACCACTGTCAGGTACCCCAGGTAGCACCAACACCATGCCTCTGTTTTTTATATCAATTAAAATACCCCCTTTGTGGAGCTCTTTTAGGGGGAGCAGCAACCTTCTCTCTCCATTTTTTTTATTTTGTCCTAAGCGCTGTATTTTCCTGTTTGTATTAGGTGACCCCAGGTCAGTTTCCTCCCTCATTGATCTCTACCACAGGCTTACCTTCCCTTTATATAAGGGCAACGGCTCCTCAAGTTAAGTAGTGGCAAGCTCACTCAGAGTTGCAGGCTCCTCCGGTCCAGCAGCCATAGGCTGAATCACAGGCACCCGTTTCACTGGGCACCGTTGCTCTGGACGGTGCCCAGAGCAAAGCATCCCTGGTGCACCAACCTCTCACCCAAGTCAGTCAAATAGTCTTGCGCCTCAGCCAGCTGGTCCAAGCACCCTAATGCAGTGGGACTTCCTATCCCCAGTATCACTTGGTGCCTAAAATACTGGAAATGCACCATATAGATGCTCTCACTCCACTACTGTCTCTCTCGTTTAGGCAGTCACTCCCCTCTGCAAGTAGCACTGTGGCTCTGCTTTTCTTTACTGGCTCTTTACCTCTCTGGTGCCAAAGGTTTCTCCCAGCCAGGCAGTCTCCTCCCACGCTAGGTGTTAACACCTCGTTGCCCCCAGAAAATGCACCCTTTACTGACCACAATCTTCTTGGGTAAACTATGCTTTCCACAGCAAATAAACACTACAATGACCTTCTCCTGTTGCATATACACCAAACAGTCTATGGAAGCACCCCAATGCTCAGTCTTCTGTCAGTTGCTACTGGCAATGGCAACATGCACCACAGGGATATCCTGGATGAGCCCTCACATGTAGCAATCACCCCAGAGGGGCTGCTGGAAATAAACCGGTTTCTTCCAAAGTAGTACAGAGACTGCCAGTCAGAGAAGCTCATTCTCATGCACACCCACAATTTATGCTCAGTTTAGGATCTTTTTAGTATCTATTGCTGAGGAGGTGTTTAGAGTCACAAGATTTTCCAAAATGATCAGTAACAAGAAGGAGGAAAAAATTCTCTCAAATCTCTTAATAGCAGTGTAGCGCCTGATTACTTCAAAGTACCGGTTCTATTTAAATTTAGAGGGAGATCAGAGTGTAGTTAAACTCTGATCTGGTTAAAATTTTCAAATTGTGTCTCTGTCTCTGTGCCTGTGCTGTGGGCTCATTCTGTTGTGCTGGGGTGTTCTTCCCACCCCAGTGCAGTAGATGGCAGCAGTGGAGTCAAGGTTTGGGTGCTTTTCCCCAGCAGCCAATCAGGAGGGTTGAGCCTCGCTGTGCATGCTGGGGGAGGGTATTTATAGGGCAGACACCAATGAGTCTGTGTCTTCTTCTTCAAGTGCGGCATCCACCTTTAGGGTGTCTGCACCACGGCGCCCCGGCGTTATGGCCTACCTGGCCGGGGCGTGCATGCCACAGGGTGTGGAAAAAAGTTTGGGAGTAACTGCGCTAATATGATAAAAAATTAGTAAATGAATGTTCCTAAATAGTGCTCATGTGAATACAAATAAAGCTGCACCTTACTGTAAATAGTGGAACAGTGGTAACATAGGAAAAAAACAAGATGCGCTAAACAATTAAATAAGATAAATAAGTACACCCAGAGATCATGTCACAAATGAATGTCCATGAATAAGGGGAAAAAACAGGAAAATGAGAAGACCAAAGTCCTTAGAGGGACAACGTAGCTCCTATTCACCAGTGCAGTGAAAAAAGGAAGAAAAAACAAAAAGGCCACAGATAGCAATCCGAAACTTGAAGTGATAGTCCAATAAACAGTGATCCTCCACCAAAGGCAATTGAATCCGCTTACCAGATTTCCAGCGGTCTCTTAATTAAAAGAAGACCCCAGAAAGCATGTAGGTAATAACTGTTGAAGTTGGAGTGTAGATGGGCCGAGCTGGATGCCAATCCCCGTCTCATTCCAGTGTATAAAAAGCTTGATTACCAGGTACCATGGAAAACACATAAAGGGCCGCAATAGTGTAAAACCATAGATAAAATTTTATTAAAAAAGTCAAAAACACACTTACATTGTAGCAGTGTTAAAAGGCATGTCTGTTTGGAGCTCCGGCCGGAAGCAAACCAAAATGACCCGTCCAAAAGGTTTGGAAGTAGTGCAGGTAAACGGGGGGTGATCCGATGCAGCACACATTCCGCGGAACAAATGTACAATATTTTGAAATAAACAATTTTTGCTACCATTTAACATTTAGAACCCAATCTAAAGAACATTTCAACCTCACTGGCTTCAGTAGTAAGCACTGGGATAGGAAAACCCCAAGGGCCACAGGACTGGGGATTTTGTAATCAGATTGTGGAAAAAACACCTGAAAAAAGCCACCTTAAATCCATGTTGTTAAGCATATCATGCTCATCTTTAGGAAATCCTTGGAGGCAAACCTGCAGGATAACCGAAGATGGACAGCTCCGGAGCGGTTAATAAATTGGGGCCATAGTATATATATAAACATTTCCAGATTTCCATGAGACCTGAGCCCAGAAGTCAGAACTACAATACAAGAGTGCCAACCTCTTAGTAGCCATGCTGCTTTTAACACTTTAAATCTTCAGTTTCCAGGTAATTTTTAATTGTGACTATCTGGAATAGACTGCCTAATTCAAGATAATACCAGTATATATACCAGGGTTATAAAACAAGTAGAATTTTGAAAGAACATGTGAAATATCATAAGTGATTCAGAGTTTTTTTTTTTACATCATTGACATGGCAGTAACTCGTATTTGAAGTGGAGCTATGTAATGCAGCATTCAATATCTCCATAGTTCAATTTTCTTGGCCTTTATCAGTACTGAACTGATGTTAAAGAACATTTCCGAAGCTTAACAAGCCTGGTGTAGTGTACATAGCTTCTTAAGACCTTAAAGATAGGCTTGTAACTGACCTCTAAATACTTCACATTTCCTGTGACATTTCTGCCCACATTTCCACTCCATATCATAAAGATTACATCTAGAAAAATGGAGTATTGTGAACAGGTTATTGTTTAGCACTGAAATATATGAATAGAAAGCAATCAACTCAATTACTATTATTACCTGTTGGGGGCCTGTTCTTGTTTCAAGAATGTACTGTAGAAATAATCAAAGATTAGCAGCGTTTGAATAGGTAAATCAGAAAAAAAAACTGTACTTGGTTATTAACTTAACTATAGCTTCCAAAAAATCCTTATTCACCCATATTATTGTAAAAAACAAGTCAATGATTAAGATAGATGAATAAGGTATTTTGGAAGTTCTAGTACTGCAATAGCATAAAAAGATATCTGGAAATGTTCCTATATATATATATATATATATATATATATATATATATATATATATATATATATATATACTATGGCCCCGATTTAATAACCCCTCCGGAGCTGTCCATCTTGGGTTATCCTGCAGGTTTGCCTTCAAGGATTTCCTAAAGATGACCATGATATGCACATATGTGCAAACTGTGTGTCAGAGAATTCCTGTGAGACACATAGGTGTGCCACAAGTGCATAGTCTTTGCCACAGAATGGTGAACCCCTTTTAACCCCTTAGTGCCAGATGACCACTATGTGGAAGTTTTAAAAAACTTAGTGTTGAAGGATTTGGAACAAATTACTCCAAAAGAGGGGTGAATCCAAGACATTTTAGAGAGGGGATTGAATCTCTGGAAACAAGAAAATAAATTATAGTGAGACCTGCTGATAAAGGAGGAGGGGTGGCGATCCTCGATAAATCATCAACAGATGACAGAAATGCTGTCTGATGAATGTACACATAAAAACCTGTTAAAAGACTCCACTCTGACCTATAAAGATCAGCTAAATCTGCTGATAGATTATGGGTATAGGACACTTGTATTAAAGGGTCACTAAAGGAAAAACATTTTTTTTCTGAAATGACTGTTTATTGGGTATAGAGACATAAAAGTTAACTGATTCCCTTTAAAAATTATTAAAAATTGAATTTAATCTATCATATAATGTGCCTCTAGTTTCACTTTCGGTTTTAAAGGTACATACATGAAGTTCCGGGTGAGAGGTGAGTCGGGAAGACTCACAGAACAAAACAAAACAAATCCAGGGCAGTGTTTTGTTTTTAAAATGAATCTGATTGGTTCTGAGGAGTTTTAGACACACAGTAATGACAGCTTAGACCACCGTGAAAATCTCCCAGTACCATGGTTATAAGGAAACAGGAAACCAGGAAGTGTGGAGATCACAGCAGAATTACAGCTACTTCAAAGCAAAAACGAACAATGAGGACATGAAACCAGTACTGCAGTAAGGTAAAGGAAGCTATTTAGCTAAAAAAAAAGTGACCCTTTAAACAAAAAAGAGAAAAAATACTTGGTCCCTAGTGTATGTGCAATTCCTATAATTTACACCTTGCCAAAAGCGCATACAATGCATTGTTAATGAGTTGGGTCAGTTACAGCGAGATTAGGGGAATAGCTTGACAAGTTCCTACAGCCTAGTGTTTTGAAAACTCAAGCGTAGTTAAAAAACGCCAAGGATTTATTACTGGCCTTGAAATACAATAGATTGCATGCCAAAAATTCTACATATTTAGTGACAGCAGATGTGTCGTCGCTGTATATGATTATACAGCATGAAAACGCTTTACTGGCACTGAATTGGGCATTTAGTCAGAGGAAAAATCTACCCTATACGCAAAAAAGTACAGACAGCGTTCGATTTTTGTTTATCACACAATTATTTTTGGTACCAAAGTGTTTTTATAAAACGGTGTTACGATGGGTGCCAAATTGGCTGCCAGTTTTGTCAATATTTTTATGGCAGAGTGGGAGGATAGATATGTTTTTTAGCTAATCTAGACCAGAGCTACATTTATTTCTACAGGAGGTTCATTGATGATTTGCTATTCATTTGGGAGGGATCTGAACAATCACTCCATCATTTTTATGCATCACCTTAACAATAAAAATAATGGGCCAGATCCACAAAAACCTGACGTAACTTAAAAAATCCAATTTAAGTTACACTGGCTTAAAGTTTCTACCTAAGTGCCTGATCCACAAAGCACTTATCTAGAAATTTCAGGGCTGTGTAACTAAAATTCCCGCCGGCGCAAGGCGTTCCTATTCAAATGGGCGAGTCCCATTTAAATGAGGCGCGCTCCCGCGCCGGCCGTACTGCGCATGCGCGTCGGCCGTACTGCGCATGCGCGAAGTTACGTTACGCCGAGTTTTGAGGATCGCGACGGCTTAAAGTTGCGTCGGGGAAAAAAAAAATGACAGCGGCATGCATTCATTCCGGGAGAACTCCATGCCAATTTTCAAAGAAAAAACCGGCATGGGTTCCCCCCCCAGGAGCATACCAGGTCCTTAGGTCTGGCATGGGTTGTAAGGAGACCCCCCCACGCCGAAAAATTGACGTAGGGGGTCCCCCTACAATCCATACCAGACCCGTATCCAAAGCACGGTACCCGGCCGGCCAGGAAGGGAGTGGGGACGAGCGAGCGCCCCCCCCCCCTCCTGAGCCGTGCCAGGCCACGTGCCCTCAACATGGGGGGGTTGGGTGCTCTGGGGCAGGGGGGGCGCACTGCGGGCCCCCCCACCCCAGAGCACCCTGTCCCCATGTTGATGAGGACAGGACCCTCTTCCCGACAACCCTTGCCATTGGTTGTCGGGGTCTGCGGGCGGAGGCTTATCGGAATCTGGGAGTCCCCTTTAATAAGGGGGCCCCCAGATACCGGCCCCCCACCCTAAGTGAATGATATGGGGTACATCGTACCCCTATCCATTCACCTGGAGGCAAAAAGTAAAAGTTAATAAACACACAACACAAGGCTTTTTAAAATATTTTATTATTCTGCTCCGGATGCCCCCCCTGTCTTCGTTATTAGCTCAATTACCAGGGGGGGCTTCTTCTTTCCGCTCTCCGGGGGTCTTCTTCCACTCTCCGGGGGTCTTTCCGCTCTCCGGGGGGGCTTCTCCGACTCCGGGGGGCTTCTCCGGACTCCCGGGGGGGCTTCTTCCATCTTCTCCCCTCTTCCGCTCTTGACTCGGCGAACCCCGGTTCTTCTGCAGCTCTCCGGTGCCTTCTTCTTCAGCGCTTTCTGCCTGCTATGTTTGTGTGTTAGCTCGATTTCAAACAGGCAGCCGGCGCGGTCTTCTGTGACGTCAGGGTCTTCTGGTCTTCTGTTCTTCCGATGTTGTCTCGTCGCCTGTTGTCGCTGTAATGATGGAAGCGCGCCTTGCATCCCATTTATATAGGCATCACCGTCCCATCATGCTCCGGTAGGTACCCACGTGGTGGGTGCACGTGGGTAGGCACCCACCACGTTGGGTACCTACCGGAGCATGATGGGACGGTGATGCCTATATAAATGGGATGCAAGGCGCGCTTCCATCATTACAGCGACAACAGGCGACGAGACAACATCGGAAGAACAGAAGACCCAGAAGATCCTGACGCCACAGAAGACCGCGCCGGCTGCCTGTTTGAAATCGAGCTAACACACAAACATAGCAGGTAGCCAGCGCTGAAGAAGAAGGCACCGGAGAGCTGCAGAAGAACCGGGGTTCGCCGAGTCAAGAGCGGAAGAGGGGAGAAGATGGAAGAAGCCCCCCGGAGAGCGGAAGAAGAAGCCCCCCCTGGTAATTGAGCTAATAACGAAGACAGGGGGGGCGTCCGGAGCAGAATAATAAAATATTTTAAAAGCCTTGTGTTTGTGTGTTTATTAACTTTTACTTTTTGCCTCCAGGGTGAATGGGTAGGGGTAGCGATGTACCCCATATCCATTCACTTAGGGTGGGGGGCCGGTATCTGGGGGCCCCCTTATTAAAGGGACTCCCAGATTCCGATAAGCCTCCGCCCGCAGACCCCGACAACCAATGGCAAGGTGTTGTCGGGAAGAGGTCCTGTCCTCATCACCATGGGGACAGTGGTGCTCTGGGGGTGGGGGGGGCCCGCAGTGCGCCCAGCTGCCCCAGAGCACCCAACCCCCCCATGTTGAGGGCACGCGGCCTGGCACGGCTCAGGAGGGGGGGGGGGGCGCTCGCTCGTCCCCACTCCCTTCCTGGCCGGCCGGGTACCGTGCTTTGGATACGGGTCTGGTATGGATTGTAGGGGGACCCCTACGTCAATTTTTCGGCTAGGGGGGGTCCCCTTACAACCCATACCAGACCTAAGGGCCTGGTATGCTCCTGGGGGGGAACCCATGCGGTTTTGTTTTTTACAAATTGACGTGGAGTTCTCCCTCGGGAAAGCATACCAAATGCCGTCGCTGCAATGGGCCTTTACAAGGTGTGACTAACTTTACACTTTGTAAAACGAGCCCTAATTTTACACTTGCAAAATAACACTTACGGCGCAAAAAAGAAGCTAGAAAGCTTTGTGGATCGCCTTAAGTGCTAATTTGCATACTAGCAACGGCATTTCGACTCGAAATGCCCCCAGCGGCGGATGCGGTACTGCATCCTAAAATTAGGCAGTGTAAATCAATTACACATGCCGGATCTTCTGTGTAACTTTGGAAAAAGCCTTTTGAGGATCGTTTCCAAAGTTACACACAGACTGAACAGCACTTAAGTCGGAGTATCTCTTTTGAGGATCTGGCCCAAGAATATCAAAGTCAACTACCAATTCAGTGCCATTAACATAACTTTTTGGATTTGACTATTTTTAGGGAGGATGATTTTTTGGCCACAAAGGTTTATTTAAAATCTATGGAAATAGAAATAGTTATCTGTCGATTAGGAGTGGGCATCATCCCACTTGGCTGCAGAATATTCAGTGAGGCCAGCGATTTCATAGTACAGTCAGAATGTATTAAGAAAAAAAATGTACAAAAAGGGTACTCTGATGCACAATTAGATTGTGAGATTCAGAAAATGCTTACCATCCCTAGAGGCCAGTGCTTGGAGAGTAGTGTTGCAAAAGTTGGTGTGAAGATGATAAACAATGGTGTTTCATTTCAGACTTCAACTACCAATATCGAGAGGTTGAAAACATATTCTCCAGACATTGGCATATCTTGAAGATGGATAGACTACTTAACCACTTCCCTACCCGCCCATTGTCATATGACGTCCACAGATGGGATCTCCCATCCTGGGTGGAGGTCATCTAGGGGGGTGCACGCGCCGCCAACAGCATCAGGGGTGACCTGCTGTGCGTGCCCGGCGGCCGCAATGTCGCTGGGCACCCATGATTGCCAACAATCACGGCAGGACCGTGGATCTGTGTGTGTATCCCCTATTTTGTAGAAGCTATAACTTTTGCGCAAACCAATCAATATACGCTTATTGCGATTTTTACCAAAAAAATGTAAAAGAATCCGTATCGGCCTAAACTGAGGATTTTTTTTTTTTTTTTATAGATTTTTTGGGGGATATTTGTTATAGCAAAAAGTAAAAAATATTGAATTTTTTTCAAAATTGTTGCTCTATTTTTGTTTATAACGCATAAAATAAAAACCGCAGAGGTGATCAAATACCACTAAATGAAAGCTCTATTTGTGGGAAAAAAAGGACGTCAATTTTGTTTGGGAGCAACGTTGCAGGACCGCACAATTGTCAGTTAAAGCGACACAGTGCCGAATCGCAAAAAGGGCTCAGGTAAGGAAGGGGGTAAATTCTTCCGGGGCTGAAGTGGTTAAACCTGTATTGCCTAAAAAGCCATTGTTTATTTAAATAAAGGCCACACGTTTTGGGGACAATGTAGTTCAAACGATCACTGATCCTCCACCCAGACTAAAGTTTCTTGGCCTGGCCAAAAAGGTTTTGCGGCTTGTGTGAAATGTAAAGTGTGTCATCATACAAAGAATAATGGTAAGAGACGCTCTGTTTTTCATTCCAACCAAACTGGTCCTGAGTATGGGATCAATGACCTCATAACCTGCGAAACTACTCATGTCGTATATGGATTAGTCTGCAGAAGAACTCTTAAAGTTAGAGTTGGGGGAACATGTGACCAATATCATTAAAGGTACAGATATTATCGTGTTTCTGAGCATTATAGGCGTTGTACCATTATTAATTGTTTTTGATTTATGGCGCAGAACTGTTTATTGCTCATAATAAACAGTTGTTAGGTCTTGACCCAAGGTAACCATGGTTGCCATGCTTTTTTGAATTTGTCTAGCCTCATCATCAGAGCATATGGCTAGTGAATTTTTAAGATATTTTTTGATTGTTCTCGCATCAAAAGATATTTTTTCCAGGCTTCCCTGCCTTGTCCAAGATGTGTATAGTAAAGTGGATGAACGGCAACCAAATCATCAACAAGGCAGATTTTTATTTATCTATTAGTTATACACATACAGATTGCATGACACCCCTTAATACTAAATGTGTAAACCATAAAAAAAATTATGAAGACTAAAAAAAGTCCATAAACATATAACATATGTCTGCATTTCAGTCAGTTTAAAGGTTTTCAAGGACCTTCAAATAAGCCAATAGATGTTTATGCACTTCTTTTTGCTTTGTAAAGTTCATAGGGCATCATTGTCAGACATTGCTTTGATGATTGGGTAAAGTACACTCTAATTAGCAGTGACTGATTGTGAATTAGTATGCACATGCATGAATAAGTCTGCCATATCATATTTACTGTACGTGTATCTGATAATATTGGTTGCAGAATAGAGCATGCTAGAAAGTAAAAAAATAAATAAAAAAAAACCTAACCTTTCACCACGCTAATAAAAAAATGCTATATTTTAGGCATTAACATTAAGCTGTGGGATGTTATCTGAGAAGAGTTTCCATTTATTAAAGTTACTGTACATGTCAAATAAAATAACCTTTAGGGGATAAACAACACAGCACAGCCGTAGAACATAGCCTAGAACTCGTCTGTTGGTAATGCTAAAAGATCCACTCAAGGCTTCTGGCTGACCCTCACTTACAGAAAGCCTGATGTACACATTTCCAGTATTAACACATGTTAGCTACCAATCAGATTCAAACCTGCCTTGGACATTTAAATGTGACTGGTAATACAGTAGGCAGAGAAAGCAAAAAAGCACTCCCACTGCCCTTCTACTCATCTTGTAAAGATGTGAGTGCTTAACCTCCCTGGCGGTATGATTCTGTCAGAAAAAACATGCTAAAAGCGGTACCATTATTTGCAAGGAAATTTGGCGTTTTATATTGTAGGTCTGTAATTTTTAGAAATAACTCACTTAAATCTGACCAAACAAGATTCTAATAGGCATCCCAGGTATGACATTTTTTTAAAAACAAAATTATAAATTATAATATAATAAATAATTATAAATAATTATAACAAATAATAATATAATTATAATAAAAATTATTCAATAATGTAATCAAATCAAAATCACTGAAATTTGCTCAGTTGCAGAATTGTTGCTGTCATTATTTTTTTTTTTTTATGACGAATTTCCCCACAAATCGCTATCGCACAATTCTGCAAGTGATTATAATTTATTATCGCTGTTTTTTAGCTGATCTAAAACTATTTTTGACATAAAGGGACACTTTTGGTTGCTATGGACAATCTACAGTTTGCAGGGAGAAAGAAACGTTTTTATTATATAAAATGACATGCATGACACAGGACAGACCACTAGGGACAAGGGGGGTGTGTTTTTTTTACATACAGTACTGTAATCTATAAGATTACAGTATACTGTATGTAATGTGTTTGTTTACTTTTTTGAATTTGGCGCCGTTCTCCGTCCCCGTGCGTCGTAACGTCGCAGGGAACGGAGATCGGCGTCACACGGAGGCACTGTGTGAATCGAGCGAGGTCCCACTCGCTCACACAGCGCGGTGGCATCGCTGGATCCAGGGACAAGGTAAGTAACTTGTGCCTGTGGATCTAGCGAGGCAAGCCCGAGTCTGACTCAGGGTTTCCGCTCGCAGCAGGAAAATCTAACCCCGAGTCAGACTCGGGAAGACCGCCAGGCAGGTTAAAGCAACATTGTCCCAAAGAAACGTCTATCAACATTATATCTGTAAAGTCAAAAGCATATACAAAACTCTCCTTCTGCCCACACACCACTCTTATCCTGAGAAATCCTTCTCTAAAATCTTCCTCAGGTACCAAACACTCCCAGAAGTGTTAATCTCCTGGACCTCTATGTCATTACTGTGTCCTTGTGGCTCTCAATCTCAGCTGTCAATGATAGCACAGGTACCCAATCATGATAGAAAAACAGTCAAAGTAGATACCAATCATGTGATCAAAATGTTAGCCATGAACGCATGCAGACTGGAGACTTATTTGACAAAATAAGGTTGCAGATGAACACTGTTACTTTTAGGCAATATAATTTATTTAATACTGTAATTGTTGGTTACAATAATGGAACAAAGAAAATAAAAATAGAAAACAAAGTTAAAACATATTTTTACATTTGCACATTTGTCCAAAAAGATGGGTTTTAATAAAAAGAAAACTTGTGCTTCAAGTCAACCAATGCATATTGATTCTACTGATTTAAAATGCTTAGGGAATACAGAGAATTTAGATAAAGATAAGCTGAGTAAACCACATGACTTTAGCACAGATGCAAAGTTTCCTGGATGTTGTTAGCAATTCACTAAATGCTTTCACTTATTGACTGGAATTGCTATTTACCTGCATTGATTTGAATCATTTAAACTGATGCCTAAAATACTCTTGGCACAGTATTTGTAAATATGAAGTGTTTAATTATCACATTTTAGTTTAACATCAATAGGAATTCATATATGATTTGAAGGTAACGTCAATAAAATAAATATCAGCATTTAAACATGTATTTAATATAAGCCTCATAAGACATAAAACATGTTTATATTAAATGCTTGCTAGCCTTTGGTATGGTTAATTCCACAAAGAATGAATCAGAACCTATATACTATGCTATTAACCTGTATATAGTCTATAACATGGACTATATTTTTGCATTTTTTCCTATGCATTTATTAAATTGCATTCTCTTCTGAATGCAGTTCACATAAGAAATTGCCTGAAATGGTTTCATAAATATGGAAATGCATTTCCCTTCAGACTTCCCTTTTCATGGACTGTTCATGAGAACTCTATTGCACAGCAACAATTCTGTCTCGCTGATATTCAGCATCGACCCACATCCAGAGTGCTCCTTGGGTATTTTATATGAAAGATATGCACTTCTCTGGCATGTTCATACACAAGGTGGTGGCTTATCTTGGTTCAGTTAGGGGAGAAATAAGTAGGCCAATATTTTGTCCATTTAATCTCCTGAGTACGCACATTACATATTCTTGAGTTCTGTTTTAAACTCATTGCTGTTTATGGATTATTTTTAAAAGGAAGGATGCATCTATCAGACATATACCATCCCTGCATATTGTAAGAGAAAGTACTAGGAAAACCAATTGGCTAGGAGGAAATGCTGGGGTAAGAAAGAACAATTATGCCACTGCTTTAATTACCGTATAGAGGAAGCAACTTCCTTTAAAGAGCTCTTTTGTAAACCTTGGAGAATGAAGAGTGCACCACTATGTGGTGGCAGCTTTGGCAAGAAAGAACCATTGTTTTTTTTTTTTTAATCTGCTTCCAAAAATAATTTCCCTCTTTTTTGTAATCAGAGCTGATTGTGTCTTTCTGGTGCTGGAAGAGCAATAAAACTGGTAAAACCTGAATGGCTGAATGGACTCTCACTACATGTACCAATAGAAATCTCACTCAAGGCTGTGGAAAGAAAGGCTGCTTCCATCACAAAATGTAGGATGTACTTTTTTACTGTACCATTGGAAGAACTTCATCAAACCTTGAATTAATAATACTCTCAATTCATAGAGTATCAGAACAAAATAATGAAAAACATCAACGGAAACAGCAAAGTTTAGAAATGAAAATGTATAATAGCAAAACTACCAGCGTTTAACAGAGATTTAAAACTGTGCTATTGCTTTTTATTATAATATAAACCTTTAAAGTTCTTATTAGCTTTGGGCTCTGACCCTACCTGGTCACTGAATGACTCTATATATTGACGCTCCTCAGCAAACCCTCCTTCACTTATATCTTATGGAGTATGTCGCTCCCCCCGATATTTCCACTCTTGCCCACCAAGCTGTAATGAGAGGGCATTCTGTCTAACTGGCTTTCTCGCTAAAGAAGGAACACACTGCACATCTCTGGGCTCCAGAACATATCAATTATAATCTTCTACTCGCAGGCAGACAAACAAGACTTTCTCTTAGTGACCCTTTAAGGCAAGTGGATTTGATGTGAAAACCGTCTGACCCTCTTGTATTGGAGCTACAAGAGCTGTATACCATATGGTAGGCCACAATCCCCTCACACAGCAGCGAACGGGTGCTTACTTGATGATACCCTGGAAGCAAGAGGGCTTGGGCCTGGTCTGCAGATCCCTTTATAGCCTCTCCCATGATTCTCCCCCTGGAGCAGATGGCTTGCTTAGAGGTGTAGTTCATGGATAGTGCTGCAGTTCAAGGATGTATGTTCAGGAGACTACAGTTACCACAATGCTCTCTTCTTGGCTCTGGAGTATGATCCATGTAATGGATCATGATATCCAAGCCCAGCACTAGGGGAATACAGAGACAGTCTAGGAATTAGAGGGCAAGTCTGCAGTGTCAAATAACTGTAGCTCCCTCTCAGCTACATACTGTAGATACTAAGGGCCAGATTCACATACAATTGAGTTACGCTGCGGCGGCGTAACGTATCCCATTTACGTTATACCGCCGCAAGTTTACACCGTAAGTGCTTGATTCACAAAGCACTTACCTGTAAACTTGCGGCGGCGTAGCATAAATCCGCCCGGCGCAAGCCCGCCTAATTCAAATGGGGCGGGGACCATTTAAATTAGGCGCGTTCCCGCGCCAAACGTACTGCGCATGCTCCATCCCTAAAAAATTTCGACGTGCATTGCGCTAAATGACGTTGCAAGGACGTCATTGGTTTCGACGTAAACGTAAATGGCGTCCAGCGCCATTCACGACGACATTACGCAAACGACGTGAAATTTAAAAATTTGACGCGGGAATGACGGCCATACTTAACATTGATTAAACCACCTAGAGGGCATGCTTAGTTTTACGCGACGCATCACTACGAAAACGACGTAAATTTAGATAGACGGGCAAAGCGGACGTTCGTGAATCGGCGTAACTAGTCATTTGCATATTCTATGCCGACCGCAATGGAATCGCCACCTAGTGGCCGGCCTAGAATTGCAGCCTAAGATCCGACGGTGTAACACAGTTACACTTATCGGATCTTAGGGCTATCTATGCGTAACCCGATTCTATGAATCAGGCGCATAGATACGACAATCGTATCTCAGAGATACGACGGCGTATCAGGAGATACGCTGTCGTATCTCTTTTGTGAATCTGGCCCTAAAATTCTTGCCAAGATCTTGGCAAACAGACTAAATCAGGGCTTGGGAGGCCTAATCCACCGAGATCAGGTAGGTTTTGTGCCAACTAGACAAGGAAATTATAATATTTGTAAATTGGCCTTATTGAACCTTATGTTGCTCTCTTTATTTTAAAAGTTTTTAAATCCTTGCCATGACCTTATATTTTTTACACTTCAGAAAATTGGGGCTTTGGCTCACAGCTTCACAACTGGATATCAGACCGATGTCATTCCCAGGGATGACAATATCAACTTAGTCTAGTTTTGTGTACATGGTCCAGCTATACTTTTTATGGCTTGGTCACATTGCTGCAGTAAAATTACGTATATTCCCAAAAATACTATATTTATTTTGTGTGCCCCTACCACTATAACACTGCAGATCCTTTGCTTCCTACAGAAACAGGTAATTTAATTTGTCTGTTCTGACCATAGATCTAGAATTTCAAAACACATTATGTTTCAGACCAGATCTAGGAGGCCAAGGAGTCCCAAATCTTCTCAGATATTGTCAGGCTGAACAATGAGGGCAATTAACAAAATATCATGCCACCTTTGAACTCCTTCTCTGGGCCACCTTGGAAGGGGCCGACTGTGCCCTGCTGTCAATACATAATTTACTTTGGCTTCATCCCAGGGACAGACTCTTCATTTATTTATTTTTATTGTGTTTTGCAGTAAAAGACATTACAAAAAAAGTAACAATGATAAACAAATAAACATGCTGGCAGAAAGGGGAACGACATAAGGGATAACGCACTGTAATTCATATAGTCATATAATTCAGGTTTAAAAAATGTACATTGTGCCCATGGGATAAAGCAAGATATATAGTGGAGTCCATACAATTAAGTATTGCATTAATTGGTATCAAAGGCATCCATTATTCCATAAGCACTGATATGGGCACTGATGATCTGCACTGATATGGGCACAGATATGCTGCACTGATGAGCTGCACTGATATAGGCACTGATAGGCTTCACTGATATGGGCACTGATAGGCTGCACTGATATGGGCATGGATAGGTTGCACTGATGAGCTGCACTGATGAGTTGCACTGATATGGGCACTGATAGGCTGCACTGATATTGACACTGATAAAAAAAAAGATTGAGGAGGAATAGGATAGTCACTCAGCATAGGCAGTCTTCAAGGATCCCACATCCATAGAAATTCAATTTGTTACATCAGCATCAGGTGCTTGATAGCTGCTGATCCAAGACTGATTCATTTTTTATGAATGTGAACCTATCAATGGAGTCTGTGGACAGGCACACTCTATGATCCGTTACAAACCCTCCAGCAGCTCTGAATGTGCGTTCAGAAAGAAGGCTGGATGCAGGACAGGCCAGTAGCTCAATTGCATATTGAGCAAGTCCTGGCCAGTAGTCCATCCTCAAGACCCAGAAGTGTAGTAACAACTGAACTGCGGCTGCACTGTATTGTGTACCGTGTACACCACCAGAAAAGTAGTAGCAACTGCACTTACAGTTGCACTGTACTGTGTACTGTGTACACCACCAGAAAAGTAGTAGCAACTCTACTACAGCTGCACTGTATTGTGTACACCACCAGAAGTGTAGTAGCAACTGCACTACGGCTGCACTGTATTGTGTACTGTGTACACCACCAGAAAAGTAGTATAAACTGTACTACCGCTGCACTGTGTTATGTACTGTGTACACCACCAGAAAAGTAGTAGCAACTGCACTATGGCTGCACTGTAATGTGTACTGTATACACCACGAGAAAAGTTGTAGCAACTGCACTATGGCTGCACTGTATGGTGTACAGTGTACACCACCAGAAGAGTAGTAGAAACAGCCACATAATGCACTGTAGATATAGGCTACACTGGATGCAGAATATATATATATACAGATACATATACGAGACTGTACATATATATTAATACACCACCTGAAGTGTATTAGAAATAGTACACCACGGAATGCACTGTAGATTTGGGCTACACTGGATGCAGAATATATATATTGTAAGGGGTTAGCTCGGTAGCGGGGTGTGTGACCCCCTGGATGGGTTCACTACACACTGAATTTATACAGACAGGCAGTCGAAGACGGTTGAAAACAAAGATTTTGGTTTATTCTTCCATCTTGCTGGAAACAAGTGCAAGTATCCAAACAGCATAAACAAAATCAAACATAAAATAAACCCTGGCCACTTGGGGCGTCTACCTTCACCACACAGGAACCTATCTAGGGAGTCTGGCACAGCCTAGTGCTGGGCAGACACTGCTGGTCATACAGCAGAAAAACAATAGTCTTTTGATTTTTCACACAGAAAAATCAACATCACCTCCTCACCTCCTCAGAAGACTTTCAGCTACTGCTCTCCTTCATTCAGAAAGCCTCAGGATGCAGCAAATCAGTGGTAATCCTCTGGATTACTTATAGAGGCCTTAATTGCCTCATTCTGAACAGCTGACGTTTTCCAACGCCCTTAGACCTTTTCTGGCTACTTTTACAGCCGACGCCTAATAACAATTGGTGTATTGTCTAAACAAGGCAGAAATGTATGTCCCGTCTGTGACAACACCCACAGATTTACCTGACTTCCTGCCACATACCCCCCCTCTTGTTTCAACCCTAGGTTTGGGACACAGGTTGCCAGGCAGGCATGCACTCGGTACAACCCATCTGCATTCCCCATTTTACCCCCGGGGCGATCCGTTACCACAAAACAAAATTCCTGGAGGGCCAGGAACCACCTATTTATTCTCCTATTGGTCTCTTTGTTCTGTGCCATCCACTTCAATGGGGCATGATCCGTCACCAGTTCAAACTGTCTACCTACAAGGTAGTACCGGAGAGAATCCAAAGCCCATTTCACCGCCAAACATTATTTCTCAATGGTGGCACAATTCTCCTCATGGGCCTTCATCTTTCGGCTGAGGTACATAACAGGGTGTTCCTCCTCCTTGATAATCTGAGACAGTACAGCTCCTAAGCCCACATTTGACGCATCTGTCTGAACCACAAAGTCCCGTGAAAAATCAGGCAAATTTAAAACTGTCTGACTACATAAGGCCTGTTTTAAAGCCTGAAAAGCTGTTTCTGCTTCGGGAGTCCATTTGGTCATTACAGACTCATTCCCTTTGGTCAAATTGGTCAGGGGAGCAGCCTGTGAGGCAAAATGGGGGATAAAGTGGCGATAATAGCCCGCGATCCCCAAAAATGCACGAACCTGTTTCTTGTTGGTGGGACGTGGCCAATCCTGAATAGCCTCAACTTTGTTTATTTGAGGCTTGATTAGACCTCTTCCAATGGTATAGCCCAGATATTTCCCCTTCCTAGCCCAAGGGTACATTTTTTTGGATTGGCTGTAAACACGGCTTTCCAGATGGAATCCAACACAGCCTGAACTTTTGGCAAGTGTGATTCCCAATCCTCACTGTGGATGACAATGTCATCGAGGTATGCAGCAGCATAGGCTCGATGAGGCCAAAGGGTCTTATCCATGGTGCGTTGGAATGTGGCGGGAGCATTTTGTAACCCAAAAGGCATCCTCCGATATTGTAAAGATCCGTCTGGAGTTACAAATGCTGTTTTTTACCTGGCCGAGTAATTTGCCAATAACCCTTGGTCAGGTCTAACGTTGTCATGTACCGGGCAGTGCCTAGGCGATCAATCAGTTCATCTATGCGGGGCATAGGATAGGTGTCAAACTTAGTGATTTGATTCAGGCGGCGAAAGTCATTACAAAACCGCCAACTTCCATCTGGTTTGGGCACTAAGACAATGGGACTGGACCAATCACTATTTGACTCTTCTATCACCCCCAGCTCAAGCATTTTTTTTACTTCCTGGCGAATTGCCTCTCGCCGGGCTTCTGGAATTCTATAAGGCTTCAACTTGACCTTATCCCCTGGTGTGGTGATAATGTCATGTTCAACTCCGGAGACCCAACCTGGAAGGTCTGAAAACTTCTCCTTATTACAGAGCACAAATTCTTTAACCTCCTGTTGCTGAGTTTTGGATAGAGTCTCCGCTATCCCAACTTCAGGGACAGCCGTGTTAAATGGAGCAGAAAAACAGGTTGTCTTAGCGACCAAGGACTCTATGGTTTCCATGGTTTCAGCAAGTTCACGTGATAGAGCTGCTCAGGTTTTCGTCTTCCCGGTTGGCTAATTTTACAATTCACCACCCCCATTTTCCCCAACACTTCATAGGGACCCTGCCATTTGGCTAGGAATTTACTTTCGACCGTGGGGACCAGCACCAACACCCTATCACCAGGTGCAAAGGAACAGACCTGGGCCCCACGATTGTAAATCCTTTGTTGAGCCAATTGGGCTTGGGCTAAATGTTCCTTCACAATCGGCATCACTTGGGCAATTCTATCTTGCATTTGGGCCACATGTTCAATCACACTTCGATGAGGGGAACTCTCACTCTCCCATGTTTCCCTGGCAATGTCCAGTAGGCCCCGGGGGTGCCTCCCATACAGTAGATCAAACGGAGAGAACCCAGTGGACGATTGGGGAACCTCTCTTATGGCAAACATCAGATAAGGGAGCAGATAATCCCAATTCTTTCCGTCTTTATCCACCACCTTCCTCAACATTTGTTTTAAGGTTTTATTAAACCTTTCCACTAACCCGTCTGTTTGAGGGTGATATACTGATGTACGTAATTGGGTCACTTTAAGGAGTTTACAATGTTCTTTGGTCACCCTAGACATAAACGGGGTGCCCTGGTCAGTTAGAACTTCCTTAGGAAGACCAACATGGCTGAAAACCTGAAATAACTCTTTGGCAATTGTTTTAGCAGAGGTGTTTTGGAGAGGAATCTCTTCTGGGTAACGGGTAGCATAGTCCATTAATACCAAGATGTGCTGGTGCCCTCTAGTGGACTTCAGTAAGGGGCCAACCAAGTCCATGGCGATCCTCTCAAAAGGGACCTCGATAATGGGCAGGGGTACCAATGGACTGCGGAAATGTGGCATGGGTGCAGTAATCTGACACACTGGACAGAAAGAGCAGTACAATTCTACTTCCTTAGTGATCCCAGGCCAATAAAACCTCTGGGTGATCCTCTCCCGGGTTTTTTCTGCTCCCAAATGTCCCCCAAGAATGTGCCCATGGGCCAGTTCCAAAACCATCTTGCGGTACGGTTTAGGCACTACCAGTTGCTCAATGGTGTCCTCTATCCTCTGTGACACTCAATATAACAGGTCCCTTTCAATAATGAAGTAAGGGAGGGCAACCCTCTCATCAGGGTTAACTAACTCCCCATCTATCTTCACTACATTCTCCCAGGCTCTTAGCAATGTGGGGTCCCTCAATTGCTCAGTGACAACATTTTCTCTGTGCACCTCGAGGTCATCAAACCCTATCGGCCACTGTTCCTCTTCTGAGGTAGCAGACTCCTCCCCGGGGACTGGTGTTTCCCCTGCTAAGACTGAGAATTGAAACTCAGGAGAATCCTCACAGTTAGAGGTTTCTGAAGTAGATGGTTCAGACTCAGAAGAACCACCTACTGGGGAATCTGGGCAGTCCCAGAGTTCCCAGAATTTTGGGAAATCCCTTCCCACAATGGCGTCATGTGGCAGTTTGGGAACTAAACCCACCTGGTGACACATGTTACCGAGGGAGGTTTCAAAGGAAACCGTAGTCACCGGATATTCTCGAGTGTCCCCATGTACACAAACTACAGCCATTTTCCTAGGATGTAAGGTTTTTCCCACCACTAGATCACTTTTCACTAAGGTGACCAGGCTACCTGAATCCAACAATACTACAACATCTTTACCATCTAAAGCACATTCTATTATATAGGTTTCTCATTTCCCTTTACTGCAGTGCATGTGGTTGCAAAAAGGGACTGTCGTCTCTCTGTCAGAAAGTCACAGTGCATGGGTCATCACCCGCTGGGCAAACCGCTGCTACATGTCCCTCTTCCCAGGCAACAGTAACAAATCAACCTTCTGGTCCTTCCTGTGGGATGGGTCTTCCAGACCGCTCTCGCCAAACATTAGCAGTAGTCCCGATAATTACTCTAGTTGCTCCTTGGTCCCTCTCTCCACCCCCAACCCTTGATGCAGTCCTACCTATAGGTGGGGAGGGTCTGGTCTTTGGGTGAAAGTCTGTCGTCTCTGGTGGAAGAGGACAAATTCTCTGTTGTTAGGTAACTTTCGACCAGGTCTACAAGTTTTGTCTGCGGTTTCGGACCACCATGGTTCACCCATTTCTGCAGGGTGTTAGGAAGAGACCTAAGAAATTTGTCCATGACTACTCGCTCCAAAATTTTTGGTCTGGACAGAGTTTTGGCTGCAGCCATTTCTTAGCCAAATGAATGAGGTCATACATCTGACGACCGAGGTGGCTTCCCTCTGCTGGTAACTTCAATTGTGGACCCGCTGAGCACGGACATCAAAGGTTACACCGAAACGTGCCAATATTTCCAATTTTAGCCGATCATAGTTTATTGCATCTGCAAGCTCCAAATTAAAATATGCCTTTTGGGCTTCTCCATATAATAGGGGGGGCCACTAGTCCAGCCCACTGTTCTTTAGGCCAACTCTCTCTTTCCGCTGCTCTCTCAAACGTGGTCAGAAACATCTCAGGGTCCTCATCTGCAGTCATCTTTGGCAATAAGTGTCTTACCCGAAAAGTCGGTATGTTACTGGCCTGACTCCCAGCCTCGGTCTGCTGTCTCTGAAGCTGTGTCACGATGGCCTCCATTTGCTGCTGGTGTCTCTGTTCCAAGCCTGCAATGCTCTCTGGTGAGCCTGTTGTTGAGCTGCGTGAGCCTGTTGTGAGCTGCAAGGCTCCGCTGCAAAGCTGCATTTGTCTGATGTTGATTTGTATTTGCCTGTTGTTGATTTGCATTTGCTAAAGCCAGCTGTTTCAGTATCTCCTCCATTTTGGGTATTTCATTAACTGCCCGTGGCACTCCACCATGTGTAAGGGATTAGCTCGGTAGCGGGGTGTGTGACCCCCTGGATGGGTTCACTACACACTGATTTATACAGGGAAACAGCCAAAGACGGTTGAAAGCAAAGATTTTGGTTTATTCTTCCATCTTGCTGGAAACAAGTGCAAGCATTCAAACAGCATAAACAAAATCAAACATAAAAATAAACCCTGGCCACTTGGGGCGTCTACCTTCACCACACAGGAACCTATCTATGGTGTCTCGCACAGCCTAGTGCTGGGCAGACACTGCTGGTCCTACAGCAGAAAACAATAGTCCTCTTTTGATTTGTATCACTCAGAAAGCCTCAGGATGCAGCAATCAGTAGTATCCTCTGGATTACTTATAGAGGCCTTAATTGCCTCATTCTGAAACAGCTGAAGTTTTCCAACGCCCTTAAACCTTTCTGGCTACTTCTGCAGCCGACACCTGATAATAATTGGTGTATTGTCTAAACAAGGCAGAAATGTATCTCCCGTCTGTGACAACACCCACAGATTTACCTGACTTCCTGTCACAATATATATATATATATATATATATATATATATATATATATATACATACTAGACTGACTGTATATATATCAAATACACTGCCACTAGCTGAATAACCTCCACACCAACAACAATACATAGGGCCGCCGTGTAGGCAGCCTTATATACTGTGTGGCATGGACTCCCTAAGCATTGACTCCCTTTGGCCAATTATGGTTCTCTTGGCAGAGGGCACTGGGATTGGCCAAAGCATGCAGGTCAGGTGCATGCTTTGGCCAATCATCATACAGCAATGCACTTTGATCTTGCAGTGCATTATGGGGCATTCCGCGGTGCTCAAATTTTTCGTGAACGCTCCATAATGTTCGTTCTTCGGTGAACGGGCGAAACACCCGATTTTCAGTTGAACTTAGTTCCTATTGTACAACAGAAATTCATCATGGAATTGCTGAGGCTTGCCACCCAGCTTAATTGTTTTTTGTTTCAGAGTCAGTTCTATACTCAGAAACGTGGGGTGGACATGGGGGCCAAGTACGCACCAACCCTGGCCAATTTATTTATGGCACAATTGGAGGAGGATGTCATCTTTGTCCTCCAGAGACCTGAATTGGTCCTGTGGGCCAGGTATATAGACGACATCCTCCTCCAGAAGGGTGACTTGGAATCTCTACATTCTTTCATGACCACACTTAATGACAATGATAGGGACATTTCTTTGAGCTATGAGGCAAGTCGGACCACTATTAACTTTTTGGACTTAGAGATTTCAGTTAACAACAGTTGTTAGATTAAAACGTATTTCAAGTCATCGACCGGAATGGTTACATTCTGGTCAACAGTTGTTACCATAGCCAATGGAGGACATCTGTTCCACAGAGAAAATTCCTTTGTTTACGGCGTAACTGTACATATATTGACGATTTTCAATATCAAGCAGAGACTCTAAAGATGAAATTTCTAGAAAAGGGATACAGACCTGCAGGTTTGGATAGAGACATCGATAGAGTCACACAAGTAGATCAAAGGGCCAAATCCACAAAGATCCGGCGTAACTTATTTTTTTCCATTTAAGTTACACTGCCTTAAAATTTCTACCTAAGTGCCCGATCCACAAAGCACTTACCTAGAAATTTTGGGCTGTGTAACTTAAATTCCGCCGGCGCAAGGCGTTCCTATTTTCATGGGGGCGATTCCCATTTAAATTAGGCGCGCTCCCGCGCCGGCCGTACTGCGCATGCTCGTGACGTCATTTTCCCAACGTGCATAGCGCAAAATTACGTTATGCCGAGCTTTGTGGATTGCGACGGGTCAATAAAGTTGCGTCGGGAAAAAAAAAAGATACGGCAAAAAAAAAAAATCTAAATTAAAAAAAAATCGCGTCGCTGGACAGAAAGGTCTGATTTTACATGGTGTACTAACTTTACACCTTGTAAATGCAGCCCTAATTTTGCGTATGCAAACTAAAACTTACGGAGAAAAAACGAAGCTGAAAAGCTTTGTGGATCTCCGTAAGTGCTAATTTGCATACCCGAGGCGGCATTTCGACACGAAATGCCCCCAGCGGCGGATGCGGTACTGCATCCTAAGATCCGGCAGTGTAAGTCCCTTACACATGCCGGATCTTCTGCCTAACTATGGAAAACTGATTCTGTGGATCAGTTCCATAGTTAGGAACAGGGATACGACGGCGTAACAGCAGTTACACCGTCGTATCCCTTTTGTGGATTTGGCTCAAAGTACCTTATTGAAAGACAACCCAAAACCCATCTGAGAATATACATTTAAATGGTCCTTTTTTACTGCTTTTTAACTACAGCATAAACAAATTAAAAGGATAATTAATAAACATTGGAGGGTTCTACAGAGTAATAGGTTTTTGGGACCTGCGCTCTCTGAACGAGCAGGTGTCAAATTCAGAGGTGCTAGATCCATACAGGGAGAGATTGCTCCTAATGTTATTGATCTGCCAGAGATGGTAACTTTGTTACAACAATGCAATGGATATTACCCCTGCTACAAGTGCAATATGTGTCTCCACAACACATGTGGAAAATGTAAAAAATTATACTTTTCTATCCACTTTTACTCTACCTAGGTACATTTACCACTTGCGCCACTAGATATATAGTATATTTTCTTACCTGTCCTTGCAAAAAACAATACGTGGGGCGTACCATCAGGACCTTCACGGTGAGGTCAATAAACATCTGGCCACATCAGGAAGGGTCGCACTAATCATAACGAACCATCACTACCAGAAACATCAGGAAAAAAACCCCAATGGTACACAATTCCAATATAATAGATACATTTACTCCACATTGGAGGGGTGACTCCTGCCTACGTGGAGTATCCTGTCTTGGATACATGAACTCAAGTCATATTCGCCTTTCAGTATGAACATCGATTGGGACATTAATTGTTTCATTAATCAAGCCTAATTTAGTTGTCTTTGTGTCTGTCCACTATATTGTCCATGCACATCTTGATACATTAACTATTCCCATTGCTATTTCTATTACATTTGGGATCTTCTATGTCATTGTTCTATAGATATTTGTTTTAACATTACTGCCATGGTATTCATGTGTATAAATCACACATCATTGTGTTGTTTTAGATTATGGTTTTATTTATATCGTTGGCCCCAATGTTGTTAATATAGATTGTTTCTTTCTTAGTCACGTCCGGTTCATCATCCCCAGCGGGACTTGAATGGCCTCCAGGTGATATTTTTGAGTGCAATCTATTCATTGACGTTAGCAAGACGTTGCGCTATGACGGTGGTGACGTTTGTCTGACCCGAGCTCGGCAACGTGGTTGACTTGTTATGGTTGTTCTGGACATTTGCGTTCGCTCATTCTTCAGAGCGAGGCATGAATCATTTCCAGCTTACATCCCGGAGCGCATTACATCGGGTGATGTCATTGCGCCATGACAACAAAGATGTCCACGAGACTCGGGGTGAGTCACGTGGTGAATCACGTCACTCGCCTAGAGACTCTCTATGGGTGAACCATGTGGCAGTTATGTTCTTGACGTTGCGGTCCCGCTGTCTAGTGACGGATGTGACATGTTACTTCCAATGGCCTTCCTTGATTGCATGGAGCCTAACAGTGGGACTATGGCCTGGGAGTCCCAGAGTGAGGCGTGATACTCACTCCAACGGCAGTAGCTTCCTGTTTTCTGGTATAGTGAGGATAGCCTCACTCCTCATTTACATGTGTGGAATTACTCCCATGGAATTCCATAGTAAGGCGTGGAGCTCATGCCGAGGACCACCACTTCCGGTCTGAAACCGAGGGAGGAGTCATGTTCCACATGGTCATATGCTAGATCAATATGATATGTTATAAATATGGGCAATGTGGGGGAGCAGCGATATGCCCCAGTTGAAGTCCGTTGGGACGAAACGCGTCAAGCTTGCATTACTTGCTCCCCACATTGCTTTTAAACCTTTTTTTATCTTGTGATCACAACCTTTGTACTCATCTGTCATTGATGTTTGTACTTTTTATGATAAATCCCGCTTTTGACCTGCCACCATATGGAGCATGTCTATTTCTCCACATTTTTCATCCTGGCTTGACAGAGAGCACCCCTTCGACCAGCACCAGTCTTCACATGGATCTTTCATTGGGTTTTAGCTCTGGTTCCGGTTCCATTGATCCATTCCGCTGACATGTGTGTCCACTGTCTCTGGATCGATCCTCCTCTGTGTTCCAGTCTCATCCTGGTTGGTACAGAACCTGATTCCCAGAGATTGATTGCCTTACCAGTCCACCTGGTCTGGTAAGAGTATATATTTTATATCTCTTAGATAGAAGAATATCCCGTTATTGACAGATCTACGGCCAGTTTTTATCTTCATTTCACCATATCAGGATTATCCTTACAGAAGATTCTGAGTCAAGTACTTTGTGGACATTTACCTAGGAAGTTCACCATATTGGTATTCCTATTTGGTTATCCACTTTTCTTGGATTATACCTCCATTTGAATTTTTGTACGTGTTGTTATTGTGTCCACACATCAGATGCTTATATACAATTATTTTCAATGTCACATTGTTTTATGAAATTTAGTGCTACACTTTGTTTTCACATGTGTTTTATTATTGCAGCAGAGAAACATCAGGTTTTCTGCCCTATGGCCAGGTAGGGCACAGAGGAATTATGACAAATTATAATAAAAGTATGGCACTTTTATTAGTAGTGTGAAGCTGGAGATAGTAACATTAAGGGGGTACTGGATTATTTTTGTTTCTTGAAATTACTCTCTTCTCTGTGTGTTTCACATTTCTCTTGTCACCGTGATCTTCTACCCGCATCACTATGCCCTCATGTACTACAACAGACAATCTATTTTTTGGACCTCTTGAGGCCATACACTAGAATTTACTTAAAAAATGTCATGTTAAAAATGTTCATTTGATTTTATAATTGTTAGTATGGTTCAATTGACATTTGTTTTCGACTGCTGTGATGACAAAACTCAAAACATGTATGTGGTTTTTGCTTGGCAAAGCCCATTCTTTCCAAAATCAAATACAGGCATACCACACTTTGAGTACGCAATGGGGTTTATTTACTAAAGCTGTAAAGTGCAAAATCAGGCTCACTTCTGCATAGAAACCAATGAGCTTTTAATCCCAGCTTGTTTAATTAAGCCTGGTAATAAAACCTGAAAGCTCATTGGTTTCTTTGCAGAAGTGAGCGCGATTTTTGCGCTTTCCAGCTTTAGTAAATAAACCCCATTGTGTACTTAAAAGTGGGTTATGCCTGTATTAAAAACAAACAACATTTGATACCCTTAAACAACATTTATTATCTCATTCATTATAGGATTATACATTTGTTTTTCTTTTTATTGGTTAAACTGAATGGACTTGTGTCTTTTTTCAACCAGACTAACTATGTAAACTATGTAAATATGGCATCAAATGTACTGAGAATTTTCATACAAAAATCTATTAGACCTGCACACTGGGTCCACAGTTTTCTTGCTGGTTCTTGCCGAGAAAATCGAGAAAACCGGCTAGAATCTATTTTAGCTGATTTTGGCCTTTGGCTGATGTTAGTTATTGCACTGTGTGCTGTGCGTCTTGAACTGTTTATTAACAAGGCAATTGATGTTATTTCTGGTTTAATTGTTTTTTGGTACTTTAATTCATTTTCACCCAAACCATCTGACTGTGATAGGGGTATTAAATAAGATACCATACACCTTCAAAGCTGTAAATCTGCATCTGATATTTTGTGTACTCTGCCTAATGAATCTCCGCAATGATATAATTCTATACATTATAAATGTTCTTTTTTCTTCTGCATGCACAGCATGGGAGTAAACTGCATAGATAACTCAGACAGCCAGACCATTAGAATTCTCAATAATACTGAACATATCATTTGCAAAATTACAGCTTATATTGAGTGCAATGGACTCATTTCCAAACAGTTAACCAGTTAGTAACCTTAGGTATTTTCTGCTAACATGCAGTAAAGCTGAACTCCAGGTAAAAAGTTAAATACACAGTGGAAATGCACATGTAATCTGTCTTGTTTAACTTGTAATTCCGTCCAGCCACTTTTGTGATTTATACACATCTATCAGACAGCACAACCGGGAGGGTGACCCACTTTTTTATTGTCTGTTTTTATTGTTTGTGTGCGCCCCTACTGCAGAAATTTCCCACACCTCCTGGGGGGGGGGGGGGGGGGAGGGACACAAACAAAGACAAAAATTAATTTTGAATTAAACAATTGTCATAAGTGTTAAGCCTGCCAACTGCTACTGTCTGGGTTAGAATGCACTTTCTATTTTTACATGGGTATGACAGGAATAGGAGGTGAAGGAAATTCTAATCAATAGGGTTAGAGAGAGAAATCTAAACTGAAGGGTGCAAGGAGGAAAGTCTGAGGCAAACTGTGTAAATTTCAGAAGTGATTTTTCCTGGTCAGAGTCACATTCAGTAAGAAATCCAATGTAATAGTATCCCTTTTGTCAGCAACATGCATTGCTGTTGGACCTGCTGGTGGTAATATAGGGCCAGATTCACAGAAGAGATACGACGGCGTATTTCCTGATATGCCGTCGTATCTCTGTGTTCCGGCCGTCCTAACTATGCGACTGATTCATAGAATCAGTTACGCATAGCTAGCCCTAAGATCCGACAGGTGTAATTGAATTTCACTGTCGGATCTTAAGATGCAATTCTAGGCCGGCCCGCTAGGTGGCGAGGCCATTGCGGTTGGCGTAGAATATGCAAATGACAAGTTACGGTGATTCCCGAACGTCCGCGCTGCCCGTCGATCTAACTTTACGTCGTTTCCGTCGAGTTACGCCGCGTAAAATTAGGGCTGAGCCCTAGTTGTTCTAAGCCATGTTAAGTATGGCCGTCGTTCCAGCGTCGAAATTAAAAAAATCACGCCGTTTGCATAAGTCGTCCGTGAATGGCGCTGTCATTTAGCGCAATGCACGTCGGGTAATTTACCCGACGGAGCATGCACAGTACGTTCGGCACGGGAACGCGCCTAATTTAAATGGTGCCCGCCCCATTTGAATTGGGCGGGCTTGCGCCGAGCGCATTTACATTACACCGCCGCAAGTTTACAGGTAAGAGTTTTGAGAATCAGGCACTTACGCTGTAAACCTGCGGCGGTGTAACGTAAATCAGATACGTTACGCTGCCGTGGAGCAACGTAATTGTATCTGAATCTGGCCCACAGTTCAGAAGCCGCGATAGTGCAGTTCTGGTGTCCCCCAGTGTGTCTTTCAGCAGTCAACAGAGCTAAGTGATTATCCACCACCTGATGCTGGTTGGGCCAATAAAGTTGTTGTAGACTTCAGACATGAAAAATGAACAAAACACATCCCTCTATAGTGTTTACTAGCCTGCATCCAAAAAAATATGTCTGGTTCTTCTCTGTTCTCTGACCCTTTTGCTGTCTGCGTTACTGATTAGAATTGTAAGCCAACACCTCAGCCCCCAGGAGATGGCTCAACCCCCTTCTTCCAGCACACAACAGGTGACTCATAGATTCAGCTCTGTGAGTCTATTAGGGGGTGGCCCTGCCATCCAATTAGTGTTCTAGCTGTGCAGTGTGTGGGATGTCAGATCTCCTCCCCTGCTTTCTGCTGCTGAGAAAAATCTTTTGATCTGTGTTTTTAAGAAGGCTCTACAGGAGAAGTGGCTGCAAATAAACAGGTACAACTTATGCAGGAGGATTTGTTTCATCTCTGTGTATCACCTGAGGCTAGTCACTTCACAAGGTATATGAAATCCTGATGGGAAAACTGCGAGGAGAGCTTTTGGCCGGGAATTCCGGCCATGCGTATGCGCCTTGCAGGAAAAACTGCAATGGAGCATACACATGGCCGAGATTCCAGACCAAAGCTCCATCGCAGTTTTTCTTGTTGGGAAAACTGACCGTGTGTAGGGGGAAAGACTGACCGAGCAGCTTCTTGGCTTTACGCTCGGGATTTCCGGCGGGAATTTTTCCTGTCGTAAAATCTTGCACGTGTGTACGGGGCATAAGTGTTTACAACCATTTTAAAGCAGACTTTGCATCTCCATGACAAGATCTGCCTATTCAGGGTGCCCCCTCCCTAAAACACTGCATAAAAATGGTGAGAGGGAGATGGTGGGGGGGGGGGGGGGCTGGGTAAATAATATACTTACCCATTTATTTTCCTCCAACTTCCACCCGTGGGACCTAGGCAAGGGTAAAGTTATCCTCTTTCTGTATTAATCACATGTGCTGTGTCTATTAGGTTTTTAGTTACGGCTAGTCAGTGAGAGATGGGCATCAAGATTGTTCATGGATTTACAACAAGGGACATTTGTTTGGGATTTAATTTTTTTTTAATAAAGGACTTGTCAAACATTTCTAGATCCTGATAAGCCCCATCTCCGCAGACCTCCACAACCATCGGCCAGGGTTGTGGGGAAGAGGTCCTTGCATCACCCATATGGGGACAAAGTGCTTTGCCAGAGAGGTCTCCCCTGGCAAAGCATGCCCCCCATTTTGAGGGCATGTGGCCTGGTATGGTCCAGGGGGAGAGACACACACAGACCCCCCCCCCCCCCGGGCAGCCAGACTGCATGCACAGATTAGAAGATTAGTGTCAGACATACATTTTTAGGGAGACCTCACACGTTTTTTGTTTTGTTTTTTGACCATAAGGTTCTACCTGAAAATTAATAACCTACTTGCATCTTATTGAGAGACTTTGGACACTCAGGATTCCCAGGGATTTTGTTAACCAGACAATGAGATCACCCCTTGCACTACAGTAAACAGGGAAAGCTGAGTATATTATCTAACTGTTTTTTCCTCCACAAATTCTTTTTTGCGCACATGCAATGTTTATAGAAGAGGGACCACACTTAATAGTCAGATAGAAGATGGCGAGGACCATATTAAATAGTTTGATGACCATGCTCTGTTTCCCACTTTACCTTTTCCCTTGCATATGCTACTTTGTGTACAGTACAGTGTAATTAAAGTTGCATTTGTTTGTATACTTGGTTGTTGTATTAATTTTGTACTCATTTGTGTTGATGCATTTCACAACTGACTGCCCTGATTTCTCTTTAGCAGAAGTGTGGTTAGTGGTATCTCTTTGATCAAGTCAGACTTATCTGGTCACACTACACAACAACAATTAATCAACATACAGTATGTATACAGTTGTGCTCATAAGTTTACATAACCTGGAAGAATTTATGATTTATTGGCCATTTTTCAGAGAATATGAATGATAACACAAAAAATATTTTTTCACTCATGGTTAATGTTTGGCTGATGCCATTTATTATAAATCAACTGTCTTTACTCTTTTTAAATCATAATGACAACAGAAACTACCCAAATTTCCCTGATCAAAAGTTTACATACCCTGGTGATTTTAGCCTGATAACATGCACACAAGTTGACACAAAGTAGTTTAAGTTTTCTTGTAATTAGTGTGTGTGTATAAAAGTCAATGAGTTTCTGGACTCCTGACAGACCCTTGCATCTTTCATCCAATGCTGCACTGATGTTTTTGGATTCTGAGTCATAGGGAAAGAAAAGAATTGTCAAAGGATCTGTGGGAAAAGGTAGTTGAACTTTATAAAACAGGAACGGGATATAAAAATATATCCAAGGAATTGAGAATGCCAATCAGCAGTGTTCAAACTCCAATCAAGAAGTGGAAAATAAGGGGTTCTGTTGAAACCAAACCAATGTCAGGTAGACCAAATAAAATTTCAGCCCCAAATGCCTGGAAAATTGTTCAGGGTGCAAAGAAAACCCCACAAATAACTTCAGGTGAAATACAGGACTCTGAGAACACGTGGTGTAGCAGTTTCAAGATGCACAATAAGGAGGCACTTGAAGAAAGATGGGATGCATGGTCATGTCACCAGAAGAAAGCCATTACTATACAAATGTCCCAAAGTATCCCACTTACAATACGCCAAACAGCAAAGAGACAAGCCTCAAACCTTCTGCCACAAAGTCATTTGGAGTGATGTGACTAAAATGTACTTTTTTCAAGGCACTCTATAATCTGTTAAAAGTCCCAAAATTAATTTCCATCTCCTAACCTAAAAGTGACTCCCAACAGTAAAAATCCTCCTGCTGGTGAGTGAACTCAGTATCCCGGTGCTGCAAGCCTTTTTATACATCAATGTGCATCACCACACGTGTGATTCAGGGTGAACCCTCACATTCGGGTATTGACCTATAGATTACAGGTCAGTGTATCCCTTTCTCCTTCCCTGGGGGTATAGAAAGGCCTCTCAGTGATATTGGTCCCCATCTCTCTTCCACTGCTCATAAGGTATCTGTAGCCTTAAGATTAACTGTACCGCTGTAGTTCTGTAGGGTGAACTCAAAGCCACATAGACAGCACCATAGTGTAGTACATTAAAACACCAACTCATTTATTAAAATTGTATGATGGAAAAACTTGCATAGTATATCAAACAGAGATGTTGGACTCCAGACTGCAAACACTGAGTGTCCTGCAGCACCTCTGGTTTCCTGGCTCTGATGCCTCCCCTCCTCATCTCGAATCGTAGTACTGGGTGTCATTAACCACATGCCTATTGGGCACTTTCACCCCCTTCCTGCCCAGGCCTATTTTCAGCTTTCAGTGCTTTTGCACTTTGAATAACAATTGCGCGGTCATGCAACACTACTCATATGACATTTTTATATATATATATATTTTTTATATAAAAATAGAGCTTTCTTTTGGTGTTATTTAATCACCACTGGGTTTGGTAAAAAAAAAAAAAAATACCCCAAATTTTGGAAAAAATTATCTTTTTGCTTAGCTTCTGTTAAAAATTTTTGCGAACAGGTCCTTTACTGAAGGGCCGTATCCCCACATCCCTTGTCCGGTGGTTGTGGGGGTCTGCGGGTGGGCGGCTTATCGCCCCACCTATGTAAACCCCACCCATTCACCAAAGCAAGTGTCAAAAAGTAAAAAACACAAGTCCTTTGATAACCACTTCAGCCCCGGAAGAATTTACCCCCATCCTGACCAGAGCACTTTTTGCGATACGGCACTGCGTCGCTTTAACTTGAAATTTTGGGGTTGTGCAATGTTACACCCAAACAAAATTGAAGTCCCTTTTTACCCACAAATACTATCATTTGGTGGTATTTGATCACTGCTGCATTTTTTTGCGCTATAAACAAAAAAGTTTTTGAAAAAAAGCAATTTTTTTACTTTTTGCTATAATGAATATCCCCAAAAAATATATAAAAAAGTTTGTTTTCCTCAGTTTAGGCCGATATGTATTCTTCTACATATTTTTGGTAAAAAAAATCACAATGAGCGTATATTGATTGTTTTGCGCAAAAGTTATAGCGTCTACAAAATAGGGGATAGATTTATGCCATTTTTATTATATTTTTTTTAGTAATGGCGGGAATCTGCGATTTTTATCGTGACTGCGCCATTGTGGCGGACACATCGGACACTTGTCATTTATACAGCGATCAGTGCTATAAAAATGCATTGATTACTGTGTAAATGACGCTGGCAGGGAAGGGGTTTAACACTAGGAGGCGATCAAGGGGCTAAGTGTGTCCTAGGGAGTGATTCTAACTGTTGGGGGGATGGTCTTACAACAACATGACAGAGATCACTGCTCCCAATGACAGGGAGCAGTAGATCCCTGGCATGTTGCTAAGCGAAATAGGGTAATGCCTTGTTTATATAGGCATCTACCGCTCCGTGGCGCGATTGCGGGACACTGGTGGACATCAAATTTGCGGGACCTGCAGGCACAATCACGCGTGTGCCCACTAGACCGCAAATTAAAAGGGATGTACAGGTACGCCCATTTGCCCACCGCTACCATTGTGCCGACGTATATCGATGTGCAGCAGGTGGCAAGTGGTTAAAATAGTTTACAAAAAAAGTGTCCCAAGATGTCTATCCTTCTTCATCACAGCGCCGACAGACCCGAAAAACAGAAAAAAAATCTCTGCCTCAATGGGAGGTGTCCCGCCGACTGCTGTCTTTTCACAGTGACAGCTGTTTTAAAGGCCGTGGTGGGGCCACCCGCTAATATATTCAGATGACTCATCCCTCTCTGACGACACATGACATCAGAAAGGGGTGGGTCACTTGGTTACATCACCGGGTAGCCCCGCCCTTGCCTATATAACAGCTGTCACAGTGAAAAGACAGCAGTCGGTGGGATGCCTCCCATCGAAGCTGAGATTTGTAGAAGGATGGACATCGCAGAACACTTTTTTTTCTTTTTTAATAAATGAATTGTCAAAAACTGTCTTTTGTGTTTTTTACTTTTTGGCACTTTTTTGGGTCGGGGGGGGGGGGCGGGATCTGGTGGCCCCCTTGTTAAAGGGGGCTTCCAGATTCTGATAAGCCCCCGGCTCGCAGACCCCCACAACCACCAGGCAAAGATCCCTTGTCCCCATCAACATGGGGACCCCAAAGCACCCTCCCCATGTTGAGGGCAAGCGGCCTGGTATAGTTCAGGAGGGGGGGCGCTCACTTGTCCCCCTCTATCCTGACCTGCCAGGTTGCATGCTCAGGTAAGGGTCTGGTATGAATTTTGGGGTGACCCACACACCATTTTTTTTATTTTGGCATGGGGTTCCCCTTAAAATCCATACCAGACCTGAAGGGCCTGGTATAGATTTTGGGGGACCCCCATGCCATTTAGAAAAAAAAAATGGCGCGGGGTTCCCCTAACAACTTTAATACACTATGTTATATATACCATATATACTCGAGTATAAGCCGACCCGAATATAAGCCGAGGCACCTCATTTTACCACAAAAAAAATGGGAAAACGTATTGACTCGAGTATAAGCCTAGGGTGTCCATCTGCATGCCTCACTGTGCCTCCCTGTGTCTCACTTTGCCTCACTGTGTCCATGCCTCACTGTGCCCATGCCTCACTGTGCCCATGATTAGACTGATGTTTAACATGGGAGTCTATGGAAGGAGTGCCTGGCTTTGAAAAATGGGTGCTCCCCAGCCCTAGGTTCCCCAGACAACAAACTGTGCACACTTGTAGAGGAGAAATGGGTCCAGGGGACCTACGACCGGCCGGTACCGAGTCCCCAAAGTCACCGGAGAAATTACCGTTTAACATGGGAGTCTATGGAAGGGGTGCCCGGCTTTGAAAAATCGGTGCTCCCCGGCCGTAGGTCCCCCGGACAACAAACTTTGCACACTTGTAGAGGAAGTCCCGGGTCCCCAAAGTCCGGGAGATCAGGCACAAAGAGGTGACTCGAGTATAAGCCGAGGGGGGCATTTTCAGCACAAAAAAATGTGCTGAAAAACTTGGCTTATACTTGAGTATATACGGTACTACACTGCCTGCACTCACTGAATATAGAGTCTACACTGAATATCTAGTCTACACTTAATTCAGACTGTATGGGCCGGATTCAGAAACGATTTACGGCGGCGTATCTCCAGATACGCCGCCGTAATTTAAAATGTGCGCTGTCGCATCTTTACGCCTATTCAGAAAGGCATTTACATTTGTTTTTCTCCAAGATACGACTGACGTAAGTCTCTTACGCCGTTGTATCTTGAGTGCATATTTACGCTGGCCGCTAGGGGCGCTTCCGTATATTTCCGCAGTGAATATGCAAATTAGGTAGATACGCCGATTCAGAAACGTACTTGCGTCCCTCGGATTTAGCTGTGCCGTTTACGTAAGGCGTCGGTCCGGCGTAACTTTACCCCTCATAAAGCAGGGGTAAGTCATGTTAAGGTATGGACGTCGGAAGCTTCGGAACAGCGTCGTATTTTACGTCGTTTGCGTAAGTCGTACATGAATGGGGCTGGGCGTAAGTTACGTTCACGCCGACTAAGCATTGAGCCGACGTATCTTGGGGATTATTTGCGCCGTTCGTTCGGCCCCTCATTTGCATGGGGTCACGGTTAATTTTAATAAAACACGCCCACTGCCAACCTACTCTGAATTACGCGGGCTTACGCCGGCCCATATACGCTACGCCGCTGTAACTAAGGACGCAAATTGTTTCTGAATACGGTACTCGCCTGACTTATTTACGGCGGCGTAGCGCATATGAGATGCGCTACGCCCGCAGAAAGATACTCGATTCTTTCTGAATCCGGCCCTTAATATATATATATATATATATATATATATATATATATATATATATCAGCCCTCAAAATTTACACTCGCCTGCTCGCATTTTGTGAGTCAATTTTGAGGGCTGGCGAGTGTGGGCTACCTGGGAGCAGGGGGGGCGAGCAAGGAGAGGAGAGTAGAGGAGCCGGAGCCGCCGGAGCCGCCGCCGCCACCGCCTGGTTGTTCAAAGCGCTTTTAATTTAATTTTAAATAGCTGTGTTCCCCGCCGCAAGCCGAAAAATACAGCCCCTCCCCCTTGTCCGGGCACTTTGATAGACAGATCACCCATCCCAGGATTGGACGGGTGATCTGTCTATCAAAGTTTCCCGGATGGGGGGAGGGGCTGTATATGATGGCCCGCGGCGTGGAACACAGCTATTGAATTGAAAGCTGTTATGTTCCCCGCGCTTTGAACAACCAGGTGGCGGCTCCGGCTCCACTCCTCTCTCTTACCCAGCACAGGTAGGCTGCAATGTGGGGGACTCTGGCTGCAATGTGGGGGACTCTGGCTGCCATAGGGACACTGGCTGCAATGGGGACATTTTGCTGCATTGGGGACATTTTGCTGCACTGGGGACATTTTGCTGCATTGGGGACACGTGGCTGCACTGGGGATACATGCTGCATTGGTAGACATGGGCAGGCTGCATTTTTGGGCATGGATAAAGTTGTTGTTAATATTTATTTTTATAACTTAATTCTGCATAAAACATTTAAGTGTCATTTCATGAGATTTATGAGGGCGTGTCTAGGGGCATGACATGGTAGGGGTTGGGCGGGGCAACTAGTGGCGAGTACGCCTTGAGGCCTGGATAGTAGTTTAGAAATTTTGAGCCCTGTATATATTAAATACACTGCCTGCATGCCACTAACTAACCTACCTGCCTGCCTAATTTAGCTCAATCTATCTCTGTCCACACACTATACATGGTCGCTATGTAAGCAGCCTTATATAGTGTGGGCCGTGGACTTAAACCACCTGAGCCATGATTGGCCAAAAGCACCCTGCTTTTTGCCAATTATGGCTCTGGCAGCAGAGTGTTCTGTGATTGGCCAAAGCATGCAGGTCAGGTGCATGCTTTGAACAATCATCAGACGTCAATGCACTGCGATCTCACCGTGCATTATGGGGCGTTCAGCGGTGCTCGAATTTTCCGTGAACACCCCATATGTTCGCTCAATTCAAACCGCGGGCTCATCCATAATACCAACATACTGCATTCTCAACTACATTTGTGAACAATTGGACAGGCTAATAACAAGTTCCTAGTCTCTTAAATGTTCTGACGTTTTTTAATATTCAGTATTTAGGAAAATGTTGAATAAAAAAATCTTAGCCATTCACTGCAGGTTAAAATTGCTTATTATTATGATTATTATTATTATTATTTACATTTGCTATAGAGGAATAGTTATTACAATATAGCAAAATGCAAAAAAAAAATCCCATAAATCCATATTTTCTAAAGGAAATGCCATTATCACACCTTAAAAGTGGTCTCTTAAGAGACTACGCAAATTTAGGAGAGGCAGACACTGGTGCACTTCAACCAAATGATTTGAAAGTTGGGAACTGGCCGCACGCCAGGCTCAGCTGTCTATTTTAGGAAGAGATAATTTTTATGTTGAGGAGATCAATCCACCTCACTTATCATTAAAAAAAAGAAACAGCTCTGAAATATACTAATCTTTATATAGCAAAGCACACAACAAACATGCATTGTGACAAAGAGCTCGGAGAAAACACAGGCCACAAAGCAATAATTAAATAATTATTTAAACTTAACTGCCTATCGTTCTCTGTCATAAAGTATTTATTTGGCTTTAGCTGTTCTTTGCTTTCTATCACACTGAGCTGCATTAAAGGCAAAGCACAGTCAATTTGTGCATGCTTGAAAGTAACATACTGTATATTTTGATTAGTGTATTAAATCTAGAAATGTGTGGATTAGCCAGTAGAGGCAGATCTCAGTGTCTCAGTACTATTGTTTGTCTAAACTCTTAGGGCCAGATTCTCAAAAAAGCGCCTAACTATAGGCGGGCGTAGCGTATCTCAGATACACTACGTCACCGTAACTTAGTGAGGCAGGTCCCGTATTCTCAAAGAACTTGCGGCCAAAGTTACGGCGGCGTAGTGTCACTGTGTCGGCGTAAGCCCACGTAATTCAAAGTAGGCTAGTGTGGGCGTGTTTTATGTTAATGTATCGTGACCCGACGTGATTGACGTTTTTAACGAACGGCGCATGCGCCGTCCGTGAACGTATCCCAGTGCGCATGCTCAAAATTACGCCGCAAATAGTCAATGCTTTCGACGTGAATGTAAATTACGTCCAGCCCCATTCACGGACGACTTACGCAAATGACGTAAAACCCGACACTGTTCGTACGTTTCCGACGTCCATACCTAACATGACTTACCCCTGCTTTATGAGGGGTAACTTTACGCCGGTGTATGTCTTACGTAAACAACTTATCTTGCTACGCGGGCGCACGTACGTTCGTGAATCGGCGTATCTAGCTCATTAGCATATTCAACGCGGAAATCTACGGAAGCGCCACCTAGCGGCCAGCGTAAATATGCAACTAAGATACGACGGCGTAAGAGACTTACGCCGCTCGTATCTTAGCCGAATTTATGCGTAAATGATTCTAAGAATCAGCCACATAGATACGACGGCTCTCATTCGGACTTACGACGGCGTACATGGCACTATGCCGTCGTAAGTCCTTTGAGAATCTGGGCCCCTAAGTGTACTTTTTTTATACTGAGCGGATGGTCAAAGTGCAAAAACTCTCAAAAACGAAACACCATGTCAACCAAAAAAGTGCATGTAAACACATACAAAAAGGAGCACATGGTCTGTCAATGGTCCACTCATGAAAAGGAAGAAACTTCTTGACCTCCCAGGGTGCAAGACTCCTCAAGAGTGCAAGACACTCTTGTCCAGCTAGCCAAAAGCCTGGTAGAACCCTCTACCAAAAGCTGACCACCAAAAGCTAGGTAAGGGACTTAAGATAGACCCTGAGGTAAGGGAGTGGAAAGTCACACATCCTCCCCATAGACTTCAGGGCAGGCCCGAAAACCTACATTCTACCATCCTTAGTGAGTTAACCAGTTATAGACCGCCCGCCGTCATTATACGGCAGTACTTCGAAGTGGAATATTGTTCTTATGGCAGCAGATAGCTGCCATAACCCCAGTATCCGCTTCTTCAGCGGGCGGTCTGCTTTCAGATAAAAGTGGTCTCTGCGGTGGATTCGCCGCAAGATTACTTATCGGTGGTGGGAGAGGGGCACCCCCTCCCTCCGCTCTTCGGTGTTATGGTGTCAGGATGATTGAAGCGCATTATTTCTATTATTACATTGTAATATAAAATGAAATAGTTCAACTCACCATAATGCAGAATCAGTGGGGGCCCTGAGCATGTCACCTGCCATGTTGCATGCCATCAGGTGCCCCTAGTGCAGTGCCTCCTTACATCAGGTACCCCCAGCGGAGTCCATCCTTTCATCATGCACTCCTAGCGGAGTCCGTCCTTACATCAGGCATCACCAGCAGAGTCCGTTCTCACATCAGGCATCTCCAGCAGAGTCCATCCTTACATCAGGCATCCCCAGCAGAATCTGTCCTTACATTTGGTGTCCCCAGCAGCAGAGCCCCTCCTTACATCTGTTTTCCCCAGAAGCGCAGCCCCTCCTTACATCTGGTGTCACCAGCAGCGGAGCCCTCTTTACATCTGGTGTCCCCAGCATCCGAGCCCCTCCTTACATTTGGTGTCCCCAGCAACGGAGCCCCTCCTTACATGTGGTGTCTCCAGCAGCGGAGCCCCACCTTACATCTACTGTCCCCAGCAGCGGAGCCCCTCTTTACATCTGGTATCCCCAGCAGTGGAGCCCCTCCTTACATCTGGTGTTTTCATCAGCGGAGCCCCTGCTTACATCAGTGTTGCCAGCAGCGGAGAACCTCCTTACATCTGGTATTCCCAGCAGCAGAGCCCATCTTTACATCAGTGTTCCCATCAGTGGAGCCCCTCTTTACATCAGTGTGCTCATCACCAGAGTGCCTCATTACATCAGTGTTCCCATCAGCAGAGCCCCTTCTTACATCAGTGTCCACATCAGCAGAGCCCCTCCTTACATCAGTGTCCACATCAGCAGAGTCCCCTATTACATCAGTGTCCACAGCAGTGGAGCCCCTCCTTACATCAGTGACCTCATCAGCAGAGCCCTTCCTTACATCTGTTGTCCCCATCAGCGGAGCCTGAGTCCTATGTCCTCATTAGCAGAGCCTGAGTCCTGTATCCCCTCTCGTCAGGCATGGGGCGGAGGGTTGACGGCAGCTACAGTTCCTGGCTTTCTCTGTATGTTCAGTGGAGATGGGAGGGCCTCCGATCCGTGCAACCATATTATAAAGTCAATTTTACCAAATCCCTGATTTTAGACTTGAGAGTGCAAAACCACACTAAGAAACATTTAATCCACCATCTGTCATACTCGTGGACCTCAAATTTTATACGTGTTTCGTACACTTCCTATCCCAATCACCTCCTATTATCTTTACTCCCTTACACGTCTCCTAAAAGAATACATCTGGCAAACTAAGCGCCCTCAGTGCTCCATAACCCATTTGATCAGACATAAGAAAGTATGTGGCTTTGGAATGGTTGAATTAAATAATTACTACTTGGCAACACAACTGGCGCATATCAAGCACTCGTTCCTCCCATTGCCCAATGTACCTCCACGCTCTCCTTTTAGCAGATCATTGTTAGGCAGTCTCCCACTAAAGCCCTGTACAGACCGATGGACTGTTTTCATCGGACAAACCGATCGTGTGTGGGCCTCATCGGTTTGTTTTCCATCGGTGAAAAAAATTTAACATGTTTTACATTTTTCCTATGGAAAAAAACCCATAGAAAAAAACGATCGTCTGTGTGGAAGTCCATTGGTCAAAAATCCACGCATGCTTAGAATCAAATTGATGCATGCTCGGAAGCATTGAACTTCATTTTTCTCAGCACGTCATAGTGTTTTACGTCACCGCGTTTTAGCATGGTCAGATTTTTGACTGATGGTGTGTAGGCAAGACTGATGAAAGTCAGCTTCATCGGATATCCGACGAAAAAATCCATCGGATTAGATTCCATCAGATATCCGATTGTGTGTACGAGGCTTTACAGTCCAATCCTCAATGATTGTATGGAGAGCCCTGAGGGACCATGTAGGATGCCTCTCCAATGCTCAGCACATATGCTCGCTCAAGGCGTTCAATGGGTACAGGACATTTTGGAAAACAACACTTAAACCGTTCTCTGACTTAACTAAACTATATGGAATCCCTACAACAGAATTTTATACATATTTATGAATCTCAAATTTCTTACAATATAATCTCAAATATGGAATTACTACAATTCTTACTCAACCTCTTTGAAAGGACCTTCCCTTCTTTATAAAAGCATACAAAGTAAAACCTCCTTCTACAAGTCTAAACCTCTACTACAGTGGGAAGAGGACCTCCAAACTATGAGCACCTCAGCACAATGGTTACAGGCTTTTAAGTATACATACAACTTCTCTTGATGTGTCAATCACTGGGAACTTTCACAAAAAAATATATCACACTGGTACCTGACACCCTTTAGATTATGTCAATACTACCCTCCAAGTCACAGCTATGTTGGCGCAACTGTGGCCATGTAGAAAATCTCTAACAAATAGTCTGGTCATGTAAAAATCTCACTAGTTTTTGGAACCAGGAATTCTGCCTTGTCTCTTCTGTTACTGGGATCTTGACTCCATCCCTAGCCATTCTGAAACTAGGCATTGAAAACTTCCCACTTAACTATCGTTCGATAATTGCTCACATACTTCTGGCCTCTAAGTGAGTTATAACCAGACACAGGAGGAAAGACTCAACCCCCTAATCTTACCGAAGTAGTGGCCTCTATTAAAATTACTTACGAATATGATTTTTTTTATCTCTACCATCAGGACTCAAAAAGTTTGACTGCATGTGGAAACCATGGGTAGCATGGGTTAACTCCTAAAGCTGTTGATGTTATAGACACCTCAATTTAATCTGTCTGTTCATATTTAGTTTGTTCATATTCTCCCATAGACCTTTGTGACTGAGTAATGAAAACCAGACATTTATCTGTTGTACACTTATATTACTGTACTCTGTTTTATACCTTGTCCATCTGTTTCTTTTTTTGTGAAAACCCCAATAAAAATATATTGAAAAAAAAAAGGTATTAAATCACAGATTGCACACTTTTAGAGCTCAAATGGTGTACGCTGCTCAAGACTGCGGCTATCGGTGATAACGTCACTGCCAGGAGTCCACCCTGACCTTCTGCACACTTGCGTCGTCAGAGGAATGCAGAGCTGTATTTTAGCTTGTCTCACTGTAACCAGTAATTATTGTAATTATTGTGTTAAGTAAATTTAGTTGTGCTCATTGTAATCAGTGCAGCTGATTATTTACTGATTATTAAAACAATAAAATTTCACTTGCATCTAATATAAGGTATATACGCAGTCTTTCTTGCCGGCAACACCATGCTACATGTTTCATCCTAGGTGACGTGTTCCGGGGGAACCTATGATGAAACATGTAGGGCGGTGCTGCTGTGTACAAGACTGTAAGGTTGGGGTATATAAATTATATAGGGATGAGTTGAACACCCCCCCGGTTCGGTTCGCACCAGAACATTTGAACAGGTAAAACATTTGTGCGAACATGCGAACACCGTTAAAGTCTATGAGACACAAACATGAAAAATCAAAAGTGCTAATTTTAAAGGCTTATGAGAAAATTATTGCCATAAGAAGGGTATGGGGACTGGGGTACTGCCCCAGGGGACATGTATGAATGCAAAAAAAAGGTTTTAAAAAGGACACTTTTTTCAGGAGCAGTGATTTTAAGAATACTTAAAGTGAAACAATAAAAATTAAATATTCCTTTAAACATTGTACATATGGGGTCCCCTTAATCTGCCTGTAAAGTAGCGCATCCTATCTGATGTGCTTTACTGTCCCGCTGCAAAATTACATTTCTAAAGGAAAAAATGTCATTTAAACTTGCTTGCGGCTCTAATGTATTGCTGGATCCCAGCAATATAGATAAAGATCAAGGAAACAATGGCGTGGGTTCCCCCCAAAATCCCTACCAGGCCCTTTGGGTCTGGTATGGATTTTAAGGGGAACTCCATGCCCAAAAAAGTGTAAAAAAACAACAACAAAAAAGACAGTATTTGACAATGATGTAATAAGATGAACCCGCCCCCAAATGAAGGCACGTGACATCAGAAGGGACGGAGTCACTTGGTTATGTCACCGGGTGGCCCCACCATTGCCTATACAACAGCTGTCACTGCAAAAAGACAGCAGTTGGTGCAACGCCTCCCATCGAGGCAGAGCTTTTAAAAATATTTATATTTCAGGGGTCTGTCAGCTCCGTGATTGAAGATGGATGGACATTGCAGGACACTTATTTTTCTTTTTTAATAATGACATTGTCAAAAACTGTCTTTTGAGGGTTTTTAATTTTTGACACTTTTTTTGGTAAATACAATGTACCCCATACCCATTCACATGGGGGGGGGGCTGGGATTCCAAATTCTGATAAGTCCTTCGCCCGCAGACCCCCACAACCACCAGGCAAGGGTTTTGGGGATGAGGCCCTTGAGGGGTGCCATTTATTTTGGCACAGTGTTCCCCTTAAAATCCATACCAGACCTAAAGGGCCTGGTAGGGATTGGGGGGGGACCCATGCCATTTTAAAAAACAAAATTGGTGCAGGGTTCCCTCAACCACTTCAGTACACTTTCTTATATATACACTACACTGTTGCACTGACTGAATATAGAGTCTAGACTGAATGCAGAGTATATATATTTATTAAATACACTGCCTGCATGCCACTAACTAACCCGCCTGCCTAATCTATCTCAATCTATCTCAGTCCACACACTATACACGTCCGCTATGTAAGCAGCCTTATATAGATTGGGGCACTGTGCCTTTGGCCAATTATGGCTCTCGCAGCAGAGCGCACTGTGTTTGGCCAAAGCATGCAGGTCAGGTGCATGCTTTGGTCAATCATCAGACGTTAATGCACTGCGATCTTCCCAAATTTCCCACAAACACCCCAGATGTTCGGTTCATTTGCAAGCACCAGATGTTTGAGTCAACCTTGCGTTATTGCTCGTTTTACCGTTTTAGAGATAGGTCAATAGGATCTGGTAAGCTCCTTCATTATCAGAGGTGGTGGTATTCACTAAAGGAGCTTTTTCCATTTGAGGTGTTGGAGCTTTGATCAAATGTTTAAAGAAGAGTTCTCCAACATTTTTCACCATTTCACGTGGGCTCTATTCATTATATTGCATTTTTTTTTATGAATATAATGTTATTAACGTGGCTTTGTTGGTTTATATTTGTTTTACTGTGCTGATATCACATGTTGTTTTGTCGTTTTACACTGTTATTTTGGAGCACTGGTTAGACTTTAGTGCGGTTTCTCTATTATATCTCTATTATATCTCTATTTGGCATTCATAACTGCTATTGCTACCAGGCAAGAAGCAGCCATTTTATTTCCAATTTAGGGGCTAGATTAGGTAGTTTCTGCAGCTTGTGCCACTGCCACAAGAAACTTGAATTCAAAGGTGTGCAGTGTTGAGGCTTAACACTGCAAATCTTAGCGATATGGTCCAAGCACCCACATTGCCAACATTTTGGGCTCTTCTGATGAGAATTATTACCATTCAATGATTTCCTGTTAAAGAGCTGTCATCACCTGCCTAATGGAGGCATTTTACAGTACAGACAATGGATAGGAAACTGCTGTGTCACCAGTTGCCTAAGGCAACACACTCCCTTGGGCCGCTGTCACTCATGCTCCTTCAGCCTCCTGATCATGTTCTATACCATTTTGAAAAATAACTGAGAATTTAACAAAAAAATTCAATTTTTTTCTAACTCAATCTTTTAGTGCCTGATTCAGGGTTTCTGTTAGGCCTCGTAACAAACGACCGTTTTCCTCGACAAAATCCATCTAGAAACTTGTTGGCAGAGCTTTTTTGCCAAGAAAACGGTCGTGTGTATGTTTTTCGTAGAGAAAACTGTCCTGGATCTCGACGAGAAAGTTCTCTTTTTTCTCGTCGGGAGTCTCAATTTCCTAGTCGTGTTTCTCGTCGGGCTGGTTTACGACGAGAAACACGTTCGTGTGCATGCTTAGAAACCCGCGCATGCTCAGAATAAAGTATGAGACAGGAGCGCACCTTCGGTAAAAGTAGCATTCGTAAGGAGATAGCCCTGCAGCAGTTGCGTTTATTTATGCTACCCTCGCCAGAACATCCGGGCAATCTGTCATAAAGCGCTTTGGCACCACCGACTGGTGGTATATGTGCGCTTTACAAACAAATAGTAATACATAAATAAATAAAATTCGTCATGCTGTAACAGACTGAAAAGCACAAATTGTCTCTCACCAAACTTTTACTAACACGCGGTAACACGAGATTAGCAAAAGCAGCCCCAAGGTTGTTGTCGTACGTGTTGTACGTCACCGTGTTTCAGAACGACGAGATTTTGTCTTGACAGTGTGTACGCAAAGAAAGCTTGACAAGATTCTCGACAAGCCTGACAAGGAGTTTGTCGAGGAAAACAATGTTTATTTTTTTTATTTTTTCTCGGTCGTGTGTACGAGGCCTTAGAAACCCAAATATACACTTGTCATGCATATGTTGATCAGGGCTCACTGCTGCACAGCCAGCTCCATGATTCACCGTTTATCTGCCCACTAAACTGTAGGTTCAGACGATTGTCGTTGATGACATCATTGGTTGTTGGGATTCCAGTGTCTAGAAAGTTGTAATGGTGCATAATGAAAACCCTAATCCACCTGCTAGCTTGTATTCAATTTTTGATACATTTTTAGGCATTTTCCCCTGAAGAAACCACAAGGAACCCTAGGTTGAAAAGGGCTGCTCTAGTCTATAGCATTAACAATCACTTTACTGACATATTGGCAAGAAGAAGTTATTTGTACCATTTATACTACTGTATTTTACCCCTTTTAATAAGCAGGCACACATTTGCTAGTGCTACTAAATGTAGCAACAAATACATCAAATATGTACAAGTTATGACACCTATATCAAAGTTTAAATGCTTGTTAACATAATTATACTAGATTTCTAGGACTTAGCAACCCTCAAATGCATATAGATAATATGTAAAAGTAAACAAGCCAGTAACTTTTCTGAAAAATGACAAATTGTGTACTTACAGGCGGCAGTTGTCACAGACTTGCAGTTGATTTAACTGCTCACAAAACGACCTACTCCATAATTAATGGTTTTCTTCTGGACAACACCATGCTTAGACAGAGGAAGCACCATATACAGCTATATTAATTGCCACATTTCTCTAAATAAATAGGCTGAAATGACTTGTTTCGTTTCATATGACATATTAGAGATTGCACATTTATGCTAATTCTGCTATAATATCTTAACTAAGGAGGTTTTTCCTGGGCAAACTCAGCTCATTACACAAACGACTAAGTTTGTCACAATTAATGGATGTAAATGCATATATTTGCCTTGATCTTAGAGTAATTTGAAGATGAAAATAAACATTATTCTACGCCTAATTCACCTTTTAAATCTAGTGTATAAGAGGAAAATAATGAGGGAAACAGACGCACAGTGCAATCACCTCCAAGACACCATCCTGTCCAAAATTTACCATACTTGTCATGATATTCGTAGCTCGTCAAGAAAACTGAGGTTCGTGGTCACACATAACTATGCACTACAACACTGTTAATGTATCTCTTATCTCTGCACAGCAATTTTGTTTATATGCAAATAGGTTATCAGAAACATTGTAACTAATTAATGTAATAAGATATTTGTAAGATTTCTGCCAGGATGCAAAGCTTAATTAACCCAGATATGACCTTACCGTTTGTTAGGGAAATGACTCAAGTCATCATTTTAGTTAATAAATGCAAACAGTTCCTATGAATATGTTAGTTTTAAAGGAGACACATGATGTTTCATTACCTTCTGTCAACCTCCTTCGACACTAATCTTATGATCTACAGCACAACGCGTCTTGAAAAATTGTCTCTTAAAATATTGTTCTAGTTGTTTTTCATGTTGTGCATATTATTTAGAATGTGTATGAAAAAATAAAACTATTGGACATTTATCATGCTGCAATTGGTCATCAGTGATGAACAGCCTCACAAAGTCATGTACAGTCTCTAAATATTAGCAAATGTAAATACTATTTGACATTACTGGACATATTAATATAATTCCAAATCTGCGTGTAAAAGTAACGTTGTTATTGAGCAAAATATTTTTGCTCAGTAGCAAATAAAATGGGAGATATTTGAGCAGAAACTGACCAAAGAACCAATGACTAAAAGAGGAAAAAAGATGGCAGATAGAGAGCAATTTAACCACTTGCCGCTCACGCCGGTATACGTCGGCAAAGTGGCACAGGTGCGCAAAACGACGTGCCCGTACGCCACTCTGTCATCAGCGACTCCCGTGGACTTGATGTCTGTCGGTGGTCCGCGATCGTGGCACAGAGAGGCATTTCCCTGTTCTACTGCTCCCTGTCACCAGGAGCAGTGATCTCTGTCATGTCAGTGGTAGTCCACCCGCCCACAGTTAAAATCACTCCCTAGGACACACTTATAGCAGAGTTCCAGCAGCTACAAAAGTATAGCTTCTGACTTTTAATAAAAAGACACTTACCTGTTCCACGGTCCAGCAATGCAGCCGCACAGAGCATCGATCCTCTCCTTGGCACCTCCATTTTACACTCTAGGCACCCGGCCGTGACACCATTTGGCTTCATGGCTGGCCACGCACTGCGTATTCGTGAGTCGCGCTGCACTCCCAGAATAGACAGGTAAACTCCTGGGACCTGTCACATGTCCCAGGAGATTGCCTCGAGGGAGGGGCCGCCTAGGGGCAGAGGAGTCGCCTAGGCGGTCCCTAGGTGGAAGTAGGAAGTGGGACAGGAAGTTCCACTCCTAACGAATCCCCCACTCCCCCCCCCAAAAAAAATGCCAAACGTGGCATGTAGGGGGGGGAGGAGTGTTTAAAGCGAAAGATCCACTTTTGGGTGGAACTCTGCTTTAACCCCTTGATTTAACCCCTTTTCTGCCCGTGTCATTTATACAGTAATCAGTGGCTATTTGTAGCTCTGATCGCTGTATAAATTACAATGGTCTCAAAATAGTGTCAAAAGTGTCCGATGTGTCCGCCATAGTGTCGCAGTCTCCAAAATTGCAGGTCTCCGCCATTACTAGTAAAAAAAAACATAATAATAAAAATGCCATAAATCTATCTCCTATTTTGTAGACGCGATATCTTTTGTGCAAACCAATCGATATACGCTTATTGCGATTTTTTTACCAAAAATATGTAGAAGAATACATATTGGCCTAAACTGGGGAAGAAATTTGTTTTTTTATATATATATTTTGGGAATATGTATTATAGCAAAAAGTAAAAAATATTGCTTTTTTTTCAAAATTGCCACTCTTTTTTTGTTTATAGTGCAAAAAAAAAAACGCAGAGGTGATCAAATACCACCAAAAGAAATCTCCTTTTGTGGGAAAAAAAGGATGTCAATTTTGTTTGGGTACAATGTCGCACAACCGCGCAATTGTCAGTTAAAGCGGTGCAGTGCCGTATTGCAAAAAAGGGCTTGGTCAGGAAGGGGGTAAATCATTCCGGGGCTGAAGTGGTTAAAGAGGAATAGATTGATGGATAATTTTAATAATGGCTTGACCGCCAGGAAAACAGCTGTATGTACTCAACAATACAAACTGATGTGTAAGGAGAAATGTTTCAGAGGTTTATTTGTAAACTCCTTAAATTCTTACTAAACCCAGGACCCTGAATTCACTATATTTGATCTCCTACAGTACACAGAACATGGAAATGCAATTATTTTAGTACATATAAACTGCTAAATACCTTTTCTAATTAGCAGTATATAGCAGTCTTGTGACTTCTATCTGTGTCCTGACAGCTTGTAGGAGGAGTTTTCATTTTCCTCTGAGTGTCCTATGAGGCTGCAGTGGCCTGAATACTCTGCCTGGACAGTGCTGATCACATGCACCCTCCCAAGAATTAAAAAAAAACTCTCTAACAATACACACCAAACTGAGCATGTGCAAAGTGCCCCCAAGGTTCTGTACTATCAGAAGATGGATTCGGGACTGTAGGGGAGGATCAGAGAAGACAGGATCAAAAAGCCTTTTTACACAAATGTGCAGGATTAACACCTTAGGTTCCACAGTGAGTATAACAAGCATACTTTAATGCATATGCAGACTGCTGTTGTGGGTTTAGTAACACTTTAAAATTATTTTATTCAAAATCGCATTTAATAACAGGTTGCACTAAACAGCTTTTGGAACAGATTATTTTACCTAACCACACTACTGTCTGGGAGTACTCAATATCCTTCAGTCCAGTATAAACTTTATAAAAAACAAATAATATCTGCGCTTTGGCTAAAAGAAAAAAAAAAAAAAATAAGAATGACCACGGCAGCCAGCACTAAAGGTTATGATTGTAAAACCACTAAAAGCAAATATATATATATATATGGGTGTAGCCCCAATAAGGAAAATTTGCAATATAAAATCTGTTGAAAAAAACAGTCCTTGCCACAAATCGCCAACAATGATGGATGATAGTTTGGTGAAAAATTCAAAACACCAGCAGTATGAAAAGGGGTTAAAGCGGAGGTTCACCCATAGAGAACACATTTTCCCCTTAGATTAATGCTCGTTTTGTCTAGGGGAATCGGCTAGTTGTTTTAAAATATGATCCGTACTTACGGTTTACGAGATGCATCTTCTCCGCCGCTTCCGGGTATGGGCTGCGGGACTGGGCGTTCCTTCTTGATTGACAGTCTTCCGAGAGGCTTCCGACGGTCGCATCCATCGCGTCACGATTTTCCGAAAGAAGCCGAACGTCGGTGCGCAGGCGCAGTATAGAGCCGCACCGACGTTCGGCTTCTTTCGGCTACTAGTGACGCGATGGATGCGACCGTCGGAAGCCTCTCGGAAGACTGTCAATCAAGAAGGAACGCCCGCTCCCGAAGACCCATACCCGGAAGCGACAGAGAGGATGCATCTCGAAAACGGGTAAGTACTGCTCATATTTTAAAACAACTAGCCGATTCCCCTAGACAAAACGAGCAGGAATCTAAGGGGAAAAGGGCAAAAAATAAATAAATGGTTGAACTCTCGCTTTAAATGCACTCGTCACCACCAGTGTGTAGAGGCAATCTTGCTTACCAGAGGAAGTTGACTCTCAAATTATAAAGAGTCAGGGAACGCGTGTGATATAAAGATGAACATCTGTAACTGCATCACTCCAGGTCCTGTCATTTATAGGAGACACGATCCCAGCCCAGGAAGCATTTTCTCCAGGTAAGTGGATGTATATATGAATATACAGTAGCCGTTTATCTTCAAAAAATGTAAGAGCACCACAATAGTGTGATATTGCTTATTTTAATTTAAAAAAATATACACAGTACACTCACATTTCCATGGATGGATAATAGACAAGGGATATCATAAAAGGTCCATAGACCCCCAAAGCATCCTCCTCATGTTGAGGGCATGTGGCCTGGTACGGTTAAGGAGGGGGGTGCTCTCTCGTCCCCCCCTCTTTTCCTGTGGCCTGCTAGGTTGCATGCTCACATAAGGGTCTGGTATGGATTTTTGGGGGAACCCCACACCATTCTTTTTTATTTGGTGGCAGAGTTCCCCTTAATATCCATACCAGACCTGAAGGGCCTGGTAATGGATTTTTGGGAGGATCCCACGCATTTTTTTTAAATTCTGGTTCTCTGCACAAAATTTCATTTTTGAAGGAAAAAAAGCCATTTAAATTACTTGCGGCTATTAACCATTTGCCGACCTCCTCATGTAAATATACGTCAGCAGAATGGCACGGACAGGCACATGTACGTACCGGTACGTCCTCTGCTTGACGTGGGTCGGGGGTCCGATCGGGACTCCCCCCCCAGTACATGCGGCGGTCGGCAAGCCTCGGGGAGCGATCCGGGACGACGGCGCGGCTATTCGTTTATAGCCGCCCCGTCGCGAACGCTCCCCGGAGCTGAAGAACGGGGAGAGCCGTATGTAAACATGGCTTCCCCGTGCTTCACTATGGCGGCGCATCGATCGAGTGATCCCTTTTATTAGGGAGACTCGATCGATGATGTCAGTCCTACAGTCACACCCCCCTACAGTTGTAAACACACACAAAGTGAACCCTAAATGTTACAGCGCCCCCTGTGTTTAACTCCCAAACTGCAACTGTCATTTTCACAATAAAGAATGCAATTTAAATGCATTTTTTGCTGTGAAAATGACAATGGTCCCCAAAAATGTGTCAAAATTGTCCGAAGTGTCCGCCATAATGTCGCAGTCACGAAAAAAAATCGCTGATCGCCGCCATTAGTAGTAAAAAAAAAAAAAAAAAATGCAATAAAACTATCCCCTATTTTGTAAACGCTATAAATTTTGCGCAAACCAACCGATAAACGATTATTGCGATTTTTTTTACCAAAAAATAGGTAGAAGAATACGTATCGGCCTAAACTGAGAGGTGATCAAATACCACCAAAAGAAGGCTCTATTTGTGGGGAAAAAAGGACGCCAATTTTGTTTGGGAGCCACGTCGCACGACCGCGCAATTGTCTGTTAAAGCGACGCAGTCCCGAACTGTAAAAACCCCTTGGGTTTTGGTCCGGGGCTTAACCCCCCTGGCGGTATCCCTGAGCGTGACTCGGGGTTGATTTTTTCTGCTGCAAACGGTATCCCCGAGTCACGCTCGGGGTAGATATGCAGAGCCTGCAGCGTGCGCTGGCTTACCTTGTCCTGGATCCAGCGATGTCACCGCGCTGTGTGAGCGAGCGGGACCTCGCTCGATTCACACAGCGTCCTCCTGTGCCGCCGATCTCCGTTCCCTGCGACGTTACGACGCACGGGAGCGGAGATCGGCGCCAAATTAAAAAAGGTAAACAAACAAAATACATACAGTATACTGTAATCTTATAGATTACAGTACTGTATGTAAAAAAAACACACCCCCCTTGTCCCTAGTGGTCTGCCCAGTGTCCTACATGTCATTTTATATAATAAAAACTTTCTTTCTCCCTGCAAACTGTAGATTGTCCATAGCAACCAAAAGTGTCCCTTTATGTCAAAAATGGTTTTAGATCAGCTAAAAAACAGCGATAATAAATTATAATCACTTGCAGAATTGTGCGATAGCGATTTGTGGGGAACATCGTCATAAAATAAAAAAAAATAATGACAGCGACAATTTTGCAACTGAGAAAATTTCAGTGATTTTGATTTGATTACATTATTGAATAATTTTTATTAGAATTATATTATTATTTGTTATAATTATTTATAATTATTTATTATATTATAATTTATAATTTTGTTTTTAAAAAAATGTCATACCCGGGATGCCTATTAGATTCTTGTTTGGTCAGATTTAAGTGAGTTATTCCTAAGAATTACAGGCCTACAGTACAAATCACCAAATTTACTTGCAAAATAATTGTACCGCTTTTGGTACGTAATTCCAGACAGAATCATACCGCCAGGGAGGTTAAGTGGTTAATGAATTGTCGGGTCCCGGCAATACAGATTTCAAAGTCATTGGAAAAAAAACGGCAGGGGTTCCCCTTAATTTTCATACCAGACCCAAAGGGCCTGGTAATTTACTGGGGGGGGACCCTTCCATTTTTTTCAATTACTTTTCTCTGTATTGCCGGGACCCGGCAATTCATGAATAGCCACGAGTAGTTTTAAATTACTTTGTTTACTTCAAAAATGACATTTTGTGCAAGGACAGTTCTAAGCACGGGAAACACATGCCACTTTACAGGCATACTATACACATCCTCCAGGTATGAAATTTAAAGGAATATATCACTTTTATTGTTTCACTTTAAGCATTTTTAAAATCACTGCTCCCAAAAAACAGTAGTTTTTAAAACTTTTTTTTGCATTGATACATGTCCCCTGGAGCAGGACCCAGGTCCCCAAACACTTTTTAGGACAATAACTTGCATATTAACCTTTAAAATTAGCACTTTAGAATTCTCCCATAGACTTTTACAGGGTGTTCCGCGGCTTTTCGAATTTGCCGCGAACACCCCAATTTGTTTGCTGTTCGCTGAACGGGCGAACAGCCAATGTTCGACTAGAACTCATGTTCGACTCAAACTCAAAGCTCATCCCTAGTCCCTGCACATGTGAAAGCAGAACACTTGATTGGCCCCAAATTTTTCCCATTCCTCTTCCAACCTGAATACTGCTGTACAAAGATTAACAAGAGTCTGGTATTAAGCCAAATACGTGTATTTCTACTATTTAAGTATAAAATAAATGTTTTAAATAAGTGTAAAATCTGAACAGAGTTTAGCTGTAATAGTTGCAAAATGTAAGAAATGCAGTGTTTTTTTCACTATGACGGGGATAGTAATTGTATTATATTATTAGTATAGTAAAGGCAAAACTTACAATTTAGTGCTCATTTTGAAAGGTTTATACAACTGCACTAGAATTACTTTTAAAGTGGAGCTCCATCCAAAAGAGGAAGTTTCACTTTAAGACCTCTTCCCCCGCTCCTGGTAAAGAAATGGCCCTTTTGGGGTGTGGGTACCTGATTTTGACAGTTTCCCTACCACCTCCCTCCCTGCAGTCTTTTGGGACATGTGACGTGTCCCAGAAGACTACATTCACAATATCCAGCATGGCTCGCACATGCGCAGTGGGCACCCGGCTGTGAAGCTGCAAGCTGTCACAGCCGGTTGCCCACAGTTAACATGCCGGCACTGGGGACAGATAGCAGTAAATGAAAAAGGTTGGGGTGAGCACACCTCTGGATCGTGGGACAGGTGAGTGGCTGTTTATTAACAGTTTTTGTAGCTGCTGACTTTAAATTTTTACACAGGAGACTGGATCTCCTCTTTCAATCTGTATCTGCAGAATAGAAGCAGGTAGGAGTAAGAATTTCATAATGATTTTAGCTGGCAACTTCTTATTATAAATTATTTATTGGTTACATAAATGCTGAGTTTCGGTTCACAAAGCCTTTCTCATAGCATACAAAAATGTGTGTTAAAATCCAAAATATATATACCAGCCCTCAAAAATTACCACTCATTTCCAATCAGGTTTCATCCCCCACCGCCTCATTACCGATAACATTCGCTTAGTTTCTAACATCATTCAGAATGCTACTCTTTTTTCTAAAAAACTTTTTATGTTGAGCCTAGACATACACAAGGCTTTCGATAGCGTGTCATGGAATTACGTGTCGCTTCTTTTGCGGCGATTTGGCTTTCATGGAGAATTCCTTAGAGCTTTTCCATGCCCTCTATCTAAACCCTAGTACTCGCATTAAGATCCCAGGGTGTAGCTCTGATTTCTTTTAGCTCGGCAGGGGCACTAGACTGGGGTGTCCGCTGTCCCCCTTAATTTTTGCCCTAGCTGTCGAACCCCTTGTCATAGCGATTCTGCAACACCCAGACATTACTGATTACTATAAAGCCGAGTCCGAATATAAATTCTGCATGTATGCAGATGATGTCCTGCTTTTTTTGACCAATCCTATAATCACGCTACCGAATCTTCTTCAGACCCTTTCTATTTTTGCCAACATCTCAGGCCGGTCAGTTACCATATCTAAGTCCCTGGCCCTCCCTGTCGGATTCCCCCCTGCTGAGCTGGAAGTTTTAAAACATTCCTTCTCCTTTTCTTGGGCCCGATCCTTCCTCCCCTACCCTAGTACCTTAGGGTTAAGCTCCCTGGGAATTTTGACGATTTATTCCATTTAAATCCCCCCCCCCCGATAGCCAATCTGAAACAACTATTGAGAACATGGTCCTCTTATAAGATCTCCTTTCTCGCTAGGATTACCACAGTGAAGATGTCCATCCTCCCAAAACTGCTCTACTTATTTCACGCCCTACCCCTCCTGATCCCCAAAGCATATCTCTTGAAGTTTCAATCCTATATAAACAGATTTATTTGGGAAGACAAACCTTCTAGGTTCTCTAAAGATGTACTATATAGACCCTATAGATTAGGTGGCTTGGGAGTTCCCCAAATTTGGCTATATTATGTAGTGAGTAGACTCTCCCAGCAGGCACAATGGAACATTAAGAACCCCAGAGTGTCCTTGGGTATGATTTGAGCTAGATTCTATTGCCCCTTTTCACCTTCCCGGATTATTGTGGTCCTCTAGGCCTCATTCCCATGAGTTGACAAGTAAGAACCTTTTGGTCGCTCACGGACTTAAACTCTGGAACCGTTGTAAATCTTCTTTGGCCTTGGTTTCAGTAATCCCCCCTGGGGTTTAATTTTTGGGAGACCCTAGACTGCCTTCTGCCTTTACTGACCCAGACTCCTTTAGGTGGTATTGCTCTCTGGGCCTCACTGCTCTGGATGACTTCCTTCTTGAGGGTAGATTAATTTCCTTCCCACAGCTACGAACCCTGAAGGACATCAAAGATAGAGAATTGTATAGATTCTTACAAATACGTCACTTCTTTCTCACTCATTATGCTCAGACTCCCTCAGATTCACACACCCTGTTTGAGTCTCTATGCAGAACCGCTCCTAGACAGAAGGGATTGATCTCGGTTCTTTATAAATCTATTGTCTCTGGAAAGGTAGAATCCAAACTTAAACATATGTCTTAGTGGGAATCTGATATAGACTTAGACTATGACCTACGAGATTGGGAGGCTAATTGGCAAAATCTACGTAAATGTGTTCTCTCCCTCAAAAATTACCACTCACCTGCTCACATTTGGTGAGTGGGAAATGATTGAGGGGGAGCGTGGGCTGCGTCAGAGGGGGGGAGGTGAGCACCACTACCAGGCGGAGTTGAATGGGAGCCATTCTCCAAGAGATTGTCCAGGGAAGAGAGAGGAGAGGAAGAGGAGAGCCGGCCAGATCATTACAAAGCAGGGATCGTTGGCTGTGACAGCTTTGAATTGAATTGCCAGGCACTCGCTGTCACACACAGTCCCACCTCCTGGCCAGGCTTCTTTGATAGGCAGAACCCCGGTCCGATGTCGTGACATGTGAGGTCTATCAAAAGAGCTGGGCCAGAAGTGCGGGACTGTGTGTGACGCTGAGCGCCTGACAATTCAAATAAAAGCTGTTACAGTGGGCAATCCCCGCTCTGTGATAATACGGCCGACTCTCCTCTTCCTCCCCTCTCTCTTCCTCTGCACTGGTCACACTGCATTGATTGGCACAGGTGAGGCTGTACTGATGGGCAGTGATAAAGTTTTTGTGAATATTTATGAGATAATTGAGATAATGATTTATAAGTGTAAATTCATGACATAATTTATGAGGGCAGGGTAGGGGTTAGGTGGGGCAGCTGGTGGCGAGTAACCCTTAAGGCCTGGCTAGTAGCTCAGGATTTGAAATTTTGAGCCCTGTTAATATAGTATATAGTAATACAGCCTACCAAACATAGAGACAGCATTATCTTAATAATAAAAAAACAGCGATCCTGCTAAATAGACCATAGAACACCCAAATGTAATATATCATTATCAAGAGAAATTCCCAAGTTTTTATAACGAGTGTTGCATATTAGAAAAACATATGAACATTTAAATATTATTAATTTTAAGAAGAAATTAATACCCCTTTCTATTGTCTAGACCATGCGGAACTCTAATATTGAGTGTGTGGATCTTCCACACCTCACGTTGAAGCAAGATGAGATGTGTATTGCCCCTTAAAGGTTTCAATACGAAAGAAAGAAATGAGTCAAGATTCCATTTGTGCACTTCCCTAAAGTATTTAGATACATTCAACATGTTTTTAGCATTTAAATTATTGGTATCATTAAAGTCTTCTGATATCCTAAACCTTATGCCTCGTACACACTGTTCCCTGTTGGGAAAACTGCCATGAGTATGCTCCATCGCAGTTTTCTAAATGAGAGAACCAGCTTTCTTTTTTCCCGTCGGGATTCCCGGCTGACTTTTTCCCATCGGGAAAACCAGTCATGTGTATGCTTTTCCGAGGGGGGGAAAAAAACGAGCTTGCTCAGAATCAAGTAGGAGACGTGTGCGCTTGTTCTGGTAAAACTAGAGTTTGTAATGGAGATTTCACATTTGTCACGCTGTAACGGTCTGAAAGACACAAAGACTGAAAAGCGGAAATCGTCTCTCACCAAACTTTTACTAACATGAGGATCAGCAAAAGCAGGGCAAGCAGCCCAAAGGGTGGCACCGTTTGAATGGAACTCAACCTTTATAGTCCCGTCATACGTGTTGTACGTCACCGCACTTTGGACGGGCGGTATTTTGCCTGAACGTGTGTATTCAAGGCAGGCTTGAGAGGAATCCCGTCGGGAAAAACTTTGTTTTTTTTCCTGCTGAGAAAAACGGTCATGTGTACGGGGCATTAGAGAATGAATAGTGCAGCCTACGCACTTAACATGGCAAGCACCACATTCTATAACATACACGACTGACTTGGTATTACAATTTATATAGTGATTAAAAAAATATTTCCTGTCAGTCGAAAAATAAGTTACTGAGGTGCATATAACATGGAAAGAAGTTGTTTAATGATTTATGCAATTTGGGATATATTTTTATTGCACATATTTCGCTTGTATATGGTTGTATAGCACATTTTATTATATGTTTTCACTTGTTTATGGTATTTACAGCATTATTAATGTGGGTGATTTAAATTATTGATAATTTTTGCTACATCTTTTCAAGTAGGTAATGAAATTAATGCATTGTAATTTAAGATAGCACATGATATTTAATATTTTCAGTTGGAGTTAAAGCATTTGTTACCCCAAAAACCCTTTGTTACCCATGTTATACAGCACAGTGCTTGTGCTGTGTAACTTGGCCCCCTCTATCACCTGATCCTGACAGTTTCTTCTCTCCCCTCTGTAAACTGATCATGGTTCATCATGGCTGCTGAGCCATGACACTGTGGTCAGTTTACGTGCCTCCTGTCTGCTCTCCTCTCCTCTCTGCTCTCCCCCCTACATGTCAGCTCATGACAGTGCCGCCTCGCCCTTCCTGCTGCTGAAATAACATCTACATTCTCATATTATCCACTCTATCTCCTAAATGCTGTGTCCCCGTGTTTGTGATATATAAAACAAATGGTGATTATATCTCATTTCAGAGTGCCGCTCGGTGCTCATGTGACCGGTAGGCTCTCTCCTCCTCTACTCTTGTCCCAACTGACATCAGCGGAGTGATCTCGACCCCCACCTGCTGCAGCTGTCAGACGGGAGGGGAGTGAGCCGGGCTGTTGCGTAAGCACCGAGAGGCGCTCTGAAATGAGATATAATTGTCATTTGTTTCATAAATTACACACACACAGCCAGAGTGGCTAAACAACCACTTTAACGCTACATTGTTTCTTGTATTACAAGCTTTAGGTTACATTACTACAATGTAAATTGTTGCTCTATGGGAAAGGGAGTTTTCTTCTTAGCAAAACCGAAACTCCACACTCATTTAGCTATACCTTACTGCAGATAATCCACAAATAAATCAGCTGTTGCTGGGTGTTATGCCTCATTCCTATATTATGACTTTCACAAAGATCAGAGAACAGCTTAGTAATTGAATCCCTGGAAGTCACTGGATCCTACTGGCTACACATTTACAATTTTTTTTTCTATTAGCTTTCAAGCACAGCACTCATGATTTAAATTGTTTCCCAGTTTCAAGAGACTCTACAATCAAAACTATCATGGACATCTATAAAAAAAAATGTCTCTTACTAAAGTTTCAATAGCTTTCCACTACAGTTTTGATAATTTGACTGCTTAAACAAGAACTCCAGCTTGACAGTGACTTTAAAGCAGAGTTCCACCCAAAAATCCAAAAATGAAACCTGTCCAGATTCCTTGCCCCCCCTCCGGTGCCACATTTGGCATCTTTCATGGGGGAGCAGATACCTGTCTAATACAGGTATTTGCTCCCACTACCGGCGAAAGATCGCCGCAGGATCCAGACAGCAGGGACCACTCAGGACGCGCAGCGCCACTCGTGCATGTGCACTAGGGAACCAGGCTGTGAAGCTGCAAGGCTTCACTTCCTGATTCCTTTATTAGCAATGCTGGCGCCTCCCCCTGGAGCTTAGGGATGGGTCAAATTCAGGTGAGGACATTGCGGGCGCCCTGGACAGGCAAGAGTCGGTTCACACTTGGCAACTAGGGATCTGAGTTGAAGTCACCCTCGCGCTGTTGAGAAAATCAATGGAAGTGAATGGAGCCGTCTTAATGTACACTACTGAAGTTGCTCCGACTTCAGAAAACGTTCCTGTACTACTTCAATCCAACTTATAGGCGACTTGTACCCATTGATTTCAATGGAAGTCGCCTCCAAAGTTGGATCGTGTCTTAATTGAAGCAACAATACAGGAAGAGAATATTGTTTTCTTAGGCAAACCCCTCCCTCCCACAGAGCTGATTGTTGTTTGATTGGCCACTGGAAAGTCGCCTGTCCTGGAGGCGACTTAAAGTCGCCTTGTAAGTCGCCCTAAGTTGCGCTGTGGTGCGCGCTCAGGTCGTGTCCAGGTCGCCTCGCAAAGTCGCGGCCAGAGTCGTGTTGCCTATGTGTGAACCGGCTCTTAGTGTCCTTATTTTAATAGTCAGTAGCTGTAGTATTTGTAGCTGTTGACTCTTATTTTTTTTTTTAGGTGGAACTCTGCTTTAAATTGTTTGTATTATGCCAAGCTGGTCCAAACAAACTATTTCCTTCATTATTAGATGTTCCGAATGCTGTATAAACTATATGTATCATCAGCTACATACAGTAGCAGTGAGTTTTGGCAGTAATATGGGTATTTTCCAACTCATTCTAGGAACAATATCGAGCCAAGCTAGCTGCTGCTCAGCCATTCATAAGAAGCCTTGCACTTTATGAATTATTACAAAGGTTTCTCTGATTGACTGAGATAGAGATGCAGGCAGACGATGTCACAATCTCCATCTCAGCTAATAAGCGTAAACCTTGTACTCAGCCACAAAATACAAGGCTTTCTGTAAATGGCTGAGCAACTGGAACGGGATGGCCAGGAACAACTGAAATCCAAAAACTCAATTAGCAAGTGTATGTCTAGTACAGTGTTTCTAAATTCCAGTCCTCAAAGCACACCAACAGGTCATGTTTTCAGACTTTCCATTATTTTCACAGGTGATTTGATCAGTGTCACTGCCTTAGTAATTACCACAGCCGTTTTGTCTGAGGAGAAATCCTGAAAATGTGACCTATTGGTGCGCCTTGAGGACTAGAATTGAGACTGGTCTAGCATTAAAGTGGACCTTAAAGACAAACTTCATAAAAATAAAAAAAATCTATCCTTGCAGTAGAGCTCATCCTAAACTGCAAAATTTAATTGTTTGCTTAAGGGACGTTCAATAAAAAACGTCCTACATTCTGCCCATGTGTACGGCAGACAGTCTTTTGCTGAAGGCACATGATTGAAAAAGGTCTGCCGATTGGCATTCAAATTGTTAGTACAGCGGCTCCTCCTGAGCTCTTCAGTTTTTTTTTCTTTCAGCCTGTTGGGTTGACCAAAAAACAAATATGGATAGTGTGTACCAGGCTTTAGTCTAAGGACAGAGGATTAACTTAGTTCTGGCTCCAGTAGGGTCCCTCCAGTGCTGCAACCTGCTCTGTAAGCTGCGACTGTCCCATGGCTTTCTACATGATGACACAGAGGCTCCAGCCATAGACTTGACCTTGGGGCAGAGAAGGAGAGTACAGGAGTTGGCCAACACTGTATCCTGGTCTAGGCCAAAAAAGGCCCAGGCCTAGGGCAGCACTTTTCATGGGGGCAGCACGGAAAGAGTCCCCACCGGCTTGCGCTACACCATTAGTGTAACGCAAGTTGCTTCTAATTTTGACTGTCCTATCCTCCTGGACCACAAACCTTCCTCACTATGCTATGTTTCTGCTGCACCATTTGCATGGTTATATCTTCTTAGTCCTCTACATTAAATTATCAGAAATTTGTGCTTAAAATAGAACTATAGTAAAAACACTTTTTTTCATTTTGGATAGAGTAAGGGAGGGTTATAGCTCCTGTCAGTTTATTTACCATCCCTGTCCCATTGCAGAGATTTCCCTTCACTTCCTGCCCCATAGCCAAACAGGAAGTGAGAGGAAATCTATGCAAATTAAGATAATCCAATGCCCCCCCCCCAGGACCTAAGAACTAGTGTCCCCACTCAAAAATTTCATTAAACAGAAAGGGGTGTGGCCTTGACAGGAAGGTGTGAGTCGTATTTCAATTAGGGGGTGCGCAAGTTTAGTCAGGCCTAGGGCAGCACAAAACCTAAATACACTACTGGAGTTGGCCAGAGCATGGTATAAGGTAAGTAAATCTGCTTGTATATGAATATGCAGAAGAATCTGCGCTTAGGATGTGCAAAAATGAGCTGCTGCCTCCCTGAGGGGTCCCAAATGAGACCAGAGAGTAATGTGTAATTATTGGGATGGTGGCGCTGCTAGACCCGACAAGTGGGGGTTAAGAAGATTGTGGGTGTCCTTGGTGAACAAGTGTTGGGTACAGGTTACCCAACACTTGTTCACGAAGGACACCCACAATCTTCTTAACCCCCACTTGTCGGGTCTAGCAGCGCCACCATCCCAATAATTACACATTAAATCTGCTTGTATACTATTCTCTAGCGATAATGTGATTGTTTTCATTTTAATTGAGCTGGGCTTTAACTGAAAAGGTTTTGCTATTTTATAGGAACATCTAAAGAAATTAAATTTACTTAACCTGCCTGGCGGTCTTCCCGAGTCTGACTCGGGGTTAGATTTTCCTGCTGCGAGCGGAAACCCCGAGTCAGACTCGGGCTTGCCTCGCTAGATCCACAGGCACAAGTTACTTACCTTGTCCCTGGATCCAGCGATGCCACCGCGCTGTGTGAGCGAGTGGGACCTCGCTCGATTCACACAGTGCCTCCGTGTGACGCCGATCTCCGTTCCCTGCGACGTTACGACGCACGGGGACGGAGAACGGCGCCAAATTCAAAAAAGTAAACAAACACATTACATACAGTATACTGTAATCTTATAGATTACAGTACTGTATGTAAAAAAACACACCCCCCTTGTCCCTAGTGGTCTGTCCTGTGTCATGCATGTCATTTTATATAATAAAAACGTTTCTTTCTCCCTGCAAACTGTAGATTGTCCATAGCAACCAAAAGTGTCCCTTTATGTCAAAAATAGTTTTAGATCAGCTAAAAAACAGCGATAATAAATTATAATCACTTGCAGAATTGTGCGATAGCGATTTGTGGGGAAATTCGTCATAAAAAAAAAAAAAATAATGACAGCAACAATTCTGCAACTGAGCAAATTTCAGTGATTTTGATTTGATTACATTATTGAATAATTTTTATTATAATTATATTATTATTTGTTATAATTATTTATAATTATTTATTATATTATAATTTATAATTTTGTTTTTAAAAAAATGTCATACCTGGGATGCCTATTAGAATCTTGTTTGGTCAGATTTAAGTGAGTTATTTCTAAAAATTACAGACCTACAATATAAAACGCCAAATTTCCTTGCAAATAATGGTACCGCTTTTAGCATGTTTTTTCTGACAGAATCATACCGCCAGGGAGGTTAAACTAAGAAAAAAATAGACTTTTTTTTTTTTAATTCCTACTTAAAATTTGAAAAAACTGTATATCTATAATTTAAAAGTACCTAAAGCACTACTGCCTCTGACTTCTAATCTCACAAGATTTGGAGTGAGATTTGGTGATGTCACTATTGAGCTGCTCACTGTTCTGCTTGCTGGAGAGGAAGCTGTACCCAAATATCTGCAGAGCAAGAATCTTCTTGCTTTTGTTTGAATCATTCAGTAAGTTTCCACCAAGAAAGCAGGTAGACACATCAGCACTCATCTGAGTGTAGAATGATTAGTAAAGTTCATCATGTAATGCAATCGAAAATTGGCAACTCACAAGAAGTACAATGTGTAAAGGCATGTCACATGGGTTGCCTTCTCTGTATGATCCCGATCCTGGTAGCTGGTGGTTTTGGGCACTGATAAAGGCACATCCACTCTGGTGGTTTCCAGGAATCCAAGTGAATCAGAAAGTCACATTCTCGTCAGCTGTGACGCCAGTGGGCGGTGGTACGAAGGGCCGTTAGGCGCGTGTTGAGAGCATGCATGCTCCTTCTTCAGGCATTGAGCCAATCACCAGAGAGAGGGGGCGAGGCCTGAAGAAGCCTGAAGAAGGTGCATGCATGCTCCGAATGTATGCTTGACGGCCTTTCATACCCCCGCCCTCTAACAATGTATGTCTATTTTTTTTTATGCATGATTTATTTATTTTTATGGTCATTGTTTTCAACATTTTTATATCTGGGGTTCCATTTTTTTCCATTGCCATTGGCCCCCATTGCTTGATCTATCAGTGTTTTTTTTTTTTAATAATCCATAGCCCCAGCTTTAAATCTGCCCACCGCATTTCCCGTCACTTCCCAAGTGCGACTGCACACCCCTTTATCACTCCTGCTTCTACCTGCTGAGGGAATATTACCCCAATAGCTGTTAAATCACCAGTCATCAGGAAGGTAGCTCTACTCCTCAATTAGGATAGTCGTCTTTGCACAGAGACATAGTGCAGATGAAAACATGGTAACACAGTAATGGAGGGGGAGGGGGGATCAACTGAAGGGAACTTTCAAGCATTACTGATGAGGTGACTAGTCCTTTGCCCTTTTAAACTGCATTCAAGGCACAGCTTCCACATTACATCTTTCTGATGGTCATAGATATTGGAAAGCAGTCTCCTGCTCTGACTTTTTCAGATAGACTAATGTCTATGCCGTGAGCACCACACAACTGTTCTCAGGGGATTGCATACTCAAACAGATATGTTGTCTGATCGATATTAATATGCCATTTCTAGGACTCTCTGCTCCCGTCAAAGCCCTCCCTCCTCCACCATTCTCCATTGCTTAATCAGGAATGCTTTTGTGACCACAATATTCCTGTTTAATGAAGAAGCTGAGCCTGTAGCTATCCAGAAACACTTGAATTGTGTTTACACATTTGATTATTCCCTATAGGAAGCTTTATATTTTTGGTTTATAAGCCGTAAATCATGTATTTGTTCTTGAGCCCCAAAAGACAATCACTGAATATATCCAATAGTCAACCTTCCTGTAAGAGAAATATGATTAAATTTATAGAATTCATCCATACATATTCACAATCTTGAAATGTTCTTTCTACTGATATTACACATCGTTAAAAACACACCTGAGCACCAATATCCTATAAATTGACATTGCGACACGTTTGACACTTTTTTGGGACCATTGGCAATTATACAGCGATTAGTGCTCTAGAAAATGCACTGGTTACTGTGTAAATGTCACTGACAGAGAAGGGGTTAACACTGGGGGGCGATCAAGGGGTTAACTGTGCGTTCCCTCAGTGTGTTCTAAATGTATGGGGATGGGAATGATTAGGAGAGGACACATATCGTTTTTCCTACTTAGTAGGAACAAACTATGTTTCCTCTTCCCTGACAGCACAGGGATTTGTGTGTTTATACACACAACTCTCCATGCTGGCGCTCGTACATGCTGGCGGCTGGCCACGTGCATCGGTGCCCTCTGTTGGCCGGAAAATGGAAGGACGTACCCATGCGGAATTTCGCCCAGGGGAGCCATTCTGCTGCAGTATATCTGCCTGAGCCAGTTAAAGTGTTACTAAAGGCAGAATTTTTTTTTAATTAAAAATAACAAACATGTTATACTTATCTGTTCTGTGCAATGGTTTTGTACAGAGCAGCCTCAATCCTCCTCTTCTCGGGTCCCTCGCTGGTGCTCCTGGCCCCTCTTGCCATGGGGTTCAGGTAAGTATTTGGGGGCTGCTACACACTTTATGCATGAAGGTAAAAAACCTTCATGCTCTGTACACACGACGGGTTTTCCAATGGAAAAACTGAGAGGAGAGCTTTTGGCGGTGAATCCCGGCCGTGTGTATGCTCCCTCACAGTCTTCCGATGGGAAAACTGCCAAAGCCGCCGGACAAAAAAAAGGGAACCAGCTCTCTTTTTTCCCGCCGAGATTCCCGACTGACTTTTCCCCCCGTCAGAAAACCTGGCCGTGTGTAGCAGAACCTGGACATTTTTGGCAGTGTTCCTGTGGGGAAAAACTCAGATGGAACATAAACACGGTCGGGATTCCCGAGGAAAAGCTTTCATATGAGTTTTCCCAAAGGGAAAACCAATCGTCTGTACAGGGGAAAAGTAGAAAGCAGGTTCTCGGTTTTCCCCTTGGGATTTCCGACTGACCTTTTCCCCTCGGGAATCATGGTCGTGTGTACTAGGCATTAGCCTTTACGACCACTTTAAAGGGAAACTCCACTTTTGTAGGGAAACAAATTTGCAAATCAAAGAAAATTATATATCATATGCAAATGAGACTCAAGTCAAATTGTTTTTATGAACGACCTATCCTTTTCAATCTGCAGCTCTGTAATTCTCGGTAAAATGCAATGCAATATGTCTACCTGGAGCAGGGGCGGACTGACAACTCATGGGGCCCCCGGGCAATAGAAGATTATGGGGCCCCTGGGCTTACAGATGGCCACCACGCCAGGAGGCAGTGCAGAGGCGGGGCAGCTAAAATCTCGGGATTTTCACATCAAAAGCATGACGGTTTCGGACATATCAGGGACAGATGTAAAAAAAAACATAGATTTTTACATACTATCCCTGGTTTTACTGAGCCTGGCAACCCTGATGGGGCCCCCTAGTGGCATGGGGCCCTCGGGCAGTGCCCGAGTGACTCAATGGTCAGTCCACCCCTGACCTGGAGGTGTTCTGTACACAGAATGTGCACAGAACGCCCCCCTAAGAAGCATAATTTCCTGCTTGTGTGATTGGCTCACTGATTTTGGTAGAAGTCTGCACTACGATACAAATCAGGCATCACCTGCAACGAAAATAAAAATTTTGGTGAGATACTCCCAACAAGAAATCACGTCTAATCCTAGGTTCACATTGGAGTGCCAGGTAACTGTAGTGTAAAAATAGAAAAAATTCATTGAGTCCACCCTATTTTGAAGCCTATTTGAGCCTCCCCCCGCCAAATTAATTCATGTGCCCGGCATCCTGAAAGGGGCTGGGCACATGGATAGGGCGGGTGGCAGAGGTGTTAAGGGAGCGGCGCCCATGCACCCACAATGCACGGGTCGTCCCTGCTAAGGAGTCTTCTGAAAGAGGGAGGTTTCTTAGATAAGAACACCCTCCTGTCTGCATGCCTGAGCTAAGGGCAGATGGATTCCTGGGAAGTAAATACTACAGGAATCTGTCCTTACTCAAGATGGCCACGGTCAGAAATTCTAGGGGTGTTTTTCAAAGTGATTTCCCAGCTAAATAAAGCACAGAGACATGGATGGATGGTTCATTTTGCGTTGAACATTAAAAATAAATGAAATAGTATTTTTGCTTTGTGGTGCTCAGAGGCAGTGTTGTTCCACTTAAGGACTGTCGCACTATATACGTCGACAGAATGGCACGCCTGGGCACATTCGTATATATACGTCCCCTTTAAGAGCCCAGCCGTTCTCACGACTTGATTCGAAGCTCCGTGACCGCGTTCGTGGGATCCGCGGACCCGGTCAACGCAGGTGTCCCCGCGATCGGGTCACAGGAGCTGAAGAACGGGAAGAGGTGAGTGTAAACACACCTTCCCCGTTCTTCTCTGTGGCAGTGTCAGTGATCGTCTGTTCCCTGATATAGGGAATGACGATCACTGACGTGACACGTCCAGCCCCGCCCCCCTACAGTAAGAAACACACATGAGGTCACACTTAACCCCTACAGCGCCCTCTAGTGGTTAACCCTTCACTGTCATTGTCATTTTCACAGTAACCAGTGCATTTTTACAGCACTTTTCGCTGTGGAAATAGCAATGGTCCCAAAAATGTATCAAAAGTGTCCAATGTGTCCGCCATTATGTCGCAGTCACGAAAAAATTTACTTTAGAACTAAAAAATTTATTATTAATAAAAATGCCATAAAACTATCCCCTATTTTGTAAACGCTATAAATTTTGCGCAAACCAATCGATTAACGCTTATTGCGTTTTTATTTTCCAAAAATAGGTAGAAGAATATGTATCGGCCTAAACTGAGGAAAACAAATGTTTTTTTTATATTTTTTTGGGGAATATTTATTATAGCAAAAAGTTTAAAATATTGCATTTTTTTTTAAATTGGCACTCTATTTTTGTTTAAAGGGCAAAAAATAAAAACCACAGAGGTGATCAAATACCACCAAGAGAAAGCTCTATTTGAGGAAAAAAAGGACTCACGACCGCGCAATTGTGAGTTAAAGTGACGCAGTGCCGAATCGCAAAAAGGGGCAAGGTCCTTAACCTGCATGATGTTCTGGGTCTTAACCAGTTAAAGTAAAACAAAAAAGTTTAAAAATTGAAGTTTAAGAAAATTAATGAAAACAAAGAAGTGAAAAAAGTGCAATGCTAAGTGAACATATGTGCCCCAGGTTTAAATTAGAGGGTAAGGTAGACAAAAGAAAATTGTGCCAAAATTACCATAATACCCAAACAAATGAATATAAGTACATTTAAATGTGTAAAAGTGCACGTGCTAAATACAATTGAACAACTGAATCATATAAGTTGATGATACCACAGATAAAGTGTTACCATAATATCAAACTCAATTAATATAGGCACACATAAATATGTGTTAAGTGCACGTGCTGTATTTATAAATCATCCAATTAAAATAAGCAAATTGTAAAAAAATAACAAGTCCATCAAAATGTTTAATTAGGATGTACTCTGGAGAACCCTTGATGGGTATAGATGGTGTCAGAAGATCTTAATAAACACAGATGTCGATATTCCAATGTTCTATGAAAAGAGACCCAAGGCTGTGCTTCCACCATCCAAGGAAGGGGTAGATACTCTTACCATAAGATGTGGACACACACGCATGCGGCAGTGAGTCATACAGGCATTAATAGGAACCAAAGTCACAGATAACAATCTCTTGAAGTTTGCAGGGACACACACCAGCAATGATGCAGCAGGCAAGAAAATCAGGAAACCCCGATTCTAGGTGATTTCCACAGGTCTCTCATCCATCAATGTGGGGATGGAAATCAGAAACAAGGAGAGAAGGCTTCCACATGGCATAGATCGAAAACGTATGGGTTTATTGTAAAATAAGGTAGAAAAATCACTTTGGATGTGTACAATAAAATTGTGATCACAAAAAGCATATAAAACATGTGCAGTTTGTGGAGCTTTGCAAGTAATAATCCGACGTGTTTCGTCTGAGGCCGCGCACACACGACCACTCCATCCGATGAGAATGGCCTGACGGACCGTTTTCATCGGTTCACCGCTGAAGCAGACCGATGGTCTGATGTGCGTACACACCATCAGTTCAAAAACCGATCGGGTCAGAACGCGGTGACGTAAAACAAACAACGTGCTGAAAAAAAGTTCAATGCTTCCAAGCATGCGTCGACTTGATTCTGAGCATGCACAGGTTTTGAACCGATGCTTTTGTGTGCTAACCATCAGTTTTGACCTATCGTTCAGCCGTCTATTGGTTTGATTTTAAAGCAAGTTCTCTCATTTTTGTCCAAAGGACAACAGACCGATGGGCCGTACACACGGTCGGTTTGGACCGATGAAACTGAACTTCAGTCCGTTTTCATCGGTTTGGACCGGTCGCGTGTACGCGGCCTTACAGGACTTCAACTGGGATGTTGAAGTTGAAGTCCTGTAGGACACAATGTATGGGGACATAAAAAAGTGCACCTACCACCATTTTATTTGAAAGAATCTCTGTTTTCATATACAAAGTTTTGGGTGTTTTAGGTAATCTTCAGTCCTAAAATTTGCCTTATAGCATTTGTGCAATTTTTTTTTTTTAAATGGCTCTGGTGAAAAAGTTAAACCACGGTCCTTTGTTACCCATGTGTAATCCTCTATCAATTCTAAGGCAGCTAGAAGAAGTAAAGCAGGGTCAAGTAGTTTCTAACAGCCTTATGTAACAGGTTTTGTAATCTCCATCTGCCAAGTTGTAAACGTTTGAAAAGAAATTAAATTACATTTTATCATTTGTCTTTTGGGATGAAATTTTTTTTGAAGGATCCTTAAAAAACTTGTCCTTGTCCTTTTGAAGGCTCCTTGAAAAAAAAGTATCTGTGTTATGTATCTTTTGCCACAGTTAAGTTTGTATAGTAGGGTGTCATTTTGATTTTACTGTTTTTTTTGCTTTGATAAAAAAAAAAACACATCAAAATCAATGCTACAAATACCGTATATTACATCTAAATATACTGATGTGAAATCTCCATTTTATAAAAAAAAATATGCAGAAAATCCTGTCCTGCAGCACCGAGAGAAAACAATTATTCTTTTGAGAGCTTGCTTTGTTTCACTTGTTCCAGTACTTTACATCCCGTGAAATTTCTGTTGCACTATGACTGCAGTTTTTATTCACTCCAGATGGCAAGGAAGATTTTAGTTTACATGGGTTTTATGTCAGTTTTCTTACCATATTTTATGCCAGTCTTTACAATTACAAAGTGAGCTTAACGGTTTTATAAAAAGCCTATTTTCATGTGACCGAGTTAGCTGTATATTTTACTAATGGCCCAAGGCTTTGCTAAAAGCCACAGCAGTATGTCAGCTATCAGTGCCTGGAGATCAGTTTGGTATAGTGTGGCATGAAACTTTAGAAAAAAATATATAATTTGTTAAACTGCAGTGGATTTCAAACACCTTTTTACTCATTATGGTCCTGCTATAAATTTAAATGTAAAATTAAAGGCCTATCCCTGGCAGAATACCTGTTATAAGCTCTGCCACAGACTCCTCCCCTTAGTTACATAGTTACATAGTTAGTCAGGTTGAAAAAAGACACAAGTCCATCCAGTTCAACCACAAAAAATAAACAAACAAAAAAAAAAACACAGTACAATCCCATACACCCAACTTCATACCCACAGTTGATCCAGAGGAAGGCAAAAAACCCCAGCAGAGCATGATCCAATTTGCTACAGCAGGGGAAAAAATTCCTTCCTGATCCCCAGAGAGGCAATCGGATTTACCCTGGATCAACTTTACCTACAAATCTTAATACTCAGTTATATTCTGTACATTTAGGAAAGTATCCAGGCCTTTCTTAAAGCAATCTACTGAGCTGGCCAGAACCACGTCTGGAGGGAGTCTGTTCCACATTTTCACAGCTCTTACTGTGAAAAAACCTTTCCGTATTTGGAGGTGAAATCTCTTTTCCTCTAGACGTAAAGAGTGCCCCCTTGTCCTCAGTGTTGACCGTAAAGTGAATAACTCAACACCAAGTCCACTGTATGGACCTCTTATATATTTGTACATGTTGATCATATCCCCCCTTATTCTCCTCTTCTCAAGGGTGAATAAATTAAGTTCCTCTAATCTTTCCTCATAGCTGAGTTCCTCCATGCCTCTTATCAGTTTGTTTGCCCTTCTCTGCACTTTCTCCAGTTCTCCGATATCCTTTTTGAGAACTGGGGCCCAAAACTGAACTGCATATTCCAGATGAGGTCTTACTAATGATTTGTACAGGGGCAACATTATATCTCTGCCTCTGGAGTCCATACCCCTCTTAATACAAGAAAGGACTTTGCTCGCTTTGGAAACCGCAGCTTGTCATTGCATGCCATTATTGAGCTTATGATCTACCAAAACCCCCAGATCCTTCTCCACTACAGATCCCCCCAGTTGTACTCCCCCTAGCATGTATGATGCATGCATATTCTTATTCCCTAATTTCATAACTTTAGGATAGTGAATATATTATAAAAAGACAGCATTCTCTTTTTTTTCCCTTATACCTCATGGATTAGTGATGGTGCATGTCCTTACCTCTGCCATGAGTGAGTGAGATAAATAACTTGTATAGCGCTACAAATGCAAACTAAATCGCCTCAAGGTGCTGTATCCAATGTCGTCGTCCAGCTACGCTTCAGAATAGATGTGTCTTAAGTTTTTTTTTGAAGGCCCGATGGTTCCCTTCTATCCGAGTGTTTGTAGGTAGAGCGTTCCATAGCCGTGGTCCTTGGACTGCGAATCTTCGTTCTCCTTTAGATTTGTAGCAGGACTTGGGGATGTGGAGGTGGTTCTGATTAGTTGATCGTAGGGCCCGATTTGGGGTGTAGTGTTTTATTTTCTCGCATAAGTATTGCGGCGCCTTTCCTTGCGTGCATTTGTGGGTGAGGCAGAGGGTCTTGAATTTCACCTCGATCCTTTACGGCTAGCCAGTGGAGGGACCTCAAGACTGTGTGCAGGTTCCATCTGGGTTCAGCCTCTCCCAGATGTGGTCCTTATCCTTGGGCTGGTAAAAGCGCTGATAAGGTGGGGAGCCCTTTATGTGGGTCTTTTGGGGCAGCAGCAGTCTCCTAAACAGGAGCATTAGTCCTGCATTTTTGCTATGGCTGGTACTGTGCTGTGTAGGCAGGCAGAGAGTCTCTCTCCTACTCCTGTATTCTGTGCAAGGCATTTTTACCTTTTTTTCCCCTCCTTCTGACTTTTCTGTTCTGTCTTTTCATGTGTCCCTCGACTTCCCTTATGGTGTGCGGCGAGCGTGTGCGCCAACGTCATAACTATATAGTTTTCGAAAGCGGAGACTGAAGGCCGGCCTGTGCGGCATTCACTGCTGGATGGTGCATGCGGGCCTTGGTGGCCATTTTGGTTGAGGGAAACACAGAGGCCCGGATTCACAAAGCACTTGCGCCGACGTATCTCAAGATACGCCGCGTAAGTGCAAATATGCGCCGTCGTATCTCTGCGCCGACCCACAAACTAAGATACGCCTAAAAATAGGCTTCATCCCGCTGACGTAACTTGCATACGCCGGCGTAGCGTGGGTGCATATTTAGGCTGGACGCTTGGTGGCGCTCCCATTGATCAGCCATTCAAATATGCAAATGAGGAAAATACGGCGATTCACCAACGTACGTGTGCCCGACGCAGGCTACGACTGGTGCGCGAAAGTTGTACGTCCGGCGTAAAGTTAAGCCCCATAAAGGAGGTGTAACTCAGCAGCAGACATGCAAAGGTCTTGCACCAAGGGATACAAGCCGGCGTATTTTACGTAGTTTATGTTGGACGTGAGTCTGGCTGGGCGTAGGATACGTTCATGGCGTAGGCAGTGATCCGGCGTATCTTAGGTAGTAGTTCCGACGTGGTTGTGAGCATGCGCAGGGGGAGGCGTCCACGGCACGATGCATGCGCAGTTTGTTAAACGTACTTGTCGGGCACTTGGACCATCATTTGCATGGGGTCATGCCTCATTTGCATGGGTTTGCATGGGGCAAGCCCACTTCCACCTACGCTGGCCTGCGCCTTCGAAACCTACGCCACGCCGACGCAGCGTGGGGAGCACTGGCTTCCTGAATTCTATGCTTGCCTCTCTGCGCTGCATCGGCGTAGCGCACAGGGGGATACGCTGCGGCGGCGTAATGTGTGCCTGCTGTCTGTGAATCTGGGCCAGAGTTCTTTTGCCCTCACCATAGGAGGGTTGGGATGGTGTAGATCGAAGCTGTTGCAGTGGTCCCCGCACACTAATGTGACCGGCGATATGTCTAATGGAGTTATTTCCTCGTCTGTGGGCTCCGGTGCTGTGATTGGATGGAGCTGTCTTTCCCGCTAATGTGTGCGGGAGCCGCCAGTCACGGCACCAGCCCTAAAGAAACTGCACAGGCAGACCGTTTCTTAAGTGCTCATGCGCTGATGACATCAGCACAAGTGTATATGGTAAATATTCCCTAACCGTGCTTAACACCATAGTTCCTGCTGATGAAAAGCTGGTTGGACAATGGCGGGGGGTGTCTCCTCATCACCGCAGATCTTTTCTTCAGGTCTCTGACACTAAGATAAATGCTGCATCCTGATCATTCTCAAGGGCTCCTGCAACTGGACTTTGTTGCAAAATTCATCTGAGGGATCTTTATTATTAGCTATATATACTGGGTATACAGTATGTGCACAATTCCATCAGGACTCCTATCATGCCCTTTGCTGATAATACCTGTTTGTACATTGGATTTATGCCCTGTTCTGGGTGGAGTCACTGCCAACTCTATTATCAAACCTACTTCTCCACTTGGCAAAGGTTCTGAATCTATTATTTACACAAAGGTTTAGTGCAGTATCCTGCTTGGGAGGGTCATTTGTCATGACCCCCCCCCCCCCCCTCCACACACATACGCACACAAAGAGGGCTGCAAACCTCCAACTATGTATTAACATGATCACATCACAACAGTAAATTGTGCCATTTGGGGCCATGCATGGCCCTTTCATCAGGCATGTGAATGATGATGAAGAGGTTCTGATGAAGAGGTCCTGCATGGCCCTGAAACATCACAAATTGCTTCTGTAATGTTATTGCTTTAATACATTTCTGGATGCTATTTTGACGATCCATGGTGTGCTGTACAGTATATATATATTTGTTGTCTGTCACAGTGGTCACATGATTGAGAGCTTCTCCCACTGGCTTCCAATCATAACAAAAGACAGAGAGCTGCCTATGCCATCTTGGGCACTCTGTTGGGAGCCTGCAGAAAGCCTGGTTAGCACAGAAACCTTGACCATCCATATGCATTAAGTGGGCAGCAAGAAGTAAAAAAAAAGGGGGTTCATTTGCTTAAGGAGTATAAGCTATTACACTTAATGAAAGCCAATTTTTCACTTAACTCATTGAATGAGTTGAAGCTCTTCAGTTCAAGACTTCAGTTAGCCAATCACGTACAAGCAAATATTATTATTATTATTATTATTATTATTATTATTATTATTATTTTTCTTTTCCATGCATGGGATTGAGGAAATGAACACAACTTCACCTCATTCACTAAGCAAGATCAAAAAAATAACCTTGCAAAGTGAATGCTCCAACATGATGTATTTTTATGATAAATAAGTCTAAAATTAAGTCTAGACTTTATGCATTCTGCTTTTGGTGCTTTCCTCCTTGCACACCCAATCAGATAGATGAGAGGCTGTTCAGTGAGCCTGAAATATAAATGAATGATAGCAAGGGAAAATTACTCAAGGTTATTTGAATGACAGCTCTGAGTCTGCCTGGGGCTGCTGATGTCACATCCAAGATAGCGGCACCTAGCAGCAGTCTCAGGCCTGTTCAATATCATAATATCATTAATAATAACAGGGAGATTAAATGCACGAAACAAGATAAACTGACATATATTCTTATGGGAAGATCATTGCTGATATTATTAATATGGGAACAGGGCCTCTTTAATGTAGATCTAAACCTGGTTCCTAAAATATATTTTCTTTAACAAGGTAATGTAATTTCAAAAGCCATTTTTTATTTATTTAAATCTGTAGTTTTCATTAAAATAATACTTGGTGGACCTGTCATGAAGACCCTCATTTAGGCACTTCCTTATATAGGCTGACAATGCTCTGTTGCGGTTTCCCAGTTGTCTTTCTGTCACATGTGTTTCCAGTGGAGACTTTAAAGCGGAGTTCCACCTAAAAATGGAACTTCCGCTTAACCCACTCCTCGCCCCCTTACATGCCACATTTGGCATGTCATTTTTTTGGGGGGGGAGTGGGGGCTTCAGGAGAAGGGGACTTCCTGTCCCACTTCCTCCTTCCGCCGAGGGGCTGGAAAGGCGATTAGCTTAATCGCCTTTTCACAGCCCCTCCCTGTAGGCGAGCGCCTGTCCAATCAGACGGCACCGCGCCGCTCGTGCATGCGCACTGCCGCTCGCGCATGCGCAGTGGGTGCCCGGCCGTGAAGCCGAAAGCTGTCACTGCTGGGTGCCCACACTGAGAATGAAGACGCCAGCCAGCGAGGGGGGCGAGGAGCGGAGCCCCGGCCGTCGCGTCGCTGGAGCCATGGAGCAGGTAAGTGTCTGTTTATTAAAAGCCAGCAGCTACACTTTTTGTAGCTGCTGACTTTTAATAAACTTAAAAAAAAGGTGGAACACCCCTTTAAGCAACTTTGGCAATGCTGATTACACAGTCATGTTTCACCATTATCACTGTCACCAAGTCTCCCCTGAGCAATGACATGCAGCTGGCCCTGGAGCACACGCATGTAGACTGGAAATGGCCGCAAAGAGGTTGGAGCAAGTCATCATCAATGAGATATAATAAAAGATAAAAAAAAAGTATTTAACAACAGTGTTTTCTAAAGGTAAAACAAAAAGTATGGCAACTGCTTATCATACATGTGGCATCAGGTTGGAGTTTAGAACTCTGTTAAGTATTTTAGGTGCATCTGTCTTTCTGCCAATATGTAAAGCAGGGGTCTCAAACTGGTGGCCCTCCAGCTGTTGCAAAATAAAAAGCCTCATCATGCCTCTGCCTGTGGTAGTCATGCTTGTAACTGTCAACTTTGCAATGCCTCATAGGACTTGTAGTTTTGCAACAGCTGGAGGCCCGCCAGTTTGAGACCCCTGACGTAAAGTATGGATTCCTGAAATCAGGGTAAAGATAAAGGCCCGGATTCACATACATCGGCGCATATTTATGCCGCCGTAGCATATCTTTTTTACGCTACGCCGACGCAGCGCAGAGAGGCAAGCACTGGATTCACAAAGCCAGTGCTGCCAAATCTGCGCTGGGTTTCTTAGGCGTAAGCCGTCGTAAGTGGAAGTGGGAGTGAGCCATGCTAATGAGGCGTGACCCCATGCAAATGATGGGCTGAGCGCCAGATAGATACGAATAATGAACGGCGCATGCGCCGTCCCATGGATGCATCCCAGTGCGCATGCTCAGAATCACGTAGGAACGAATGCCTAAGATAGGACGGATCACTGCCTACGGCGTGAACGTAACCTACGCCCAACCATAATCACGTCCAACGTAAACGATGTAAAATACGACGGCTTGTGTTCCCTGGTCTATACCTTTGAATGGGTTGCGCCTCATATATGGGGAATAACTTTACGCCGGACGTACGACTTACGCGCACAAGTCGTAGCCTGCGTCGGACGGACGTACGTTCGTGAATCAGCGTATCTCCCTCATTTGCATATGTGAATAGAAAATCAATGGGAGCGCCAAATACGTCCAGCGTAAATATGCGCCCACTCTACGCCGGCGTAGGCAAGTTACGTTGGTCGGATGAAGCCTATTTTCAGGGGTATCTAGTTTTGTGGGCACGGCGCACAGATACGACGGCGCATATTTGCACTTACGCGGCGTATCTCGAGATAAGCACTGTGAGGCCGGGTACACACGGACAAACATGTATGGTGAAAGCGGTCCGTCGGACCGTTTTCACCATACATGTCTGCCAGAGGGCTTCTGTACGATGGTTGTACACACCATCGTACAGAAGTCCGCGCGTAAACAATACGCGGGGCGTGTCCGCGATGTCGCCGCGTCGATGACGCGGTGTCGCCGCGACAATGACGCGGCGACGTGGGCGGCCCGCCTTTAAAATGCTTCCACGCATGCGTCGAAGTCATTCGACGCATGCGAGGGACGGCGGGCGCCTGGACATGTACGGTAGGTCTGTACTGACGACCGTACATGTCCGAGCGGGCTGAATTCCAGCGGGCTGTTTTTAAAACAAGTCCAGGAATATTTGTCTGCTGGGAAAAGGCCCGGCGGGCAAATGTTTGCTGGAATTCGGCCCGCTCGCGCCCACACACGACCAAACATGTCTGCTGAAACTGGCCTGCGGGCCAGTTTCAGCAGACATGTTTGGTCGTGAGTATGGGGCCTTAGTGTGCATTCAGTACATGAGCTTGTAAATACAGCTGTGATATGCATCAACGCGAGTCTTTAGGGAGCTGCACTTTCCAAACTAGCTCAGGATACAGGTCATTACACATTGGGATAGCAAGATCTGGCCACACAATCTATGCATCTTGTAAATCTGTCACTTCTTCTGAACTATTACGGTATAATGCAATAGCATTATGACTAGGTACAGAGTGAGCACAATCCTAATGGATTAGCAGTACCAGCAATGAACTCATTCTTTGGATGGACTATAAAATTAAATACACTATTTTTATAATTTGTGCTAGTTGGGCAGATGGCTACACATGTTTAAGTGATGTCTTGTTTAATGCCTTGTCCACAAAATAGCTTTTTTTCTTATAAGTCAAGCCTGGTGGACCAAACCAGAGTATATAAATGGTAGATTGAACGAAACAATATAAAAAACAAAAACTCAAATATCCCTGCATCAACACAAGCAATGTTAATTCAGGAATCTATCCTGCTGTGTCTTTGTATTCTGATAGTGGGGACCCCCCCCCCCCATCAAATTATACAGATCAGCGCTTGCAGCCATCGATTAAATTCTGTGAAGGCCCCCAGGCAACTGAAACCTGGAGGCCTCCCTTGCAGGTTTCTGGAGGTTTCTTGTGCTCGTGTTGTAGTCGGATAACATTGAACTAACTTCAGCCGCTAAATAGAGATCATCATCCCTACTGTACATTACCTTTACCTAAATTGCTTTAAATTTTTTTACAAACTGCCAGCTAAAAGACCATGAGCTTTTAGGAGACAAATTCTAATATAAACCTGATGTCTATGGTGTATGTACTTTAAGTTGGTATTGGGTACATTACATTAATACAGTATTTTCTGTATAGAATCTTTAATGTAAACTTTTCATATTATTGAGTTGATTCACTTTTCCCATTATTTGTAAACAATTTAGGAAAGCTTCATTGTAATTTTCTTTCAAGATTAAATAAGTATTATTTTGATCCGTTGTCACAGGGCCCTTAAAAGATGTGGGGCCCATAGCCCGATGCCTACTCTGCTTATTTGGTAATCCGGCACTGGCTGCAAGCGCTGACCTAATGCTGGTTTTCCAGCATGACCATTTTACAGATGTCTATTGAACAGACTGGCTGAACCAGCCGACTTTCGGCACTCAAGCTCTGGCTTCTTTTGTGTTTTGACCATTCAAACAATAAGATCTTCCTGCCTTAATTCTATTTCTGTCTACCTGGGAGTTTGGGATATCTCCATCCCTGCCCATGCAAGTTCCAGGATCTGTAAAGATGGAGGTTTCTGACTCCTAACAAATGGTTATTTGTAATTTTTTTTGAGTATTTACAAGGTCTAACTTGGGGATTGTTGTTCAGTGACTTTCAATTTCACATTACCTGCCAGTCACTCTGGAGGCGCTAGACTTTTGTGTGGGACTGGGAGTTTTGCCTGTTTGTTAGCCAACCCACTGGTGAGTTTGTCACCAGTAGGATGGATCAGACCTCTGCAAAGCAGCTGAGCCTATCCATACATTAAAATTCATCAGTTTATTATATTCATAAAAGTATTAAAACATGCAATATACTTTGCCCAATCTAGCTTCTTTTTTATATATACAAATAGCACATAGAAATTTTACAAATACTGTATGTTTCACAGCATATCATTATTCTTCCCACCCTACTCAATATCTTGACTTCCTTATTCTTGCTGGAACTCAATAACAGTGGCGACTGGTGTTTTTTTTCTTTTGGGGGGCACAAACAGCCACCTCCCCGTTTGGTGGCGGCAACCCCTCCGGGAGGACAGTCGGTACATGAAAGCCCCGCACTTACCCCATCTAGTAAGCGGACAGGCAGCGTGCCCATCGTCTTTCTTTCTCCTCCTGTGGTGTGGATCATGGCGTATTCCATCATGCATCCCCCTCCTTCTAGGCATCCAATAGGATCGCCTGATCTTGCAGCCAATAGTAGCCAGGTATCAGACCCATGCTTCCTGATTAGCGGAGAGGCAATTAGAAAAGCAAATATTCATTTGCTTTTCTAACACACCTGAGTGGGCTCCCTGGGTGGGAATCCACTCTAATTTGAAGACTATTATAGCCTTTGGCTCTAATCAGGTGCTTAAAAAAAAACCTGCCACTGTAATTCATGCGCCCGATATCCTGACACGGCCGTGGATAGATTCATGCTATTCATGAATCTGACCATTAACCATATAGGGGGTGATGTGGATAGAGGGGGTGGCACCCATAATGGACGGGCTGCCCCTGCTCAATAGCATGAAGTGAATAATGGCTCTGGCATGGGGTGGGGGGTTGAACGATTTTTTGATCGTGTGTTTCTTGGGCCCCAAATACCCCTTCCTCTCGTTTTGATAAAATCATTCAACTCTCCCCTGCCAGAGCCTTTCTGAATTTCATATTATTGCGTTCCAGCAAAAATAAAGAAGTCAAGTGATATTGAGTAAGGTGGGAAGAATAATGATGCTGTGAAACATATTTTTAGAATTTCTATGTATTACAGTACATGTTTGTATATATAATAAAGAAGCTATGTTAGACAAAGTATGCCACGTGTTTTATTGCATTCATAAATAAAATAAACTGATGAATTTTATTGTGTATTGTGTGATTAGGCACCTTAAAATTCACATTTAGTTATAATTATAAGTATGATAATGCCTACCCAGGCCACCCTGACAACATATATGAAATTTTAAAGCACTTTCAAAGTACATTCATCAAGACATCAAATTCTATTAGTATATGGCCATTTTTAATTGTGGGTATATTATTTCCTATGTCATCTTGTTCTGTCCTACTTCAAGTTCCAAGAAATGTTTTTAAAAGCTACCTCCAAATGTGGACCTACTTTCCTTCAAGGACAAGATGGCGATAAATCACCCTGGGGACTAGAAACGTCCAATAGAGAAGTATTGTATTCATACTACCCCTTCAGATGAAGGTACATCAGGGCAATAAAGGTACGAACTCACGCTTAGCAGAAGTTTAAGATCCCCTAAAGAGAAATTTGGAACACGTATTCATGGTCTCGGCTGGTGGAGAAAACCAGGAACTCAAGCACAGAGCTCCTTCAGATTCTAATGCCACGTACACACCATCACTTTATGTGATGAAAAAAAATGACGTTTTTAAAAACGTCACTTTAATTGACTGTGTGTGGGGGAAAACGTCGTTTTATGTCTTGTAAAAAACGACCAAAAAAAATTGAAGCATGCTTCAATTTTATGTGTTGTTTTTCAAAAGTGCACTTTTTACTTCACAGAAATTGACCGTGTGTAGCAAAAAACGTTGTTTTCTAAGACGTTTTTTCATCCACGCATGCCCAGAAGCTACTTATGAAGCAAGCTTCAATGGTAAAACGTGGTGGAACGTAACCTCACTTTGCAAGATCATTGTGAGAAAAACGATGGTGTGTATGCAACTTCGTCTTTGAAAATTGAAGTTTCAAAAACGTCATTTTTTACTTCACAGAAAGTGTCGTTTTTTTTCATCACATAAAGTGATGGTGTGTATGCGGCATTAGGCCTCGTATACACCATCACTTTATGTGATGAAAAAAAATGTAATTTTCTGTGAAGTAAAAAACTACGTTTTTGAAACTTCAATTTTCAAAAACGACGTTGCCTACACACCATCGTTTTTTCACAATGCTCTAGCAAAGCGAGGTTACGTTCACCACTTTTTTCCATTGAAGCTCACTTCATAACTAGCTTCTGGGAATGCGCAGGTTTAAAAACGTTGTTTTAAACGTCGTTTTTTGCTACACACGGTCAATTTTTGTGAAACAACAAACAACGTTTTGAAAAACGACACAAAAAATTGAAGCATGCTTCAATTTTTTTTTTCGTTTTTCACAAGACATAAAACGACGTTTTCCCCCACACATGGTCATTTAAATTGACGTTTTTAAAAACGTCATTTTTTTTCATCACATAAAGTGATGGTGTGTACGCGGCATAAAGGTAAACAATTATAAAACCAAAAGGCAATGTGTAGGACAACAAAAGTGAAGTAGGGTTGTTCCAAGAAAGATTTATGTTCCACAGCTGACTGCCTGTTCATTATTATCTTGTCAGTGATAACATATTGCAACAGATACATTTGTAATGCTAATGTAGTTTTATCGTAAAAATGCTATTTCCAATTCACATATTATTTCTGTTTTCACTATTTACCTTTCCTTCCTGGCATCCACAACACAATATGGTTATATAAAAACCTGTATATCATTTATGAGCACACAGCTATTTTATGGGAAGGGTTGTAATTAAGTACTTGAGGAAAAACATTACTGAAAGAGTTTGAAGTAAATGTGCATATTGATTTGTGTACTGAAGTGCAACATTTAGATCACTGTAAGCACACATCTAGAAATTCAGAATACAATTTTCATCAAGCTTTCAGTAGGAAGGTATTCTAGGTTCCAATCTTTTATGTATGCAATGTAAATATTTAGCAACCAATCCTGAAAGTCCTTTCATTGGAACAGGTCAGGCAGGTTATAGCAGAACTCTAATCTGGACCAATGTCGTAAATTGGAGATGGACTTGGGCATCTTCCATCCTCCAAACTCATCTCTATCTGAAGATCCACTATTTTCTAATCCAACCAGCTTCCTGCACCTCAGCACCTGTAAACAAAGGGGTGGGATCCTGGTGATGTCAGCGCAGCGCCCATATTTAGAAAAACCAAACAAAGAATGAAAATTTGATTTTTTAGGTGTTGAATCCTTCTCACGGAATTAACCTTACAAACCACATCCAAAACAACAATTTTTATTACATAATTGTATTTAAAAGGAATTGGGTACAATGCCCCTAAAAGACCATACATAATGGTAAATCAAGCCGCAAACAACTGTAGCAGCCCCCCAGAAAGGTATCCTTAAAGCGGAACTCCCGCTGATCGGGACCCCACCCCCCCCCTCCGGTGTCACATTTGACACCTTTCAGGGGGGAGGGGGGTGCAGATACCTGTCTAAAGACAGGTATTTGCACCCACTTCCGGCCACACAGTCACGGGCAGACTGCGGGCATGATGTCACCTCCCGCCCCCCCCCCCCCCGTTGTGTTCTGGGAACACTCAGCTCCCAGTACACAGCGGGAGCCAATCGGCAGGCGTAGCGCGACTCGTGCATGCGCCGTAGGGAACCGGGCAGTGAAGCTGGAGTGCTTCACTTCCTGGTTCCCTCATCGAGGATGGCGGGGGGGGGGGCAGCAGAGTGACGAGCGATCGCTCGTCCTCTGCTGCGGTCGGCGCTGGACTCCAGGACAGGTAAGTGTCCTAATATTAAAAGTCAGCAGCTACAGTATTTGTAGCTGCTGGCTTTTAATATTTTTTTTTCAGCGGAGCTCCGCTTTAACTCTTGTTCATAAAAACACTTTGACACTGTATAGGTACACCAGCAAGTTGTGGTAAAAAAATAAACATGTATCCAAGAGGGGTGCAACTACCCACCCCTCTCGGATACATTTTTGTTCATTTACCACAACTTGCTGGGTTACCTGTACAGTGTCAAAGCGTAATTATGAACAAGAGAGGTGCCTTTCTGGGGGACTGCTAAAGTTGTTTGTGGCTGCAATTTTTTTTAAATGCAATTATGTAATAAAAATGGTTGTTTTTAGAAATATATGTGTTCGTAAGTTTATTCTGTGAGAAGGATAAAACACCTAAAAAATCCTACTTTTTTTCTTTGGTTTTTCTATATATTTTTGGGATGTGGTGTTCAGCAATTCAAGTAAACCCATTACCATGTCAAAGCATTAAAATGATTGTAAAGTCTTGTTTTTTTTTTTACTTTAAAAAATTATAAACATGTTATATTTACCTGCTCTGTTACAGTGGATTTGCACAGAGCAGCCCAGATCCTTCACTTCTCGGGTCTCTCTTCTGTGATCCTGGCCCATCCCTCCTGTCAGTGTTGCCAACCGTCAGTATTTTTACTGGCAGCCAGTAAAAAATTGGCACTTTCCTCCTGCCAGTAAATGCCTGTAAGAGGGAAAGATTGCAAGTAAAAAATATGGCTGTGACGCTAGGCTCGGAACTGCACATGCCCAGCTAGGGTCAGGAGATGGCCGAGATGGCCGAGACCATCCAATTGCCTGCTATAGTGTGTTCGGGCGGTGTCGGCGGGGGGGGGGGGGGGGGGGGTCTGGTGCTTGTCTGAGCTTGTCATGTGATGTCACGCCGTTTCCGTAAGGCATTAGCAGGCCTAAAGTTATTCCACCTATTCCACCCGCCGCGAGATTCAAATTTTTTACGTCGTTTGCGTAAGTCGTCCGCGAATCGGGATTTACATCGTTTACGTCCACGTCTAAATCAATAGGCCCGTGCGGCGTACGTAGCCGCAATGCACACTGGGAAATGTAAGGCGCCCGGCGCATGCGCAGTTAAAAAAAAACATATAAAACGTGAGGTCAAGCCTCATTACCATCAAACACGCCCCCCTCCAACACATTTGAATTCGGCGCCCTTACGCCCACCCGCTTTAGGCTACGCCGCCGTATATTAGCAGGCAAGTACATTGAGAATCATGTACTTGCCTAGCTAACTTACGGCGGCGTAGCCTGAACAGGCTAAGCTACGCCGCCGCAAGTTTAGGCAGATCTACTTGAATCTACCTAACAGTCTTTACCAAGCTCGCTCATACATAATTATGGCCAGAGAAAAATTAGGTCACTGGCTTATCTCAGGGATGGTTTGATCACAAGATGGCTTAATTCAATAAAACATTTTGCAGCTGTTTATGTATAAACAAGCTTAGCTTTAACTGTTTTGAAGCTAATTTGCATGTCAGGAGATTGTGACCAACCCTCTATGGAGCTGGTTCACACAGTGGCTTCGGAGCGAATTGCACATCGTGTCGTGTGTATCTTCTGGTCCAGTTCAGGTCCGAATTCAGACAAAAATTCAGCAAATCAGCAAAACATGAGCAGGTTGGGTTCTTCTTGAAACCACATCCAACCCAAATCTGAATCTCATCTCTAATCAATCTAAGCAAGAACATTTTGCTTAAACACTCGTTCACACATGTCCGGCTGTGGTTTCAGCATGATTTCTAAAAGGAGATCAGGTGTGAATTTTTACTTTATATTGCACCTGAACTGGATGGAAAAATGCACAGGACTCTTTTTAAAACACACCATGGCCGACCCACAGATATGTGAAATGGATCCACAGAGAAAGCTGCCATTTCACAAGTAATGCGAATTGGATGCGTTTCAAAACACGTTCCAATTCACATTAATGTAATCCCAGCCTGATAACGCGTACACACGACTGTTTTTTATGACGAGAAAATGCAATTTTTTAAATTGGTCGTGAAAAACGATCGTGTGTAGGCTCTCGACAAGAAAAATGGCCATTAAAAATGTAGAACCTGCTCTATTTTTTCTCGTCGTTTTTCAAGTCGTCGTTTTTGTCATTGTGAAAAACGGTCGTGTGTACGCTTTAACGAGGGGGAAAAAACGTGCATGCTCAGAAGCAAGTTATCAGCTATATGAGGCGTAGCTAATGTTAAGTATGGCCGTCGTTACCGCGCCGAGTTTTGAAATGTTTACGTCGTTTGCATAAGTCGTTCGCGAATACGGCTGTACGTCATTTACGTTCACGTCGAATCCAATACATCTTTGCGACGTAATTTGGCGCAATGCACACAGGGATATTTTACGGAAGGCACATGCGCCGTTCAAAAAATATGCCGCCGTAACTAAGGGCGCAAGTTCTTTCTGAATACAGAACTTGCGCCCAAAGTTACAGAATCCAGCCCAATGAGTTTGGTGCTATTTCTCCACTTTCCTCTTTAATATTTACTTCTAGTTCATTCACATTGTTTTCATGTCCCGATGAAAGGGGTGTCTTTGGACCCCCCCAAGCATCTTAATAAAGCGGTAGTTCCCCCTCAAAAAAATTGTTACCCTTAGATTGATTCATTTTGTCTAGGGGAATCGGCTAGTTGTTTTAAAATCGAAGCTGTACTTACCGTTTTAGAGATACATCTTCTCCGCCGCTTCCGGGTATGGGCTGCAGGACTGGGCGTTCCTTCTTGATTGACAGGCTTCCGAGAGGCTTCCGATGGTCGCATCTATTGCGTCACGATTTTCCAAAAGTAGCCGAACGTCGGTGCGCAGGCACCGTATAGAGCTGCGCCAACGTTCGGCTTCTTTCGGCTACTCGTGACGCGATGGATGAGACCGTCGGAAGTCTGTCGGAAGACTGTCAATCAAAATAGGAACGCCCAGTCCCGAAGACCATACCCGGAAGCGGCGGAGAAGATCGCTCTCTACAACGGTAAGTACAGTTTTAAAACAACTAGCCGATTCCCCTAGACAAAATGAGCATCAATCTAAGGGTAACATTTTTTTTGAGGGGGAACTACCACTTAAATACTGTTTGGATTGTTCCCCTGATTTTATTGGAACAAAGTTGTATCTGGACCTCTTATTGGAGTTGCGGTGCTTCAACTTACTTTTTGTTACATTACATTACAAAGCAAAGGAGACAGTGAAGAACTTCTGTGATGTAGAAGCCACCTGCCCAGGATCTGGATTATTTACATCAACATCAATACTTTTGGATAGCAATACCAATAACATAATCTTATGTTCAGTGTTAGAAAAACTAATATAAATGTGCTTTTCTAACACACCTAGGTGGACTCAGAGAGCAATGCTTTGTGCTCCGAGTTCACCTTTTTTGAAGCCTATTAGAGCCTATGGCTCTTGCATAGCACAACAATAAGACTTGGACCAGAAAAAACATATCAATGATGCCCATTTATTTCTGTCCCAAATCCAGTTTTAAAAGTGGTTATTAATCTTGTGCTATGAATAAAGTGAATTATTTTGCCAATGGCCGTATCCTTCCTGCATGCTTTTTTCCAAACCAGAATGTGCCCTCTTGATTGATTCAGTGAACTGATTAGGCTCTAATTCTATCCCTATTAGTGGGGATTTATTGTTTTCAGACATAGCAATTCATCAACGCTATTGTAATTTATTTTATTGTTCATGCACATTCTTTTTCTTGAGTGCTGTATTTTTCTGCTTTCTGAAGTTGCATCATGTACTGAAAGGATGATTTTAAGGTCAGCAAAGTGCTTTGAGGGATATCAGTCAGCAGGAGGCTGTAATTGTGAATGTATAGATGTCAGTAGTTGATTTCTGTGGTTCAGACATTTACAGAAAATTGTATCCTATTTATAAATCTGTTATTTTCACCTTTCTGTTCTATACAGTATGTGCTCTGCAAGACATACTTTGTGTCTGTCCATTTGGCATTTTATACTGGAAGACTGTAAGTGCATTTCCTTTTAAAAACAGAAGGAACAACTCCAAACAAAAACTTTAAGGTGCAATTTCCTTCAAAACTTTCAGAACCTCTCTCAAGTTTTTATTTCTGTATGACGTCTTGTCAGGGAGATTTCCCCCTACTTTCTGTACTATTGGCAGGGTTTTAACTCCGGACAGGAATTGAGTGAAAATTTCACAAGCCACATGCAAAAACAGATATAATATTGTGGGAGGATCATCTCTTACCCTACTGTAGTAAACATAGGGGTGGATTAAGTAGCGGCTGGAGCTCAAATTTTTTTGGGGGGCGCAAACAAACTTAAAAATTCAGAAAATAAAAAAAACAATTGCAGCCTCACTGTGCCCATCAAATGCAGCCACCCTGCCGTCAAACGCAGCCACTGTGCCCATTAAATGCCACCACTGTGCCCCATCAAATGCCACCACTATGCCCCATCAAATGCCGCCACTGTGTCCCATCAAATGCTGCCACTGTGCTTCATAAAATGCAGCCACTGTGCCCCATCAAATACAGCCACTGTGCCGATAAAAAGTTGCCACTGTTACCCCCTGCGCCGGTCTGCCCGGCACTTACACTATCTTGTGGCGAGTCAGGCAGCGGTGGCAGTGGGTCAGACAGGGGCGAGCTGTGTCCTGCATGCATCTTCTCCCCCCTCCTGATAGGCGTCCAATCGCAGTGCCTGTCCTTTCAGCCAATCAGGTGATGGGTATCAGACCTGTGTTACCTGATTGGTGGAGAGGCGGTCCAGTGTAATATTCATTCGCTTTTCTAACACACCTGGGTGGTCTCAGATCACAATGCTTTGTGCTTCGAGTTCACCTTTTTTGAAGCCTATTAGAGCCTATGCCGGAAAAAAAAGAGAGCATAATCTCCTTTTTCCTGTCAGGAAAAAATCCTAGCGGGAAAACCATTCGTCTGTATGCTTTTCCGACGGGAAAAAAAAAACATGCATGCTCGGAAACAATTTGACTCATGCAAAGTTGTCATTCTGAATGTGTTTTTAAATTCACAGAACAGACCATGGTGAGCATGTCCTGGTATTTGTTTAGCTGAATAAAAAAAACTTTTTTTAAATGTTATTTTTGGCTCTGACAACAATAAATAAATAAATGAATAATGTATAAAATTGCTATGCATACCCCAAAGTACAACTTTGCCTTCCTCAACCGGAAAATATTTAGATTCCTGCCATAATTATGTGATGGTAATGATGACATGTCTAAGAACACAATAAGGGAGATTTATCAAGCACGTTCCTGACAGAATCGGGCACATAATTAGTACAAATTCAGCTGCTTCTCATTTAGCAAAGAATTTCTGACAGTACTATGTGTGTCTGCGCCCCCCGTGAAGGAACCAGTGGGGAACCAAACCTTTATCAGTCACAAACAGTAGTGGGCCAACATATTGGAGTTCTCACAGTACAATGAATGTGTGCATCCAAGATAATTGTATATTACTAAATTTGGCTGCAGTAAGAAAATCTATTATTCTTGCATTGTTTCAGGAACTCAGATATGCAATCTCCACACAAATATTGGTAATCAACCTAAAGAAAAACAATTATGATTACTGTTGCTGGGCTTTCTATGCTATCCCTGTTGTGCCTTAACCACTTCAATACTGAGCACTTATACACCTTCATGCCCAGTAGGGATGAGTCAACCACCCCCTGGTTCGATTCGCAGAAAAACATGCGAACAGGCAAAAAATTTGTTCGAACATGCGAACACCGTTAAAGTATATGGGACAGAAACATGAAAAATAAAAAGTGCTAATTTTAAGGCCTAATATGCAAGTTATTGTCATAAAAAGTGTTTGGGGACCTGGGTTCTGTCCCAGGGGACATGTATCAATGCAAAAAAAAAGTTGTAAAAAATGATGTTTTTTCGGAAGCAGTGATTTTAATAATGCTTAAAGTGAAACAATAAAAGTGAAATATTCCTTTAAATTTCATACATGGGGGTGTTTAAAGTATGCCTGTAAAGTAGCGCATGTTTCCCATGCTTAGAAAAGTTCCTGCACAAAATGACATTTGTAAAGGTAAAAAAGTAATGTAAAACTATTTGCGGCTATAATGAATTGTTGGGTTTTGGCAATACAGATTAAAGTCATTAAAAAAACGACATGGGTCCCCCCCCCCAGTCCATTACCAGGCCCTTTGGGTCTGGTATAAATATTAAGGGGAACCCTGAACCAAAAAAAATGCGTAAAGGTCCCCCCCCCCAAATTCCATATCAGGCCCTTCAGGTCTGGTATGGCTATTAAAGGGAACCCTGCGCCAATTTTTTTTAAGAAAATGGCGTAGGGGTCCCCCCCAAAAATCCATACCAGACCCTTCAGGTCTGGTATGGATTTTAAGGGGAACCCTTAAAATGTTGGTGGTATTTGATTACCTCTGGGATTTTTATTTTCTGCTAAACAAACAAAAAAAAAGACAGAAAATTTAGAATGTTTTTTTGTTTCTGTTAAAAAACGTTGTAAATAAGTATGTTGTCTCCTTCACTGACGAGCACTGATGGGGCTGCACTGACTGGCACTGATAAGGTGGCACTGGTGGGCACGGATGAGGTGGAACCAATGAGGCAGCACTGATGGGCACTGAAAAGCTGCACTGATGGACACTGATAGGTGGCACGGATGGGCACTGATAGGTGGCACTGACGGACACTGATGGGTGGCACTGATGTACACTGATGGATGGTACTGATGGGCATCAGTGATTGGCAGGCATTAGTGTTTGGCACTGATTGGTATCAATTATGGGCACTGATAGGCAGTGGTCTCTGATTGGCATCCCTGGTGGCCATGGGTGGCAAAGCTGGTGGTCACAAGTGGTGGGCATTCCTGGTGGCTTCCCTGGTGGTCCAGTGTGGGCATCCCCGGGGGGGGAGCTGCACTGATAATCAATTTAGCACAGACCGCCCTGTCAGAGGAGCAGCCGATTGTCTCTCCTCTACTTACGTCTGACAGACGTGAGCGCAGAAAAGCCGATACACAGCTTTTCCTGTTTACATTGTGATCAGCCGTGATTGGATACCACTGATCATGTAATAAAGAGTCTTCATCAGAGACTCTATACCAAGATCGGAGTTGCGGTGTGTCAGACTGACAAGTCGCACCACCGATTTTTCAAACGTGTTTTTTTGGGAAAAAACACACACTTGTGGAATGACGCCAAACTTTGGTACCTAAAAATCTCCATAGGCGACGCTTTCATTTTTTTTACAGGGTACATGTTTTGAGTTACAGAGGAGGTTTTGAGTTAGAAGTGTTGCTTTTCGGTGCCTCTCGCGTTAACGTCCTGGACGTCACCACGAGAGTAGCCAAGCCTGCCCGACGATACACGAGTGTACTGCGCTCGGTATATGTCGGTGCAGTCTTCAAACTCGGCGCGGGAAACGAGCGGGGAGGACGCGAGGATGCCGCAGAAGGACACCGGACCCGACGTAGAGGACACCCGAAGCCGCAGACGGACGCCGGACCCGACGAGGCCGCCGATGAACGCCGTGGAAGACACCAAAACTGTAAGTACAAAAAATCTTTTTTTCACAGGAATCCGGGTCAAGTTTAGGGGTGCGCGCTATACGTGGGAGCGCGCTGTACCCCGGTAAATACGGTATAAGGAACAGTTTACATCACATGCAGTCCAGTCCATTTTTTTCTGTATCAAACACCCATAGAAAGTAGGTTTTATGGTTTTCAATGGCATAGTTTAGATCAGTGCTTGCAGTTCCAGAAAAAAAGTAGAACATGCTGCATTTTTCCTACATTGGACTGTACTGGAACGCTGTAAAAAGCATCAAAAATGCACTGGAATGCACTTAAACTCACCAAAAATGCACTGGAACACAATTTTTTTGCAAAAAAAGTGCAAAAATTTGCTAAAACGCTGTTGACTCAGTGCCAAAAATTAGTACCTGAGCTTCTTTGGCTCACTCAAGTCAATAAGCGGCGTGCAAAAAAACGCACAACACGCTACTACACTAAGCTTAGAATATTGCCTTTGGTTTGTCTCTTCTATGCACATTATAAATGTTTTTAAATATGTACAATTACTAATACTGTATCTGTTATTGAAGGCTGAACATCACCCATGTTGTGTACTATTTCATTTTTTTATAAATGTAGGTTTCATTACATTTCAGACCACTGAAGAAAAATAACTATTATTTTCACAGTTGTTTTCAATGCACATTTTATCAAATATCACGTATTATGTTTTTTCCTGTTGGTTTTGCAGTGAAATTTTGTGCGTAATTTCTTTTTTTACCCGTCCTTCTTACAGTAAATTGGAGCTCTGACTTTCAAGCTACAGTGATAAAATCTATTATTCTTGCAGTGTTCTCAGTCATACAGTCACAGTAAAGTAGAATTGAAATTGAAAATACAATTTTACTAGGGGGCTTCCATACCCTTCCCAACATTTAGAGTTAATATTAAATAAAGAACTCCTATCAGACATTTCACAGCCACAAATTGCCAATCCTCCTGCTTTGTTTATGCTTAGCATTTGTCCTCCCTGGGTGGTTGAGGATGACCCCTAAAGCTTGGTTCACACTGCCATGACTTGATATCCAACTTGTGAAACCCCAAGTCGCATGACATATGGGGCTAGATTCACATAGAGTTAGGCCGGCGTATCAGTAGATACGCCGGCCTAACTCGGAATCTGCGCCGACCTAAGTTTAAGTGTATTCTCAAACAGAGATACACTTAAACCTATCTAAGATACGACAGCTTGCGCCGTCCTATCTTAGGGTGCAATATTTAGGCTGGCCGCTAGGTGGCGCTTCCATTGCGGTCGGCGTAGAATATGTAAATCACTAGATACGCCTATTCACGAACGTACGCCCGGCCGACGCAGTACAGATACGCCGTTTACGTAACGCATTAGCAGGCCTAAAGATATTCCATCAAATAGTTGGAATAGTAATGTTAAAGTATGGCCGCCGTTCCCGCGTCGAAATTAGAAAATTTTACATCGTTTGCGTAAGTCGTCCGTGAATAGGGATTTACGTCATTTACGTCCCCGTCGAAACCAATAGGCCCATGCGGCGTACTTTGCCGCAATGCACACTGGGATATGTAGGCGGATGGCGCATGCGCCGTTCAAAAAAAAGTCAATCACGTCAGGTCAAGCTCCATTAACATAAAACACGCCCTCTGAGCTAAATTTGAATTAGGCGCCATTACGCCCGCCCGCTTTAGGCTACGCCGCCGTAACTTAGCAGGCAAGTACTATGTGAATCATGTACTTGCCTCGCTAACTTACGGCGGCGTAGTGTAAAGACGATACACTACGCCGCCGCAAAGTTAGGACGGGCTATGTGAATCTAGCCCATGAAATCCCATGTTAGTCAATGAGAGCCGTCTTAATTAGCCCTACTGAAGTCCCATCAAATGCCAAATCGCTGCAATGTGAACAGAGGCTCAAAGTGCTTGGCGTAAATGACTACACCCCAACAGATTTGTCATAGAACCTTTACTTTCCTTTCAGAATCAACATATTCTATAAGAAACTATACTACAAAATACTCCCACAAATGCAGGCCATTGATTGCAACCAAGATTTGTTAATTTGCACACAAAAACAAAATTTTCCTAACAAATTTGTTCAAGACCATGTTGCAAAAATGAATACACCCCAATGAAAGACTAAAGCCTGGTACACACGGTAAGATTGTTGGCCAACCGAGCGTCAGATTTTTGTCTTAAAGCGGGAGTTCACCCGAAAAACAATTTTTAACATTAGATTGAGGCTCGTTTTGTCAAGGGGAATCGGGTGGGTTTTTTTTTAAATCGAAGCAGTACTTACCGTTTTAGAGATAGATCTTCTCCGCCGCTTCCGGGTATGGTCTTCGGGACTGGGCGTTCCTATTTGATTGACAGGCTTCCGACAGGCTTCCGACGGTCGCATACATCGCGTCACAAGTAGCCGAAAGAAGCCGAAACGTTGGTGCGGCTCTATACGGCGCCTGCGCACCGACGTTCGGCTACTTTCGGAAAATCGTGACGCGCTGTATGCGACCGTCGGAAGCCTGTCAATCAAATAGGAACGCCCAGTCCCGCAGCCCATACCCGGAAGCGGTGAAGAACATCGCTCTCTAAAACGGTAAGTACTGCTTCGATTTAAAAAAAAACACCCGATTCCCCTTCACAAAACGAGCATCAATCTAATGTTAAAAATTGGGGTTTTGGGTGAACCTCCACTTTAAGGGCGTGCGCCCCGATTTTGTCTTGCATACTAACAGTACACAATTGTCGGGCAACGAACACGAACGTAGTGACGTACTACGAGGAATTTTAGCTCTTGAGCGCCATCCTTTGGGCCCCTTCTGCTAATTTTGTGTTTGGTGAGCATTGATTCTGAGCATGCGTGTTTGTACTTTCGATTTCCGTGTGACAGACTTGTGTACTGATTATACGAAAATCAGACAACAGACCGTTGTCCGCCGAAAATTTACTAGCCTGCCATCCAAAATTTGTTGGCCGAAAGTTGGACAACAATTGTCTAAAGGAGCGTACTAACGGTAAGATTTTAGGACAACAGTCTGTCAACAGACAATCCCCTTCCAACAATGGGATCGTACCAGGCTTAAGCCGACCGAGCGTCTTATTTTTGTCAAAAGCATGTGTGCAGGACTTTGTCTAGCATACTAACTATCCGCGAATTGTCGTTCCTCAAACACGAACGTAGTGACGTACTATGAGAGTATAAAGAGGAAGTTCATTTCTCAAGCACCACCATTTGAACCCCTCCTGCTAATTTTGTGTTACTAGAAGTTTGGTGAACTTTGATTTGCACTTTTTTGTTAAGTTATTTTTATTTAGATGGCAGATAGCATCACTTATTTAATTTCTGTTGTTTTTTTTTCTGCACAATACAAAAATGATGTAGAATAAGGCCTCGTACACACGATCGGTTAACCAGAGGACACCGTTCTGAAAGACCGTTTTCATCGGTCAAAACGAATCGTGTGTGGGCCCCATAGGTTATTTAACCATAGGTTAAAAAAAGCCAACTTGCTTTAAAATTAACCTATGGATTCCTAACAGATAGGTCAAAACCGGTCGTTAGTAGGCACGACCATCGGTTAAAAAACCCACGCATGCTCAGATTCAAGTCGACGCATGCTTGGAAGTAGGGTTGTCCCGATACCGATACCAGTATCGGTATCGGGACCGATACCGAGTATTAGCGGGAGTATTCGTACTCCCGCTAATACCCCCAATACTAAAATAGAATACTTCCCCCCCCCCCCAAACCGCCGCTGCCGCCACGTTAATCACCGCGGCGGGGAACATTACAGACAGCGTTCGTTTGAACAGCTGTTTTCCCCGCCGCGCATAGACACTCCCCCTTGGATGGATCTGTCCAATCGCGAGCAAGGGGGAGTCACATAGACACTCCCCCTTGCTCGCGATTGGACAGATCCGTCCAAGGGGGAGTGTCTATGCGCAGCGGGGAAAACAGCTGTTCAAACGAACGCTGTCTGTAATGTTCCCCGCCGCGGTGATAACAGTAGGTACGGGGGACAATGGCTGCTGTACGGGGGACAATGGCTGCTGTATGGGGGACAATGGCTGCTGTATGGGGGACAATGGCTGCTGTACGGGGGACAATGGCTGCTGTAAGGGGGACAATGGCTGCTGTACGGGGGACATGGCTGCTGTACGGGGGACATGGCTGCTGTACTGGGGACATGGCTGCTATACTGGGGACATGGCTGCTATACTGGGGACATGGCTGCTGTACTGGGGACATGGCTGCTGTACGGGGGACATGGCTGCTATACTGGGGACATGGCTGCTGTACTGGGGACATGGCTGCTATACTGGGGACATGGCTGCTATACTGGGGACATGGCTGCTGTACTGGGGACATGGCTGCTGTACGGGGGACATGGCTGCTGTACGGGGGACATGGCTGCTATACGGGGGACATGGCTGCTATACTGGGGACATGGCTGCTGTACTGGGGACATGGCTGCTGTACGGGGGACATGGCTGCTATACTGGGGACATGGCTGCTATACGGGGGACATGGCTGCTATACGGGGGACATGGCTGCTATACGGGGGACATGGCTGTTATACGGGGGACATGGCTGTTATACGGGGGACATGGCTGCATTTGGGGACACATTTAAAAAAAAGTATCGGTATTCGGTATTGGCGAGTACATAAAAAAAAGTATCGGTACTTAAACTCAGTCCTAAAAAAGTGGTATCGGGACAACTTCATTTTTTTCAGCACATAGTTGTGTTTTACGTCACCGCGTTCTGACACGATCGGTTATTTAACCTATGGTGTGTAGGCGTGACGGACCACCAGTCAGCTTCATCGGTTAACCTATGACAACGGTCCTTCAGACCGTTGTCCTCTGGTTAACCTATCGTGTGTACAAGGCATTATACTTTTCTATGTGTTTCTCTTCAAATTACAGTTTGAGAGACCTCCTGCCCCAGTGTGAAAGGGGCCTTAGATTTACCAAAACCATACAATATGAGATGAAACCAAAACAGTTGTGATTTGTATGAAAATTGTATGCAAGTTGGGCTTTATGGCAGAGTGGCCATAAGAAAGTCATTACTTTCAGCAAAAAACAAAATGGCATGTCTTGAATTTGCAAAAACCAGTCCGGACTACAACTCCTAGAATGCAGCATAGGTGCAACACAGCCACTCGGCGGCCTCCACGATCGACCTCCTGCATGAGTATAAGTTAGGCGGCCTGGGGGGAAATCTCCACTCTGCCCCCCACTCAGCCTGCCCCTGGGTAAATCCTTTCCTGGGCTGAAGTGGTTAAGTTTGCTGTTGCTAATATTAGGAAGAAAGGAGCCTTCTTCCTCACATCACAGCAGCTCTAAGCTGAAGAATCTGGGAGGAAATATTTTACAGAGATGGCCAAGTAAGCTCCTCAGATCTCACCTTCATAAACCGGCCATTTGTGTAAAAGTGAATGACAGAAGGGTGTGTCCTGTGATGTGAAGTAAAGAACATGTTCTCCACTCCTCATCTCAGCTTCATAAACTGGCACACCTGAGAGATCAGCTGTGATCAGGATCTCTGATTCATAAACGGACACCTCTGAGGCCTCGTACACACGACCAGACATGTCCGATGAAAACGGTCCACGGACCGTTTTCATCGGACATGTCTGCTGGCTGAATTTGGTCTGATGTGTGTACACACCATCAGACCAAATTCCCTGCGGACAGAATACGCGGTGACGTGGCAGCGACGATGATGCCGCGGCGTGCGCGCACCAGGAAGTTCAATGCTTCCACTCATGCGTCAAATCACTTTGACGCATGCGTGGGATTTCGGGCCAGCGGACATGTCCGATGAGTCGTACTGACCATCGGATATGTCCTTTTGTCCGCTGGAAACCTGTCCGCTAGGCCGGAAAACTGTCCGGGAAACTGTCCGGTCAGCCCTACACACACGCACCAGGAAGTTCAATGCTTCCCCTCATGCGTCGAATCACTTCGACGCATGCGTGGGATTTTGGGCCAGCGGACATGTCCGATGAGTCGTACTGACCATCGGACATGTCCTTTTGCCTGCTGGAAACCTGTCCGCTAGGCCGAGAAACTGTCCGGTCGGCCTTACACATGACCGAACATGTCCACGGAAACTGGTCCGACGGACCAGTTTCAGCGGACATGTTCGGTCGTGTGTACAAGGCCTGACAGGTCCGTCTGGGCAGCAGTGGGTGTCAGCGGAAATAGACCTGTCATCCACTCAGCGGGGATCAGCAGAACGATCCCGCGCTGAGCAAAGCGGAGTCCACCAGGCAGAACGCCTGTGTGAAAGGGGCCTAAGGCCACTGTTGCTTTTCTGAAGAAGAACAAGGTAAAAGTGATTCAGTGGCCTAGAATGTCTCCTGATCTGAACCCAATTGAACACCTATGAGGAATTCTGAAGAGACAAGTTGAGCATCACTCTCCATCCAGCATCCAGGCTCTAAAAGAGATTGTTCTTGAAGAATGGAAAAAGATAGATGTTGCAATATGTCGCCAACTTGTTCATTCCATGCCTAGAAGACTTGGCGCTGTCCTTACAAATAATGGAGGTCATACAAAATACTAGACGTAATTATTTATGTTGTGGGGTGTAGTCATTTTTGTATCAACTAATTTGACTAAAACTGAAGATTTTGTAATCTAAGTTATATTATTAACCTTACTTTCAGGTAATGAATTAACCACTTTGCGTCCGCGCTATAGCCAAAATACGGCTACAGGACAGCCCCATGCAGCGTGCAAGCGGTCCACTCTGTGACTGAAGAGTCCTTCAGCCAATGACAGCTGATCACATGATGTAACCAAAAGCCAGCAAGAGGAAAAACAAATAAAGGCAATAACCGGCTTCTGTGAAAGAGACATCGTGCCCACCAGTTCTGCTAATGAGTGTCGCCTATTAGTGACAACTATCAGTGCAGCCTCATAAGTGCCTTCTAATCAGTGCCCACCAGTGCCAATTCATCAGTGCCCATCAGTGCAGTCTTATAGGCCATTAAAGTGGATGTAAACCCAATTCATGAAATTTGAGCTGGGCACATATATCTGTAGTATTTTGTTATCTTTTTTCAAAGAGCCAAGTCTTATATCTCTCTTCTGAACAGTTCCTCTGTTATCAGCCTGAGAACTCCTGACATATTTTTTGACTTTTTAGACAAAAGCAGCCTGAAACTTTTGTCAAAAGAGGTTGCTAAAATAGATTAGCAGAGAGCAGCTCCTATTACAAAACAGCTCTGAAAGTCTCTGCCTATGATGAGAGGGGGTATGTGCCTTTCCTCCAATCAGCAATGTTAGCTATCTTGGCTGTATGCCCAGACATCACACTCTGTGTTAACCAGGAAGAGAAAATCTCCTAACACGATCTCAACTTTCTAAACAGTATATAAATGTGAAGACAGCAGATATACATACAAAACCTATGTAGGGAGATTTGGTTAATATCTGTGTATCACCTGAGGCTGTTCACTTCACTGCGTGTATGGAGGGTTTACATCCACTTTAATGAAGGAGAAAAATTACCTGTTTGCAAAATGTTATAACAAACTATGATTTAAAAAAAAAAAAATACATCCAAAAGAAAGCTCTATTTGTGTGAAAGAAATTATTAAAATGTCATATGTGTACAGTGTTGCATGACCACACAATTGTCATTCAAAGTGTGACAGCGCTGAAAATTGGCCTGGGCAGGAAGGGGATATATGTGTCCAGTAGGCAAGTGGTTAAACGAATGTTTTATAAAACTCAGTGTTGCCGAAATTTTGAAAATTATTTTTGTGTTCACTGAAATATTGATTTAGGCTACTTTCAAACTGGGCGGTTTTCAGGCACTTAAGCGCTAGAAAAAGCCTCTGCAAAGCGCCTGAAGACCGCCTCCAATTCACTTCAGTGTGTCTATTCACACTGGGGCGGTGCGCATGCGGGACGTTGCGAAAAGTCCTGCGAGTATCATCTTTTGGGTGGTTTGGGAGACTTCTATTTGGCACTTCCAAAACGCCCCGCCCATTTCAATGAATGGGCAGCGCTTCCAAATCACCTTAAAAGCAATTTAAAAATGCAGCAAAACTGGAGTTTCTACACTTTTTTGGGGGTAAAAACCGCCTCGTTAGCGGCCGAAAAGCAACACTAAAACAGCGCTAAAGACCTGCTAAAATGAGCGGCACTTTAGCACTAACGGCCGGCGGCCTCAGTGTGAAAGTAGCCTTATGCTGAGCACTGTAGATGGACTTGTCTAACAAATTAAAGCCAAACTCCAGCTAACACTTTTTAAGCAGTTGCAGCAACATTTTTTTTTTTTTTTTTTTCAGATAAAAGATTTATATAAATGAATAATAGCTGACCAATGTAAGCATCCCTGTCAGTGATAATATTTGTTGAGTTGCTTTTGCGTTTAATATTGCTTTAAGAAGGGTCGCTACAGACAGTTAGCAGACAGCATTTAACTTGGAATTTCACTTTCCCTTTAATCTTTCTTTTTTTTTTTTTTTTTTTCTTTTTTTTTTTTTAAAGTGTATTTTGTGCGTGTACTCGAGAGAGGAGCCGGACTGCAGGAGTTGGGAGTAGGCAGGCCTCCCCCAGAGGCAATCTGCCACCTTTCTCCATGCCCCGGGTGGCAATGGCGGGTGTGTGAGGGGGTCCTCCCACACAGCCCACCCTACCTGCTCCGCTTTGAAGCCCAACGGGGCAGAGGGACTCCCTATAAGGGAGTGAGAGGATTAGCCCGCTCAACCAGCCCCATTAGTCCTTCGCCTCTCTTTAGAGACCGCGTGGTCAAAGTGCATGTGTTAACCCAATTTAGAGTGCGTGTGTAGGTGTGGTGGTTTTTGTGGGAGTGGGGTTGGCGTACTAAGCACAGGCTTACCTTGCATAGCACACCCACCAGGAGCCGGGCTGAGACCACCAAACTCAATTCACATGAAGCCGAGACCGGGATCCGAACCTCTAGCTGCAGAGGTGAATGGCTTGTCAGCACAGTGCCAATCGCGTTGAGCCACCGCAGCTCCCTCCCTTTAATCTTTCAAGTACACTTTAGTCCTGCTACATTAGGCAGGCTTTCTACTTGAAAACCTTTTACAAATCGCTTAATTTTCTCATGATTCTTCACTCATAGCTGGTTTTTCACATGCAAATCTGGGAAATATTAGTTATACTGCAGACTAGTTTACCATTAATTTGAAGAGATTACTGGGCTGAAAGGGACATTAAAGGATAACTAAATCCAAAAAACTAAATTATAACATGTTCCAGCTTTCTTTATTCATTGTGGTGGCTGCATTGGTATCCATTTTTAAGCTTTTGTTTTACCTTTTCGTGACCATAATTATTTTTTTTCAAGCTCCCTGATGGAGCGTTTAGCATGCGGGCAGTGTGACAAGCCCTTACTGATTTTTAGATTTATAAAGTTTAATAAAGTGGAGATTTAAATCCTCTACTTAATTTCCTTGACTTAAGTGCTAACATTCATATTTAAAATATGTAAAATATTAAATAAATGAATGGGATTTTTAAAAAAGCAGCACTTAATACCATACACCTCATGCCATTAAAAAATGTTTTTGACAAAATATTGTATAAATGTATGGACAGCAGCCCACCACAGTTATTAAAAGAATTTGCACTATATTTATATTATAGGTATTTTTATATAGCCCTGCTTTATACACACAAAATATGTATATATATCTATAGATATAGTGATCCATCATCCGGTCTCACCTGGTCTTCCCATCTACACAGCCCTGAAGCGCAAGGATTTGGGAATTCAGAGCCTGTTTGACCCACTGCCATATGGTATGTGTGTCCACCACATTCGGTAAGAGTACCTGTGATGGATCTCGGATACTCCAGGTGGGCACCTCTGCCAGACCTGTGTCTTCTGTCCTCCAAACGCACCCGCAGCCTGCAGATTCGCCATAACCAGCCCTTAACCCCTCAATCACGAGACAATCTGGCCTCTTACATGCACATAAACTTTAATGGCATCCGAGTCTTAGTCCGTAGGGTTCAATATTAAGTTGACCCACCCTTTGCAGCTATAACAGCTTCAACTCTCATGGGAAGGCTGTACACAAGGTTTAGGAGTGTGTCTATGGGAATGTTTGACCATTCTTCCAGAAGCACATTTTGTGAGGTCAGGCACTGATGTGGACAAGAAGGTCTGGCTCACAGTGTCCACTTTAATTTATCCAAAAGGTGTTCTGTCAGGTTGAGGTCAGGACTCTGTGCAGGCAAGTCAGGTTCCTCCACCTTAAACTCCAAACTCACTCATCCATGTCTCTAGGGACCTTGCTTTGTGCACTGGTGCACAGTCATGTTGGAACAGGAAGGGGCCATCCGCAAACTGTTCCCACAAAGTTGGGGGCATGGAATTGTCCAAAATTTCATGGTATGCTGATGCCTTAAGAGTTCCCTTCACTGGAACTGAGGGGCTAAACTCAACCTCTAAAAAACATCTCCACACCATAACCCCCCTTCCACCAAATGATTTGGATTAGTGCACAAAGCAAGGTCCATAAGGACATGGATGAGCAAGTTTGGGGTGGAGGAACTTTAATGGCCTGCACAAAGTCCTGACCTCAACCCGATAGAACACCATTGGGATGAATTAGAGTGGCCAGACCTTCTCGTCCAACATCAGTGCCTGACCTCACAAATGTGCTTCTGGAAGAATGGTCAAACATTCCCATAGCCACACTCCTAAATCTTGTGTACAGCCTTCCCACAAGAGTTGAAGCTGTTATAGCTGCAAAGATTGGGCCAACTCAATATTGAACCCTAAGGACTAAGACTGGGATGCCATTAAAGTTCATGTGCGTGTAAAGGCAGGTGTCCCAATACTTCTGGTAATATAGGGGCAGATCCACAAAGATCTGCCCCGGCGCAGCGTTTCTGATATACGCTACGCCGCCGTAACTTACTTTTTTTGGTTTGAATCCTGAAAGAATTTGCGCCGTAAGTTACGGCGGCGTAGTGTGTCTCTCGCGGCGTAACGGCGCCTAATTCAAATCGGCGAGTAGGGGGGTGTGTTTCATTTAAATGAAGCGCGTCCCCGTGCCGAACCAACTGCACATGCACCGTCCCTAAATTTCCCGCCGTGCATTGCGCTAAATGACGTCGCAAGGATGTCATTGTTTTGACGTGGACGTAAATTACGGCCAGCCCGATTCACGGACGACTTACGCAAACGAAAACATTTTTTTTCAATTATACGCGGGAAAGACGGCCATACTTAACATTGAGTACACCACCAAATAGCAGCTTTAACTATACGCCAAAAAAAGCCGACTAGAGACGACGTAAAAGAATGCTACGGCCGCTCGTACGTTCGTGGATCATCGGAAATAGCTAATTTGCATACTTGACGCGGAAAACGACGGGAACACCACCCAGCGGACGCCGAAGAATTGCATCTTGGGCCCCCTACACACGACCGGATCTGTCCACGGACCAGTTTCAGGAGACAAGTTCGGTCGTGTGTACGGCCTATCGGACCGTTTTCTGGCGGACATTTGTCCAGCCGACCGTTTTCCAGCGGACAAAAATTTCTTAGCATGCTAAGAAACCTGTCCGCTGGAAACCTGTCCGTCGGACATGTTCGGTCGTCTGTACAGACTCACCGGACATGTCCGATCGACCGATCGAAGTGATTCGATGCATGCGTGGAAGTATTTACCTTCCAGGGCCGCGCACGTCGCCGCGTAATCATCGTGGCGACGGCGCGGCCACATCACCACGTATTGTGTACGCGCGGATTTCTGTTTGATGGTGAGTACACACATCAAACAGAAATCGGCCAGACGACTGTCCGCTGAAAACGGTCCGGCGGACCCTTTTCATCAGACAGTCCGTCCTTGTGTACAAGGCCTAAGATCCGAAGGCGTGCGAAGACGTACGCCTGTCGGATCTAACCCAGATGCCGTTGTATTTTTTTTTGAGGATTCAAAACAAAGATACAACGCGGGAAATTTGAAAGTACGCCGGCGTATCAGTAGATACGCCGGCGTACTCTCCTTGTGGATCTGCCCCAAGGTGTATGTTTTGATTAGAGTTGGGCATAACGTTGAATTGTGGTCAGGCTGTGGACATTCAAGGTCCATTTGCGAAATATTGTATGTGTTGGGCTGCGTTGGACAGCATTGCACATCTCAGTCCCAACAAATAACAGGGCAAATTGCTTTATGTCCTATTAGTTCAGTTCACAGCAATACACTGTGGTTGTGTATATGGATAAAAAGTAGGACATGCTGCTTTTTTTTTGCTCAGCACAGCGTGTTGCAATATACTACACCAGACTGCAGAGCTCCGGTGTGCATAGAAATAAATAAAATTTCATTTTGTGGCATTTCAATAAAGATAAAAAAAGAAACAATGTGATTTGTTGTAACAATACATTGCGCTGCTCCTTCACAGTGCACACCAGTGGGCGCGCATTATACAGAACATAATGCTTCCCTACTGGTGTGAATGTGCCCTCAAATATTCACATATTCTTACTAAGCAGTAATAATAAAAAAAAAAGAACACCTTAATACAAGCTTTACCAACTTCCCTTGCTGTATTCGCTGTGGCATATTTTATCCTCAATGTTTGCAGAAGAAACTTTCTAGTTTTTCTTTCACTTTCTTTTAGTAGGACAGCTTCCCCTGCCAGCAGTGTCATGGAAGCCGTCAAACCTTCTAATTTCTATCATAAACACAGAAGCAGGTGGAAGAAGTGGGGAGGGAAAAGTGCAAGTCCAGACTTAAAGGACTGCACACCTTTTGTTTCGAACGTTGAGAATAAATTGCTTACAGTGTTACTCAACCCAGGATCCTGCATGTACTATATCCACTTAAGACCCGGACCTTTAGGCAGCTAAAGGACCCGGACAGTTTTTGCGATTCGGCACTGCGTCGCTTTAACTGACAATTGCGCGGTCGTGCCACGTGGCTCCCAAACAAAATGGGCGTCCTTTTTTTCCCACAAATAGAGCTTTCTTTGTGAACTGCTCGGTATGCCTTTGCTGCTCGGCCCGTGAGTTTGCTGCTTAGAATCGTGGTCCATTGCTCCGATTCCAGACCCTCCAAAGCGCATTGACGCTCGAAATCTTGTAAGTATGCGTCAATTTCCATTTCTTCATCCGAAAAACTTTTAAACGCAGCATAGTTAATCTTTCTCCGCTGCCCTCCATTTATAGATCCGGCTAAGGAAGCGGTGTCTCCTTGGTTTACGCTTGCCTGTTGTGCTCTGCGTTCTGCGCTCACCTGCTCCAGGACTTGCGTCACCATCTCTGGTGTGGGATTTGGCCCATATAGGTTTAGCCTCCACATCACCTTCTGTTGGAACTCTGCTTCCTCCTGGCTGACATTCGCCATGCTGCTGGTTTGGTCGCCCTCCATTAGTTCTGCTATGAGGGTAGCTTTCTTTTTGTTGCTTGCCACCTGACCTCGGGCTTCCAGCAGATCCTTTAGCGTAATCCTCTTTAGTCTCTCGTAATGCTGGGCCATTCACCTGCTGTCTTTATGCGTCCCATTCAACCCCGCTGCTTGCCACCAGTTGTTAAGACCTGCAGTGGTTATGGTACTGCGACCTTCTTTCCATCCCTCAATTGCCGAGCATAAGTGATTATCGCTACCATAGGAGGTAGAGGGATAATGGAGATGAATGCAGTCTCCAGGTTGATTCTTCCAATGGCTAGAATATTCCCCCAAACATGAGCCAAGACTTCATGAAGGTTACCAGGCATAGACTAGCTTTATTGAGAGGCAGGTTCTTATATACTCCAAAAGGAATACTTGAAGTAATCAGATGAACAAGGACAATCTCCTCCCACAACATCATACAATGGTTTTACTAACGAGCCCCCCCTTCAATAGACCTCTTAGGAGACAGACGTCCTGTCTCCGATATAATCTACATGAGTTAATTACTGGTCATTTACCCAGACAAGGTCATTCAGAGGTAAGCTCTTCTCACCTGCTAAACAATAGAAATTCACACAATGAACGCTTCTTGAGAGACAGACCAAAGTTCATTTACATGACACCGCAGACGATATTATCACAGCAAGCTCTGCCTGGGAGATATTGAGATCAGTTAAGGAATAAACCAATTATCTCCAGGCAGAGAGCACCCAAAGTTTCCCAAAAGTTGGAACACCCCTTTTCACACAAGGTATCCCTACAATTACATATCCCCTGATAGCCCCAATCTGGGGGACCAACATATCCAAATTTCACCCAGATCGATCCAGGGGTTCTTAACCACTTAACGCCCGCCGCACGACTATTTACGTCCGCAAAATGGCACGGACAGGCAGATGGGCGTATATATACGTCCTTGCCTTTGCGCGGGTCGGGGGTCCGATCGGGACCCCCTCCGCTGTGTGCGGCGGGCGGATTCCCTCGGGGAGCGATCCGGGACGACGGCGCGGCTTTTTGTTTATAGCCGCTCCGTCGCGTTCGCTCCCCGGAGCTGAAGAACGGGGAGAGCCGTATGTAAACACGGCTTCACTGTGGCGGCGCATCGATCGTGTTATCCCCTTTATAGGGGAGACACAATCGATCACATCAGACCTACAGCCACACCCCCCTACTGTTGTAAACACACACTAGGTGAACACTAACTCCTACAGCGCCACCTGTGGTTAACTCCCAAACTGCAACTGTCATTTTCACAATAAAGAATGCAATTTAAATGCATTTTTTGCTCTGAAAATGACAATGGTCCCAAAAATGTGTCAAAATTGTCCGAAGTGTCCGCCATAATGTCGCAGTCACGAAAAAAACTGCTGATTAGTAGTAAAAAAAAAAAAATGAATAAAAATGCAATAAAAATATCCCCTATTTTGTAAACGCTATAAATTTTGCGCAAACCAATCGATAAACGCTTATTGCGATTTTTTTTTACCAAAAATAGGTAGAAGAATACGTATCGGATTAAACTGAGGAAAAAAAATGTATATATGTTTTTTGGGGGATATTTATTACAGCAAGAAGTAAAAAATATTGCATTTTTTTCAAAATTGTTGCTCTATTTTTGTTTATAGCACAAAAAATAAAAACCGCAGAGGTGATCAATACCACCAAAAGAAAGCTCTATTTGTGGGGGGAAAAGGACGCCAATTTTGTTTGGGAGCCACGTCGCACGACCGCGCAATTGTCTGTTAAAGCGACGCAGTGCCGAATCGCAAAACCTGGCCTGGGCATTTAGCTGCATAAAGGTCTGGGGCTTAAGTGATTAAAAAAACAAACAGAACCTATGAGAAAATACAGAATAAAGTCTATTTTCTTCACACTCATCTCTTCAGGGAGGCCTATTCTGCTTCCAGCTAACAACCAAATCTTCTACTCCCCTCATCAGTTTATCCCTCACAGTCCCTACCTTTTGTTTCACTAGCCCCTCCCTCCTAGATTGTAAGCAGGGCTCCACTAACGCTCTTGTTTTTAATTTTACTGTTGGTGTAGTGTCTCTCCAGATTCTAAAGTGCTGCACAAACTGTTGGCACTATATAAATCCTGAATTATAGTAATAATATTTTCTCACTCCAGATTACTGAACAGAGGGGTAGGGAAGCAAAGGAAAGATGAGTATGTGCTGCTGGCAAAGCAGTGTATTAAAATGAACCAGTTGCTTTATTCTATACAATAAAAGCACAAGTTGGCTTTAAGAAAAAAATAGTCCTTTACCAAAGATTCCAGTAACTGTTCATTTCAATGAATAAGTTAAGAATTGGATTTGGTTCAGGGTTTAGAAGACTTCTTTCTAAAAATGAAGAATTATTAAGCTGAATTCAGAACTTGTTTATGGTGCCACCCAAACCATGTGTCTTGTTTGCTTTGTACCCCAATGCGCGTCTGTCTCCCAGTGTGTTGCTGCAATTAAATTTTAAATGGCTTTGAGACGAGGGGGAGGGCGAGCCTGCTCCCTATGTTGCAGTTCGGTTCCCTAGCAGTTATTCTATGTGAATAATTTATTTCCCATAATGTATTTGTATTGTGGTGTTTGTTAAAATGAGAAATCACATTGTACCTTGTGGCACTTTAAAAATATGCATGCAAAAATTATACATACAATATAAAGGCAGCAGGAACCAGACTTTGCACCATAATGACAGCTGACAGTCTATGAATAGTAATACTTGGAAGGCGAAGTCGGAAAAAGTGTAACAATGGATAGTTCCTCTTGCAAACCTCAATATTGAACATGCACAAGAAGAATCAATGGAGCTAAGCATTCAGACAGGGAACGATCTCCCTGGGGACATACAGATAACACAAGTGCTCACATTCAGAGCTGATTCATTAATGCAGGATTTATGTTCTGTGGGACTTAGAAAGGATGCAATAAGCCTGACAAAACCATCTTATTGCAAGTTTTTTGGGAGTTGTTTTTCCTGGAAAGAAGTCCATATACCTGCAGGAAACAAGTATTATGAACTTGTACAGATTTCAAAAGAATTGTCTATTTTTTGGTTTACATATTTTTTTATGTAAATGATTTCCCTGCGCTGTATAAGCTTGATCATATAATCCTTCAAAAAAGTGCAAAGAAGACTTCTAGGTAAGGTATTTTTTACATAGTTACCAATTTACTGTATTGGGTAGATTCAGGTAGGGGCGCGCAAATCTAGGTCGGCGTAGCCTAGCGTGTTTACACTACGCCGCCTTAAGTAAGAGAGGCAAGTACATGATTCACAAAGTACTTGCCTCCTTACTTAGGGCGGCGTAGTGTAAATGCGGCGGGCGTAAGGGCGCCTAATTCAAATGGGTTGGGGGGGGGCGTGTTTAATGGTAATGAGGCTTGACCTCACGTTTTTGACGTTTTTTTGTCACTGCGCATGCGCCGGGCGACTACATTTCCCAGTGTGCATTGCGGTTACGTACGCCGCGCGGGCCTATTGATTTCGACGTGGACGTAAACAACGTAAATCCCGATTCGCGGACGACTTACGCAAACGACGTTAAAATTTCGAATCTCGCGGCGGGAACAGCGGCCATACTTTAACATTGTTATTCCACCTAATAGGTGGAATAAATTTAGGCCTCCTAAGGCCTTACGGAAACGGCGTAAATCGACTGCGGAGGCCGGGCGTACGTTCGTGAATCGGCGTACAAACTCATTTACATATTCTACGCCGACCGCAATGGAAGCGCCATCTAACGGCCATCCAAAATATTGCAATCTAAGATAGGACGGCGCAAGCCGTCGTATCTTAGATATGTTTAAGCGTATCTCTGTTTGAGCATACGCTTAAACATACGTCGGCGAAGATTCTGAGTTAGGCCGGCTTATCTACTGATAAGTCGGCCTAACTCTTACTGAATCTACCTATAAGTATTTATATGCCATACCTGTGGGATTTTCATGGAAACAGGAAATCACTGCTTCTCCATTAGCTTTTAGGTCCCATACCAAAGCCAAGCAGCTGCCCTGCTGCGCTGAGCAGACAGGAGGTTGGCCTCTCAGCACAGGGCCATCCAGGGTAGGGTTTGTATTTTCTCTATGAATGCAAAACATACTTTGATTGGACAGGGTGGAGAGCTTGACATTACTGCCTCTTCTCCACTTAGAGAAGGCTTTGCACTCATTGAGAAAATGCAAAATGATCTCTGAATGGTGCCCATGCCAAGAGGGCAACCTTCTGTGTTCACAATGTAGCAGGGCAGCCACTTGGCATGGACACAAAATCAAGTGGAGATCATTGGAACAGTGGTGTCTACTACAGTGATTCCCAGCTTCTAGAGTAGTGGTCTCCAAACCACGGCCTGGGTGCCAGATGCGGCTCTTTGCTTACCTTTAACTGGCCCTTAGGGCACTATTCCTCCCACTAATGAAACTACTGCCATCTGACACCAATAATAGGTCCCTATTCCTCCCTTTGATAACCATGATGGGGCACTATTCCTGGGGCACTATTCCTCCTAATACCAAATGCGGCGATATTTACTCAAACTGATGCTATGAAAATTTCCAATCTTGCTGGTCATAGTCTGGTCCTCCTAGAGCAAGAGTATCAAACTCAATTTCATTGTGGGCCGCATCAGCATTATGATTGCCCTCAAAAGGGCTGGTTGTATCTGTAAGACTAGATGTTCAGCACATCCCCTTACATTAGATGTCTAGCACTCCATCCTTCAGTAAACCCAGCCAACAACTCCTCCCCGAGCAGGCTGACCATGAGTATATGTAGGAGGCCTGCCCCCTGCCAATCCTAGTTGGGGATTGGTCAGAGCTCCTCACATGTACTCCATGTCACTCCAACTCTCAGCCCTACCCCTACTCCAGAACATTTTCACTGGAAGCAGGGGAGGCATCCAAAAGCTGAAGTACATGTCAGTCACCTACTGCTACACTAACCACTCCTTGCCCCCAGATCAAAAACAAACAGGCCTAGCTCATAGCATAGGCCTGTTTAAATGTACCTGCACTGACAGCTTTACTCAAAGACCTCACATCTAGCATCTACCTATGGTAGGGGGTGCTACGCTATATATATATATATATATATATATATATATATATATAGTTACATAGTTACATAGTCAGGCTGAAAAAAGATACAAGTCCATCAAGTATAACCTTAAAAAAAAAGAACAATAATAATATCATACAATCCCATATACCCAATTCTATACCCACAGTTGATCCAGAGGAAGGCGAAAAAACCCAGCAGAGCACGATCCAATTTTCTACAGCAGGGGAAAAAAATACTTTCTGATCCCCGAGAGACAATCGGATATTCCCCGGATCAACTTTACCTATAAATGTTAGTACCCAGTAGGGATGAGCTTCGTGTTCAAGTCGAACCCATGTTCGACCGTTCATCGAATAACGAACGTTATGGGCCGTTCGTGCCAAATTCAAGTGGCGTGTCACGGCCCATAATTCACTGTGGCATCGCAGTGCATTGCTGGCTGATGATTGGCCAAGCATGCACTTGCAAAAAACAGATAGCCTTAATTGGCCAAAGCCTCAGGTGGTTTAGTTCACACCCCACACAATATAAGGCCGCCTCCCTGGGAAATTATCTTCTGTAAGAGGTGTCTCCTGTCCACTGATGCTTTATCACTAAAAAAACAAATTTTCAAAAAAACATTCGTCATTGGGACAGAAAGTGAGGTGCAATCTTTTCAACAGATGCACACAGACAGCAAAACAAATGTTACAGTAGTGATAATCCTTCTCTATGTTTTCCAAAAAGTTTAAAAATAGATTTTTTGTCTGGAGCTACACTTTAAAAAAGTACCAGTTCAAAATTACAAACAGATTCTATTTAACAACATACCTACAGTCCCGGTCTTGTTTGCACTACCTGTATACTGCTGTTCAAAATATATAAGGCCAAAGGGGCTGTTAATGACCTGGGGGGAAGGGGGGGGGAAACCATGCTATTTTTCTCAATGATTTTCATCCATATTGCAGGGACCAGACATTACATTAAAGTCGCAAGCAGTTTTAAATTACTTTTTTCTTATAGTAATCTCATTTTGTGCAGGGACAGTTCTAAACATGTGCCACTTCACAGGCATACTATAGACACCCAGCAGGTACGATATTTAATGGAATGTTTCAAAAAAAAATTTCACTTTAAGCATCATTAAAATCATTGATACATATTCCCTGTGGCAAGACCCGGGTCCCCAAACCCGTTTTTAAGGACAATAGGACAATAACTTGCAAATTAGCCTTTAAAATGAGCACTTATGAATTCGAATGTTTGAGTCCCATAGACTTCAATGGGGTTCTAAAGTTTGCGCGAACATTCAGTCTGTTCGAAGGTTCTGGTGCGAATTGAACGAGGGGGTGTTCGGCTCATTCTTAGTACCCAGTTATATTATGTACATTTAGGAAAGAATCCAGGCCTTTCTTAAAGCAATCTACTGAGCTGGCCAGAACCACCTCTGGAGGGATTCTATTCTACATTTTCACAGCTCTTACTGTGAAGAAACCTTTCTGTATTTGGAGGTGAAATCTCTTTTCCTCTAGATGTAAAGAGTGCCCCCTTGTCCTTTGTGTCGACCATAAAGTGAATGACTGAACACCAAGTCCACAAAATGGACCACTTATATATATGTACATGATGATCATATCCCCCCTTATTCTCCTCTTCTCAAGAGAGAATAAATTCAGTTATTCTAATCTTTTCTCATAGCTGAGCTCCTCCATTCCTCTTATCAGTTTGGTTGCCCTTCTCTGCACTTTCTCCAGTTCTCCGATATCCTTTTTGAGAACTGGGGCCCAAAACTGAACTGCATATTCCAGATGAGGTCTTACTAATGATTTGTACAGGGGCAAAATGATATCTCTCTCTCTGGAGTCCATACCTCTCTTAATACAAGAAAGGACTTTGCTCGCTTTGGAAACCGCAGCTTGGCATTGCATGCAATTATTGAGCTTATGATCTACCAAAACCCCCAGATCCTTCTCCACTATGGATTCCCCCCGCTGTACTCCCCCAAGTGAGTATCTTTACATTTATCAACATTAAACCTCATCTGCCACATAGTTGCCCAATTAGACAGAGCATTGAGGTCGGCTTGTGTATTGGAGACATCCTGTAAGGACGTTATTCCACTGCATTGCTTGTTGTCATCTGCAAAGACAGAAATTTTACTTTTGATCTCAGACCCAATATCATTTATAAAGATATTAAAAAGTAAGGGTCCCAGCACTGAACCTTGGGGTACACCACTGATAACCTTAGACCATTCAGAGTAGGAATCATTAACCACTACTCTGTGAATTCTGTCTTTTAGCCAGTTTCCTATTAATTTACCAACTGATATTTCAAATCCTGTAGATTTTACCTTACACTTGAGCCGTGTGTGCGGAACTGTATCGAACGCTTTTGCAAAATCCAGGTATATCACGTCCACAGCCACCCCCCTGTCCAGGGTTTTACTTACCTCTTCATAAAAAGAAATCAGGTTTGTCTGACAACTTCTGTCTTTCATGAATAGAAGTTAGAAGTTAAACTAACAGGTCTATAGTTACTTGTTAAAGACTTTGTTCCCTTTTTAAATATAGGCACCACATTGGCCCTGCGCCAATCCAGTGGTACTATTCCTGTCTTTAATGAGTCCCTAAAAATTAGATACAATGGCTTTGAAATTACAGAGCTCAATTCTTTTAGGATCCGTGGGTGGATGCCATCTGGTCCAGGTGCTTTATCCACCTTTATTGGGCCAGATTCAGGTACATTTGCGTACCTTTGTGCCGGCGTAGCGCATCTCATATGTGCTACGCCAATGTAACATTGAGAGGCAAGCTGAGTATTCACAAAGCTCTTGCTCACATATTTACGCCAGCGTAACGTAATTCAAAGTAGGCAGGTAGTGGGTGTGTTGTATTAAAATGAATCGTGACCCCATGTAAATGCATGGCCGTACGAACGGCGCATGCGCGCGCATGCTCAGAATCACGTTGCATATACTCCCTAAGATACGACGGCTCAATGCGTACAAAACGTGAACGTAACTTACGCCCAGCCCCATTCACGTACGACTTACGTAAACAACGTAAAATACGACGGCTGTTCCGACATTTCCGACGTCCATACCTTAACATGAAAACCCTGCTTTCTGAGGGGTAAACTTACGCCGGACGTACGCCTTACGTAAACGGCGTAGCTTACTGCGACGGCGCAAGTACGTTCGTGAATCGGCGTATCTAGGTCATTTACATATTCAACGCGTAAATCAACCAAAGCCCCCCTAGCGGCCAGCGTAAATATGCATCCAAGATACGACGGCGTAGGAGACTTACGTCGGTCATATTAAGCCAAAATGTAGGCCTATCTTGTTTCCTGAATACGGCCAATAGATACGACGGCGCATCCTAGAACTTACACGGCGTATCAATAGATATGTCGGCGTAAGCTGTCTGTGAATCCGGGCCCTTCTGTCTAAATATTTCTGGACCATATCACTTTTGAGCCATTTTGGATTATTTGGGGCTGTGTCACTACCTCCCCCATGCTCCTTTGTATACACAGAGTTGAATAAAGTATTTAATAAATTAGCCTTTATCAAAGATAAAATAAGAAATATGTTTTTTAGCCATAATATCTTACCTTTAGTCACATTGCTAATTGCATATTGTACTTATTTGTAGCCTAAATACTGAAATTCACACTTAAAGGGATTGTAAACCCTCCTGTTTTTTCACCTTAATGTATCCTATGCATTAAGGTGAAAAAACTTCTGGCAGTCACAGGCCCCCCAGCCCCCCCCCCCCCCCGTTTTACTTACCTGAGCCCTGGATTGTCCCACTGCAAGGACGCGGCTGTCTCTCTGCCAGGGGTTCTTGGCTTTTGATTGTGTTTATTGATAGCAGCGCAGCCATTGGCTCCCGCTGCTGTCAATCTAATGTCGAGGGTGCCGGGGGGGGGCGGGGCCAAGTCCTGCATTCGGGAGCTATGGAGGCCAAATGCTGGACTCGGGAGCACACCTGCAAGGTAACCCCCCAGGAGAGCGCTTCTCCTCGGGGGTTATCTGATGTGAGGAGGAGCCGCGAAAGCTGCTGGGGCACCCCAGAAAACAGGGCCACTCTGTACAAAACTAACTGCACAGTGGAGGGAAGTATGATATGTTTGCTATTTAAAAAAATACAAATCTAACCTTTAGTATCACTTTAAAACTGTGATTTTGTAACTTTTGAAAATGGCAGTAAAAACGTGGCTGTGTCAGTAAATTTTGGGTGTTGTGTCAGTAAATTTCAATTTGATAGGTTGGCAACACTGTATGGTATATATATATATATATATAGTTACATTGAGTCACACTGGATGTAAAAAATTCCATACCTAGAACTCTTCTTTAAACAACAAAAACATCCTTTTTTGCTATTCGCATATCACCACATGTACACCTCTGCTGGGTAATGCAATTCTCTATGCAAATTGCAGATACTTATGTCATGTGCAGTTAATCATTTTTATTTTTTATTGATTTATTTGTTTTTTGGTACTTTCCTGAAATCAGTAGGCAACACCGCGGTGGAAATGCAGCCTACGTTAGCAGTGCATATAAAAAGGTCACTGACATTTTAAGCCACTGGGAGTAAATGGAAATCACTGGGAGTTGCTAGATTCATAGCTTACATTGGGCTATGGACTCTATGGGGGTTATTTATGAAAGGCAAATCCACTTTGCACTACAAGTGCAAACTATACGTGCAAAGCACACTTGAAATTGCCCTGAAAGTGCACTTGGAAGTGCAGTCGCTGTAAATCTGAGGGGTAGATCTGAAATGAGGGGAAGCTCTGCTGATTTATCATCCAATCATGTGCAAGCTAAAATACTGTTTTTTATTTTCCTTGCATGTCCCCCTCGGATCTACAGCGACTGCACTTCCAAGTGCACTTTCAGGGCAATTTCAAGTGCACTTTGCACTTGTAGGGCCAGATCCAGAGAGAGAGAGTACGCCGGCGTATCTACTGATACTACGGCGTACTTTCAAATTACCCGCGTCGTATCTTTAGTTTGAATACTCAAACCAAGATACGACGGCATCTGGGTTTGATCCGACAGGCGTACGGCTTCGTACGCCTTCGGATCATAGATGCAATACTTTGGCGTCCGCTGGGTGGAGTTTGCGTCGTTTTCCGCGTTGGGTATGCAAATTAGCTTTTTCCGACGATCCACGAATGTACGCGCGGCCGTCGCATTCTCTTACGTCGTCTCTGCTTTTTCCGGCGTATAGTTAAAGCTGGTATTTTGCGGCGTATAGTTAGACTTGCCATGTTAAGTATGGCCGTCGTTCCCACGTCGAAATTTGAATTTTTTTTTTTCCGTAAGTCGTGAATAGGGATGGACGTAATTCACATCTAAGTTTAAAAAATGATGTTTTTGCGACGTCATTTAGCACAATGCATGGCGGTAAATTTAGGGACGGCGCATGCGCAGTTCATTCGGCGCGGGGACGCGCTTCATTTAAATGAAACACTCCCCCTACTCGCCGATTTGAATTAAGCGCCGAGAGATACACTACGGCGCAAAATTCTTTGTGGATTCGAAGAATTCAAAAGTAAGTTACAGCGGCGTAGCATATCTCACATACGCTGCGCCTATCTAAATGTATGTGGATCTGGCCCGTAGTTTGCACTTGTAGTGCAAAGTGGATTTGCCTTTAGTAAATAAACCCCTTTCTGTTACTGCTGATTGGCACAGTGCTGTCTGTCTTATACCTCTCCAATTTCTGAGATTGGAAGGAGAATCACTATGTAGCACATTGGGGTTGATTTACTAATGGGAAATCCACTCTGCACTACAAGTGCACTTGAAAGTGCAGTCACTGTAGATCGCTGTAGATCTGAAGGGAAGCTCTGAAATTAGGAAAATTGTAAGGTAATAGCGATAGGGTGATAGGGTGATAATCAGACAGCGTCATGTTCTCGGCTCGCTGAGAGGCTGAGCTAGGTGCCAGTCCAGGATCATGGGTTTACTTACATCCTTATATACAGATTATACTCTATCTAGTATAACCTTACACATTAAGCTCATTTTGCAACCATGATGCCTTCTGATACATGTGCATCCTTGCAGATATTTTCTAGACATGATCACAAGGGGCCTAGTGGAGCCTGCCGTGAGAAATACCTCCATCCAGACCATGCTGATCCTCCGGATGTTCCCATGTTGTAGCTTTTGTTTGCTCCGTCTCCTCAGCTCCCGAGCTGGATGCACTACACGGCATCCAGCCATCCAGCGTTTGGCAATTCATTTCAGCCCATTGGTAAGTATGAGGTCCCTCTACAGACCTCTCTTGCCAATCATTCTGCCTGCCCCCCATCTAATAACATACATCTATTGGTTTTATCACTTACATTGCAGATACAACATTCATACATCTGCCCCCTGAAGAAGCGAGCAGGGTCTTGCGAAACTAGTAGGGCTTTATCGATGCTTGTTTTATGCCTGCCTGGATATTATTGATGCCTGCATTATGTCTACATATTTATGTTTATATGTATGTACATTTTATTTGTTTACTGTATATGTGCATCCACTGGCCCTGCATCTTTCTAGTTTTATTGTTGCTCATTGATGTATAACAATTGTAATAAATCTTCATAAATTTACTTTCATTTGTGCTGTGTACATTGGCTATTATGCCGGGTAACTCACAATCATTGTTGTTGCCGCTTCGTTACATAACACTTTGGATCTAATAAATTGATTTTGTCTCATTGTTCGTTGTGAACATTGGCTAAACCTCTCTCACCTCATTCAAAGTCCCATGGCTGCCCCCTTTTGTCTTTTTGTGTACTAATAGGGATGGAGGTGTTAGCGGGGTCACACAAGACCTTTGGGCCAGATCCACAAAAGGGATACGACGGCGTATCTCTGTTTCTATCTATGCGACTGATTCACAGAATCAGTTACGCATAGATATTCCTAAGATCCGGCAGGTGTAATAGTTTTACACTGTCGGATCTTAGGATGCAGTACCTCGGCCGCCGCTGGGGGCATTTCTTGTCGAAATTCCGCGCCGGGTATGCAAATTAGCACTTACGGACATCCACGAAGCGGTTTCCCTTCGTGAAGTCTCCGTAAGTTGTTAGTTTGCAAACGCAAAATTAGGGCTACTTTTACAAAGTGTAAAGTTAGTACACCATGTAAAAGTAGACCCTTCTTTCCAGCAACACTGTCAATTTTTTTTTTACATTTTTTTTTTCCCGCCGCATCTCTTTTTTTTCCCGACCCAACTTTTTTTACCCGGCGCGATTCACAAAACTCGGCGTAACGTAACTTCGCGCAAAGCACGTCGGGAAAATCACGTCGGGAGCATGCGCAGTACGTCCGGTGCGGGAGCGCGCCTAATTTAAATGGGACTCGCCCCCATTAGATTGGGCACGCCTTGCGCCGGACAGATTTAAGTTACACAGCCGAAAATTTCTAGGTAAGTGCTTTGTGGATCGGGCACTTAGGTAGAAATTTTGCGGCGGTGTAACTTAAATAGGAAGATTTCAGTTAAGCCCGCTGGCTGTGGATCTGGCCCTTTATTTTCTTTTTCAGGATCATGTGTGGATCCCAACTACACACTCGCAATCTTTCCCCTGCCTGGACCGGCTCTGTGATAACTGCTGACAGCAGACTTTAGCCTGCTGTCAGCTGAAAACATGTCACAGGAGTGCAGAACAAACTGTTCCTGTGATAGGAGAAGCATAGCCAAAATAGCTTTGGCTATGTTTCTCCTTTAAATGTATGCAGTCACTCTACACACAGTCATAGCAGAATATGGATAATAAATAATATTTACAAAGCTGAGTATCTCAATTTCCTCTCTTACATTAGCCAGAAATGAATAGAATGTTGGATGTAGACAATCTAATATTCCATAGGCATGAACAGCGGATTCAGTCACTGTCTTTAGAAACAATTTTCTGCTGGCACTTTCGTTGTACAGCTCTGCCAACCCAGACAACCTCTGGCCTGAAGTTGGTGATCTGGAAATTTTGGCCATGATGAGGTCAGTAAAACAGAATGACACAATTTCCAACAAGTAACAGTTTTTCTAGACTGGATGCGCTTCACAAGGCATGTCCGTGCACACAGGGCCATAAGCTGGATGGCGGGATGTGTCTGGTGACGGCTGTGCAGCATCCCTGTTATTGCATTCATGCTCTCACTCAGCTTTTCGAAACAGGATCCCTTGAGTATAGAAGTCCATAAGTGATATTATATCAGGAATTGCGTGGATATCTATAGTAAAAGACCACAGGTTAGAAAATCCTGGCATTCTCCTTATCCCTCTACACATATTGCCGTCAGAGCAATGACTATCAGGTTGTACATTTGTGAATCCTTACTTAATGGGAAAATATTCATCTTCATTCTGTTTGGATGACTTCACTGGTTAGTAAATATAACATGAAGCTGTGAGTCATCTGTACTTTTACGTTGATGTTCGGACTGTCTTTGCATTGCATTTGTAGAACAAAAATCTGTAGAAATACATTGCTGTGTAATACCAACATTTTGCATCTCTATTCTATTAACCTCCCTGGCGGTATGATTCTTTCAGAAAAAAAGGTGCTGAAAGCGGTACCATTATTTGCAAGGAAATTTGGCGTTTTATACTGTAGGCCTGTAATTTTTAGAAATAACTCACTTAAATCTGACCAAACAAGATTCTAATAGGCATCCCGGGTATGACATTTTTTTAAAAACAAAATTATAAATTATAATATAATAAATAATTATAAATAATTATAACAAATAATAATATAATTATAATAAAAATTATTCAATAATGTAATCAAATCAAAATCACTGAAATTTGCTCAGTTGCAGAATTGTCGCTGTCATTACTTTTTTTTTTTTTATGACGAATTTCAACACAAATCGCTATCACACAATTCTGTGATTATAATTTATTATCGCTGTTTTCTAGCTGCTCTAAAACTATTTTTGACATAAAGGGACAAATCTAAAACTGGACAATCTACAGTTTGCAGGCAGAAAGAAAAGTTTTTATTATATAAAAGTACATGTAGGACACTGGGCAGACCACTAGGGACAAGGGGTGTGTGTATTTTTTACATACAGTACTGTAATCTATAAGATTACAGTATACTGTATGTAATGTGTTTGTTTACGTTTTTGAATTTGGCGCCGTTCTCCGCTCCCGTGCATCGTAATGTCGCAGGGAACGGAGATCGGCGGCACAGGAGGACGCTGTGTGAATCGAGCGAGGTCCCGCTCGCTCACACAGCGCGGTGGCATCGCTGGATCCAGGGACAAGGTAAGTAAACACTCCCTCTGGATCCAGCGAGGCGAGCCCGAGTCTGACTCGGGGTTACTGCTCGCAGCATGAAAATCTAACCCCGAGTCAGACTCGGGAATACCGCCAGGCAGGTTAAACTGTTTTCTTATTCAAGTTTTATTGAGGGATCGGGGGGGGGGGGGGGGGTTGTGCATACTATACTGTACATGGAAATACTTTTCAGTAAGCCAACATTTCTGTATTAAAAATCCCTTTTTTTAATTGGTCTTATTTAATATTCAAATTTTCTGAGTTACAGAATGTGACGGATCTCGAATACCCCAGATGCACACATCCGCCAAACCTGTGTCTCCTGTCCTCCAAACGCACCCGCAGCCTGAAAATTTGCCATAACCAGCCCTTAACCCCTCAATCACGAGACAATTCACACAGGTGTTGAGGGTTAAACATGCAGAGCATAAACTGTTTATTCTATCAAAGACATACACTTTTACATACAGTTAGGGACACTCCCTTTAGCTTTGTCATAGAGGGGAGGGGGTAGGGGACAAGGACCAACCAATGGGAATGGAACACTTGTACATTGAAACAGTCTTCAGATAAACATACAGGGATTATGGTAAGCAGGCAGCCTCTCAATACACATCCCCTGCGGAGAGATGTCTCTAGTCCAGACCATTGTCTATGTGTCATAAACAAACACAATTAGACACAGCAGGAGGGGGGGGTGGGGGAGAAGGGATGTAGCATTACATTACATTATCTCAATGCCAGCTTGTCCCCAGGTCTCCAGTCTCTTCTGGGCCATAATCTGTGGGTAGGAGGCCTGCCCACAGTCCCTTCCACAACACACAGTGACAGTGAGTTCTGTCACACAGAATTTGGGGTTTTCACTAGCTGTAAGCTATAGTCATCCAAAAAAATTAAATAAAAATTCTTGAATATCTGTGTGTAATAAATCTATATAATATGAGTTTACCTTTTTGAATTGAATTACTGAAATAAATTAACCTTTTGATGATATTCAAATTTTATGAGATGCACCTGTATATGGGTTCTTCTGAAGAAGGCTCACATATATATGTGAGCTCGGTGAAACAGGTTAAAAAAAAAGAAAAACAACCTTAGAATTTATGTACGACACAGAAAAAAATATTTTGCCCATGGGTCACACCTCAGACAGTAACTATAAAAATATGAAATATTTATTAACATACATTTACAAACATCCTTATCCTATCCTATGTCTGAGGAAGTCACGTGACCAGTGACGCATTGTGTCGGGTGGAACCTTGTGACGTCAGTTCCGGTGGTGTTTTAACAGAAGTACGGTGAGGAGTTCTGTGTGTCACTACTCCCATTGCTTTTTACTGTGGTTTTTATCCTTACTTGATGTAAGCAGTTTTTCTACTAAATAAATTTACTTTTCATTTGGCAATATTGCACTATGGCTGTTCTTTGTTTCCTTTGAGCGCCATTTATACAAGAAGTGCCATTCCTTTGAGCGAACTGTTTCCTCTATATGTGGAATTACCCAAGATGTTTTGATGCCAAGTTTTGGACGTAGTTCTTCTTCTTCGCCAGGAACCTGGATGCCTTTACAGATCCATCAGCAGGATTCCTTATCTGACTATCTAATGAGCTTTGTTTGACCCTTGGGTCATTGTTGGAGGTGAGCGGCCAATTCATAAATTTAATAGTCGATGCTTGGATAGATGTTTTATCTGTTTTTTTCTATTATCAAGTTATTTTTTTGAGATTTTGGCCTTTATATGAACTAACTCCTACCATTGGGCTTTAGTTGGACTTTATTCAAATTTATTTATTTATTCGTATGTTTGGGTACTCATCATATTTTTTCTTTGAGTATATTACTTTATGGCACATTATTGAATAAGCGCACCATTCCCATCTTTACAAACATTTACAAACATGTGTACCACAGTGATAAAGAAGATATAAAAATTTAACATGAATAATGCTACATAGAATACATATGAAAGAATTAGATATGCAGGACTTAAGGGCACCATACAGATACCCCAGTCGATCTGGAGCTGCTGCGTGACTGATCTGTACGTATTTCCCAAGGTAATTCTCGCTTCCTCAGGAGAGGCGCAGTTAGGTATAGGTAGTGCCAAATGCCGGTCAACTCTCACCCGAAAGGTAAACCGGTTGGGTAAAGAAGGCAAGCTCATGTGTAGCAATATTCATGGTAACATACAGAGGGTCTCCACTGGGCATGTCCAGAGGTCAACTCCTTTTCCCCATGGGAGCTGTGAAGGGGCAGGGAGATGGTAGAAACATGGTGTGTTCACAGATCTGGCATCCTGGTAGACAATGGAAATACAACCAGAGGAAGGAAAGAACGCCACACACTCTTAGGGGAATAGAGACCAACACAGGAGAGCCAAGGTCTGTACTGCTAAAAGCACAACCTTAGATTGTAAGCTCCTTGAGGGCAGGGACTGATGTGAATGTACAATATACGCTGCATAAATTGACAGCGCTATACAAGTATCTGAAATACATAAAAATAAAATAAAATGCTTAAAGTTGCATTCAAATGTTTATAAAAAAAATAACTTTTTGGGTTTAGATCTAGTTTAAGCAAAAGAAAAGCTGGTATTTTTTAAATTGGTAGGCAATGAATTGACAGAAGTGTCTTAACCAAGGATAGGTCTAATGCAGGATGTTTCACTCTATTTGTATTCACCCCACCAAAATAGACACATAGGAATGGTACATAAATCACCCTTGTTGGTTCTAAATGGTCACATAAGATAAATGTTAAGAGGATGACTGCCTATACCAACAGCTAATTTAAACAATGCCCAAGGCCTAATGACACAGGCGGGAAAGTGCACAAGTTTATTGCCGGTTGTTATCAATAATGTAATGACCAGTACTAATAAACTGAACAATGCTATTAGACATTTTCTCCAGCTGTAGTACTAAGGTGGACCTCCCGAAAAGTCTACCATTAATCCAAAACACTGAGCACAGGCCAAATTGCTTCATACAGTTATTTTCTGATTTGAGGGGCTTTCAGCTGTGAATCTTCTTCCTATTAGTTTGTGTATGAAATACTATGGCATAAGCTAGTGAGTGTAACATTTTGTTCCAGTAAAGTGGCTTTTTCTTTGAAGTTCCTATCTGCTATAATGAAACCTACATCCCGTACATATAGATAAATATATATAAGTGAAATTATATTACTGTAGCACACAATCACTAGATTACGCATTTAAAGTAAAACTATTGTTTTTTTTTTTCAATTTTCTTTTTGTGTTGTTATGGTGACACGTACCGTGAAATAGCTTTTTGACTGATGATAAAATGATTGCACATTTTTTCCATGTAGTGGCTCTATCATATTTTTCATGATCACATTTCTTATATAAATGTGTTGGTTTGCTCCCTTGTGGCAATCTGTATGTCTGCTAAACATGTGCATTCGTTTTCGTCCGAATACATTTTGGTCCGAATTTCAGTTATTTTCGTTATTGTTTTAACAAACGAAAACGAAAGTGCAGAATACGAAAACCAAAAAGATCCAACATAAACAAATGCTTTATTTTCGTTTTTGTCGGTCGAATGTGCCTAACCTTAACTCTATTAGTCCAAGATTATTCTACATAGAGAGAAAAGATTCGACATTATAGAGAGAAAAGATTCGACATTATAGAGAGAAAAGATTCGACATTATAGGGAGAAAAGATTCAACATTATAGAGACAAAAGATTCGACATTATAGAGACAAAAGATTCGACATTATAGAGACCAAAGATCGCTGCTGGAATTGGGTGGGGAAGTAAAATAAAAATAATGATTATGATGGATGTTATTGACTGATTGTAACCAAAGAGGAGGAGCAGTAAAATAGCTAGAACTAACTTGACATTTCAACATGAACGACGAAGATTCGACAAAGCATCGAAAAACATACAAACGTCGAATCTGTCATTGAAGGCTTAAGGTGTCTGTCGAATGTTCAAAGAAGATTCGACGGAGCAGCTAAACTATACAAAGCTGTAATCGTACATTTCCGGTCAAATGCTCGGCCATTGGCTATTATTAAAATTCTAATGTTGACTAGTAATAATAAATAATAAATATAATTATTACTAGTCATACAACATTAGAATTCTACTGTAGCTTGTAGGCGGAACATTCAACCGGAAATGTACGATTCGACATGTACAGTTTCGCTGCTCCGTTAAATCTTTTCTGAACATTCGACAGACACCATAAGTATTCAATGGCAGATTCAACCTTAATTCATTCGGATTTTCGGACGAATGCAATTTCGAATGAAAAAGAAAAAAAAAGAAAAATGAATTTTGGGAGTAACTAAATAATTTTATTTTTCAGACGAAAACGAAATTCCGAAACAAAATATTTCAGAGTGCACATGTCTAATGTCAGCCACAAGTTACATTGTAAGACAACTATTAACCCCTTCCCTACCGGCGCATTGTAAAATGACGCCGGCAGGAACCCTCCCTCGATCCGAGTGGACGTCATATGACGTCCTGTCTTCCCGGCGATCTAGGGCGATCTAGGGCAACGCTTGTGACCCGGCGCGGGTGCCCGGCGGCAATAGATTGCCACCGGACACCCGCGATTGCTGGTGATCACGGCAGGAGTGTGGATCTGTGTGTGTGTAAACACACGGATCCACCTCCTGTCAGCGGTGAGGAGACCAATGTGTGTTCCCAGTACAGAGGAACACACATCGGCCTCCTCCCCTTGTGAGTCCTCTCCCCCTACAGTAAGAACACGCCTTAGGGAACATATTAACCCCTTTAGCGCCCCCTAGTGGTTAACCCCTTCCCTGCCAGTCACATTTACACAGTAATCAATGCATATTTATAGCACTAATCGCTGTTCAAATGTGAATGGTCCCAAAAATTATTGCGATTTTTTTTTACCAAAAATATGTAGAAGAATACGTATCGGCCTAAACTGAGGAAATTTTTTTTTTTTTTAAATTGTGATATTTATTAAATAAAAAAGTAAAAAATATTGTGTTTTTTTTTTTTAATTGTCGCTGTTCTTTTGTTTATAGCGCAAAAAATAAAAACCGCAGAGATGATCAAATACCACCAAACGAAAGCTCTATTTGTGGGGGGAAAAAAACATAAAGATTTAGTTTGGGTACAGTGTTGCATGACCACGCAATTGTCATTCAAAGTGCAACAGCGCTGAAAACTAAAAATTGGTCTGGGCAGGAAGGGGGTGAAAATGCCCTGTATGGAAGGTGTTAAAGAGCGACTTCGGGGCAATGAAAAAAGCATTATGATATCCGGTGAATACATCAACTGAACTAAACAAGACAGTTCATTTAATTTAGCAAGCTTTGATTGGGTATTCCAACATCACCAACAGTTGTGTTCCAGGATCCCCCAATCACTGACAAAAGGAATTGGAGTAGAGGAAGACAGTAAATTAAGGTTTGGATGAAAAACTGAACTGCAAAGTAGATTGATTTTCAAAGAAAGTTACCCCTCACAGCCTTATGCCCTGTACACACGATCTGAGTTTCCGTCGGAATAAACTCCGACAGGTTTTTCCGAAAGAATTCCATTCAAGCTGTCTTGCATACACACTGACACACCAAATTCCGACCGTACAACACTACGAAAAAATAGAAAAATTAAGTTCAATGCTTCCGAGCATGCGTCAAATTGTTTCTGAGCATGCATGTTTTTTTTCTGACTTTTTCCATTGGAAATTCTGATCGTGTGTATTAGGCATTAGTATGACAATGACATGCTTCCATCCCTAAATTGGTTTATAGAGGAATAGGAAATAGAATGCTTCAGACCACCATGCAATCCCATTGCGGGAACTGGCCATAACTTACGGGTTACTCTGTGCGTATTCTTCAGTTAGCATTTATTTCTGATACCTCCTTTCTATTGGAAGGTTCCATTTACTAATAGATACTTTATTTACTTGACTTTTTAGTAAATATGAGCATCCTACACCTGATGACTGGCAAGAAGCCAAGAAACGCGTCAGGTTTCTAACTGAGGGTGCCTACCTAAGCTTGTTTTATTATGAAATTCAACAACACATTTCTCCCTTGTCTTTACTTGCATCATGTGATCTATGTATTTCTGATTTGTAAATTCATTGATTTATGTATTTCTTTGTAAGAATTATATTAATCATGTCCATTGATTTGTTTTCATTAAATGTATTTTTATTATTATCAATATTATATTAATCTTTTATGATTATATCCTGACTAATTATATTATTATATTATTTATTATTGTATATGTTAATATATTATTGATGCTATAAAAATTGTGGACTACTCCTATGGGTTAATGACATCAAATCAAACTAAAACTCATTGAATGTATTCCTATTTATTATTCCTACCTACAACAACATGCTTCATATAAAATCCCATCCTATTTCCTATTCCTCTTTAATGCAAAGTATGCGATACTGTACTGCATTGCTTTAACTGACAATGACGTAATCGTGCGACACACGCAAAAAATAAAAATCACAGAGGTGATCAAATGACACCTAAAGAAAGCTCTATTTGTGGGGGGGAAAAAAGACATCAATTATGTTTGGGTACATAGTCGCGCACCCGTGCAGATGTCAGCTAAAGCGATGCAGTACAGAATCGCAAAAAGTGCTCTGGTCAGGAAGGGGGTAAATCCTTCCGGGGCTGAAGTGGTTAAAGACATTTTGTATATGACACCATCAAACAAGCCATAGGCCAGATGGATAGTATACAAGGCCTCAATCTAAGATTCTTGGCAAAGCCTTTAGTCCAAACATCAGTGGATCACAGTTCAAGTCTTGTGGACAGCAAGCAACTAACAACAGCTGGTAGTTTATTTAATTAAAACAGCAACTGAATAAGATAAGACAATTGTATTCTCCCCTCCAAAAAAGGCTCAAAGTATGATTTGCCAACCCTCGTGTTTCAGGTTTATCCAGAATTCTATTAGATATACAGTAAAACGTTGGATTGTGAGCAAAATTAGTGCCATAAACATGCTTGTAATCCAAAGCACTTGTATATCAAAGCAAATTTTCCCATAAGAAATAATAAAAACTCAGATGATTCGTTCCACAACCATTTATTCATAAGTCCTTCAGTTTATAGTCCATATAAAAAGATTATAGCAATGTGATAGATTGTGTAACTATAAAATGTCCATCCACAAATGGAAGCCTCCACAAGGGGATTAGAAGCAAAATCCAGCAGGAGCCACAGAATATAAAAGAGAACAGAGGCGCCTCTCAGGCCGCGTACACACGGTCGGTCAAAACTGATTAAAACGGACTGAAGGACCTTTTCATCGGTCCAAACCGATCGTGTGTGGGCCCCATCGGTCAGTTATCCTTCGGTCAAAAAATTTAGAACTTGCTTTAAAATTTAACCGATGGACGCCTAACCGATAGGTTAAAACCGATGGTTAGTATGCAAAAGCATCGATTAAAAACCTGCGCATGCTCAGAATCAAGTTGACACATGCTTGGAAGCATTGAACTTTGTTTTTTTCAGCACGTCGTCGTGTTTTACGTCACCGCGTTCTGACACGATCGGTTAATTAACCGATGGTGTGTAGGCACATCAGACCATCAGTCAGCTTCATCAGTTAACCAATGACAACGGTCCTTCGGACCGTTTTCATCGGATGGACTGATCGTGTGTACAGGGCCTAAGTGTAGCAATATGGTTACATTTACAGAAGGTACAACATTTAGCAACTGACATGGTTGATAATTAAAAAGGCACATCTAAGTATGCAGGCATCTGGGGTTAAGCTGTCCACATAGACCGTCCTCCTCACCGCCGGCTCTCACCACTGTCAGCCTGCAATCATGACCGGGAAGACAACCCTGCAATAGAGCGATCTGAAAGCGAGGCTTGAACCGCTCGTGGAAGGGACGACATCAATGGTGGTGCGGAGGATGATCTATGTGGACAGCTTTTCCCTGGATGCCTGCATACTTAGATGTGTCTGTTTTAATCATCAACCATGTGAGTTTCTAAATGTTGCACCTTCATTAACCACTTAAGGACCGGACCAATATGCTGCTAAATGACCCAAGGGGTTTTTACAATTCGGCACTGCATCGCTTTAACAGACAATTGCGCGGTCGTGCGACGTGGCTCCCACACAAAATTGGCGTCCTTTTTTCCCCACAAATAGAGCTTTCTTTTGGTGGTATTTGATCACCTCTGCGGTTTTTATTTTTTGCGCTATAAACAAAAATAGAGCGACAATTTTGAAAAAAATGCAATATTTTTTACTTTTTGCTATAATAAATATCCCCCAAAAACATATATAAAAAAATGTTTTTCCTCAGTTTAGGCCGATACGTATTCTTCTACCTATTTTTGGTAAAAAAAATTGCAATAAGCGTTTATCGATTGGTTTGCGCAAAAGTTATAGCGTTTACAAAATAGGGGATAGTTTTATTGCATTTTTATTAATTTTATTTTTTTACTACTAATGGCGGCGATCAGAGTTTTTTCCGTGACTCCGACTGCGGACACTTCGGACAATTTTGACACATTTTTGGTACTATTGTCATTTTCACAGCAAAAACTGCATTTAAATTGCATTGTTTATTGTGAAAATGACAGTTGCAGTTTGGGAGTTAACCACAGGGGGCGCTGTAGGAGTTAGGGTTCACCTAGTGTGTGTTTACAACTGTAGGGGGGTGTGGCTGTAGGACTGACGTCATCGATCGAGTCTCCATATAAAAGGGATCACTCGATCGATACGCCGCCACAGTGAAGCACGGGGAAGCCGTGTTTACATACGGCTCTCCCCGTTCTTCAGCTCTGGGGAGTGATCGCGACGGAGCGGCTATAAACGAGCCGCGCCGTCGTCCCGGATCGCTCCCCGCGGGAATCCGACCGCCGCATGTAGCCGGGGGGGTCCCGATCGGACCCCCGACCCACGTCTAGGCAGGGACGTACAGGTACGCCAATGTGCCTGTACGTGCCATTCTGCCGACGTACATATACATGCGGCGGTCTGGAAGTGGTAAATGTAACCATTTTGCTATACTTAGAGGCGGCTCTCTTCTATTTTATACTCAGTTGTGACATGACGCTACTTGTATATCAAGACATCGCTTGTATATCAAGTAAAAATTTATAAAAAAATGTTGCTTGTCTTGCAAAACGCTCTCAAACCAAGGTTTTACTGTATAAGATATTGCACAGCTCATGGCATGTTTATTTATATGATGTTATGGAAAGTAGTCATAGTACTAAAATTTACATTTTATAAAACAAGATACATATAATAGGAAATTGAATTAGCCGTGGTTACAAGATTGTCCAAAAGGCTAATGAGCCCCAGCTGCCTATTTCAGCAGTTGGCATCAATGAACCAAGACCCATACAGCAATCTACAATAGTCTTGGTGTAAGGCTATGAGATATTCAGGTGACATTCCATTATATATCTTACAAGAAGTAGGTGTAACATACTCTTCATTAAATATAGATAAGAACTGAACTTTTGACCTTACAAGCCAAATATTATAAATGAGGAATATACCTTAATCAAGGAAGCCTAATTATGTGAAATATAATATATAATGTATTAATTAGAAAGCACATGATCTTAGCTAAAGATAGTAATTTCCCCTAATTTGTAATAGTTCATATTATGTTAATCTTGAAACTATCAAGATTTTTCATGCGAAGCATTACCTTTTGCTTCCACCACAAACAGCTTAATGCAGAAATGTGCTAATTGTATTCTTTACACTGCAGAGCCATTGGCTTACTATTATTGCCCTCTTCTGTACAAATTTGAATTGAACATTTTTTATTCCTGTACTGAAATTCTATGAAGCCCACTAAGGCTCTTGATTTCACTCATTACACAACTTGCGGACCACCTGCCCGCAACATACTGTGGACGGGTAGCCCACACAGGCAAAATTACATACTGGTACGTCGCTGCCTGTCCACTGGTTTAGGGCGCGTGCTGACACACGCTGTGATTGTACACAGTGGGAGTCTGTCAGCAGTTCCAGGCCAATGATTCATTGCCGGGATCTGTTGATTGGCCGTGTCCAATTACAGCCCAGAGCCCTATGTTGACAATCAACAGAGGAAATTATCTTTCTGTTTCATATCCCTGCAAAGCAGGGATAAAATAAATAAACAGATCTTTAGTAAAAATTAGCACACATTACACATTTTTAGGCACACATTTAATGCCTTAATTACCTTAGATGTTAACTCCTTCCAAGCCAGTGTCATTAGTGCAGTGACAGTGTAAAGTATTAAAACTGATCACTGTATTAGTGTCACTGGTGCAGCGTCAGTTAGTGTCATATTTCAGACTGCATAGTTCCATTATAAGTTGCTGATTACCGCCATTAGCAGTATACAAATCCGGGGCTAGATTCAGAAAGATCAGCGGATCTTTCTGCTGGCGTTACGCCGCCGTAAATTTGGGAGCAAGGTTCGTATTCAGAAAGAACTTGCGCCCTAAGTTACGGCGGCGTAACGTATGTGGGCCGGGGTAAGCCCGCCTAATTCAAATGGGGATGTTGTGGGTGTGTTTTATTTAAATTTAACATGACCCCGCGTATTTGACATGCGCCGTTCGTAAAATAATCCCAGTGCACATGCTCAAAATTCCGCCGCAAATCCTCAATGCTTTAGACGTGAACGTAAATTACGTACAGCCCTATTCGCGAACGACTTACGCAAACAACGTAAAAATTTCAAAATTCGACGCGGGAACAACATCCATACTTAACATTGCGTACGCCTCATAAGAGCAGGAGCAACCTTACGCCGAAAAAGCCTAACGTAAACGACGTAACAGAATATCGCTGGGCGTACGTACGTTTGTGAATCGGCATATCTACCTAATTAGCATATTCCTTGCGTAAATCTACGGAAGCGCCACCTAGCGGCCAGCGTAAATATGCAGCCTAAGATACGACGGTGTAAGACACTTACACCAGTCGGATCTTAGGAAAATCTATGCGTAACTGATTCTATGAATCAGGCGCATAGATACGACGCCGCAACTCAGAGATACGACGGCGTATCTGGAGATATGCCGTCATATCTCCTACCTGAATCCAGCCCCCAGTATATATGCCATAGTTTGTAGACTATAACTTTCACGCAAACCATCAATATACGCAATTAATATACATTTACTGGATATAAACAAATAATGAAAAGCGCGACTACCTGAGTGAAGTTGAATACAATAAAAACAATTAAATATGACATGTGCAATAGTCCATACTAAGATCAGGACTAAATCAATATAGTCCTTCCAAAATAATATAATTTCAATGTGGTGAATCTTCATGCATCAAAATGTGTCAAGAGATTTCTTCTGTGGGTGGTTTCCGTAATAGTGAATGCTCACAAAGCGCTTAGCTCACGCCTGAGTATACTGAGCCTTTCAGATCTCCTGGGTTTCCGGGGCAACAGCACCTGACCGTCTCCATGCGTATCCGTGCTCCCACATGGTGTGACGTAACACGTAAGGGCCGGATGTACTGTGGAAACCGGAAGTGACGCTGGAAGTGTCTACTAACGCGCGGTTTGCAATATTTACCTGTTTACTTCGTTTTTTCCGTAAGAGTGAATGCTCACAGAGTATACTGAGCCTTTCAGATCTATTACAGAAACCACCCACAGAAGAAATCTTTTTGACACATTTTGATGCATGAAGATTCACCACATTGAAATTATATTATTTTGGATGGACTATATTTGTTTATTTGCACATCATTGATCGTAGTATGGACAATTGCACGTATCATATTTAATTGTTTTTATTGTATTCAACTTCACTCAGGTACTGTAGTCACGCTTATCATTATATGTTCATATCCAGTTTTTAGTGCACATGTTTACACTTTTAGATTGAGAAGCGACCTCCACTATTTATTTATTTGTATTTATTCATCTCATTCACGTGGTGGTGCAAGAGACTCTCCTTGCAAATATATATAGGCCCGGATTCACGTAGATCGGCGTATGTTTGTGCCCGCGTAGCGCATCTCATATGCGCTACACCGACGTAACTCTGAGAGGCAAGAGCAGTATTCACAAAGCACTCGCTCCCTACGTTGCGCCAGCGTAACGTAAATTGGCCGGCGTGAGCCCGCCTAATTCAAAGTAGGAAGGTAGTGGGCATGATGTATTAAAATGAAGCGTGACCCCATGTAAATGAAGGGCCGAACGAACGGCACATGCGTGCGCATGCTCAGAATCACATTGCATATACTCCCTATATACGACGGCTCAATGCCTACGACGTGAACGTAACCTACGCCCAGCCCCTTTCACGTATGACTTACGTAAACAACGTAAAATACGACGGCTGTTCCGACGTCCATACCTTTGCATGGGATACACCTCCTATATGGTGGAATAACTTTACGATGGACGTACGCCTTACGTAAATGGCGTAGATTACAGCGACGGGCGTAAGTACGTTTGTGAATCGGCGTATCTTGCTCATTTACATATTCGATGAGTAAATCAATGGAAGAGCGTAAATATGCGCCCAAGATACAACGGCGTAGGAGACTTATGTTGGTCGGATGAGGCCAAAATTCAGGCGTATCTTCTATTAAGAATTAGGCGCAGTGATACGACGGCACATCCGTGCACTTACGCGGCGTATTAGAAGATACGTCGGCGTAAGTGTCTGTGAATCTGGGCCTTACTGTTTTTTTTCCCAAAGATATGTCGAAGAAGAATTCTTTTTCAAAAGTGTTGGTATTTTTTTAATTTCTATAATAGAAAAAAAAAAAACAAACAGTGGTGATCAAATACCACCAAAAGAAAGCTCTATTTGTGTAAAATAAACAACATACATCTTGTTTGGGTACAGCATTGCATGCCCATGTAATTACCAGTTAAATAGCAAAAAAATGGCCTGGTCATGGAGGGGGTAAAACCTTCCAAAGCTGAGGTGGCTAAAGTGTCATTAAACTATATCTTTATTTTCCAGGAAATCATCCATACACATCCACTTCTTAATGACTCTGTAGTCTATTGTTCATTAAATTGCTCATTAATCATTTCTTACTGTAGCATCTCAAAACTCTTTTTTTAACTGAATAAGCAAAGCACGTTATTTGTGGTCATGTGCACTGTTCTATGTACACCACAAATCCAGTAGTCCATAGATAATAGTCCCTAGTCTATCTCGGCAGCAAGAGAGGGTGGCTACATTCCTTCATACTGTACAGTGGGACCAGAGAATGAACATAGCAACCCTCTAACAGGAAGTATCACAGCAACAAAACAAGTCATTTAGATATTTGGAAGGGGCTGAGAGCAACAAAAAGCTACTTTTCTGGTAAAAATATATATAAAACTTGAATAGATTTTTTCAAACCAGAGTTGAATGTCAAGTTAACAATACGTGGACCTGAACAGTTCAATGATTAGCTTTAGAAGCATAATATACAGTGTATCCGGAAAGTATGCATAGCTTCACTTTTGTCACATTTTGTTGTTACAGTCTTATTCCAAAACAGTATAAATTCATTATTTTCCCTAAAATTCTACAAACAATACCCCATGATGACAACTTGAAAGAAGTTTGTTTGAATTATTTTCAAATTTATTGAAAAAAATAAAAATAAAATCACAAGTATTCACACGTAAGTATTCAGTCTTTGCCATGACACTCAAAATTGAACTCAGATGCATCCTGCTTTCACTGATTATCCTTGAGATGTTTCTACAACTTGATTAGTGTCCACCTGGGGTAAATTCAGTTGATTGTACATGATTTGGAAAGGCACACACCTGTCTATATAAGGTCCCATAGTTAACAGTGCATGTAAGAGCCCAAGCCAAGCCATTAAGTTCAGGGAATTGTCTGTAGACCTCTGAGTCAGAATTGTATCGAGGCACAGCTCTGGGGAAGGATACAGGAGACTTCCTACAACACTGAAGCTCCCAATAAGCACAGTGGCCTCCACCATCCATAAAGGAAGAAGCTTGGAACCCATAGGACTCTTCTTAGAGCGGGCCGCCCAGCGAAATTGAGTGATCAGGGGAAATTGAGTGATCAGGGGAGAAGGGCCTTAGTCAGGGAGGTGACCAAGAACCCGATGGCCACTTTGACAGAGTGCCAGCATTTCTCTGAGGAGAACCTTCCAAAAGAACAACCATCTCTGCAGCATTCACCAATCAGGCCTGTATGGTAGAGTGGCATGGCAGAAGTCACTCCTCAGTAAAAGGCACATGACAGCCCACTAAAAGGCACCTGAAAGACTCTCAGACCATAAGAAACAGAATTTTCTGGTCGGATGAAACAAAGATTGAACTCTTTGGCCTGATTGGCAAGCGTCATGTCTGGAAACCAGGCACCGTTTATCACCTGGCCAATACCAGCCCTACAGTGAAGCATGGTGGTGGCAGCAGTAACTGGGAGACTAGTCATGATCGAGGGATAGATGAATGCAGCAATGCACAGAGATATCCTTGATTAAAACCTGCTCCAGAATGCTCTGGACTGCAGACTGGGGCGAAGAGTCATCCTTTAACAGGACAACCACCCTAAGCACACAGCCAAGATAACAAAGGAGTGGCTATATGACAACTCTGTGAATGTCCTTGAGTGGCCCAGTCTGAGGCCAGACTTGAACCCAATTGAACATCTCTAGAGAGATCTAAAGATGTCTGTGCATCGATGTTTCCCATCCAACCTGATGGAGCTTGAGAGGTCCTGCAAAAAAAGACTGGGAGAAACTGCCCAACAATTGGTGCGCCAGGCATATAGCATCATGCTTTACCACTTCCCGCCCGACCTATAGCCGATTTACGTCCGGGAAGTGGTTATGAAATCCTGACAGGACGTTCCAGAACGTCCTGCAGGATTTCATGCCGCGCGCGCCCGTGGGGGCGCGCATCGCGGCGATCGGTAAAGCGGGGTGTCAGTCTGAAACCCTACATCTCCGATCACGGTAAAGAGCCTCCGGCAGAGACTCTTTACCACGTGATCAGCCGTGTCCAATCACGGCTGATCACGATGTAAACAGGAAGAGCCGTTGATGGCTCTTCCTCACTCGCGTCTGACAGACGTGAGTAGAGGAGAGCCGATCGGCGGCTCTCCTGACAGGGGGGGTCAGGAGAGCCCCCCCTCGGATCGCCACACTGGACCACCAAGGATGCCCACCCTGGACCACCAGGGTGGGCAAAAAAAAAAAAGCCTGGAAAAAAAAAAATAAGTCTAGAAAAAAAAAAAAGCATTCAAAGAAGAAAAAAGATGCCAATCAGTGCCCACAAATGGGCACTGACTGGCAACCTGGCAAAATCAGTGCTGCCCCACAGTGTCCATCAGTGCCACCCCAGTGTCCATCAGTGCCACCCCACAGTGTCCATCAGTGCCACCCCACAGTGCCCATCCATGCCCAGTGCCCACCTATCAGTGCCCATCTGTGCCACCCATAAGTATCCATCAGTGCCACCCATAAGTGCCGCCCATGAGTGCCCATCTGTGCCGCCTATGAGTGCCCAGTGCCGCCTATGTGTGCCCATCAGTGCCACCTATGTGTGCCCATCAGTGCCGCCTATGAGTGCCCATCAGTGTCGCATACCAGTGCCGCCAATCAGTGCCACCTCTTCTGTGCCCGTCAGTACTACCTCATCAATGTCCATCGGTGCCCATTAGTGCCACCATATCAGTGCCCGTAATTGAAAGAGAAAACTTTTTTACAAAAAAATTAACATAAAAAAATTAAAACGTAATTTTTTTTCCAAATTTTCAGTCTTTTTTTAGTTGTTGCGCAAAAAAAAATCGCAGAGGTGATCAAATACCACCAAAAGAAAGCTCTATTTGTGGGGAAAAAAGGACGCCAATTTTGTTTGGGTACAGTGTAGCATGACCGCGCAATTGCCATTCAAAGTGCGACAGTGCTGAAAGCTGAAAATTGGCTTGGGCGGGAAGCTGCGTAAGTGCCTGGTATGGAAGTGGTTAAAAGACTTGAGGCTGTAATTGGTGCCAAATGTGCTTTGACAAAGTATTAAGCAAAGGTTGTGAATACTTATGTGATTTATTCCTTTTTTATTTTTAATAAATTTGCAAAAGATTTTAAACAAACTTCTTTCACATTATCATGATGGGGTATTGTTTGTAGAATTTTGAGGAAAATAATGAAATAATGAATACAAAATAGTGGATTTTGAAATAAGGCTGTAACATAACAAAATGTGTAAAAATTGAAGCACTGTGAATACTTTCCAGATGCACTGTACTGCATGTCCTGTATTTATAGACAATAAAAAAAAAAATGTGAATTGAGCAAATATGACTTATTCATGTTTACAAGTAGACATGTGCACACTGAAATATTTTGTTTCGGAATTTCGTATTTATTTAGTTACTCCCAAAATTAGTTTTGATTTATTTTGTTTCGTTAAAAAATGCATTCGTCCGAAAATCCGAATTAATTAAGGTCGAACCTGTCAATTGAAGGCTTATGGTGTCTGTCGAATGTTCTAAGAAGATTCGACCGAGCAGCTAAACTGTACGACGCTGCAATCGTACATTTCCGGACGAATGTTCCGCCTGTGAGAAATGATACCGCTCTAAAAACTGCTAATCCCTTGGCTTTGCTTCCGTCCCACTAAACCAAAAAGGTGCTGGCTATGCACAGGTGCATTGGATAGAAGAAGATCCTGGACTGCCGCACTCCTTAACCACTTAACCCCCGGACCATATTGCTGCCCAAAGACCAGAGCACTTTTTGAAATTCGGAACTTTGTCGTTTTAACTGACAATTGCGCGGTCGTGCGACGTGGCTCCCAAACAAAATTGGCGTCCTTTTTTCCCCACAAATAGAGCTTTCTTTTGGTGGTATTTGATCACCTCTGCGGCTTTTATTTTTTGCGCTATAAACAAAAATAGAGCGACAATTTTGAAAAAAATGAATATTTTTTACTTTTTGCTATAATAAATAAATAGGAAAACATATATAAAAAAACATATTTTTTCCTTAGTTTAGGCCGATACGTATTCTTCTACATATTTTCCGTAAAAAAAATTGCAAAAAGTGTTTATTGATTGGTTTGCGTAAAAGTTATAGCGTTTACAAAATAGGGGGTATTTTTAAGGCCTTTTTATTAATATTTTTTTTTTACTAGTAATGGCCGCGATCTGCGTTTTTTTTCAGTACTGCGACATTATGGCGGACACTTCGGACACTTTTGACACATTTTTGGGACCATTGGCATTTTTATAGCGATCAGTGCTATAAAAATGTATTGGATTACTATAAAAATGCCACTGGCAGTGAAGGGGTTAACACTAGGGGGCGGGGAAGGGGTTAAGTATGTTCCCTGGGTGTGTTTTAACTTTAGGGGGGGTGGCCTCACTAGGGGAAATAAATGATCTTCTGTTCATACATTGTATGAACAGAGGATCAGCATTTCCCCCCCCTGACAGGACTGGGAGCTGTGTGTTTACACACACAGCTCCTGTTCCCCGCTCTGTAACGAGCAATCGTGGGTGCCCGGCGGCGATTGCGCCCGCCGAGCACGCGCATGGGAGTCGGGGACGAGCAGGGGGCGCGCGCCCCTAGTCGCCTGCGCAAGAGCCGACGTTATACAACGGGCTCTCGCGCAGGGGAGCCAACTTGCCGCCGTAAAACGACGGTGGGTGGTCGGAAAGCAGTTAAACGGATGTTGAATGTTCCGCCAACAAGCTATAGAAGAATTCTAATGTTGTATGACACTAGTAATAATTATATTTATAAATTATTATAACTAGTCAACCAACATTCAAATTCTTCTATAGCATATGAGCTGAGCATTTGACCGGAAATGTACGATTGCGGCGTCATACATTTTAGCTGCTTGTCAAATCTTCTTAGAACTTTCGACAAACACCATAAGCCTTCAATGACAGATTCAACATTTGTATGTTTTTCGCTGCTTCGTCGAATCTTCGTCGTTCATGTTGAATGGTCTACCCCAACACTGTCTCTATAATGTCAAATCTTTTCTCTCTATGTTGAATCTTTCCTCTCTATGTCGAATAATCTTGGACTAATAGAGTTAGGTTAGGCACATTCAACCGCAGGTTCGATAGACACAGATTGCTTTTGTCAGCGTCATGTCAAATCTCCTATCTATATCGAACTGTTGTAGCAACAAAAATGAAAATAAAGCATTGTTTTATGTCGGATCTTTTGGATTTTGCATTCTGCGTGTTCGTTTTCGTTTGTTAAAACGATAACAAAAATACCCGAACTTCGGATGAAAACGCATTCGGACGAAAATGAATGCACATGTCTATTTACAGGTTGGGACAAGTACATAACCCAAAAACCCATCTAGAAACATAGTGGACCATGCTTAGGTAATGTGTTTTGGAACAACCATTTGTAGTCTCCATTTGAAGTCCATCTGACAGGGTTTTAATGCAGGAGCACAAATAGGAGACAGGGATAGGGCATTATCACACTGTAACAGGACGGGTATGAACAAGGGTATTCATGGCAGGATCATCAGGTATTATTTTAAAGAATGCTGCAAATTTAAAAGACTTACATTTTAAAAAGCTAGAAAATGACTTTTGAAATATGAGATTTTATTGATTTATATTCTCATGAATTTTATTTACGGGAAGGTAATGCGTTTAAATTTCTTGTGAATATACATCATGTTAGTTCAGGCAGAGAAATAATGCTGCATTTTATCTACGCCATGAGAAATTTGCAATAGGTATCTTCTGACATCACTGTTTACGGTAATCCATTTTTGCGGCGCTTACTTTATCTTCTTTGTTACCATGTGCAGGACAAGAACAGAAAAATAGTTAAATTCAATATTCAGTCCCATGATACCGAGGTTGCCAAATCACTGATAGCAAGCTTAAGTAAATTTGGAGATGTCCCTTCCATAAACATTTGCTATTATTCAGTAGGATCACATTTCGGTACATCATGGGAGCTTTCTTAATGAAATCACGGTTCTTCAAAGCTTGTCATGTTTCACGACCAATCTGTGACTGGGAGGGTAGTGATTCCTGGGCACCTTCCTGAGAGAAGGATATGGCAAGCAAAATTAACGTCAGTTTTAAAGCTGATTCAGATAAGTGTGGTCAAATTCAATCACCAAGAATAACATTTGAGCAGAACAGGAAATTGATGAGCAGACTGCCCTTGCAAATTCACTTTAAATATCCATTTTTCTTTTACACAGATTATGTCTGCTTGTAGCAAAACCGCAGAGAGAACAATGACCCTGAAAACATGGAATATCAGTTTTATCATACAACTGCAGATCTGATTTATCAGTCATTTCTAATATACTGTTATTAAATGGAACAAACGTATTATTATCTATTGAGGCATAGCTTGCTACTGAGTAATAAAGTCGCATTCAGCATTTAAAGTGGACATTTTAATAACTTTACAAGTACATAAATACATTTCTGATGTCACACCATACGGCAAAAGAATATTTTTTCAAAACAAGATCCACCTTTAGGCCCCTTTCAGACTGGGGCGGGAGCTGCGGTGGCGGTATAACGCAGCTAAAAATAGCGGCGCTATACCCCCGGGATTGCCGCGGGAATCAGCCACTAGCGGTGCGGTATTAACCCCGCTAGCGGCCGATAAAGGGTTAATACCGCCCGCAATGCGCCTCTATAGAGGCGCATTGCGGGCGGTATTGCCGCGGTTTCCCATTGTTTTCAATGGGAAGGAGCGGTGAAGGAGCGGTATACATGCCGCTCCTCTCACCGCTCCAAAGATGCCGCTGACAGGAGATTTTTTTGTCTCCCACCAGCGCATCGCCTCAGTGTGAAAGCCCTCGGGCTTTCACATTGAGTCTGCAGTGAAGGAGTTTTTCAGGCGGGATAGCAGCGCTATTTTTAGCGCTGTACCGCCTGAAAAACTCCTCAATGTGAAAGGGGCCTTAATCACCAAATAGCCCTCCTGAGCTCTGGTGAAGTGACTTTGTCATGGCTGAGATCATGCTATCAGTCTGCTGCAGGTAATAAATAGAATTTCCTAAGTCTCCTCTCCCACAGGGATCAAGCTGCAACAGTAACACAGCAATATAATGCCTTCACGCCACCAGTTCTAACCCCATAACCCCTAGCACCAAGGTCAAAAGTCTAGGAGTCATCTTTGACTCGGACATGACAATGGATGCGCAAATAGGATCAGTAATTAGCGGATCGCACCATCTTCTGCGGCTCCTACGAAGAGTGGTTCCCTTCATCCCTAAAGAAGACACAGCGGTAGTGGTAGGGTCAATCATTAACTCCAGATTGGATTATGCAAATGCCCTTTACCTTGGACTCCCAAAGTACCAGCTCGCCCGGCTCCAAATCATCCAAAACATGGCAGCTCGACTGGTAACAGGGAAAAAACCCTGGGAACCAATCACCCCGTCCCTGAGATCCCTCCATTGGCTGCCCATAAAGGACCGAGTCACTTTCAAGGCCTTATGCCTAACGCACAAATGTGTACACGGAAGCGCGCCCTTATATTTAAGTGAGAAAATAAAACAACAAAACCCAAATCGAGTTCTTAGATCAACTAACCAAAAATTATTACAATTTCCCAAAGCCCGATATAAGACCAAAGGAGAACGTCGTTTTTCAGTTCAAGAACCTCGACTATGGAACGCTTTACCAACTAATATCCGAATGTAAATTGATCACCTGGCCTTCAGAAAAAAACGAAAGACCCATCTATTCTGAGGGTCAAACTGAAGGAAAATGGATGCCAAGCGCCTTAAGGCGATTCAGTTTGCATTTGTAGCGCTATATAAGTAATTCACTCACTCACTCACTCAACCAACATGTCGCAACCACTTGCATTGCGTGTGGTTAAGGCACACTCCTTTTCACTAGAATAAGTTGCATCCAGTTGACTGCAACAGGGGAATAATAAAGCAAAGCATAGTGATCATGGCATGTGAAGATTCCTGTCCTCTGCCTTCACATCTTAAACCCCCGACCCTCCATCTGCAAGTCTAAATGAGCTCTAACTTTGTAGCACCAGGATTTAAAGAGGAAGTAAACCCTCTTAAAAAAAATCAGAAAAAAACCCCTGCAAGAAAAAGGCATAATGAGCTAGTATGCATGTCTTTTGGAAATATCTCCTAAACCGTGTACAGTAGGTTTAGGAGATATTTCTTGCACCTACAGGTAAGCCTTAATCTGTTTAAGTGGTCTGTAAATCCGCGTACACATGATCGGTTTGTCTGCTGTAAACAGACCGATAGACTGTTTTCAACGGACAAACCGATCGTGTGTGGGCCCCATCGATTTTATTTCCATCGGTGTAAAAAAATAGAACATGTTTTTGCTATGGATAAAAAAAACGAAAATCCGAGCGTCTGTATGGAACTCCATCGGACAAAAATCCATGCATGCTCAGAATCAAGTCGACGCATGCTTGAAAGCATTGAGCTTCATTTTTTTCGGCTCATCGTAGTGTTGTACGTCACCGCGTTTTGGCACAATCAGATTTTTGACTGATGGTGTGTAGGCAAGCTTCATCGGATATCCAACAAAAAATCCATCGGATTAGATCCCATCAGATATTCGATCGTGTGTACATGGCTTAAGGGTTTACAACCACTTTAAATAACTGTGTTATCTATGAGGAGGTATCTCACTACAGGAAGTACATGGGGACCTTGGTTGATGTCTGAACAAAAATAGTGTAATCTTTCTGGAGAGAAAAGCAGATTAAAGAGGGCATTGTCTTATTATAACAAGACACTAACATGTTTCGACTTACAACTCCTTAGTCATAGTTAGCTATGACTGAGGCCTCGTACACACGACCGAGAATCTCGTCATAAAAGAAACATCGTTTTCCTCAACGAGTTTCTTGTCAGGCTTGTCGAGAATCTTGTCAAGCTTTCTTTGCATACACACTGTCAAGACAAAATCTCGTCGTTCTCAAACGCGGTGATATACAATACGTACGATGGCACTATAAAGGGGAAGTTCGATTCCACATGGCGCCACCCTTGGGGCTGCTTTTGCTAATCTCATGTTACTGCGTGTTAAGTAAAAGTTTGGTGAGAGACGATTCACGCTTTTCAGTCTGTTACAGCGTGACAAATGTGCTATCTCCATTTCGAACGCTACTTTTACCAAAGGTGCGCTCCCGTCCCATACTTTATTCTGAGCATGCGCGGGTTTATAAGCATGCACACGAACGTGTTTCTCGTCGTAAACCAGCCCGACGAGAAACACGATGAGGAAATTGAGACTCCCGACAAGAAAAAAGAGAACATGTTCTCTTTTTTTCTCGTCGAGATCCACAATAGTTTTCTCTACGAAAAACATACACACAACCGTTTTCCTCAGCAAAAAAAGCCCTGCCACCATTTTTTTGATGGATTTTGTCAAGGAAAATGGTCGTGTGTACGAGGCCTCAAGCTTTGAAAGCCAAAACACATCAGTGTCTTGTTATAATAGCATACTGCTTGGATTTTAGTGAATAAAGATTTTGGCCCAGATTCTGAAAGGACTTACGATGGCGCAGCGCCATGTACGCCGTCGTAAGTCCTAATCCGAGCCATCATATCTATGCGTCTGATTCTTACAATCAGTTACGCATAGATATCCATTAGATCCGACAGGCGTAAGTTTCTTACGCCGTTGGATCGTAACTGCATTTTTCTGCTGGCCGCTAGGGAGCGTGTAAGCTGATTTACGCATCGAAATATGTAAATCAGCTAGATACGCGAATTCACGAACGTACGCCCGGCCGACACAGTAAAGTTACAACGTTTACATTAGGCTTTTCCCGGCGTATAGTTGCCCCTGCTATATGAGGCATAAGTGCGGCGTACCAATGTTAAGTATGGGCGTCGTTCCCGCGTTGAAATTTGAAAAAGTTATGTCGTTTGCGTAAGTCGCCCGTGAATGGGGCTGGACGTCATTTACGTTCACATCAAAACCAATGTCCTTGCGGCGTACTTTGGAGCAATGCACAATGCGAAATTCCACGGACGGCGCATTCGCTGTTCGGGAAAAACGTCAATCACGTCGGGTCACAGTAGATTTACATAAAACACGCCCCCCTGATCCAAATTTGAATTAGGAGGGCTTACGCCGGCCGATTTATGCTGCCCTGCCGCAACTTACGGAGCAAGTGCTTTGAGAATGCAGCACCCACCCGTCTAAGTTGTGGTGGCGTAACGTAAATTTGGATACGTTACGCCGCCGCAAAGATACGGCATTCTACGAGAATCTGGGCCTTTGTGTATTATATTTGGACTCCAGCACTGACCTTTTCCCGTACTGAGATACTGAGAGGAAATGGCTGACAGGAATCTGGCTGTGAGACCAACACTGCTTGACTGGAATAGGTGGAGGATAGAGATATGCTTCAATCTGTGTTCAGGTCTACTCAAAACTAACAGTCAGGTTATTGGTAAAATCACTAGTTTCTTTCATCTCTTGAGGACTTCGATGACCTGTGTACTTGAGTTCCCTGATCTTGATTGCCTAGCTCCATCCACCTAAAATAAACTGTTAATGACCATGGAGAGTAAAGCCTCGTACACACGACCAAATTTCTCGGCAAAAAACAGCAAGAAACTTGCTGGGAGATATTTTTTTGCCGAGGAAACCAGTCTTGTGTACATTTTCGTCGAGGAAACTGTCGAGAAACTTGATGAGCCAAAAAGAGAGCAAGTTCTCTATTTCCTTGACGGGAATGGAGAAACTTGCCTTGTCGAGTTCCTCGACAGCCTGACAAGGAACTCGACGAGGAAAACGATGTGTTTCGCCCGTCGAGTTCCTCGGTCGTGTATACGAGGCTTTACTATTAGGGTTGCAGGCAGGGTTAATGTTAGGTATGGGATTACAGGATGGGTAGTTTTACCCATCCTGTAGAGAAACAGAAGACAGGATCAAACAGCCTTTTTACATAATGTAGAGGATTAACCCCCTTGGTTCCACAGTGAGTGTAACAAGCATGTTATACAGTATATACAGACTGATTTCATTTTTAACTTGACCACCAGTCATCCTTCTTGACGAGGGCCTCTTTTGCTATTCAGCACTGTGCTACATTAACTGGCAATTGCTCGGTCATGCAACACAGTACGCACATGAAATTTATATACATTTTTTACACAAAAAAAGCGTTTATTTGGTTGTATCTGTTCATCGCTGGTGTTTGTTTTGTTATCTTGCTATATAAACAAAAACAAACATTTTTTTGTAGTTTTTGTTAAAAAATTATTTGTATTCATAGATAACCCAACTGTATATTTCTTAGTCTGTGTGAAATTTATAGAGTGCCAGAATAGTAAAAAAAAAAAAAAAATTACCCATTTTTGGAAAGTAGACAGTCCAAGGTACTTAGTAAGAGGCAAGGTGAGGTTTTTGAAGTTGTGATTTTTTGTCACAGTTTTTTGGAAAATGAATAAATTTAATACATTTTTTTTTTCACAATTGTTTTTACATACCAGTGCAGTAAAGCTCCATCATTTGACTGGTATGGCGATGATCAAGGACACTGACTAGGGACAGATTTTTTAAAAAAAAATAATTGTTTTTTTCAATTGTTTATAATCTTTTTCTTTTCTTTTTTACTTATTTTGCATACTTTTTTCTGAGTAGGTCACTGGGGAGGTGATCAGGGATTTTTTTTCAGTTTTTGCTTATTACAGTGATGATCACTGTTATAAGCAATAGTAAACTGTCATAAATGACTTTCCATTCATGACAGCTTGCTTACTGTTCACATGCTGTGATTAGCTACAGCTAATCACATGGTACAAGGTGCTGTGATTGGGCCAGGTACTATGTGATAGCTGTGGCCCAATCACAATAGTAAGCAAAACAGTCATGAATTGAAGCTATTCGTGGCTGTTTTGTACACCTTGTAATCATGTGATCTCCATGACCAATTTTAGCAATCACATGATACCCTGTCCTACCACAGCATGGGATTATGCCGATGTGTGCCCCAGGGGGTGTGCTAGTGCACATGTGCTAGGGGACATACCAGTACATCGCCTAGCCTGGCTTTGCCACCCTAATGTCATGGTTGAGACTACAGGGAAATTAGTTGTAGGGTTACAGGGAAGGTTAGTGTTAGGTTTCCATGTACGGGATCCGTACATGTGAAAGGGGCCTAACAATGCCATCCTTCCAGTTTCATAATGTTGCTGTCCAAAAGTGTCCCTGTGCTCTTTTATTCAGAGTGGAGGCACTCTAGACATCTAATAATAATAGTGCAGCGCAAAACAAACAATTTTAAACTATACATACAGAAAGTTAAAACATATGATATATGATATATAATTGAAAATTATATAATAAAGTCCATATAAAGTGCTCAAGTGCAAAAAGATGATCCAAATCGGAATATAATAGTGCAAAAATCCAAAGGGTGATATCCAGAAGGAACCTCCACCAAATAGCAGGAATGGCCTCTCACCTTACAACTTCGACCTGCAATAGGTCACAAAGCATAATCAGAGAACCACCTGTTCTCAGAGGACAGCAAGCAATGCAGCAGTAGAACCACGATATCAGTCAGACTCAGGATCAGGACATGGCAATCAGGGCATAAAAAACAAAGGAGAGGAAATCTAGTGCTCTCTGAAGCCAAAATACATTTATTTAAGAATAAAAAACGAATACACTCACTGTATAAGCACTCTCAAACGAGTGCAGCGAAACAGCATAAAACATCCATAAAAGCATGGGTTTCAGTCTAGGTCGGCGATCGCGGTTGACGTCTCATGTGGCCCCTTCCCCTCGTACGACGTTACGTCCCTATGAGCGGGACTTCATCAGCGTGGGGTGAAAAAAGGCAGCATGCAAACGTCCCGCTGTCTAGGTATAAGAAGCCTGTGGCTGCCATGACACACCCACTAGTAATCAAGCCCTCCCATCAATCCTAATTAGACAACAAAAGACTGTCAGCAAAGGAAGGCACAAACTGCACCATGATGGAAAAAAGTGACAGATTCGATCATAATGGGAAAAAGGAAACACATTCGATCGGAATACTATCAAAGGGCAGACTCCTATATACCAAAAATTATATATGCAATAAGGATAGAAATCCTCAAAGGCAAAAAAGACCCCTTTAAAAAGAAATCTTACATAAAAAATATAAATGACGTCAGCCACGATCGCACACCCAAATTACATAAAATACATCAAAAACACATATGTAAATCCTTATATATTAACCCATTAAGGTCTCGAAAAGGAACACTACGTGTAACAGATACTGGACATAAATGTTATGAATATTAAAAATAAAAATATTAATATTAAAATATATATATATATATATATATATATATAAAATATAATATATACAAAATATAATTAAAAATATTTAAAAATATTTAAAAATATACAGATACATAAGAATACATAAGAAAGGGGGGATTATCTATTGGAAATAAAACAATTAAGGTCAAACTCTACATTTAAACCAGCTGGCGAGGATACTTTAGTCTCATATATCCAATAAGACTCACGCCGACTCAATTGGCGGATGTAATGTCCCCCTCGCCAATGTTTTGTAACTTTTTCAATGCCCCAGAATTTTAACCCTTTGGGATTCCTCTGGTGACACTGCCTAAAGTGTTTAGATACACTGTGACTCCTAATACCCCTTTTGATATTGCTGATATGTTCCCCCACTCTCACATGCAATGCCCGTGACGTGCGACCCACATACTGCAAGCCGCACTCACACTCAAGCATATAAACTACGCCGATAGTATCGCACGTAATTAATTGCTTGATGGGATACTCTAACTGGGTCACATTGGAACAGAAAGACTTCCGTTTCTTAATATGCTGTTTGACATGCTTGCAGGTCGCACAGCGACCACAAGCATAAAATCCAGATAGGAAGTCAAAAAGTTTTGGCTGTGCAACAACTGGCGGGTCAATTACACCAGGGGCTAGACTATCCCTCAGGGAGGGGGCTTTTCTATAGATGAATTGTGGCCGATCCGGAAGGGCCGGACCCAAAACAACATCGCCCTTCAAGATGGGCCAGTGTTTGGCCACTATTTTTTCAAATTTCTTATACTGAATGTTATAGTCAAGCACCATTTTGAAGTTAGATGGCTCCTTATCAGTAATGGGTGGTTTGTCAGCTACAATAACACTCCTCTCTAACAGCCTAACTTTTTCCATTTCTTGCATAATCAAGGGGCGAGAGTAACCTTTAGACACAAATCGATTAGATAATTCCTGCGACTGGGCCAGATAATCCGACTCCAGGGTGCAATTCCTGCGGAGCCTCACAAACTGGCCCCGCGGGATATTGCATAGCCACAGACGATGGTGACAACTTGACAAAGGAATATATCCATTACGATCAACTGTTTTAAAATAATTTTTGGTTACAAGCACATTATCTGACTTGAATATCTCAAGGTCAAGGAAGTTTATCTTATCATGGGAGACTGTCCAAGTTAAAACTATATTCTTGGTATTAGAATTCAGTTTATCCATAAATAATTGTAATGAGGGCAGGTCACCCTCCCAGACCATGATAAGGTCATCAATGTACCTACGGTAACACCGCAACTGGTGCGGTCTATCTTGGAAAACAACGTCACGCTCCCAGTGCGCCATAAAGAGATTGGCCACACTGGGAGCGAAACGGGCTCCCATAGCAACTCCACATTGCTGAAGAAAAAATTCTTTATTAAACCAAAAATAATTTCTTAACAAACAAAATTTAAGGCAATCCAGCAAGAACTGCACATGATCGTAGCTAAGGTCGGAGGACTCTAACGCCCAACGGACCGAAGTCAAGGCTGCTTCGTGATCGATGATGGTATAGAGCGACCCTACATCTGCAGTCACAAGAATGGTATTGGGAGTGCAGGGGATAGTATCCAAAATCTGAATGATCTGTTTAGTATCCCTGAGGTAAGCAGGCAACCTACATACAAGGGGTTGTAGAAAAACATCAAGATATTGTCCCAGTCGGGAACTGACGGAATCTATGCCGTTTACAATAGGGCGGCCAGGAGGCCTTTCAGCATCCTTATGTAATTTCGGTAGAAAGTAGATAATGGGAGTCCGGCAGTAAAAAGGATCTAAATAAGAGGCCTCCTTACTGGTCAGAACACCCTTACCCTTACCCACTTCCACCAAAGAATGCAGCTCATTTTTATACATCACCATAGGATCACCCCGCAATACAGAATAAGTACTACGGTCGCTCAAAAGTCTGCTCATCTCCTCGAAATAATAAGCCTTACTGAGCACAACAAGCCCCCCCCCCTTATCAGCGGGACGAATCACTATATCATTCCGTTTTTCTAGTGATAAAATTCCACGCTTAATACATTGAGAATCTTTCACTCTCTTGATGTTGAGACTTTCCAAATCTTTACACACCATATTGCGAAAGACATCAAGATGCCTAGTATCTGTATATTGTGGGTTAAAAGTAGAGCGGTTCCTAAGATTCGAATGACCCGGAGTAATCCCAGAGGAATTCCTCTCTATTGGATTAGACAAGAAATACTTTTTCATATTCAGACTTCTGGTGTACTTTTGTACATTGACATAAGTCTGAAATTTGTTCATATTCCGGATCGGGGCAAATTTTAAGCCTCTATCTAAAACTCTAGTTTCATCATCGGTCAAAGGAACTCCGCTAAGGTTAAAAATTCCAGTACCTATCAGGACCTTGGCCTTTTGGGCTCTTCTACCGCCTCTGACCCCTCTAGATTTTTTCTCTTTAGGGTGGATTTCCCCCTTGGGGTCTGACTTAGAGGAGGAGGACCGTTCTCCCCCCAATCCCCTATCCAAGGAGGTGGGTAAGGCGGAGGTCCCCTCCAAGGGGTCCTCCCCTGCCCTAAAAAATGCTGATTGGTAGGTGGAGGTCCTTCCCAATAGTTCTGCAAAGGTGCATAGTAATTATAGGTGGGCAGAGGTGGGGCCCCCCCTGGGACGCCACCCCTCCCACCACCCTGTCCGTTCCCCCTGTTAGAGACTGTCCTCCAGGGGGGAATGGCCTGAGAATCAGGTCCAGGTGATTGAGGTAGTCTACCGACTTGGTGACCCGCTTTTCCTCTCGTATTTTTATTTTTGTTATTTTTACCCCTTCCCCTTGTAGGACCCCCTCCTCTGTTTAGAGGACTGAATGGTCTCAAAGGTGTCCTAGTTGACACCCCATCACCATGGTTAATCCCAGATCCCTGGGATAACATGGGAGGGGGTGGTTCAGAGGTATCCATTGATGCAGATAAAGTAGGGGCTAAAGACAGAGAGCTAAGAGATTGCCACTTGTAAACGTTAGGCACCCCAAAATCATTCACATCACGCAAGAACTTCTTGCGCTTTTTTTCTTGGGTCTCTTTATCCCATTTTTCAAGCTTATTTTTAAGCTCCCCAGAGAGGCGAATGAACTCAGAGGTGTCCTTATGTCGCTCAATACGGTCAGTTATCTCTTTAATTTGACTCTCCAACCATAACTTCTTCCGCTGTTTGCGGGATAGTAAAAACCTGATAAGCTCAAAGCCTTTTTCAGTAAAAAAATTGAACCATTCTTTGATTGACTCCTCATCAGTAAGCCCGTCATTAGGTGGCAAATCCCACCTTAGACGTCTGGGTATGATTTTAGTCACAAGATATTGTTCAAAGGTGACAATATCCCACCAGGTCCTTATTTTTTTATCGAATAAGTGTCCCAATTTTTTAAAAGAGATATTGAGATCTCCAGAGTCAGAGGCAACTGCAGCCTCTGAGAAAACGTCAGTAAGGATAACCTCACGGTTCTCTAAGTAAGAAAAGACATCCATTTCCTGCAGCCAAATATAAATGAATTGAGAAATATACTAATAAAGAAAAATTATTCAGCGCTGGAATGTAAATATAAACTAAAAAATGCAAGCCAGCACTAAGGTAAATTCAAATAAAACACCTCACATTGACATCTAATAATAATAGTGCAGCGCAAAACAAACAATTTTAAACTATACATACAGAAAGTTAAAACATATGATATATGATATATAATTGAAAATTATATAATAAAGTCCATATAAAGTGCTCAAGTGCAAAAAGATGATCCAAATCGGAATATAATAGTGCAAAAATCCAAAGGGTGATATCCAGAAGGAACCTCCACCAAATAGCAGGAATGGCCTCTCACCTTACAACTTCGACCTGCAATAGGTCACAAAGCATAATCAGAGAACCACCTGTTCTCAGAGGACAGCAAGCAATGCAGCAGTAGAACCACGATATCAGTCAGACTCAGGATCAGGACATGGCAATCAGGGCATAAAAAACAAAGGAGAGGAAATCTAGTGCTCTCTGAAGCCAAAATACATTTATTTAAGAATAAAAAACGAATACACTCACTGTATAAGCACTCTCAAACGAGTGCAGCGAAACAGCATAAAACATCCATAAAAGCATGGGTTTCAGTCTAGGTCGGCGATCGCGGTTGACGTCTCATGTGGCCCCTTCCCCTCGTACGACGTTACGTCCCTATGAGCGGGACTTCATCAGCGTGGGGTGAAAAAAGGCAGCATGCAAACGTCCCGCTGTCTAGGTATAAGAAGCCTGTGGCTGCCATGACACACCCACTAGTAATCAAGCCCTCTAACCATCTAACTTCAAAATGGTGCTTGACTATAACATTCAGTATAAGAAATTTGAAAAAATAGTGGCCAAACACTGGCCCATCTTGAAGGGCGATGTTGTTTTGGGTCCGGCCCTTCCGGATCGGCCACAATTCATCTATAGAAAAGCCCCCTCCCTGAGGGATAGTCTAGCCCCTGGTGTAATTGACCCGCCAGTTGTTGCACAGCCAAAACTTTTTGACTTCCTATCTGGATTTTATGCTTGTGGTCGCTGTGCGACCTGCAAGCATGTCAAACAGCATATTAAGAAACGGAAGTCTTTCTGTTCCAATGTGACCCAGTTAGAGTATCCCATCAAGCAATTAATTACGTGCGATACTATCGGCGTAGTTTATATGCTTGAGTGTGAGTGCGGCTTGCAGTATGTGGGTCGCACGTCACGGGCATTGCATGTGAGAGTGGGGGAACATATCAGCAATATCAAAAGGGGTATTAGGAGTCACAGTGTATCTAAACACTTTAGGCAGTGTCACCAGAGGAATCCCAAAGGGTTAAAATTCTGGGGCATTGAAAAAGTTACAAAACATTGGCGAGGGGGACATTACATCCGCCAATTGAGTCGGCGTGAGTCTTATTGGATATATGAGACTAAAGTATCCTCGCCAGCTGGTTTAAATGTAGAGTTTGACCTTAATTGTTTTATTTCCAATAGATAATCCCCCCTTTCTTATGTATTCTTATGTATCTGTATATTTTTAAATATTTTTAAATATTTTTAATTATATTTTGTATATATTATATTTTATATATATATATATATATATATATATATATATATATATATATATATATATATTTTAATATTAATATTTTTATTTTTAATATTCATAACATTTATGTCCAGTATCTGTTACACGTAGTGTTCCTTTTCGAGACCTTACATTTACATTCCAGCGCTGAATAATTTTTCTTTATTGGAGGCACTCTAGTACTGGCCAGATCACAGGTAAAAAAAGCCTAAAAAAGAAAATGAATGAAGCCACGACATCCAATAATTGGTAAACTGCAATATATTACATATTTGGTTTTGATTTTAATACTGTTTTAACTGAATGAAAAACAGATGCAATATTGATGGAAATTAGAATACTATTGCAAAGATGCTTTAAAACTTCTGAACCAGAGCTTTAATCATATGACACAAATATCATATTATACAGTGATAGAGCGCATTGATCCAAATTTTTTTAATACACTTACTGTATATTCAGACACTGTCTTTCATTGGTAGTCACGTTGTACACTAACTATCCTGCTACAGCATGCACCAGGGACTGCTCTCATGCATCATCATCCTCGCATCACTGTCACAGTGCATTTGCTAAATTGCAGCGTTCATTAGAGCTGTCACTAATATTTCTTACTTCCCTTTTCTATAAACCTCATTCATCACGGTTCACTGGACTCCCATGGTCCCAAACCAATCATCAGAGATGATTCTTGTTCAATGCTACATACCATAAACAATTTTTTTTAAAATATTATTTAATTCCGCTGTGCCTGTTTCAGGAGTCAGAATCCATCACTAGTAATGCTTTGCTTTTTTTTAAGCAAATATTATACTCATTGTTGGCTTCTCCACCAAATTTGGTTTGGTAGTTCTCCACTGAAGGGAGCTTATGATGCTTTGGTCTTGCCGAGTCCTGTTGGGAAAAGGTTTATTTTTACTGTTGTTGCCTTTTGTGTGCAAGATTGGGAATCACATTCTTGTGCACTTTCAAAAAACTTTTTTTTAATATTGTCAGCATCTCTACCTGGTCCAAGATATGGATTGTATCAATTAAGGATGAATGGAGTGATTTTGGTGAAACAGGATTTCAGTGTCAGCAAAATGTGTTGGGAGGATGAATTTGGGGAAGATTAGTTTATTATATTTAGGCCCCATACACACGAGAGAATTTATCCGTGGATACGGTCCAGCGGACCGTTTCCACGGATAAATCCTCTCAAAGATTTCCGCAGATTTCTATGCGATGGAGTGTACACACCATCGCATTGAAATCCGCGCGGAAATCCTCTGGCGATGACGTGTCGTGCCGTCGCCGCGATTATGGCGCGGCGACGGGCGCGACGCTGTCATATAAGGAATTCCACGCATGCGTCAAATCATTACGACGCGTGCGGGGAATCCCTTTGGACGGATGGATCCGGTGAGTCTGTACAGACGAGCGGATCCATCCGTTGGAATGGATTCCAGCAGATGGATTTGTTGTGCATGTCAACAAATATCCGATCTGCTGGAATCCATCCCAGAGGAGATTTCTCCGCGGAAACAGATCCGCTGGCGTGTACACACCATAGGATCTATCCGCAGAAACCCATTTGCTGGGATTTATCTGCGGATGGATTCTATCGGGTGTATGGGGCCTTAGGCTCATTGGGGCTGGCTGCACCCCGCTCTCCAGGTCTAGGGGGTCTGGCCGGGTGCAGGAGCTGAAGGAGCCACCACCACCATGGTAGGACTTCAGGGCCACTGTGGGACAGGAAGCAACAGGGGGAGGTGGGTGAGCTAGGGTCTCCCTGAGCCAGGGTTGGAGGTGGATAAGCAGTGGGCAGAACTTCCCTCAGCCAGCAGAAGTGTGGTGTGAACATAAGCTGCTCCAACCACCCCAAAACTGACCCCAAATTCACTTCCTCCCTCTGGTTATACCTATGCCCATAGTCACTGAGAAACATAATGAAGGGAAAATTTTAATTTTAGAGTTGTCCACAGAAGAAGCGGTAAGGGGAAATCTTCACATCGTGATACCTGTTCCAGGGACAAATGTCCAAGAGAGATATTCCCCTCACTTTGGGAGATTTACCTTAGCTTCCTGTTGCATCTCTTTGACAAGAAGTGAAGGGGAATTTCCCCAATAAAACACAAACAGTAAAACAATACAATGATTTACTGTTAATGCAGATCCGGCTGGCTAGTAAACTCTCCTGGTCCAGCAGTCCACTTCCATGCATAGATTTACACTGTTTTGAGTTAACAATTTAAGGTTGGCCCTATAGCAGTTTTACTACTACAGGATCACGTATACATACATGATCCAATTCTTCCGGGTAGAGAGCGCACATGCGCGCCGCCAGCGGCTCACTCCTGCTGTGTTTACACACAGCGGGAGCTTATCGGTGGGTACGGCAGACTTGATGTCTGCCGGCACTCTCTGATCATCTGGCAGGGAGACAGAACAGCGATTTTCTTATGTAAACAAGGCAACTTCCCATTCTGACAGGACAGAAGGGATAGAGTTTGTGTCCCTGGAAAGCAGGGAATAAATTCCATCTCTTCCCCTAGTAAAAGCACCTCCCACAGTACAAATAAACACAGGGTAGTCCCCCCGGTGTGTATAACTGTGTGTCTCCTCCCTGCAGAGCGGTGTCACCTTCCTCCCCCGGTGTCACCCTCCTCTCCCTCTAATCTCCTCCTCTAAGAAGGATCAGCCGGCATGAATGGTCAAACTGTCAGATGCAGAGCAGGTTGTGTCTCTGACACTCAGGACTGGCTCAGGTATTCCTCAATCTGATCCCGACACACAGAGAGGGAGAGAGAGAGGAATACATTGGGAAGTCCCATCCACACCATGGACCTATAGAGAGGAGCGCCCCCCCGGAATCTGCCCCCATACATGGGATGTGGAGGGTGAGTTCTGCAGGAAAGCTGCACTTTGTTCAGTCTGGGAAGAATTTGTCTACTCTCCTTAGGCTTGGAGTGGCCTCATCATTCCCCACCATACACACACACAAGGGTCCCATTCATCAGGAAATCCACACAGGGGGTCCTCACTGACCTGGGATAACGGGAGAGTCCGCAATGGGGTCACGGTGAATCCGCAATGGGGACACGGTGAGTCCGCAATGTGGGCTCGGTGAATCTGCAATGGGGGCACAGTGAATCGGCATAGGGGGCACAGTGAATCGGCAATGGGGGCACAGTGAATCGGCAATGGGCGTACAGTGAATCAGCAAAGGGGGCAAAGTGAATCTGCAATGGGGGACGGTGAGTCCATAATGGTGGGCACAGTGAGGCTACAATGGTGGGCATGGTGAGGCTGCAATGGTGGGCACGGTGAGGCTGCAATGGTGGGCACGGTGAGGCTGCAATGGTGGGCACGGTGAGGATGCAATAATGGGCACGGTGAGGCTGCAATGGTGGGCACAGTAAGGCTGCAATGGTGGACACGGTGAGGCTGCAATGGTGGGCATGGTGAGGCTGCAATGGTGAGTGCGGTGAGGCTGCAATGGTGGGGACGGTGAGGCTGCAATGGTGGGCATAGTGAGGCTGCAATGGTGGGCACAGTGAGGATGCAATGGTGGGCATGGTGAGGCTGCATTAATGGGCACAGGTGAGGCTGTGCTAAAGGGAACTGATAAAGTTGTTGTTAATATTTTTTTTTTGCAACTAAATTCTGCATTAAACATTTTACAAGATAATGTATGAGGGCGTGGTTAGCGGGAGAATTAGGGGCGGGGTAGGGGTTGGGTGGGGCAACTAGTGGCGAGTAACCCTTGAGGCCTGGCTAGTGGCTCAGAACTTGAAATTTTAAGCCCTGTACGTATATATATTTATTTATTTTATATATTTGAACTTTCCCCATAAGTCACAAAAAGAGGGATAACTAAGGGGAAAGTGGGACAGAGGGATTTAATTGCGAAAGAGAGACAGTCTGTACAAATTAAGGACAGTTAGAAACTATGCAGTTGACATAACTGGGCTTGGTCCATGGATTTCATCCCTGTTTGCTATGCAAAAATATGTACATTTCAGTAAATCTAGGTGAAATTTTTTTCATTGAATTTTTCGCGTAGTTCCCCATGGATCAGCCTAAAATAACATCCCCGTTTCCAACAGTAAGAATACAGATAAATGTATTAACATACATAATAATAACTCATTCTGAGTGTATTTTAAGACACTGCTAATTGTGTCCCAGAAGAAGAAATGCTGGCGCATTCCGTCATGTCCCAACCTTAGCCCTACAAGTGTTTTGCGGCTCCCTGGTTCGCAAAGCCTGCAGGGATTAGCTCTCTATCGTTTCTGGGATCTGTGACAGTAACAGCTGGAGAGTGAGACAGAAAATGTATATTCTAATTGCAAATTCAAGGTTTGATTTAAAAACTTGACGGGGAGAAAGTTTCATTAAAACAGATTTATTCCTGCGTAAACATTTATTGCTTTAATTGCAAAGCACTCAGACTTAAGTAAACTGTAGTAAAGACACAATTTATGTTGGAGTAATCCCAGGAGGTTGGGAGTTGAAAAGATTGTATGTAAATAAACACGTGTGTGCAAAGATTTGTGGTTAATGCGTGTGCAACGTAGTGTGTAATTCATGTGCTGTGGGAGATTGAATGATTTCGGGGGCTGGAGTAAAATGTGTGACAGCGGGTAATGTGCGCGGTTAGGATATGTATAACTTTAGCTTTGCAGATACACAGCGACTAAACCTTTCATAATAAGTCTGCAGCGCGGAATGTTGATGTGGCCTTCAGCAACCCACAGCAGATGGGGCTGTATCTATCGCTGTCTGGTGTCTGCACTTTACTAGAATTGGCACAAATTTATGACATGGGTGGTGGTGAGTAATCTGTTACACAATAGGAATACTAGACCCGTGCCTAAAGCACTGATATTAAGAAACAGCATGGAAATGTTTTTACATTCATTTTAATTTCGTACTGACTTTTTCTTCAGCTATTTTCTTTTTTTTTTATAAATTAAATTATTTCTAGTAAAAAAAAAAAAGAAAAAAATACTGGAATATGTTTTTCCCTTTTTTCATAAAGGGGTTGTAAAGGTTTGTCTTTTATTTTCTAAATAGGTTCCTTTAAGCTAGTGCATTGTTGGTTCACTTACCTTTTCCTTCGATTTCCCTTCTTTGGGGTAGATTCAGGTAGGGAGCGCGTGTTTGTGTGTGGGCGTAACGTATCCTATTTACATTACGCCTCCGCAACTTTGACAGGCAAGTGCAGTATTCACAAAGCAAAGTTGCGGCGGCGTAGCGTAAATAGGCTGGCGTAAGCCTGCCTAATTCAAATGTGGAAGATGTGGGCGTGTTTTATGTAAATTTATTATGACCCCGCGTAAACGACGTAATCGGCGTAAAATTCGACGCTGGCCCGACGTCCATACTTAACATTGGCTGCGCCTCATATAGCAGGGGTAACTTTACGCCGGAAAAAGCCTTACGTAAACGACGTATCTGTACTGCGACGGCCGGGCGTACATTCGTGAATAGGCGTATCTAGCTGATTTACATATTCTAGGTGTAAATCAGCGTACACGCCCATAGCGGCCAGAGTAAATATGCAGTTAAGATACAACGGCGTAGGAGACTTACACCGGTCGTATCTTAGCAACATTTAAGCGTATCTCAGTTGAGCATACGCTTAAAGTTGAGATTCGCACTTATTCGATACGCCCGTCGTAAGTCTTTCTGAATCCGGGCCTAAATGTTTTTTTTCTTTGTCTGAATTTCTCACTTCCTGTTTCTCCTCAGTAAGCTTTCCACCATCATCCGAGCGGTGGAAAGTCATTTAGAACAGCTTACTGAACAACTAACTGAGGAGGAACAGGAAGTGAGAAATTCAGACAAAGAAAACAAATAAAAAAATCATTTAGAAGGAAAGAAAAGGTAAGTGAACAAACAATGCACTACCTTTACAACCCCTTTAAATTTATAGCGCTGTAAAAAATGAGGGCAACACATTACAGTGTACAGAAAACTATTCATACCAGTGTTTATACCTTGAAGGTTGGCTGCATTGCTCAAAGCAGACCCAGTGCAATAACAAGCCCAAAACTATTGTTTCCAATAGGATTAGTTTACACTATTGCTTTGGTGTGCACTGGGTGAAAAAGGAACATGTATTATTATTTTGTATTCAAATAAAAAAGGTTTAAATAAAAAAAAGAAAGAAAAAGGAACATGCTGCATTTAACCCCTTCCCTATGACATTACGCATATAAATGCGGTCCCACTGGACTGGGCTTTTTTCTGTAGGGCCACATATATGCGCTGTGTGGTGTGCTCCCAGCACAAAGATTGGAGTCTCACCGGGGGTGCTAATGATCAGGACCCGGTACTCCCGTTTCTGGGTCACCTGATCGTGTGGTGATAGTCTCTGATGGGCTATCACAGTGATCGATCATTGTCAAGCCTGCCCCTGTGTGTCTCTCCCTGTAAATGGAGAGGAAGGATGTGTTGCATCTCTCTCTCCCTCTCTCTCCTACAACAACCAACTTACACATATGTCAGGAGCAGGAAATTATATTTTGGGTTGTTCTTTGGAGGATTGCTATGATAGTAACAAGAAATATACAGCTAAATTTAAAATAATGTTAACTACATTTTTACTATTTTGGGCCAGTTTTCTTTTAATAATAAAATAAAATCATCTCTGTCTCTCTCTCTCTCTCTCTCTCCCCCTCCCTCTCTCCCTCCTTGCAGAGGGAGAAAAATAAACAATTGTGTGTAAAAATAATATAAAAAAGAAAAAAAGAAAAAAAAAATACCTAGATCAAGGTTTGATCTACTGTAGGTTAGTGCTAGGGTTAGTGTTTGGGTCAAGTAAGAGTAAAAGGTCAGGGTCAAGGTCAGGGTGAAAGGTCATGTCAGTATATTTAAATTAGTATCAGTGTCAGTGTGTTTTAGGTACTGTAGGATAAAAAAAAAAAAAAAATGTGCACTAAAAAACAAACAAGATATAATCCAACTTGTGATAAAGTGTATTAAAGGGGTTGTATTTTTTTTTCCTAAATAGCTTCCTTTATCTTAGTGCAGTCCTCCTTCACTTACCTCATCCTTCGATTTTGCTTTTAAATGTCCTTATTTCTTCTGAGAAATCCTCACTTCCTGTTCTTCTGTCTGTAACTCCACACAGTAATGCAAGGCTTTCTCCCTGGTGTGGAATGTCGTGCTCGCCCCCTCCCTTGGACTACAGGAGAGTCAGGACGCCCAATACCACACAGCTCCTTTCTCTAATACGTAAATAGCGTCCTGACTGTCCTGTAGTCCAAGGGAGGGGGCGAGCACGACACTCCACACCAGGGAGAAAGCCTTGCATTACTGTGCAGTATGAAAAAATACCAAAAATGTACAATTACATTTAATTTGCTAAAGCTCAAAAATAGGACAGATATTCTGAGGTAGTAGTAAGCCCTTTAAGAGCAGCCTATTGGTCATTGTGGTCCATGTGAGAGCAGCCGGACAGATCTATGAAGCTGTAAGAGCAGTCACAGTCTTTCCTAAGTTGCAGTGGTTTTCTCTCTCTAATCAATCTAGCTCTTCATCAGTCAAAAATCTGATCATTGGTGGTCGATGAATACTTCATACAATGTCCAGATGGTAGCTTCCCCCCAGCTCCTCTGTGACACTCTTCATCAAGAAGATCTTTTTCCAGCTTAATTTCCTGCAGATATCCTCTCCAGCAGATTTCCTAAAGGGGTTGCTCTGTGTGCAGCAGCCCCCCTCCATGTGTGAATGGGCACACAGGACCGCGGCCATGGAGCACACCTGCTTGGTGCCCCCGAGCAAGATTCTTGCCCTGGGGACACCCAGCAGAAGGGAGGGGCCAGGAGCGCTGGCATGAGCCCCTAAAAGAGGAGGATTTGGGCTGCTCTGTGCAAAACCGTTGCACAGAGCCGGTAAGTATAACATGTGGAAGAGAGGAGGGAGACAGTATCCTCACATGTAGTGAACATGTGGATACTTAATATTGTAAAAAGTGCCACGTCCTAATAAGTATGAAGAGAAAAATAACTAGGGGCGAGTTGTTGGACTTTTCAGGCACTGTATGCTGGTAAGAATATAGTCGCACAGAGAAAATTTCTCTAAAATCGGGTTTATTTGAACATAAAAATACAGGGCCAGATCCAGGTACAAATACGTTACGCTGCGGCGGAGTAACGTATCCCATTTACGTTACACTGCCGCAGGTTTACAGCGTAAGTGCCTGATTCACAAAGCTCTTACCTGTAACCTTGCGGCGGTGTAACGTAAATCCGCTCGGCGCAAGCCCGCCTAATTCGAACGTACTGCGCATGCTCCGTCCATCAAATTACCCAACGTGCATTGCGCTAAATGACGTCACAAGGACGTCATTGGTTTCGACGTTAACGTAAATGGCGTCCAGCGCCATTCACGGACGACTTACGCAAACGACGTGAATTTTAAAATTTCGACGTGGGAACGACGGCCATACTTAACATTGGCTAGGCCACCTAGAGGGCAGCTTTAGTTTTACGCGGCGTATCTCAACGGAAACGACGTAAGTTTAGAGCGACGGGTAAAGCGTACGTTCGTGAATCGCTGTAACTAGTCATTTGCATATTCTATGCCGACCACAATGAAAGCGCCACCTAGCGGCCGGCCTAGAATTGCATCCTAAGATCCGACGGTGTAAGTCAATTACACCTGTCGGATCTTAGGGCTATCTATGCGTAACTGATTCTATGAATCAGCCGCATAGTTACGACGGGCGGATCACAGAGATACGACGGCGTATCAGGAGATACGCCGTCGTATCTCTTTTGTGAATCTGGCCCACAGTTCACAATTAAAAGACTTGACGTTCCAACAGAACTACCTAACAAACTAACTAGACATTTCAAAGTGCCTCCAAAGCATAACAGGAATTTAAGGACCAATAATCAGGCATGATAATGCAGAGTTTCAATAGTAAAGTAAAAACTTTTAAAAAACTAATTAGAAAATTAGAATGTCCTGTACGATGATGGAGGTACAGACATAAAATGTCTGAAAGATGGAACTTGCAGTGTATTGACTCGACCGGTTTTGCGCGTCTTTCAGCGCTTCTTCACAGAGTCTCTTAAGTATAGTTTGATATAGTGTTAAAGCATCAATATATTCCAATAGTAGGTAAACAGCATAGAACTTCTTACAGAGGCTTAGTAACTAGGTCCGGGCTGTTGGACACTAGGTGAGTAGAAAAGAACCCTTAAGGGCAAAAAATCTTCTATGGAAAGTTGCACTGCCAAAGAGAGTGGACCGAGACTAGTATCCCTCTTAGAGTGTTAAAGGATAATGTTTGTGCCTGGATTTACGCCTAAGGCCCCGTACACACAACCGAGTTTCTCGACAGAATTCAGCCAGTAACTCGATCGGAGCCGTATTCTGCTGAGAAACTTGGTCGTGGGTACACTTTTCACCGAGGAAGCCGACGAGGAACTCGTCGGGCCAAATAGAGAACATGTTCTCTATTTCCTCGTTAGTCAATGAGGAAACTTGGCTCGCCGAGATCCTCGGCGGCTTCACAATGAACTCGACGAGCAAAACGATGTGTTTTGCCCGTCGAGTTCCTCGGACGTGTGTACGGGGCCTTAGAGGCTTGTGGTCCAAAGGCAATATTGATCCCGAATGGTTATAGCGGCAGCAAATCTTATCCATAAGCCTCCCGGGAGACTGCAGCCTGGGGACACCCAGCAGAAGGAAGGGGCCAGGAGCTCTGGCATGAGCCCCTAAAAGAGGAGGATTTGGGCTGCTCTGTGCAAAACCGTTGCACAGAGCCGGTAAGTATAGCATGTTTGTTATTTTAAAGAAAAAAAAATACTTGAATATCCTTGTAAGTCTTTGGAGCACTAGCACATGCCCCAGGTTGAGGCAAGGCCCAAGCAGAAATACATTCTAAACACACATTTATTCCAGGCAAAAGCCCAGATGGTACAGAACACTTTTGAAAGGTGACCCAAATATTTATCATCCTCCTAAACATACCTCTGAACCAGGACCTCAAGAATTGATTGGGTCAGATAAAGAATCATAACATTCTTTTTCCCACTCTGATTACTAGAACTACTGTCATGGGAAGAGGCAGAAGCAATCAACCAACTGAGCTTAGCAAAGATCTGCAGAGCCTAGGAAAAGATAAACAGATGCTCAGGCTGGTTACAGCCTAGCAGCAAAACATGATCTACCAACCCCATAAAAGTCAATGTGGCTGAACCGCGCTCACACAGACATTGGATCAAGAAAGAGGCATATGAGTCCCATTAGCTTGAACATGACCAGGGGTTTCTTTTTTCCCGCAGCTGCAGAATGTGTACAGCCATGAGTGGCTGCATATCCTTATTAAGGTGAGCAGTTGGAGGGCAGTAAAACCATGGCTGAACTGCCTTCTTTTGCTGCCCCTTGGCTGCATGTGTGAACGAACCCATAACGTACAAGTATGCAAAGCACAGCTGATTTGAAAAATATAATTTGAGCAAACAATGAAAAACACAGTGAAATAAGCTTGATGCTTTGTGATGGAAACTGGTACTTGGAACTTAAGTGTTCAAACAATGGAAGAAAAATGGTATATAGTTGTTCATAATAATCAGCCAGGCTCTTTATTTCATTCTATAACATAGACTAGAAAAATGACAGCTGGCAACTTATTGTTTGTGCAACAAGAACACTTTCCACCATTCTTTATATACGATTACCATTCTGCTGTAATGTCTTTTTCTTTCTCCCATGCTGGTCCCCACAGTTCTGCACTCCCTAAATTGTTGAGCAATTCTTTACATGGTGTTATAAAAGAGAAAATTGGTGATCGTGTCTCTTGGCAATATTTTTCCCGAGGAGAAATTATTTTATTAGCCTTTTGGGTATACTAAGCTTTCTGAATAACAGATGCTATACCTGTAATTAATCTGTAATTCATTAAAGCTGCACTCTAGGCAGATAATAAAAGTTGGCTCATGATTTAATCCAGTTATGTATTTATTAAGAATCCTTAAGAGTATTTTTTTTTAATATTGTTAGCAAAGTAAAAAAATCTGTCTTTTATTTAGCTTTCAGTAATCTCCTGTATATCACAGTGAAAGAGAAAAGGTTTGAACTGTAAGGCCTAGTACACACGAGAGGATTTATCCGCGGATACGGTCCAGCGGACCGTTTCCGCGGATAAATCCTCTCGAGGATTTCAGCGGATTTGGATCCGATGGAGTGTACTCACCATAGGATCGAAATCTGCGCCGAAATCCCCTCGCGATGACGTGTCGCGCCGTCGCCGCGATGATGACGCGGCGACGAGCGCGACGCTGTCATATAAGGAATTCCACGCATGCGTCGAATCATTACGACGCATGCGGGGGATCCCTTCGGACGGATTGATCCGGTGAGTCTGTACAGACCAGCGGATCAATCCGTTGGGATCGATTCAAGCGGATAGATTTGTAGACATGTCTACAAATTTTTATCTGCTGGAATCGGGAAATTTCCACGGATAAATATCCGCAGGAATGTACACACCATAGAATCTATCCGCTGAAACCGATCCGCTGAGATTTTTCAGCGGATGGATTCTATCGTGTGTACGGGGCCTAAGATAGATAGGAACCAGGGAATGCACAATACTATGGGCCAGATTCACAAAGAATTGCCCTGGCGCAGCGTATCAGAGATACGCTACGCCGCCGTATCTTACCTGGCGGAATTTCGAATCCAGGAAGATTTTGCGCCGTAAGTTACAGCGGCGTAGTGTATTTCTCGGCGCGTATTTCAAATTGGGCGGGTAGGGGGCGTGATTAATTGAAATGAAGCGCGTCCCCGCGCCGATTGAAATGCGCATGCTCCGTTTCAAAATTTCCCGCCGTGCTTTGCACGAAATGACGTAATTTTTTGAACGTAGACGTGAGTTACGTCCTTTCCTATTCACGGACGACTTACGCAAAAAAAAAAAAAATAATTTGACGCAGGAACAACGGCCATACTTAACATGGCAAGTCTATCTATACGCCACAAAATAGCAGCTTTAACTATATGCAGGGAAAAGCCGACTAGCGACGACATAAGAGAATGCGACGGCCACGCGTACCTTCGTGGATCGACGGAAAAAGCTAATTAGCATACCCGACGCGGAAAACGACGCAAACTCCACCCAGCGGGCGCCGAAGTGTTGCACCTACGATCCGAAGGCGTACGAAGCCGTACGCCTGTCGGATCGAAGCCAGAAGCCGTTGTATCTTGGTTTGAGGATTCAAACTAAAGATACGACGCAGCAAATTTGAAAGTATGCCGGCGTATCAGTAGATACGTCGGCGTACTCTCACTGTGAATCTGGCCCTTTCAGTCTAAAATTGGCCACCTAACCTAACTATTATGCCGCGTACACACGATCGTTTTTCGGCATGAAAAAAAACAACGTTTTTAAAAACGTAATTTAAAATGATCGTGTGTGGGCTTCACATCGTTTTTCATGTTCTGAAAAACGACAAAAAAAAAAATTGAACATGCTGCATTTTTTAACGTTGTTTTAAAACATTTTGTTTTTCGGGTTGTAAAACATGATTGTGTGTGGGCTAAAACAACGTTTTAAACCCGTGCATGCCCAGAAGCAAGTTATGAGACGGGAGCGCTCGTTCTGGTAAAACTACCATTCATAATGGAGTAAGCACATTCATCACGCTGTAACAGACAAAAAAGCGTGAATCGTCTTTTACTAACACGGAATCAGCTAAAAGCAGCCCAAAGGCAAATAGAACTTCCCCTTTAGAGTGCCGTCGTACGTGTTGTACGTCACCGCGCTTTGTTCATCATTTTTCAAAAACATTGGTGTGTGGGCAACATCGTTTTTAATGATGAAGTTGGAAAAACGTTGTTTTTTGGACATGCTGAAAAACAACGTTTTTTTTCATCGCGAAAAACGATTGTGTGTACGCGGCATGACATTTAAAACTCTTCAGTTAGGACGCTGCACTACATTTTACGATCAATATTGTACAATCAAATTGTAACATAGGTCCTGGTGGCAATTTTGGTGTAGTTACATATACTGTACAGCCTTGACACAAGTTTTAAGAATGACACACATATTCATTTTCACAAAGTCGCTGTCTCATTTTTTATGATGGCAATTTGCATATACTCCAGAATGTTATGAAGAGTGATCAGATGAATTGAAATTAATTGCAAAGTCCCTCTTTGGCATGAAAATGAGCTTAATTCCATAAAAAAACATTTCCACTGCAGAAGGCTTCATGGCACCCAAGAAAATTCAGCAATCGCCAGGACTGTCTCCTACAGTTGATTCAGCTGCGATATCGGGGGCACCACCAGTGCAGAACTTGCTCAGGAATGGCAGCAGGCAGGTGTGAGTACATCTGTACACACAGTGAGGAGAAGACTTTTGGAGGATGGCCAATGAAGCCACTTCTTTCCAGGAAAAACATCAGGGACAGACTGATATTCTACAAAAGGTACAGGGATTGGACTGCTGAGGACTGAGGTAAAGTAATTTTCTCTACTGAATACCTTTCCTTTTGTTTGGGCATTCGGAAAAAAAAACTTCTCCGTAGAAGAAAAGGTAAGCACTACCATCAGTCTTGTGTCATGCCAACAGTAAAGCATCCTGAGACCATTCATGTGTGGGGTAGCTTCTCAGCCAAGGGAGTGGGCTCACTCACAATTCTGTCTAAGAACATGAATAAAGAATGGTTCAAAAACATCCTGAGATCAACTTATCCAAACCAGGGCTTTTTTTCAGGGGGAACTTGGGGGAACTCACCTCTGGCTCAGACCCTTTGGTGCCTGCTCACCACAATCACTTGTAAACACAGAATTCTGGTTTCTGTGTTTACAAGTGACAGCTCTGCACTCTGTGTGTAACCCCCCTGAACTCTGCACTCTGTATGTAATGCAATCCTGATATTTAATGTCCCTTTAACACCCTTCTACTGTTTTTGAAATCTGAACGGGGTCGTGGTTGAGTTCCTGCACCTATTTTCTGAGAAAAAAAGCTCTGATCCAAACCATCCAAGAACAGTTCAGTGACAAACAATACCCTTGCCAGCATGATGGAGCACTTTGCCATAAGACATAAGTAATAAGTGGCTTGGGCAACAAAACATCTACATTTTGGGTCCATGGCCGGGAAACTCCCCAGACTTAATCTCGTTGAGAACGTGTGGTTAATCCTCAAGACCGAAAAAACCCACAAGTTCTGACAAAATCCAAGCATTGATTATGCAATAATGGGTTGCCATCAGTCAGGATGTGGCCCAGAAGTTGATTGACAGCATGCAAATTCTGTGCTGTGTCACGTTTTCCAAACAGTGTGCCAGCTGGTGTTCTGCAAGCAAGTTAGTGCTGGAGGAAGAGAAATAGACCCGGATTCACATACATCGGCGCATATTTATGCCGCTGTAGCGTATCTAATATAAGCTACGGCGACGCAGCACAGAGAGGAAAGCACAGAATTCACAAAGCACTTGCCTCCCAAACTGCGCTGGGTTTCCTCGACGTAAGCTGGCATAGGTGGATGTGGGCGTGAGCCATGCAAATGAGGCGTGACCCCATGCAAATGCTGGGCCGAGTGCCAGACAAGTAAAACGAACAGCGCATGCACCGTCCCGTGGACGTATCCCAGTGCGCATGCGCACAATAATGTCGAAACAACTGGCTAAGATACGTCAAATCACTGCCTACTGTGTGAACGCAACCTACGCCCAGCCCTATTCACGTACTACGTAAACGACGTAAAATACGACAACTTGTGTTCCCTGGTCCATACCTTTGCATGGGTTGTGCCTCATAGGTGGGGAATAACTTTACGCCGGACGTACGACTTACGCAAACCGCGTATATTATGCGCCGGGCGCAAGTACGTTCGTGAATCGCCGTATCTCCCATATTTACATATTTGAATAGGAAATCAATGGGAGCGCCACTTGCGGCCAGCGTAAATATGCGCCCATGATACGCCGGCATAGGAAAGTTACGTCGGTCGGATGAAGCCTATTTTCAGGCGTATCACAGTTTATGGGCACGGCGCATAGATACGACGGCGCATACTTACACTTACGCGGAGTATCTCGAGATACGTCGGCGTAAGTGCTTTGTGAATCCGGGCCTAAGTGTATATAGCTGTATATAGGAAGAGTTGCCATCTCTTCTTTGAAGACTTTTGTGAAGTCAAGTGGGCATCCCATAATACTCCTACTGCCCATCCAAGTTTTATCCCCTCTAAAAAAAAACAAATTTAAAAAACAAAGTGTTTTCCTGACTCAAGTGTGCATGAGAAAATTAGGTGTGCCTGGCTGTGCAGGGTGGGGTATCCCATTTCACTTGCGGCTCCTACATGTGGTGCACTACATATAACCTACATGGGTTATGACTAAGGCATTATAGGCTGAAACGCATCAACTAGGGATAAGCCGAACACCCCCCATTCGGTTTGCACCAGAACCTGCGAACAGACCAAAAGTTTGTGTGAGCTTTAGAACCCCGTTAAAGTCTATGGGACTCGAACGTTTGAAATCTAAAGTGCTAATTTTAAAGGCTAATACAGTATGCAAGTTATTGTCCTAAAAAGTGTTTGGGGACCAGGGTCCTGCCCCAGGGGACATGTATCAATGCAAAAAAAGTTTTAAAAACTTCAGTTTTTTCAGGAGCAATGAATTTAATAATGCTTAAAGTGAAACAATAAAAGTGAAAAATTTCGTACCTAGAGGGGTGTATAGTATGCCTGTGAAGTAGCACTTGTTTCCCATGCTTAGAACTGTCCCTGCACAAAGTGTAATTTCTGAAGGAAAAAAGTAATTTAAAATCACTCGCGGCTATAATTAATTGTCGGCTCCCGGCAATACAGAGAAAAGTCATTCATAAAAAAAAAGCGTGGGGTTCCCCCCAAATATCCATTCTAGGCGTCGAGCTTATCGGAAACGGGAAAACCCCTTTAACAAGATCCCGGTCCCCCTATGTGAATTGGTAATGGGGTACATTGTACCTCTACTATTTCACAAAGAAAGTGTAAATAATTGCAAAAAAAACACACACACTGTTGGGAAAGTCCTTTATAAAAAAAAAAAATTCCAGCAGTCTCCGCTCCAATGCTGTTGGTATCCTGCGACGGGTGATCTCCTCTCCGGGGTCCAGCGATCTCTCTGTCCATCCAGCGCACGCATCACCTGATTCCACCGGGGACAGCCCGGTGAATGACGCGGCTTCAGCAGTGACAGCTCTTATGTAGGTGAGGGCGGGGCCACCCGTCACGTTACCCAGTCCCCCTCTGACGCAAGGGAAAGCCCAGGCTTCCCCAGTGACGTGCAGGTGACCCCGTCCCCTCTGATGTAACACAGGTTTGCTGTTACAGCAGAGGGGGCGGGGTCACCCGTCACGTCACTGGGAAAGTCTGGGCTTTCCCTTTCGTCAGAGGGGGGCGGGGTCATCTGACAGGTGGCCCCACCCTCACCTACATAAGAGCTGTCAGTGCTGAAGCCGCGTCATTCACTGGGCTGTCTCCAGTGAAGACAGGTGACGCAGGTTTGCCGTTACATCAGAAGGGGGCGGGGTCACCAGTCACATCACTGGGAAAGTCTGGGCTTTCCCCTGTGTCAGAGGGGGATGGGGTAACGTGACAGGTGGCCCTCCCTCACCTACATAAGAGCTGTCACCGCTGAAGCCCTCGTCATTCGCCGGGCTGTCTCCGGTGGAGACAGGTGATGCGTGCGCTGGATGGACATCTCATTGCTGGAACCTGGAACTGGATGAAGAGGAGATCTTCTCATCGCTGGACCCCGGAGAGGAGATCACCCGTCGCAGGAGACCGACAGCGTTGTAGCGAAGACCGAGAGTGGATTACCACCGCTGGAATTTTATTTTTTACAATTATTTACACTTTCTTTGTGAAATTCACATAGGGTGGGCCGGGATCTGGGCGTCCCCTTTGTTAAAGGGGTCTTCAAGATTCCGATAAGCCCCCCTGCCCGCAGACCCCCACAATCACCGGGTAAGGGTTGTGGGGATGAGGCCTTTGTCCCCATCAACATGGGGACATGGTGCTTTTAGGGGTCACAGACCTCCAAAGCATCCTCCCAATGTTGAGGGCATATGGCCTTGTACGGTTCAGGAGGGGGGTGCTCTTTCGTCCCCCCCCCTCTTTTCCTGCAGCCTGCCAGGTTGCGTGCTCGGATGAAGGGTCTGGTGTGGATTTTTGGGGGGAACTCCACGCCATTTTTTTAAAATTTGAGGTGGAGATCCCCTTAATATCCATACCAGACCTGAAGGACCTTGTAATAGAATTTGGGGGGACCCCCACGCTTTTTTTTTTATGAAGGACTTTTCTCTGTATTGCCGGGATTTTAAATTACTTTTTTTCCTTCAGAAATTACACTTTGTGCAGGGACAGTTCTAAGCACGGGAAACAAGTACTACTTCACAGGCATACTATACATTCCCCCCCCCCCAGGTATGAAATTTAATGGAATATTTCACTTGTATTGTTTCACTTTAAGCATTATTAAATTCACTGCTCCCAAAAAAACTTCAGTTTTTAAAACTTTTTGTTGCATTGATACATGTCCCCTGGGGCAGGACCCAGGTCCCCAAACACTTTTTATGACAATAACTTGCACATTAGCCTTTAAAATAGAACTTTAGATTTCTCCCATAGACTTTTACAGGGTGTTTCGACTTTGCCGCGAACACCCCAAATTGTTCGCTGTTCGCTGAAAAGGGCTCGAAGCTCATCTGTAGCATCAACCATTCCTATTTGCATTTGTCCACTGTGGCTTGTTAATAAACACTACTAATTTTTAAGAGCAACAACCGGAGTGCGGATCATCTTTTCTTAATTTCCCTACTCAGCCAGCGACTGTGGATCAAGCACCCGGGAACCTTGCTTTCTATGTGATGTATGGGTAGCAGCACTGACTTTTTGTTTAAAATATGGGGTGCACTATACCAGCATCAATAGATCCCCCAGCAGTCAGCCAGCAACAATAACCCCCCTTTAAAACAGTAGATCAACCGTAGCAACAATTAATCCCCCACCAGCAACAATAGATTCCCATCAGTTAGCATTAACTGAATATCACCATATTCCTGCTGAGAAAATGCTGCTTAATAGTGGCGGCTGGTCCATAAGGGGCGCAGGGACGCTGCCCCCCTAATTTTCATGCGGGGCACTGGACACATAGGTTTTTATGAGTGTTTTTTTTTTTGGAAGCACCTGATTAGAGCCTAAAGTCCTGTACACACGGGCCAGAATCTCGTCAGGAAAAAAAACATTGTTTCCCCTGACGAGATTCTTGGCAAGAATCTCTTGCCGTCTGAGTGCACAGACACTCCTTTCAAAAGAACCACGGTTCTTTTGAAAGGCAAGAACACTGTGATGTCATCGCGTACGACGAGCATGCGCTTGTCACATTCGATGCCATCGCCGCCATTTTGCTGCACCCTACCTATACCTAGGAAGCTACCACGCATGCGTTGAAGTCATTTTGAGGGTTTACACATGTTCTCTATTTTTCTCGTCGAGATTTTAGGCAGTTTTCTTGACGAGAAACCTGAAAGCCTCGTACACACTTTCGGTTTACTAGGCAAGAAAGCTCTGCCAGCAGTTTTCTTGCTGGTTCTTGCAGAGAAAACCGAGCGTGTGTACGAGGCTCTAATTGGCTTAAAAAAGGAGAGCACTGCGCCCAAAACGTACCCACTTGTGACATTAGCAAATCAATATTCTCTATTGTCTACTGGCTTCTCCTACCAGTCAATCAGGAAGGTAGACAGATCTTAAGACCGGATTAGCCAGGAGGAGAAGCCGGGGGAAGCTGAAAACCTTGGATAGAAGGAGTGCAGATCTGGCAGGAGGGTTTGCTTGCCACCCCCTAAAAATTGAGCACCAGCCTCCACTGCTGCTTATATTGAAGTTTATTCTACTTCAGCTCTCCCTGGCAGTCAACTATATTCCCCACAAAGCTGCAGTCTCACTTGTCAAAATCTTTTGAGCCATACACTGTACATTCTCCATTCCATTTTAGGGAAAGTTTGTACTCTGTGCTCCATAGGATTGAATTGGAAATAAACAGTTCATGTGGTTCAACAGAATAATAGCCAGGTAAATACCATTTTCAGAAGAAGAGGTCAGCCATGCAATCCCCATATTTCACTCAGTACAAGTTTTCTTGAAAGCATAAATACATATCAAGAGGATTAAAAATCTTCTCTCTTTCCACACTGAGTATCCAATTATTCAGCAAAGAGGGATAATTAAAAGAGGAACAATTAATAACGTATTTACAATAATAGATATAAATGTATTACAATTTGTATTAATGCTTTTCGAATGCAACATTTAAAATGTATAAATTCAAACATTTATGAAGACTCCCCTGCTGCTTTATCTCTGCTTTAAGCCTGTCAGTCAGAACAACATTCACTACTGCAATCCAGGATTCATATAATGATGTGTTGAATCTTATTTGTCACTTCTTATCAACAGTAGTGAGGAAGAGAATTTCCCTGACCTCCTACAGAACATTAGACAGCAGCAACACACAAATCATGGGTTTGCTAGACTTTTTTTTACCTGTCTCAGTTATGCTCATCTGGTGTTATCTAGTAGCTATAATTTAGTCATCCGGACTTATGGAGACTTATGCAAAAATAGAACTGAAGTCACAGAAATATATAATCAGTCAGAAAGGCATTGTGCCTTACATAGTCTTTGCACTTCTTTGGAGGCCAGGGAAGAAGTTAAGGGAGCCCGATCTGCACTCCATTAACTTCAATGGAAGGTAGGTGAGACATCAGAGGTCTAAAAGACCCCTGATGTCTAATGAAAGAAAACCTGCCTCAAAAATATTATATCATATAGGGGACTTTTGTCTCCTATGGAATATACAGTGGGGCAGATCCACGTAGCGCGGCGCATTCCTCCGTCCGGTGTAGCGTATCTCTGATACGCTACGCCGCCGTAACTTACAGTTTTTTTTTGTATCCTGAAAGAATTTCCGCCGTAAGTTACGGCGGCGTAGCGTAAGGCCCCATACACACGAGAGAATTTATCCGCGGATACGGTCCAGCGGACCGTTTCCACGGATAAATCCTCTCAAAGATTTCCGCAGATTTCGATGCGATGGAGTGTACACACCATCGCATTGAAATCCGCGCGGAAATCCTCTGGCGATGACGTGTCGCGCCGTCGCCGCGATTATGACGCGGCGACGGGCGCGACGCTGTCATATAAGGAATTCCACGCATGCGTCAAATCATTACGACGCGTGCGGGGAATCCCTTTGGACGGATGGATCCGGTGAGTCTGTACAGACGAGCGGATCCATCCGTTGGAATAGATTCCAGCAGATGGATTTGTTGTGCATGTCAGCAAATATCCGATCTGCTGGAATCCATCCCAGAGGAGATTTCTCCGCGGAAACAGATCCGCTGGCGTGTACACACCATAGGATCTATCCGCAGAAACCCATTTGTTGGGATTTATCTGCGGATGGATTCTATCGTGTGTATGGGGCCTTAGGGTGCGCAATTCAAATAGATGTGATGGGGGCGTGTTTTATGTAAATACGCCTTGACCCAACGTAAATGACGTTTTTTTTCAACTGCGCATGCGCCGTCCATGGGGGTATCCCAGTGTGCATGCTCGAAATTAAACCGGAACAAGCCAATGCTTACGACGGTGACGTCATTCTACGCAAAGCCCTATTCGTGAACGACTTACGCAAACGACGTAACATTTTCAAAATTCGAAGCGGGAATGATGGCCATACTTAACATAGGATACGCCTCATATAGCAGGGGTAACTATACGCCGAAAAAAGCCTTACGGAAACAACGTAAAAAAATGCGCCGCCGGACATACGTTCGTGGATCGCCGTATCTAGCTAATTTGCATACTCGACACGGAATTCGACGGAAACGCCACCTAGCGGCCAGCGTAAATATGCCCCTACGATCCGACGGCGTACTAAGACGTACGCCTGTCGGATCGAGCCCAGATTCAGTCGTATCTTGTTTTGTGGATACAAAACACAGATACGACGGGGCATTTTAAAAATTACGCGGCGTATCCATAGATACGCCGGCGTAATTCGTTTGTGGATCTGGCTCAGTGTCTTGAAAACGTATTTATACCCCTTGACATTTTCCAAATTTTGTCATGTAACCAAAAACATAAATGTATTTTGTTGTGATTTTATGTGATAGACAAAGGGGCACATAATTGTGAAGTGGAAGGAAAATAATAAATGGTTTTCAACAAGTTTTACAAATAAATCTGTGAAAAGTGTGGTGTGTATTTGTATTCAGTCAATACATTGTAGAACCACCTTTCTCTGCAATTACAGCTGCAAGTCTTTTTGGGGATGTCTCCACCAGCTTTGCACATCTAAAGAGTGATATTTTTGCCCATTCTTCTTTGAAAAATAGCTCAAGCTCTGTCACATTGGATGGAGAGTGTTTGTAAACAGCAATTTTAAAGTCTTGCCACATATTCTCAATTGGATTTAGGTCTGGACTTTGACTGGGCCATTCTAAGACATGAATATGCTTTGATCTAAACCATTCCGTTTTAGCTCTGGCTGTATGGTTTAGGGACGTCGTACAATTAAGTTTTTGGTTGTAACGTGACAAAATGTGGAACATTTCAAGGGGTATAAATACTTTTTTAGTGAAAAATTGAAAAAGTTAAAATAATAAAGTTACACCCAAATACTTAAACCCCCTCCTCTCATTTTTTTAAAGCCTGTCCCAGACTACACCCCCACTGGGGCGGTTACATATAATTTCATGGCTTTCAAAGCATCACTTATGGAAATATTGATGTAGCACCTTGATGTTTAGGCAGGGATGCAATTACATTTATTTGCCAAGTGATAGTTGCATTGGCCAATTGATAGGAGGTCAATTGATTCCACCCTAAGAGAACTGTTTGTGCTGCAGAAAGTTGGATACCTTTACTGTTAGTAACAGCTACAAGATTGTCGCCATAGGCGACAGCGGTCCTACGTATACAGAAGTGATGTCTGGCTAGAGGCCTTCACCTGTATAGCAGTCTACCTATAGAAGTCTAGGAGTCTGCCAATTAAAATTGTATCTACATAAGGGTGTCTGGCTCTAATCCTCTCTCCCATAGTTCAGTTTAAGAGACAATAAATATCTTTGCATTCAAAAAGCGCCTGGTGCCCACCTGTTCATCTTGCATTACACCCACCATGCCTTGTAACCCACTCTACACTGAAGGATGTCAACTGTCCTTAAACCTGGAGGTCACCATTGGGCTTCAGAGGCCCCGGGACTTTGCTACATTAAGATACAGAAGTTTGTTGTCATTTTGTGGCGCTGAACATGTCAAATTAATCATTTGACATGGTCAGCGCCTATTTACGCAGCATAACCTCATCGTTTATATTTTACAAAAAGATGGGTAATATATTGCTACTGTGTGCCCAAAAAAATAACTTTCATATTTATTTATTTTTTACTGAAATTTGGCGCTTGATAAACTGTTGTGCAAATATTGTGTGAACATTTTTTGATCTATCACTATTTTATTGTACAGTACTGCTTTAAGAAAATAAATTTATATTTGGGGGCTTTAACTAATCTTTAGGCCTACATTTTTTTAAAAGGTGTACATAAGATCAACCATATTTTCCGGTGTATAAGACGACCCTTTGGGCTTAAAAACTTGCCTCAAAACTTGGTGGTCGTCTTATATGCCAGTAACAGCACAAGGAGGAGGCACGGCTTTTGAATAATGGACGCCCCAGTACAGGAATAAGGTATGGTACAGTGAGGCATGTTGATGTCACACTGAGGCATGTTGATGGCACAGTGAGGCATGGATTGGCACAGTGAGGCATAGGATGGCACAGTGAGGCATAGGATGGCACAGTGAGGCATGTTGATGGCACAGTGAGGCATGGGATGGCACAGTGAGGCATGTTGATGGCAAAGTAAGGCATGGATTGGCACAGTGAGGCATAGGATGGCACAGTGAGGCATAGGATGGCACAGTGAGGCATGTTGATAGCACAGTGAGGCATGGCATGGCACAGTGAGGCATGTTGATGGCACAGTGAGGCATGTTGATTGCGCAGTGAGACATGGATTGGCACAGTGAGGCATAGGATGGCACAGTGAGGCATAGGATGGCACAGTGAGGCATGTTGATGGCACAGTGAGGCATGGGATGGCACAGTGAGGCATGTTGATGGCACAGTGAGGCATGGATTGGCACAGTGAGGCATAGGATGGCACAGTGAGGCATGGAATGGCACAGTGAGGCATGTTGATGGCACAGTGAGGCATGTTGATTGCACAATGAGGCATTTTGATGGCACAGTGAGGCATGTAATGGCACAGTGAGGCATGTAATGGGCACGGTGAGATTTGAAAAAAAGCTGAATAAAGCCTGTTCCTGTCAGCAGTTTTTCCTGTCAGAGGTTGTTCCGGCTACCCCTCAGCTTCCAGACAGACTAGTAGGAATTTTAGGGGGTCGTCTTGTACGCCCAGTCGCCTTATACGCTGGCAAATACGGTAGCATAATCATTTTTTTTTTTTCAGTTTTGTCCCATATGGAACAAAGAGTACATGTACTACTTTGTCCCATATTTCTAAGTGCTTTCTAATCCTAGTTATTAGTGCCATATGCCCCTCCTCCCATCTTGCTGTGGCAAATCTGACAACAGCTATGAAGGAGATGGCTGATTCATAGCTGCAGTTTTTCTCTGTTGTGAGCACTTTTTCAAGGCAAGCATCGGCAAGAAGAATGCAGAGGCTGACGCACCCCCCCCCCCCCCTCCGTCTGCATTCTGTACAGTTAAGTAGCTTTTTACTGTATATATTGATTAATGAACTGTGATTGTTGCCTGTAATTCTCCTTTAATCTGATTACAGAAGTCAATGTTGCAGTTAGATCGTCTGTTTAAAAATACATCCAACTACTACAAGCACTACACCATAGGCTGCATATTGGAATTTATACATTTTTAGGACATGTTACTTTTGCCTCCAGGTCTATTCTGCAAATATACAGTTTTAATAAAACTTGCTTAGATCTTCTATAAACCAATAAAAATAAAATTCAGATCACGGACATACCATGCACTATAATTAAGTATATATTTTAGTGTACATTTTCTGCTGGAAAGCCATGGCTATTTTGGGGTTAGTTTTTGAAATAGCTGTGAGCAGATTTTAAAATGATGTTCAGCTATAATTGTAAATTACTCCTGGCAGAACTTGTGCCTAGTCAGCTATATAAAGGTTAAATCCACCTTTTATACTTTCAACGCTGCAATCATTTTAGATTAAATGCTTTTTTTTCTCTTCAAGTACAACCCCACCTACTTCATGTAATTTTCATGCTATAAATTTATTCTTGACTACCTCAGAGCTCTATATGACTTTAGTCTGGCCTGGTTACTCTTTAGTCCTTTCACTTCATTTTCAGACTTCCCTTCTGTCTAGCGTAGTTATTCTTATGTTTACCTCTATGAGAATCATGTTCCATGATGTAGCATCATAGATTGCAGACACATATTATATGGTTGTGGACATCAGGCATCACCATACCTGTGAACTTGTCCGAAATCACCCGGCAATGCCTGAATTATATTCACGTTGCCTGGTCATTACTGGACCTGTCACAGTCTCCAGAATGTTTGTAAACGTGTTCCATGACATGCTGTCTGCCTAACTCCACCACAGAGAGACGTACGGGAAGGGGTGGCATGCATGAGCAGCCGCAATAGTGACAGCACTCCTTACCATTGATGTTCAGGCTGGCTGATAGTAGGAGGTGGAGTATGGAGCAGGGTGGGACAAGGTTTGGGTCACTAGAAGTGAGGAAGACAGGTTGGAGGGAGGAGGGCAAGAAGCCAAGAAGGAGTAGAGTGGCCTTACAAATGGCAGTTGGAAACCAAGGGAGTTATAGGAATGGCACAAAGGTCTCTGGAGATATAGCCATGTACCCCTGCACTTTGTATTATTACACACCCAAGACCACATCAATATATGTGTTACCCCCATAGACCACTGCTGCATGTACTGTTGCTTACCCAACCCGGACGCCTTCACTGTGTATGTTACCCAACCCAGACCTCTGCATGATGTATGTTACCCAACCCGGACCCCTTCACTATATATGTTACTCAACTCAGACCTCTGCATAATGTACGTTACCCAACCTGGACCTTTCACTGTGTGTTACCCAACTCAGTCCTTTACACTATGTATGTTACATATTTCTGACTCCTGCACTCTGTTCATAAGTCCACGTTTTAATCCCCTCCCACTGTTAGCAACAACTTTCCACACCCACCTTTCGCTGCAGCATGGTACATATGGCACTGTGATCTGCCCATCACTCCACTCTGTACCCTGCCTCCATTCTCAGGAAGTCTGATTTTCAAAGGTTCCTAGGCATGTACTTTACATCTATTTAAACTTGTTGGACATCCAATGGGTATTATGTGGTTGTCCACACTCCCTATATTGTGGCTATAACAGCCTCCATTTTCTTGGGGAATGTCTGTGGGAATCTGTGCCCATTCTGCTAAAAGAGCATTTGTGAGGTCAGATCTTGATGTTGGACAACACGATCTGGCTTGCAATTAGTGCTCCAATTCATTCTAAAGAGGTTGAGGTCAGGGCTCTGTACAGGCCAGTCAAGTTTCTACACACCAGACTCAAACATGGCTTTATGGACCTGGATTTGTGAAATAGGACAGTCGGTTAGCACAATTGTCTAAAATAGCTTTGTATGTTGTAAAAATAACAGTGCTCTTCACCTGAGCTCAAAAAATTGGAGGGGACACTACAAACTTTTGGTCCTATTATGTAACAACTATTACTAGACCTAGGATCCAGTAGAACCCAGCTTTGACATGTATTCATAAATGTTTTTTTTTCTTTTCTCTACAGAGTCACTAAGAGGTATCTGTGAACCTAGGCTAAAATAAACATTATTTTTAGATTGTAAGCTCTAATGAGCTGGCCCCCATGATTCCTTTTGTATTGAATTATATTGCAACCTGTGCTTCCTGCCTTCATATTATAAAGCACTGTGCAAGCTGTAAGCACAAAATATATCCTGTATAACAATAATTTCTGGTGGGCACATCAAAGGCATTTAAGTTCACTTAGATCTAATCAAGTGAATATTATGTTCTTCCCATTTTCTAGAGTATCATGATACAGCCTCATAATTAACTTTAAAAATCTTTGTGGGCTCATTGTCCTGGTGAGCTTTTTAACTCCTTTATTAAAGTCGCTATGCTTCCCAATACTCAACCTTAATCTGATTTCCTCATTGGAAGGAGGGTAGCATGCTTTTTCAGGAATTATCTTGGAATAGCATCTACTTCCCAAGTGAGATGCTAGTTTAAAGATGAGACAGTCAGGTAAATCCAGGTGTCTGTGCATTTAAAGGTGTTTACACATCTGCTCCAACTTCTAATCTTGTGACTTGCTTACACTGTTGCAGTCTGAATACTGGGGGAGAGGAAATACTTTTTAATGATAAAAGGTTTTACTTTTCTACTTTTTAACTTTTTTTTATTTTGTAAAAGTACTGAACGGTACACTTTAACCACTTCTACATCGAGGACATCATATGACGTCCTCAACTTTGCGCAGTGATACAGTGGCGGCTGGTGCTCAAAATTTTTGGCGGGGCACAAACGAAAAAAAAAAAAAAAACAATTGCAGCCTCACTGTGCCCATCAAATGCAGCCACTGTGCCATCAATTGTCACCACTGTGCCATGCCATCAAACGCAGCCACTGTGCCATCAATTGTCACCACTGTGCCATGCCATCAAATGCAGTCACTGTGCCATGCCATCAAACACAGCCACTGTGCCATCAATTTTCACCACTGTGCCATGCTATCAAACACAGCCACTGTGCCATCAATTGTCACCACTGTGCCATGCCAATAAATGCAGTCACTCTGCCATGCCATCAAACACAGCCACTGTGCCATCAATTGTCACCACTGTGCCATCCAGCCATCTGAATAGTGGCGAAAATACATAGATTCATGCAATGCAATGTATTTCAGTGGCGATGCAAGAGCCAGAGGGGGCGGTGCTCCGGCGCCCTCTATGGACGAACCGCCACTGCAGTGATATCTGAATAATGGCTGCAGCTACAGGCATCATTCAGATATCACTGTTTTCTGCCGGCGATTCTGTGCATGATAAGAACAATCATAGTGGCAGTTCCGCCGCTTGAGGCGTGGGACGTCCACTTCCGCCGCCATTCGGTGCTTCTCCAGGTTCTCTCGTGCCATCGAGGGCCCGGAGAACGAAACGGCCGGCTCACGATGATAGAGATTACCAGTCATCTCTATGACCGTCAGACGCCCGGGTCACGACATTATGACGTCACGTCTGGGTACCCGGAAGTAAACAAAGCCGCAATCGCGGCTGTGAGCATGAGATCGGTGAATTTGTTTTCCCAATCTCATGCTTTCCAGCCTGGAGGAGAGATGTGGGGTCTTATTGACCCCGCATTTCTCCATAAAGTGGACCGTTTTGTTATTTTTTCATTCTAGAAACCGTTTTTGTTTTTAAAAAGGCGTTTGAAAAATTATTGCGCAAATACAGTGGGAGATAAAAAGTTAAAATGACCGCCATTTTATTCCCTATGGTTTCTGCTAAAAAAAAAATGTTTGGGGATTCTGACTAATTTTCTAGCAAAAAAAATATGATTTTTACATGAAGGAGAGAAGTGCCAGAATAGGCGTGGTGCTGAAGTGGTTAATAAGTACCCAAGTTGTAGAAGTTCTCCCAAAGATAGCATGCAAAGGGCAAAGGTCTAGTCAACAATAGGGTCCCTGACCTTTTCCCCATTACTAACGCACAAGGGGGTGATAATTTTGGTAGAGGCAAGACCCTGCGTTTTAATTTCAGAGCTCTACCCCCTTGATGACTGATGATTGGTATGGGAATAGTCAAAGAGCAGCAGCAGAAGTGGAGTAAGCACAGATCCACAGAATGAATAAAACAAATGCAGGGAGATCTTTGTACTGCAGATCCTCATGTACAACTTTCTTTCCACCAAGGAGAACAGTGAACAGCACAGTGGTGACACTATAGTCACTGCAAATTTCAAAAGCAGGACTAACGTTCTCCTTACATAATACATGTGAAGTGAAAACTCTCAAAATAGAAAAAGTAATAAAATCCTAATAGAAGTTTTCTCCTCTCTTTGAAAAAATATTAAAACATTTTTGTTGCTATCTATGTCCCCATTGGAAAGCATTTTTCTCACTCAGGCACAACAGGAAATATTAGCTGTGTAGCTAAAGCCAACTCTTTTTTAAAGCATAAATCCACTTTTGTTGAGGACAAACATTTCCCTCTGGGTGATCAATGTACATTGCAAGGATTATAACAACCTTTATTGCAGATTTCTACCTTTTGTTAGTCTAAAGAACTCTGTGTGTTTGTTTGTGCCTCTGAACTGAGTGGGTCTAATGGGAGTGGATTCATAATTAACTGTCAGGTGTGCAGCTGCAGGACACTAATGAGGAAATCTTCTGGGTCTGCATACCTTTAGATGTGCTTCTATTGAAATTATCTCTCCAAAAATGAAACTTTTGTTGCAGGGGATGCCTAAAATCTGACTTGCATCTTAGGCAGACTTCTGAGAAAATTGGTGAGCCAATCACACAAGCAGGAAATGATGTTTCTGGGGGGTGGTCAGTACACACTCTGTGTACAGAACAACTCCAGGTAGCCATATTGCAATGCATTCTCAAAAAATTACAGTGGCTGCAGATTGAAAAGAAAGGGTAATTTTTAATAACATTTAATTACAATGGGCCATATTCTGAGAGAAGTTACGATGGAGTATCTCAGGATACTCCATCGTATCTCTCTTTTTTGGCCCGTGTATCTATGCGACTGATTCTTAGAATCATTTTCGCATAGATACAATTAAGATCCGCCATGTGTAAGTCACGTACACTGTCGGATCTTAAATGTAATTACGCCGCCCGCCGCTAGATGGCATTTACGTGAAGGTCTCATTTGTTTATGCAAATGAGCCTGCTACGCCGATTCCCGAACGATTTCGCGTCGCGTACCCGTCGCTAACGTTGTTTGCGTAAGCAGAAACTTACTCCTGCTATATGAGGAGTAAGTTTCCGCATGTCCCACGTAGGCCATGTTACGGATAGCGTCGGGTCCGCGTCGTGTTTTTCCGTCGGCTACGTAGTTTCCCTAAGTCGTTCTTGAATACGACTTTACGTCAATGACGCACACGTCGGCGTCATTGACGTTTTCCGCCGAGAACTGGAGCATGCGCACTGGGCTTTTTTAAGCCCGGCGCATGCGCAGTTACTTAGAATCGGGGGCGCGCTTAATTTGAATAGAAGCCGCCCCTTGAAGATACGCGTGGCTACGCCGGGCCATTTACAATCCGCCGCCCCAAACTACGGAGCAAGTGTTTGGGGAATACAGCACTTGCTCCTGTAGTTTGGGGCGGCGGAGTGTAAATGCCTTACGCGCCGCCCGCGGACATTTAGAGAAAATATGGGCCAATATGATTAGTGATGCAATTATATGTGCTATATTATTTTTCTTTATTTGCTATTTTTTTCCCCCACGAATGTGGAGGGGGAGCCATGTTTTGGCTGGAGTAGAGAGGTATTATAACATCTGTCAGGTTTTTATTGTGGTCTGTCTTTAATTTTCCTAACTAGGAATTCAACACTAGGAAAAAAAAGATCTGGTCTCTTCTAGCTTCTGAAAAAATATCTTCGGTTTCTCTAACCACATGGGTCAATGTCTATGATAATGGTGCGATGCTGCCACATCCCTGGTAAGATACTGTTGAATAAATAAATGTGTCCTTCTACTGTCCACAGCCTCTGAAAAATCTCAAAAATAACAAACTTTCTTTCTTTTTAAATCTTATACCAGTTGTTTAATTGATGCCCTTGAGATGATAAAAACTTTTCTAGCTCAGACTCATCCTAAAAAAAGGTCTACTGAATAAACACACAATGATGCTGCAGGCTCTAACATTAAATTAAGATACAGTATATGTCCTTGAACTTTGTGAGCACTGAACCATCTCTATTTTGTACATAATGTTTTAGTACTATTCCTGCATAACAATGTCAAAGTGCTTTTTTCTTGTTTCAGCATAGTAGACAAACAATTGCCATTTTTTAACCACTTCCATACAGGGCATTTTCACCCCCTTCCTGCCCAGACCAATTTTTAGTTTTCAGCGCTGTTGCACTTTGAATGACAATTGCGCGGTCATGCAACACTGTATCCAAATGAAATCTGTATGTTTTTTCCCCCCACAAATAGAGCTTTCGTTTGGTGGTATTTGATCATCTCTGCATTTTTTTTTTTTGCGCTATAAACAAAAGAAGAGCAACAATTTAAAAAAAACACAATATTTTTTACTTTTTCATTTAATAAATATCACATTTTTTTTTAACTATTTTTCCTCAGTTTAGACCGATACGTATTCTTCTACATATTTTTGGTAAAAAAAATCGCAATAAGCGTATATTGATTGGTCTGCGCAAAAGTTATATAGCTAGATTCAGGTAGGGCGACGTAACTGTGTGCGGGCATAGCGTATGTTATTTACGCTACGCCGCCGCAATTTAGAGAGGCAAGTGCAGTATTCACAAAGCACTTGCTCCGTAAGTTGCGGCGGCGTAGCGTAAATTGGCCGGCGTAAGCCCGCCTAATTCAAATGTGGAAGAGGTGGGTGTGTTCCATGGAAATTAATCGTGACCCCACGTAAATGACATTTTGAACGAACGGCGCATGCGCCGTCTGTGGACGTATCCCAGTGCGCATGCTCCAAATCACGTCGCAAATAGTCAATGCTTTACACAAACAACGCAAACGACGTGAAATTCGACGGCGGTTCCAACGTCCATACTTAACATTGGCTGCGCCATCTTTTTGGTGGTTTATCTTAACGCCTGAAAATGCCTTACGTAAACGGCGTATCTTACATGCGGCGGGCGAGTGTACGTTCGTGAATAGGCGTATCTACGTAATTTACATATTCTCGGCGTAAATTGACGTACACGCTCCTAGCGGCCAGCGTAAATATGCAACTAAGATACGACGGCGTAGTAATACGTTTATATGTTCCCTGGAAGTGATTCTTACTGTAGGGCAGGGATATGGGGAGGGGTGCCGCGGGCGCGCCCGTGCCCTAGATTGCCGGGAAGAAAGGGAGGATTCCTGCCGGTGTCATATTATTATGGCCCGGTAAGGAAGGGGTTAATGAAACTTCTTTTAACTTTTTTATTTATTTTTTTTGTTACATCTCAGGGTTGCAGATCTTATGCAGCCTCTTTACATATATTTGCCATTTACATAAATGCACTACAGCAATTTCTGCTCACATTTCTCAGGGTGGGTTTCCCATGGTGACTGCATAATGTGTGTTGAAATGGCCACTGGTAGTCTCCATCAAAAGACTGTGTGACAAGATGATAATGCAAGTGCACAACTGGATCACAGGAACAGAACATTACCCTATAAAAGGAAGTGCCTGAACAAGCACTTTAGGACCACTAATGGGTCTATTTAAAAAAAAATATTGCTGAACTAATTTCACAAGCATTAACCTGTGATTAATCTTCTCCCTTTTTTGTCTAATATGACTATTTCCTATGATTATCAGCTCAGCCTAGTGGCTATTTTATGATATTTTCCTGATTAAGGTATTTCAGAAAAACACCACACTATGGCCACTAGATGGAGCCCATGATCATAGTAAATATTCATATTAGACAATATACAGGGACCATTCAACATAGCTGGGAGAATGCCTGTGACCTTTGGCCAGCATTTTTATTTTTTTTAACAGCATGTGCTTTTAAAATGATATAAACTAGTTAAAAACGTATATGATATTTTAATGATTAGGTTTACATAATACTTTAAAAATAAATGCCTAGTTGATTTAAATTCAACACCCCAAAATCCTGATGTTTCTGTATGCTTAGTGCAAATCACTGCAATAGGCAATATAGCTGTCCCTAAAGAGTATTGAATAGAAAAAAAAGTCTATTGTTCAAAGACAAATCTACTCAATAAACAAGATGTGGTTTACAATATGACTGTATGATGTATTTTTGGCCTTTTAATATAATTTTTCAGTTTCCTTCTAAACTGTCAAAATTCTAATTCTTGCAACCAAGACCGATCAACACTACCTGGGTTCTACCAATATTACTTATCCCCTTTCTACAATATGTAATTGGCCCATTTAAAACTCTGCACAGAGCTTGAATTCAAACTACAGGAATCCCCAGTAAGGAGTTTGATCTTTTTTTATATGAACAGGGAGAACCACATGAATCACTGGCATAGTCAATTTTAGCGCATTTGCTTGTCTCCACTCCGAGGTCATCAGTTTATTTTTTATATAAAAAAATACTGTAAATACATGAATAGCTGGCAAAACATGAAATGCATTAAAGCAAGTACACTGATGCCCTGTACACAAGATCGGTTTGGTCTGATGAAAACGTTCCATCAGACCGTTCTCATCGGATTGACCGATCGTGTGTACGCGGCATAAGAGTAATTCATAAAGAGCATCTAAGATTCTCTTTAGAATTCTATCGTGCCTTTGCATGACAAATGTTGGTGTGGGCAACAAATTTGTGGACCTGTTTTAAACAGGTCCAAGAATCAGGCCCATACCATGTCCAGGGGCACACTGAGACCTGAGTGTCCATACACACACTCCATTCTCAGCGTAGCTGAGCTCCCTCCTGTTAGGATTTTGAAGCTGGGTGGCCAGAGCCTGATGGGGATTCACATCAAGTCGGCTCCCCTTGTGTCTGACAGCAGGTGGTGGGGGGAGCCATAGCCAATACACAGCCTATTATTGACTATAGAATCTATCCAATTCCTGCAATCTATCACAAGGAGAGAGTGCACTTGTTAGAGAATTAATCAGTGGTGACTTGTCTATACGGGGCGAAGGGGCCTCCCTAATCCATGCTTCCGACCTCTAATCTACCTGTAGGTCACCGAACAGATTCCAATGGGGTTTTCTTTTTTTTTTAAGCACATGATTAGAGGCTGAGGCTCTAATTGGCTTAAAAAAAGGGTGGGCTTAGGGCGCAGAGCACTGCACCCTGAGCCCACTCAGTTGTGTGACAATAGGGAATTAATAATTGCTTATTATTATAACAGACGGAGGACAGGTGGGAGTGACAGAGAAAGCACCATTGTGTAACAACAGGAACCTCCGGGAACTGGAGACAGTGGGAGAAATTAAAGAGTGGGCAGTAAAGGGGATAGTTAGACTGGCTCAGTTATATGAGGGAAGTACTTTAAAAACGTTTGCTACTCTAAGAGAGGAATATGAAATCCCTAATTACATGTTCTATAAGTATCTCCAAATTAGGCACATGTTAAATGCACAGTTTGATAGAGCGGGCCCAAACTGGATTAGGAACCGAGTCTCCCAAAAACTAGGCGGGGGATAGAAAAGAAAGGGTTTATCTCTGAAATCTACCCATATATATGTGAAGGGAATATTGAGGGACCAGAGCAGCTTAAATGTAGGAAGAAATGGAAGAAAGATCTGGGAACCATAACGGGCGATCAATGGAGGAAGGTGTTGGAGAGAGGGCATATGGCCACAGTTTCGCCCGCTCAGAAGATATCATTCTTAAAGATGTTACATAGGACGTACTATACCCCAAAAAGACTATTTAGATTTGGTTGGAGAGCAGATGCGGGATGTCCCAGATGTCAGGATACGGGGGACTTAATGCATATGTTGTGGAGGTGCCCAAAATTATTTAGGTATTGGTTAGGGATCATCGATATTATTAACATGACATATGGGACTAAGTTGGAGATGGACCCTAGAACGTGTATATTGGGAATATGGAAGGAAAGTGGTGGGGGGGGGGCGAGCACCATAAAAGCAGTGGTAAGGTGCCTCTTTCAGGCAAGAAAACTAATTGCTCAAAGATGGCAAGCAGTAAACCCCCCAACAATAAGTGAGTGGACTAATGCAGTGACAGCAACAGTATGGAAAGAGAAAGCAGTTTATGCTAAGAGAGGAAATATTAAGGAATTTGATAAAATCTGGAAACTGTGGCTGATTAGGATAGGCTACTCTGTGTAAAAGGATGTTTATCAAATGGGTGAACAAGGGTGGGAGGAGGGAGGGGGATGGTAGATAAAATCAATTAATGAGGGAAAACTATAGGGTTATGACATGCGGGGAATGTGCAATATTGTGTACAAGGAATATTAAGAATGTAACCTGTTTTTATATATGATGAAAACATTTAATAAAGAGAATAACATTTAAAAAAAAAAAAAAATTGCTATTGTCTTCCTGATTCTCATCCCAGCCAATCAGGAAGTGAGTCCTGAGACCCAATTGGCCAGGGAGTCTTAGGACTCCCCTATTTCCATTCATCTCTCCTGAAATATAAATAAAAAAATAATTGAGCACCAGTCGCCACTGAAACTAGCCTTTGAGCTTCCCCATTAGGCTGCAACCAATGTCAGAGTCAATGGTAACTAGGAGCCTGTTGGGTGTGAAGCTGACAGCGTCTTTAACAACCAGTGGGGGGTAGAAGCAGCAAATGTGCTGCCTGCTACACAGTGTACAGAGCTGGCTCTGTACGCCAGCTTAGTCTGACTTTACACCTGTAGAATTTTGTTTTTAAAATATTCATTTAATTATCTAAATTATCTAAAAGTTAAAGGGGGCAATTTGACAATTTGACAATTTGACAATTTTTGACCAGAGCAAGCTTTAAAAAAAAACGGATGAAAAAAACATTTTGTTGAATCCAATGGGAACAAACTAATTTCTAATCACTGAATTCCTTCACAGCCAAAATCTTAGCTACTCTTATAAGCATTCAGTTTTTCAAAGTTATTCCATAAGTAGGATGTTCATTCTACGAAAAACTTGGACATTGACATGGTATTCAAATGAAAAGTCATAACCATCAGAAAAGTGTTGTTAGGGCGTTTATTGCATTCCCACATTGTTGTGTGTTTATTTAAAATGATTTCCCATGATCACATTAGGAATGATTATTATTGTTATTGCTGAGCAGACTATGTATATCGTGTATATCAGTCGAATAGTGTTTCTATTTTTGCTCAGAAAAGTGCAGTTGACAGCAGTGCCATGAAAGAATGCGGTGATTTATATAATTCAATAATAAGTAAAGTGCAAAGTGTCGATAATGGGTGTAAGTACTGCGAAGAACTGCTATACAAACAAGTAATAAGTGCTCTGAGCTATGGAAGTGTACACTTCTGCTATGGATTAATGGTATTTATTCAGAGATTGGAGATGAAATGAGAATACTTTTGAAGCACTGTAAATGAGCAGTGACACAAAACAATAAAACAAGATTCCTCTTAGGGGACAAGGTTGCATTGGTAGATATTTTACTATGTAACGTTAAAACAAGCATGCATATTGCACTGTACATCATACAATTTTTTTTTTTTATCTCTGATAAGCTTAATGTTTATGAGTCAAGAGTACAGAAAAAAAGGTCTCTGCTACTTTTATTGAATCCTAAAATAACACCAAGAATAGCATACTGTTATAAGGGCACAAATGGCATTTTAACTACTGGTAATACACAAAGGAAATTCTATCTAGAATACTAGGTAAAATGTGTTGGCAACACTCCAAAGACCAAATTTAATAAGACAAATGATTAAATATCCTTTGTGTTCTCACTGTTATTACTTGCTTTAAAGTTTCACATTTAAAATGTGAATTAGAGAGTGCAAATCTTCTGACCAATTCATGTTGCCAGTAAATGTCTCTTCCTTTCAAAAACAATAATTAATGTTTGCAAGGCCTGTAGGTTCTAACACATTTATAAATTCAGTTTCAAACAAAATAAAAGGCTTGTGTAGTCAGGCATTGTTGTCAAACAATTTTTTTTTTATATAAATGGAGCACTTATAGCGTGAGTTATTAAAGAAGCTCCCCCTAGTGGCTGGGATATGACTATTACCAATATGTTACCAGTGCCACCACTTCTCTTTCTCCACGCAAACCGAAAGAAAAACGCTAGGACTACATGGAAAAAAAAAACCTGGGAATTAATCACCCCGTCCCTGAGGACCCTCCATTGGCTAGCCGTAAGGATCAGGTTACATTCAAGACCCTCTGCCTCACTCACAAATGCACACAAGGAAATGCTCCTCAATATCTATGCGAGAAAATAAAACACTACACCCCTAGTCGGGAATCCGCGAATATCCACATGGATGAAAACCATTGGGCCTTCAGTAAAAAACTTAAGACCCACCTCTTCTGAAGTAACAGGATGATACTGAATGCAAAAAGTGCCTTGAGACGATTTAGTTTGCATGTGTAGCGCTATACAAGTTACTCACTCACTCACTTCCAGCAGGTTGTTAAAGTCGAGTACCACCCACTTTTTTAAAGCAGGGGTTCACCTGAATTTTTTTTTTAAAAGCCAAAGACAAATACAGTAGCTGCTGACTTTTAAAAAATTAACACTTACACGTCCAAGTCGCCCCGCGACGTCGGCAGCCGAAGCCGAGTGGTAGCTCGGCTCTCGGCTTCCCCCGCCGCCGTCCTCGGTAAGGGAATCGGGAAGTGAAGCGCTGCGGCTTCACTGCCCGGTTCCCTACTGCGCATGCACGAGTCACACTGTGCAGTTCCCACTGGTCCCCGTTGTGTTCTGTAAGCCGAGTGTTTCCCAGAACACAATGGGGGGGGGGGACGCGGAGGGGCAGCCAAGAAGGCAAAAACCAAGTCTCTCAAAGTGAAACTTCACTCTCTCAGTCAATATTGACTATTTTAAACCTTATGCTGCTAGCATTGGTAATTTGATAGGAAAGTATATCATACTTACTTGTTTTATACAGATTTGTACATTTCTTTAGTTACTTCCTAGCTTTTATGCTTAGGTAAATTATGTAATACATACCCTGGAATCTTCAGGAGAAGTAAAGGGATTTGTTCAACTAAGCACATCCTCTTGCCTGCATGCCTGAGCTAAGGGCAGATGGATTCTAGGAAGTAAATGCTACATGAATCATCTGCCCTTACTCAAGGTGGCCATGGCCAGAAATACTGGGACGTGAAGTGGTTTCTCGGCAAAATAAAGCATGGAGACATGAGTTTGCTTTGAATAATAACAATGAATTAAATAGCGCTTTTGGATTGTGGTGTTCAGATACAGTGTAGTACTGCTTTAACTCAAGGTTCACTTCTACACAGCTTCAGTGCTTACAGGGAAACATTTACTTAAGAGGCCTCTCTTCATACTGGTAGCCCCAGACAACTGTCCGTAGGGTTTCACTGCAGCAGGTTCTTTGACACAGTAGGGCACAAGGTTTACAGTATATTTCAGAGGAAGGAAAAAAGGAGGGGAGAATGTGAGCGTGGGGACAGTTGCTGAATAGGGATGGGCGAATGGTTCGGCCCGAGCATAAGTTCGGGCCGAACTTCAGGTGTTCAGGTGTTCTGGCGAACACAAACAATATGCTGAGTTCGGGGGAAATTCGAAAACTGCGGAACCCTGTTAAAGTCTATGGGACACTAACATGAAAAATCAAAAGTGCTAATTTTAAAGGCTTATATGCGTGGTATTGTCATAAAAAGTGTTTGGGGACCTGGGTCCTGCCCCAGGGGGACATGTATCAATGCAAAAAAAGTTTTTAAAACAACAGTTTTTTCGGGAGCATTGATTTTAATAATGCTTAAAGTGAAACAATAAAAGTGAAATATTCCTTTAAATTTCGTACCTGGGGGTGTCTATAGTATGTCTGTAAAGTGGCAAATTTTTCCCGTGTTTAGAACAGTCCCTGCACAAAATGACATTTCTAAAGGAAAAAAAGCTGCTCGAAGCTATAATGAATTGTCAGGTCCCAGCAATACAGATAAAAGATATTGAAAAAAATGCCATGGGTTCTCCCCCCAGGCCCTTGTCCCCATCAACATGGGGACATGGTGCTTTGGGGTCCAGACCCCAAAGCATCCTCCCCATGTTGAGGGCATGTGGCCTGGTATGGTTTAGGAGGGAGGGGGCACTCTCTCATCCCCCCTCTTTTCCTGAGGCCTGCCAGGTTGTATTCTCGGAAAAGGGTCTGGTGTGGACTTTTGGGGGGGACCCCACGCCATATTTTTTAAATTTTGGCGCAGGGTTCCCCTTTTGAGGGTGACCCCTACATCAATTTTTTTTTTTTAAATGGCGCAGTGTTCCCCTTAATATTCATACCAGACCCAAAAGGGCCTGGTTATGAACTGGGGGGAACCCATACCGTTTTTTTCAATGACTTTTATCTGTATTGCTGGGACCCGACAATTGATTATAGCCGCCAGCAGATTTAAATTACTTTTTTTCCTTTAGAAATGTCATTTTGTGCACTTTTCTAAACACAGCAAACATGTGCCACTTTACAGGCATACGTTTCACTAGAATAGAATAATTAAAAAACAAGTAATATAATAAAACACAAGACAAATTACAAAATATACAAAAGCATGTTAATCTGTTAATATTCTTTTGTATATTTTGTAATTTGTCTTGTGTTTTATTACATTACTTGGTTTTTAGATTATTCCTCCTGACGAAATGGTCTTTGTACCAAGAAACTAGTAGAGGACTGGTTAATCTATGAGACAATACCATCATCAGATACTTCTCGCTAGGGATGAGCCAAACATACCCGGGTTCGGTTCGCACCAGAACGTTCGAACAGACCGCGGGTTCGCGCGAACATTTAGAACCCCATTGAAGTCTATGGGACTCGAACGTTCGAATTCAAAAACGATCATTTTAAAGACCAATATTCAATTTAATGTTGGAAAACGTCTTTCAGAACCCGGGTCTTGCCCCAGGGAACATGTATCAATGGAAAAAAAAGTTTTAAAAACTGTCGTTTTTTCTGGAGCAGCGATTTTAATGATGCTTAAAGTGCAAAAAAAATCCTTTAAATTTCACACCTGCTGGGTGTCTATAGTAGTGGCACGTGTTCAGGGCTGGTGCAAGGATTTTTGACACCCTAGGCGAAACCTTATTTTGCCGCCCCCTTGGCCCCTCCCCTGACCCCACCCCCTTTGTGCTTGCCCTGACCTTTTTAATGGCTGCTCAAAAACAAAATAAAAATACCTTCAAAGTTGCTGCTTTCTCCACAAACCAAACTTCTCCTGCAATCCTCACTTCCAGCACCCTGCCATTCCTGCTCCCAGCAATCCTCACTTCCAGCACCCTGCCATTCCTGCTCCCAGCAATCCTCACTTCCAGCACCCTGCCATTCCTGCTCCCAGCAATCCTCACTTCCAGCACCCTGCCATTCCTGCTCCCAGCAATCCTCACTTCCAGCACCCTGCCATTCCTGCTCCCAGCAATCCTCACTTCCAGCACCCTGCCATCCTGCTCCAAGCAATCCTCACTTCCAGTACCCTGCCATTCCTGCTCCCAGAAATCCTCACTTCCAGCACCCTGCCATTCCTGCTCCCAGCAATCCTCACTTCCAGCACCCTGCCATTCCTGCTCCCAGCAATCCTCACTCTCAGCACCCTGCCATTCCTGCTCACAGCAATCCTCACTCCCAGCACCCTACCATCCCACCTCCCAATATCCTGCCATCACTTAGCCCAGCCTGCCACCTCTGTGACATGTGACAGCAAATGCGTTTAGTTGCTATTAAACAGCACACGCGCAGTTACAGCAAATGTGTTTAGTTGCTATTAAACAGCACACGCGCAGTAAGAGCGACTGCGTTTAGGTGCTATTAAACAGCAAACGTGCAGTCAGACCAACTGCATTTAGGTGCTATTAAACAGCAAACGTGCAGTCACACCAACTGCGTTTAGGTGCTATGTAACAGCAAACGTGCAGTGACACCAACTGCGTTTAGGTGCTATTAAACAGCAAACGTGCAGTGACACCAACTGCGTTTAGGTGCTATTAAACAGCACACGCGCAGTTACAGCAAATGCGTTAGGTGCTATTAAATAGCACACGCGCAGTTACAGCAAATGCGTTAGGTGCTATTAAACAGCACACGCGCAGTTACAGCAAATGCATTTAGTTGCTATTAAACAGCACACGCGCAGTAAGAGCGACTGCGTTTCTGTGCAATTCAATAGCCCACTTGCATTAACAGCGACTGCGTTTCTGTGCAAATAAATAGCACACGTGCAGTAACAGGTAATGCGTGTATGTGCAATTAAATAGCACACGTCCACTAACACGGAGTACTATGTTTAAGCTAAACCCTAATGCAGGCAATACAACACGTTAGAGCACTGCATCAAGCACAATCTCCTGCCTGACAAATACTAATACCAGATCTAGCTAAGCTATACAGTTTATAAATATATTTACAACTCCTAGGGATGTGAATATATTCTCTACAAACTGTAAATCTAACTATACTGACTAGCCTTCCTGCTCTATCTATCTATCTATCTATCTATCTATCTGGTAGAAAAGACACTGTGTCTCTATCTATCTCTCTCTCTCTCTCTCTAACTGTCTGACTGATCTTCTCTTTCACAAAGCCGGAACACACTACACGAGACCGCCTTGTAGGCTGCCTTTTATAGTGTGGGGCGTGTACTAAACCCCCTGAGCCATAATTGGCCAAAGCCACCCTGTCTTTGGCCAATTATTGTTCTTCGTTTTTTGTGCGTTGTGATTGGCCAAGCATGCAGGGTCATGGTGCATGCTTGACCAATCAATCATCAGCGCGCCATGCCGCAGTGAATTATGGGCCGTTTCGTTTCACTCGAACTTTGCCGCAAACGATCGTTTTTGTTCGAATTCACCGAACGGCCGATGTTCGAGACGAACATACGTTCGTTTCGAACACGAAGCTCATCCCTACTTCTTGGGGAAAAGTTTGATTATTTTTATATTGTTTTGAAATTTTATTTTGAGATCTATGTATGTCTTTTATATGTAATAAATTATTATTTTTTACCTTAAAATTATTTGTGTATCAGTACCAAGATAGACCATCTAAAACCCTTGTGGGTCGTGGTGTATGTTTGGTCAGCTTCAGCAAATGTCCCCACACTCCCATCCTCCCCTCCTTTTTCTTATATAATTCTTGGATGATGGTACTTCCATATGCCAAGCTCTAGGGCAGGCCCTGTTATTTGAGGTTATTCTCAAAAATGTCTCACATTTCAGAAGAAGGCAAACAACCCATGCACTCCACAGCAGTAGCAAATCACTGACAGGTCATTTTCCCCATTTTAAACCAGAGCCAACACTGTTGCCGAGCACCTTTCCTACTCACGCTCATTTTCATCAGATACGACATGTCCATTTGGGTACAGATTGTATTTTAACAGCTTTACTTTAACCTGACTTGTTAGAAAACACTCTTTTCTTCACAAGCAGAATTTGCAACATAATGAACATCCTTCAGAATTGCTAGTGCTCAGGTGCTTGTGGTGTCATGGGTGCTCAGTTCGTCTCTTAAAAAGGTGAAAACTCTTTTTGTTCATTCCCAGAAGCAGGGGCGTTGCTAGGTGGCAAAAAGACCAGGGGCTTCGGCCCGAAGCTGCCACCAGGGGGGGGGGGTGTATATTGTCCAGGGTGGCTGTGGCACTGGGTTTTTTGGCTGGGCGGTGGGGTTGTGTGGCGGGGGGTAAGTTCACTTGCTGGTTGCTTAGCAGTGCCCATCAATTTTGACCACTAATCTCACCTACCTGACACACTGACCTACATACACCTACCTGACATACATACACTGAACTCACCTACCTACCTGACATACATATACATACACTGACCTCACCTACCTACCTGACATACATACACCTACCTGACATATATACACTGACCTCACCTACCTACCTGACATATATATGCTGAACTCACCTACCTGACATACATACACTGACCTACCTGACATACATACACTGACCTCACCTACCTACCTGACATACATACACTGACCTCACCTACCTACCTGACATACATACACTGACCTCACCTACCTGACCAGGAGACAGACTTTGTGTGTCCAGGTGTCCTGCAGTTCAGTTCAGTCTCAGCCGTAGTATGCGGTGTGCAGCATGTGTCACAGCAGACAGCCAGAGGAGGAGACAACAAATGGGACACAATCATGAAGTGGAACGAAATTTATTGGATATTTCAAACTTTAACAAATAAAAAACTGCAAAAGTATTTGGCCCCCTTGAACTTTGCGACCTTTTGCCACATTTCAGGCTTCAAACATAAAGAGATAAAACTGTAATTTTTTTTGAAGAATCAACAACAAGTGGGACACAATCATGAAGTGGAACGAAATTTATTGGACATTTCAAACTTTTTTAACAAATAAAAAACTGAAAAATTGGGCGTGCAAAATTATTCAGCCCCTTTACTGTCAGTGCAGCAAACTCTCTCCAGAAGTTCAGTGAGGATCTCTGAATGATCCAATGTTGACCTAAATGACTAATGATGATAAATAGAATCCACCTGTGTGTAATCAAGTCCCTGTATAAATGCACCTGCACTGTGATAGTCTCAGAGGTCCGTTTAAAGCGCAGAGAGCATCATGAAGAACAAGGAACACACCAGGCAGGTCCGAGATACTGTTGTGGAGAAGTTTAAAGCTGGATTTGGATACAAAAAGATTTCCCAAGCTTTAAACATCCCAAGGAGCACTGTGCAAGCGATAATATTGAAATGGAAGGAGTATCAGACCTCTGCAAATCTACGAAGACCTGGCCGTCCCTCTAAACTTTCAGCTCATACAAGGAGAAGACTGATCAGAGATGCAGCCAAGAGGCCCATGATCACTCTGGATGAACTGCAGAGATCTACAGCTGAGGTGGGAGACTCTGTCCATAGGACAACAATCAGTCGTATACTGCACAAATCTGGCCTTTATGGAAGAGTGGCAAGAAGAAAGCCATTTCTTAAAGATATCCATAAAAAGTGTAATTTAAAGTTTGCCACAAGCCACCTGGGAGACACACCAAACATGTGGAAGAAGGTGCTCTGGTCAGATGAAACCAAAATCTAACTTTTTGGCAACAATACAAAATGTTATGTTTGGCATAAAAGCAACACAGCTCATCACCCTGAACACACCATCCCCACTGTCAAACATGGTGGTGGCAGCATCATGGTTTGGGCCTGCTTTTCTTCAGCAGGGACAGGGAAGATGGTTAAAATTTATGGCAAGATAGATGGAGCCAAATACAGGACCATTCTGGAAGAAAACCTAATGGAGTCTGCAAAAGACCTGAGACTGGGACGGAGATTTGTCTTCCAACAAGACAATGATCCAAAACATAAAGCAAAATCTACAATGGAATGGTTCACAAATAAACATATCCAGGTGTTAGAATGGCCAAGTCAAAGTCCAGACCTGACTCCAATCGAGAATCTGTGGAAAGAACTGAAAACTGCTGTTCACAAACGCTCTCCATCCAACCTCACTGAGCTCGAGCGGTTTTGCAAGGAGGAATGGGCAAAAATGTCAGTCTCTCGATGTGCAAAACTGATAGAGACATACCCCAAGCGACTTAGAGCTGTATTTGCAGCAAAAGGTGGCGCTACAAAGTATTAACTTAAGGGGGCTGAATAATTTTGCACGCCCAATTTTTCAGTTTTTTATTTGTTAAAAAAGTTTGAAATATCCAATAAATTTCGTTCCACTTCATGATTGTGTCCCACTTGTTGTTGATTCTTCAAAAGAAATTACAGTTTTATGTCTTTATGTTTGAAGCCTGAAATGTGGCAAAAGGTCGCAAAGTTCAAGGGGCACTGTACGATACTTGGGAACAAATATTCAAAATAAATTGAATAGGGTGTTCGAACTGAACTTTGCCCCAATGGTATGACAATTTAAGCTGAATTTCCAACTTTGGGATAAGGAGGTTTTTACATGGTTTGGTAGGGCCAGTATTTTAAAGATGAATTGGATGCCAAGACTCCTATATTTGTTACATACCCTGCCCATTAAAATTCCTCTGGGGACCCAGTTAAATATCATGAAGCTGTACATTTGACAAGGGTGATAGACTGGTGTGTGTGTGTCAACATAAGAAACCATGGTTCCATATGGAATATGCAACAATTACAATACCCCTGGAAGTTTTTTTTAAGAGTTTGTTGTCTTTGTGTACCAATACAAAATCTCTGGTGTTTTTTTTTATTCTATTGCCTCGTACACACGGCCTGATTTCCCAAGGAAAAAAGTCAGGCAGGCTTTTTTTCTCGGAAAGTCTGGCCATGTGTAGCCTCCATCTGACTTTTTTGGTCGAAAGTCCGACAGACCTTAGATCGAGAACCTGTTCTCTTTCTTTCCATCGTACTTCTGACAGACTCACGGCGGACTTTTGCATGGTCAAAAGTCCAATCATGTGTACAAGGCATATAAGTCCAGAACCCTTTAGGAAATACAGGTTTTAGAAGATCTTTCGCAACCTTTCAAGTCTGCAATGGGCATGTGAAAAACTGCAAATTTAGTTCAGCTGCTTGAATTGCAAAATAAGTGGAATTAAAAGGGTTAAACCCGAGGAATAGTGAATGATAGGGAAATCCTGTGCTGTTTTTATTTATTTATTTTATTTTATTTTTTAAACCGTTTTATATCTCCAAATCCTTTGATATTCTCAGAAAGCATCTATGAAAACTACAGAAGATGGGAACAAAATCTGCAAGTGGTGCTTGTAAATACCCAAAGGAAAAGAAAATAGCATATCTGCTGCACAGCATAGGTGAAGAAGGATTAGAATTGTATTACAGCAAACAGCAAGCTGCAAACATGAGAGGGTCGTTGCCAGCATTTAGAAAATATAACAATCCCAGAAAAATCAGCATGTTTCAAAGATACCGGTGGTGGTCCAACTGAACATCAAACACTAGTTCAGACGCATTTCTAGAGTAAATCTAGACTGTAAACTTGAAAACACTAAAGATTTAATTGGTCAAGATAAAATTACGTCCAACGTTATCAATACTTTTGTTACCAGATCTCACATTAAGCCTTTTATAAACATGACAATGATCCTCCATTTTTTTGCATGCTACTCTCATATCCAAAATGACTAGGTTACTAAAGTAATGACATTTTTCGTACGACAGAATACAACCTCGGAAGTGATGCAATGTGTTGTATTGTAATGATTTTTTTGGAATGATTAAACAAAAATTGTTTCTTCGGGTATTGTACAAGAACATTTTTCCTGTTTGTTCCTTAAAATAATTTTGGCTGAACTGTCATGATCGTCTCTCGAATGCTGTGCACTAATGATTAGATTGTCGAATGACCGATTCGAAAGCAGTATTTTTCAGCCAATTTTCTGATTGTGTACTATTTTAGGCAAGTGGAATATTTTTCAATTGCCCCACTTTCTTCGGTCCCTCCCAGACCATGTTTGTTTCCGTAGACAACCCAATTAGTTTGAAGATCTATGCCTGGGAAATGAGCCCTTATGGAAATCTCTGTTCTATTCTTGCGGAATTTTACTTGTGGTCAGATCTCTACACAATCCCCTGTATTTGAGTAAATGGGAAAGAATGGGTTACGTTTACGGAGGATCAAAAGAACCGTATCCTATTTCTTTGCTTATAAGTTATAATAAGTCTTCCCTGTGCAGCAAGTATCAGGAGATATCCAGCTTAAACAAACCGACGTACAGCTACGGTTTGCGGGATCGTGACAATCTGCCGCAGTATAATGACAGCGGCAGGTCGGCAAGTGGTTAAACGTGTAAGCCATCTTGAACCATTGACGCAGCACTCATGTTGACTGTGAGGGTTTGGAAGTCAGAGATTTGTGCTTATTGGTATGAGAGACTTGGGATTTTATGAGATTCGAGTTTATACCTAGTATAAATGTTTTATTTTATTCAAATTGTTGTGGATCTTACACTACGAGAGTGTGCTCTCTGTTAATTGAAGGGAATGATAAGCCTTGGGAGAAGCTTTGTCTTCCAGCAAGACAATGGACCAAAACCTAGAGCCAAAACTACAGGGTGGGCCCTTTATATGGATCCACCCAGGTGGGCCATTTATATGGATACACCTTAATAAAATGGGAATGGTTGGTGATATTAACTTCCTGTTTGTGGCACATTGAAGTCGGCCATTTTGAATCCAACTTTTGTTTTTGGTGTATTCATATAAATGGCCCCGCCCTGTATATAAGAATAGCTTAAAAACAGGAGTGTTAAGAGTGCAGACCTAGGTCCAATCCATTTGTGGCTGGGCTTGTAAATTACTATTCACTCAATTGCAAAATTGCAACAGTGAATGGAGAAAAATTGTAGTGCCTATGTGTAAAAATATGGTAGACACCTATTTACACAAACTTAAAGCGGAGGTCCGGCATTAAATTTTTTTTTAAAAGTCAGCAGCTACAAACACTGTAGCTGCTGACTTTTAATAAGGACATTCACCTGTCCAGGGTGCCAGCAATGTTGGATGCCGAAGCCGAGCAATCGTTTGGGTCTTGGCTGCCCCACCGCCATCCTCGGTGAGCGAATCAGGAAGTGAATCGTTGCAGCTTCACTGCCCGGTTCCCTACTGCACATGCGCAGGTCGCGCGGCGCTATGTGAATGGGAGGATGTCTCCTGGGACACACACAAGGTTCCCAGAAGACGCCGCTCCCCATTTCCCAGGAGGCAGCGTGACTTTTTTTTATTTTGTAGCCTTTTTGGCAATTTTTTTTAGGGTGGACCTCCACTTTAAGGCTGCAATTTCTGCTAAAGATGCCTCTAATAAATAGTGACTTGAATGGCTTTATATTTATGCAGCCTATCTGTGTTTTTTTGTACTTCAATTATTTATATGACTGTTCTAAATAATTTACCTGTCTGTAATTTTTCTGTGTTGTAGTGAACTGCATAAGGAACTATTCTTCATTACTAAACTGTCATCTATTGGAAGTTCAATTAGGACCACTGCAACTTGTTTACTATGTGATTTGGTTTCTCCCTCTGTCCTTACTAACGGTTTAAGGCCTATTAGTTCAGTCCTAGTTCAGTCTAGACCCTCCCAGTTTCTTTTATACTCCCTCCATCAATGTTAGTACTTTGCAGAGACAGGGCTTAGAAGTCATTGTGTTCTTATACCTATAGCATTCTTTTGGAAGAGTTATCTGAATAGAGGGAACTCCATTCCTGAGAAATTAAATAGTAATCTAAAAGTAACTGGCAGCAGAGCAACTACTGCAATCCACATATAACATTAACCAGGGCTGGACTGGGACAAAAATTTGGCCCTGGACTTCATCCCATTTCTCTCCCATGGCGGCCGGACAACTTCCGCCCCTCCGGCCACCCAAGCCCCCTCTCACCCTTCACTAGCCACTAGCCATTCTACTTTATTCTATTACAAAATGTGAAAACTTTTTATGGGTTGAATACTTTCTAATGCCTTGTACACACGATCGGACTTTTTTCATCGGATATTCCGACCATGTGTGGGAAATACATGTTTTTTAGGAAATTCCAATCGTCTGTGTGGAACTCCGATGGAGAAAAAAAACATGCATGCTCAGAATCAAGTTGACGTACATACCTAAGTTAATGCCCAACCCCAGGAAATAAAAAAAAAATACACTTGCAGAGGCGTCCCTCACATTGCAAGAGTTACAGTAAATGCTTGTTAAAGTGTTACCAAACCCAACAGTAAAATCAGTCTGTATATGCAGTAAATCATGCTTGTTATACTTACTGTGGAACCTAAGGGGTTAATCATATGCATTGTGTAAAAAGGCTGTTTGATCCTGTCTTCTCTGATCACCCACTCCTTCCAGAGTCCCCAAACCATCTCCTGAGTACAGGGACTAGGGGACAAGCGGCACATGCTCAGTTTGATGTATATTGCTAGAGAGTTGTTTTTTTCTTGGGAGAGTGCATATGATCAGCATAGGGCCAATTAGCAGTGTCCAGACACAGGGTCAGGGACTCTGTATCCTCATAGGACAATCATGGGAGAATTAAAACTCCTCCTACAAACTTTAACCAGACACTGATAGAAGTCAAAAGACTGCTCTAACTGCTGATGAGAAAAAGTGTTTAGCAGTTTATATTTACTAAAACGATTGCACTTCCATGTTCTGTGTATTGGTTGGAAACCAGATATAGCGAATGCAGGCTCCTGTGTTCAGTAATTCTCCATCCACACTGAAGCTAAAAAAAAGCTATAAAAAAATGGGGAGCCTTTCAACGTTTTTCAGTGTAGCTTTTTTTTTTTTTTTACTTTTTTTTTCAATAGATAAAAAAACGCTAAAAAACACTGGCGCCTGCGTTTTTTTGCGTTTTGAGCATTTTTCGGCATTTTGCATTTTTTCCGCCGAAAAACAGCAATTTGAACGCAAATTTCAGGCGTTCAGAAAAAAGACAATAAACTCCAAAGCTCATTAACACAAAAAAACGACCATGTGTGCATGGACACATAGGCTAGCATAGAGTTCAGTTTATGGGCTTTAAAAAAATAAAGCCAAAACGCCAATAAACTACAGTTTTTCAGCTTCAGTGTGCATGGAGCCTTATGTGGCGTACACACAGTCCTTTTTCGGCATTAAAAAAAAAAATGTAATTTTTAAAAACGTAATTTAAAATCATTGTGTGGGGGCTTCACATAGTTTTTCGGCTTCTGAAAAACGACAAAAAAAATATTCAAACATGCTGCATTTTTTAATGTCGTTTTTTAAAATGATCGAGTGTGGGCTAAAATGACGTTTTAAACTGGCGCATGCCCATAAGCAAGTTATGAGATGGGAGCGCTTGTTCTGGTAAAACTACCATTCATAATAGAGTAAGCACATTCATCACGCTGTAACAGACAAAAAAGCGCAAATTGTCTTTTACTAACACGGAATCAGCTAAAAGCAGCCCAAAGGCGAATAGAACTTCCCCTTCAGAGTGCCGTCGTACGTGTTGTACGTCACCGTGCTTTGTTCATAATTTTTCAAAAACGATGGTGTGTGGGCAACATCGTTTTTAATGATGAAGTTGGAAAAACTTATTTTTTTGGACATGCTGAAAAATGTCATTTTTTTTCATGCCGAAAAACGACCGTGTGTACGCGGCATAACACTTTAAAGGAGAAAGTTGGAAAAAAACATGTTGAAATGTGGCCTATAAAATGATTTTGTGCTCTGTAAAAATATGCTGATCTTTACCTTTGCCAGGTATGCCATTCATCACTAATAAAGAATATCTATGTACAACAAAATAGAACTTTTAATTTGTCAGGGTTTAAACCACTCTCACTTTCCATGCAGACCCCTTTCTGCAGAAACGTTTCAGGCAATTTCACAATTATATTTTACAGATTTGCACTGCGCCTCTCTCAGGGGACGGTGTGTCCATCTATGACAGCGGTTGTTAAAAATTTTATTCATCTCTCAGACACAGTGTTTCTGCCTAATAATGTAATTTTTCAGTCAATCTGCCACTGATTTAATGGTTCGCCAGCAGGCATTAAATGTTGATCTGTCTTTACGCAGAGTGTGGGTGGAAGTCATATCTAGACGCTGCTGCCACATGAAGAAGGGCACACACACCTTATATAAGGCCAACATCAGACCAACATCGTTGTGTCTGCTCAGAGCAGCTAAAGGACAGGAGGCTTGGCAAAGAAATGGGAAATGTAGGGCCAGATTCTCAAAGGCGTTACGACTGCGCAAAGCCATTTGTGCCGTCTTAAGTCCTCATCTGGCCCGGCCTATCTATGCGACTGATTCTTAGAATCAGTTACGCATAGATATCCCTTAGATCTGACAAGCGTAAGGCTCTTACGCTGTCAGATCTTAAATGCATTTTTTTTTCCACCGCTAGGTGTCGCCGACGTCGTTTTCCCCGTCGCTTATGTAAATTAGCAATTTACGACGATTCCCGAACGTACGCGCGAACGATGCAGAGAATTTACGACGTTTACGTAAGCGTAAACTTGCCCCTGCTAATATGAGGGGCAAGTTTACGTAGGTTCATCGTATGCCATGTTATGTATGGCGTCGGGTCAGCGTCGGCTTGTTCCGTCGGATACGTTTTTTCCTAAGTCGTCCGTGAATACGACTTTACGTCAATGACGCCCACGTCGGCGTCATTGACATTTTCCGTCGAGAACTGGAGCATGCGCACTGGGCTATTTTAAGCCCGGCGCATGCGCAGTTCGATTGGCGTGGGGGCGCGCTTAATTTAAATACAAGCCGCCCCCTTTGAATTACGCGGCCTTACGCCGGGCCAATTACACTACGCCAACGCAAATTACGGAGCAAGTGCTTGGAGAATACGGCACTTGCTCCAGTAAGTTGCGGCGGCGTAGTGTTAATGGCTTACGCTACGCCGCGGCAGATTCTACAAGAATCTGGCCCGTAGTTCTTACATGAACGAGCGCCGCAAACCAGGAAGTGAATGAGAGAACAGAACCTAGAATGCCGTAGGTGATATAGATGAAGGAATTTAATAGGTATTTACTTGTTTTTTAACAGAATCATTACACTATTCTGTCTGTCTACCTTGCAGACATTAATTTTAGACAAAAAAATGTTTTCCTTTACAACTCCTTTAATATTGATTGGGCCCTGGGCAAACATTTTCTTGGGCCCTCCCAAATCCACTTAACAAATATTTTCTGCCAGTGCGTGCTCAAGGGGCAGGTCATTTGGGACCCACAACAATGACTGGGGTCGGGGTAGCTTCCCCTTTTGCCCTGCATTAAAGATGCCGTCTTTAATATTGATTGGGCCCTGGGCAAACATTTTCTTGGGTCCTCCCGAATCCACTTAACAACTATTTTCTGCCAGTGCGTGCTCAAGGGGCAGGTCATTTGGGACAATGACTGGGCCCTGGCAGGTGCTCCTTTTACCCTGCATTAAAGACGGCCCTGCTGGGAGTGCATATTTTGCGGTGGAATTGTTTTTATCTTTTACAATTGACTTACAAACAGCTGCACCACAATCTGATTAATTGCAATTTGAATGTAGGAATAAAAAATAAACTACACGCGGACGTTTTTTGTGATGAAATATAACGACGTTTTTCTAACTTCATCATAAAAAACAACGTTGCCCACACACCATAGTTTTCTTAAAATGCCCTAGCAAAGCGCAGTTACGTACAATACGTACGACGGCACTCTGTTCCATTCAAGCTCCCGTCTCATAACTTGCTTCTGCGCATGCGCGGGTTTAAAACGTCGTTTAAAACGTCGTTTTAGCCCACACACGATCATTTTTTATGACACAAAAAACAACATTTTGAAAAACGACATAAAAAATTGAAGCATGTTCGAATTTTTTTTTGGTCAAGACAAAAAACGATGTGAAGCCCACACACGATCATTTTAAATGACGTTTTTAAAAACGTTGTTTTATTTCATCACAAAAAATGAACGTGTGTACGCGGCATTAGTATCCCAACCAGACTCCCATTCTGGTACAAGAGTGTCATCCCTTTCCAGGACAATGATTAGAGGGGTACATTAACTCCCCTTACCAATACTAACAGAAAACTGCATGAAAATGAAAACACACACAAACACATCAAAAAGTTATTTAAACACTTCAGCCCCGGAAGATTTGGCTGCTCAATGACCAGGCCATTTTTTGCGATGCAGCACTGCGTCGCTTTAACTGACAATTTTGCGGTCGTGCGACACTGTACCTAAACAAAATTGACATCCTTTTTTTCCCTCAAATAGGGCTTTCTTTTGGTGGTATTTGATCGTCTCTGCGGTTTTTATTTTTTCTGTTATAAACAAAAAAAGAAAAAACACAAAATGTTGTACTTTTTACTATAATAAATATCCCCATTTTTTTTTTTTATTTCCTCAATTTAGGCCAATATGTATTCTTCTACATGTTTTTGGTAATACAAATTGCAATAAGCGTATATTGATTGGTTAGGGCAAAAGTTATAGCAACTACAACATGGGTCTTCAAACTATGGCCCTCCAGTTGTTCAGGAACTACAATTCCCATCATGCCTAGTCATGTCTGTGAATGTCAGAGTTTAACAATGCTTAATGGGATGTGTAGTTCCGCAACAGCTGAAGGATCGTAGTTTGAGGATCCCCGATCTACAAAATAGGGGAGAGATTTATGGCATTTTTATTATTGTTATTATGTTTTACTAGTAATGGCGGTGATCTGCGATATTTATCGGGACTGCAGCATTATGGCGGACAGATCGGACACTTTTGACACATTTTCAGGACCATTGATAATTATACAGCCATCAGTGCTATAAAAATGCACTGTTTACTGTGTAAATCTCACTGGCAGGGAAGGGTTTAACACTAGGGGGGATCAAGGGGTTACCTGTGTTCCCTAGTGTGTGTTCTAACTGTGAGGGGAGGGGACTGACTAAAGGAGATGACATCATGGTTCCCAGCTCGTAGGAACTCACAATCTCTCTCTCCTCACAGAACTGGGATGTGTGTGTTTACACACACACGTCCCTGTTCTGCCTCTCATGCCCGCGATTGCTCGTGGCCACGCGCATTGGCACCCCCGTGCTTGCTATCCCACTTAAAGGAGCCGACATACAGCTATGACGGCTCTCGGGATCACGCCGACTTGCCACAGTATAATGACGGTGGCTGGTCAGGAAGGGGTTAAAGTGGAACTAAACCCTCCTATCCTTTATAGCCAAGGAAGCTGCTATCTTAGCCTCTGTTTAATAAAATTGTTGTAGTTAAGGGGCTTCATATAACAAAGCCCACATTATTCACCCTTTTAGGTCAGCTGACCTAGGTTCAAAGACTCTTGCCATGCATTATAGTTTAAAAGAATTAGTCCCAGCTAAATCCTGCATTAGTTCACTGGGGCGGTGAACCACAAGCAGGCAATATCTGCGACAAACCTGTGGTAAACCTGAACTCATACCTCATTCCTAGTACTGAGAATAATGGTTGATAGGAAGGGCGAAATATTATTTTTATTAACAGTAAGGGTGCACATACATAGCTGAATTAATGCCCAACCAAGGGTCCTGCAGCCTCATAGGACAATCAGGAGAACGCCTCCTACAAGCTTTAACCAGACACTGATAGAAGTCACAAGACTGCTATAACTGCTCACAAGATAAGGTATTTAGTTTGGTGTACTGTGGTAGACCAGATATAGTGAATAGGGATGGGTGAACGGTTCGGCCCGAGCATAAGTTCGGGCCGAAATTTTGTTGTTTGGTCATTCGGTAAACAGCCAAAATTTCGGGGTCGTTTGACCGTTTGAACAGCACCCCCGAACCGACCACAATGCATTGCGGCGCTGAAGAGTGAATTTCAAGCCCTGATTGGCTGAAGCAGTGAAAGCTTCATCCAATCAGGGCGCAGAGCACTGTCAGAGTCATGATTGGACACTGTCATCATGACTTTATCTAATCATAGCTCATTCTTTCAATGGCAGACATTTTCAGTGTGATTTTGGCGTGGAGAGAGAAGAGATAGAACATGGCTCTGTTCAGTGCAGTTAGTTAGTGTGCTATACTGTGCTATTTTGCTTCAATTGTCAGTGTAGAATATTAGTTTAGCGTCAGTCTAGGGATAGTGTGAGTGTAGTGAGGAGGACCATCATTCAGCTTTGCATAGTGTGTAGCTGGAGTAGGGACAGCTCAGATAGTTTCACTGTAGTGTAGTGAGACCGTGTCAGTAATCTTGACATTAGTGTATAGCTAGAGTAGGGACAGTTCAGATAGCGTCAGTGTAGTGACGGTCTATTACATTACTGCCAGTTTAACGCCATATAGTTTTGCGTGCGTTACTGACAGTTTAACGCCATATAGTTTTGTATGTGTTACTGTTTAACGCCATTTACTTCTGTGTGCATTACCGCGTTACTGCCAGTTTAACACCATTTTGTTTTGTGTGCGTTACTGCCAGTTTAACGCCATATAGTTTTGCGTGCGTTACTGCCAGCTTAACGCCATATCGTTTTGCGTGCGTTACTACCAGTTTAACGCCATATCGTTTTGCGTGCATTACTACCAGTTTAACGCCCTATAGTTTTGTGTCCGTTGCTCCCAGTTTAACACCATTTATTTCTGTGTGCGTTACTGCCAGTTTAGCGCCATAAAGTTTTGCGTGAATTACTGCCAGTTTAATGCCATATAGTTTTGCGTGCGTTACTGCCAGTTTAACGCCATATAGTTTTGTGTGCGTTACTGCCAGTTTAACGCTATACCAACCACCTTTACCAGGGACCACAGTGAGTGAATAAAGTACCAGAACCATATTCTCACAAACGGGCACGATGGAGAATCGGGAAACTTCAGGCGGTGATCAGGTCAGGGACCTAACCTATGGAGGAGACGCTTGCAGGGCAGCCTTGTGAGTCAAGCCTGGGACCTTGCTGGTTGGCAGGGGTGAAGCTTGAGAAGTAACTGGAGTGCCAAGCTAGGGACCCAGCAGGGAAGCATGGGTGACGCTTGAGGGAGATACCACTGCAAACCTTGGAGGAGCTCAAGGGATTCATAGTCAGTGAATCAGTGGGACTAGTGAGAGTGTTGAAGAACTACAAGAAGCAGTTGTAGTAGAGCTGAAAGAACTGTTACATTTGCGCTAGGAACTGTTAAAGGACTGTTACCATAGAAGACAGCATTCCTGCATGTGCAGAAGTGGCACCTTGCTGGGGGCTTTCCCTGCACGGCTGTCCTCCTATTGAAGTCTCAGAATCTGCTAATTAAATCTATAACTACTGTCAAAAGAAATAAAACCTCTTTTACATCCAAGTGTCTGGCGCCCAATGACTTTTCACCATCTTTGCACACACTATGCCTTACAACCTACTACATATTGAAGGATGTCAGCTATCTTTGGCCTTGGAGGTCCTCATTAGACTGGACAAGGCCGGAGACCTTGCTACATTTACATACCCAGAAGGGTGGAATACTTGAAAAAGCTGATTAGCAGCAAAGTGCCAGAGTTTGAGGACAATGTCACCCAGAAAGCTGTCACTTGTGCCCATACCGTTTTGTGATCCGATAGCATACTCTGTCCTTACTGCTTACTGCATCACCCAAAACAAAATAGGAAATGTTGTATAGTTGCCAGGATACTGAAAAAACGTGCAGTTCACACATATCCAGAACACTGCAGTCACAACTCCATTCGATGCCGAAGATTTCATGCAATTCCCTGCTACAGAAAATGATATGTATCCTACACTTCAGTATTAATAGACCTCATAGGTTAACAGATATATTGTAGAGTAGAAACTCTACTTGTGACAGCAGTAATAAATTTCTGATCTAAAGGATTTATAATTTAAAATCTGGCAGTTGAAATATTGCTCATATTCTAGTCTTATTATCCTTCTCTGCTAATTTTAATAAGAGTTTATGTGTTGCAGAAATGGAGATCTCAATATGATTCAAGTCATTTAATTCATATAAGTAAAAATTTAAAGAACTTTTTCACAGCCGTTGGCAACATGGTAAATCTTAAATTTTGAGAGAAGCCAGTTTGTGGTTTTATCCATGCCCCCTGCCACGCCCCAATTAGGGCACATTGTTTAACTATAAAAAATGAAAGTCATGTTTAAAAAAAAAAAAAAATTACAATAAAAATAATTATAATTAACAAAGCCTTTTAAAGACACTTTGACTGATTCTGCCATTGCATAACCTTTACCCCTTCAGGGTGAAGACCCCCACTGGAGTCCATGCAGTTCACTGCAGTCCTGGTCTTGTTGGCACCCTTTGTCATGATATCATCATGCCACTGTGACCATATTAGGACCACACTGATGAACAACTAATGGGAACTGCCCACATTAGTGGCGGCTGGTGCTCAATTTTTTTTTGGGGGGGGGCGCATCAAACTAAAAAAAAAACATCAACTGCCGCCACTGTGCCCATTAATCGCAACCAAGGTGCCCATTAAACGCAGCCACTGTGCCCATCAAACGCAGCCAGTTTGCCCCCAAATGTAGCCAGTTTGTCCCCCCAAATGCAGCCAGTTTGTCCCCCCAAATGCAGTCAAGTTGTCCCCCCAAATGCAGCCAGTTTGTTCCCTCAATTGCAGCAAGTATGTGCCCCCAAATACAGCCAGTTTGTCCCACCACATGCAGCCAGTTTGTGCCCCCAAATGCAGCCAGTTTGTCCCCCCCAGTGCAGCCAGTTTGTCCCCCCCAGTGCAGCCAGTTTGTCCCTCCAATTGCAGCCAGTTTGTGCCCCCAAATGCAGCCAGTTTCTCCCCAGCCTGCCACTTACCTTCCTCGGGTCAGCGCCATCCTCCTCCACGCTCCCTCTGCTCCCTGTTTTCTCCCTTCCTCAATGTCGCTTCAGCCAATCAGGTGACCGGTAACCAGAGCCAGTGCACCTGATTGGCTGAGAGGCGGGTCAGTGTTAAGGAAGCGATTCCCTAACACAGCACTGTTTAACCAGGGAACGCACAGCCCGTGCGCCCTCTGGTTAACCATTTAGAAGCTGATTAGAGCCCACAGGCTCTAATCAGGAAGCCTATTAGAGCCTCTCGCTCTAATCAGGCACTTCCAAAACACACCCAACACTGTTATTCAGATGGCCGGCACTCAACAGGGGGCCGGACACCTGAATAGTGGGCGGCAGGGGCGACAATACATAGATTCATGCAATGCATGAATCTATGTATTGTTGATTGATGGGTGCAGGAGAGAGGGGGCGGTGCTTCTGCGCCCACTATGGACGCACCGCCACTGGTCCACAAGCAAGACAAATCCTCCCATTCTGCAATCCAAAAGAAAGGAGACTCTTGACAGCAGATTCAGGTAAGTAAATTGAGCATTGTATCTGGGGAAGAGGTGGGTGAAATTTACTTGGGGGTGAGTTGCCCAATATAAACGTTATATAAACCCAAAAAAGTAATATTTTGTAGTTTGCTATTCCTTATCCCTTTATTTTAACCTGGTAAACCTGCCAGCAACACACTTTTGTCCCAGGGTCACAATGCTCACTCACTGACTGTATCTATGAAGGAGCAGTGTTGTCACCCTAGGTTGCTCTCCTGATTGGAACTAAGACACCTCACCTTCTCCTCTTTTCCTCTTCTCCAATCTCCTACCATAACATAGGGGCGATATAGTTATTAATAGTGAACTGGTTTGAACCGATAACATTGCCTGAGATTTTAGCAGTGGCGTATCTAGGGTATGGAAGCCATGGGCGCCATGTGGAGGGGGGTGGCAAAAAGCCATGAAAAAAAAAAACACCCGTCCTCCCGCGACCGCCTCCCGCACTAATGTAGCTCCCAGCGCTGCGGCTGGCCTGCTGGAGCGTGGTGCCAGCACAATAATTGCTAATATTTCTACTTGGCCTGGGGAGGGGAGTGACAGGTGCCCCCATGATGGGCGATGGCTGGCCAGACCGGATCCACGGTAGGGTAGGGTAACAGTGGCGGAGGCAGAGCCTAATGCTCCGCCTACCCTCCTCTGCACGGCATCATCTTATCCCCAGAGCGGGGAATGTGATGTAAGGTAAGGAGAAGAGAGGACGGGAGAGGGAATGTATGGCGGCCCGATGGGGAACCCCCAGCAGCAGCACCAATGATACCAGCCAGGTACTACTTGATCCTCATCATCATATCCTTGGGTGCCAACTGCCAACCAGAAGCAAGCAGCAAAATATAATGCTCATTGGATTTAATAAATATGCATTGCCATATCATAAATAAACTGTAATAAAGTGATTTGTGAACAGCTGTTGCATAAATCACTTTATTACACTTTATTAATGATATCTATGGCTATGCATATTCATAATTTATTTAATCCATAATGAGCGTTATATTTGATTCCTGGCACACACGCACAATTGCACATGATAATTACTTAAAACTTTTAAGTCATCATGTGCGATTGTGTGTGTGTGTGCCAGGAATCAAATATAATGCTCAATATGGATTAAATAAATTATAAATATGCATTGCCATAGATATCATTAATAAAGTGTAATAGTGATTTGTGCAACAAGCTCATTAAACAGTCCACATTCAGTGAAAGTTCATGTACTGCAAACTTTGCAGTGCATGAACTTTCACTGAATGTGGACTGTTTAATGAGCAGGGGCTATTGATGGGTACAGTGGCTGCATTTGATGGGCACAGTGGCTGTGGTTGATGGGCACAGTGGCTGCGCTTGATGGGCACAGTGGCTGCGCTTGATGGGCACAGTGGCTGCATGTTGATGTTTTCTTTTTTTTCAGTTTGCTTGCGCTCCCCCCCCCCACAAAAAAAAAATGTCAGCACCACCTGCCAGTGGTCCCCAGTGTCCCTTGCTGGCCCCGGTTATCTGAAAGGTGGGTTTTGACAGGGGCGCAGTTTCAGTGCTTGCCTTAGGCGCCATTTTCACTAGATACGCCTCTGGATTTTAGTTTAGTGCACAGGAAGATACAAGGACATTCGATATCTGTCATGATCAACATGTACTTTTCTGTTAGGTCAACCCAACCCCTTTCACCACACACAGGACAGACTGTATCCCCTTCAATTCCCTGCAATCAGCTGGGTGCTGAGGCCCTGGAGTATGCCCTTTCTCCTCTGCAAACCACATACAAAAAAAAATAAAAAATCGCACATTGGAGACATTCAACTACAGCCATTTATTGCAATACAGCATGCCACTCACTCCCACCCAGAGCTATGCCACAAACATGTTTCATCTACAAAAGGACTTAATCATGGGGAACCCAATTGGCTTGAGTTGAATGTCTTCGTTTTGCAGCCTACTACTTGGATGGAGGTATTTTCCTGTATTTTCTTTTAAAAATAATGTATTCATTCTGAAAAAAAGAAAATGAATGCGGCCACTATGTCTATGAACTTGAAATATATTGCAAACTTTATTTTATGTTGGAGTCTCAGATCTGCTTTTGACACATGCCTGAATTCTGCCTGTCTGATCTTTGTGACTATATAAAAAGATCCCAAACCAAGCAAGTATGCGTAAAATATAATATTATGACTGTATCAGAGTAGAGAGGCTGCAGATTCCTGTTCTAAAGAAGTATGAAGCCTGTAAGTTATGATGACCACACACACATTACAAAGTGATTGTGCTATCTGTGTAGAATTTATTTTAAATGGGCCAAAATTATGTAGTATGAGTATCTAAACAACAGTCTATTTACCTTATATTCAGTAAGATAGACCCATGTGCTAAAAACAGCAGCTGTTTGTAAATCTAAAAGAGACTGTACAATGATATTCTCCATATCTCCAAAGGATAATTTTCATTCATATGGAATTAAAGCCACTGGATTAGCATAACGACCAGAGACGTAATATTTTCAAAAGGAGAGACTAGCATTGGCAAGTCTCCATACTTTCTGGTTCAGTTATGTTGTGCACTAGTCATCCCACCACAGGGGTCACTGTGGCTGAATTTTCATGCTGTAGACTTGCAGAGCTCTTGCTGTAGACTCGCCACTGCAATTTTGCTCTTGCCACGCAAATTTTCTGCAAATTGGAATTAAGTGTCATTTAGAACTTGTGGGTCAAGTGCTCTGCAAGTGTACAACTTGCCAGTGACAATGTTCAGCAAGTTAATAGACTTACAATTCAACACTGCCACAAATTTGTGGGATAGTATCCTTGCTAACCTGGGTTATTCAGCACATGAAATAAAATAAACCTACACTGGGAGAAATTAACAGTTTGCCACAGAAAGTGTCCATGCCATTGACACAGCACACCAGCCAGGGAAATAGAAGCTTCAGAAAAGGTCAATAGTGGAAATTCCCATAATTCATCAATGAGGATTGCTTTTATTATGTAGAAAAAGAAAATATGTATTTTTTCCCCCAAAATCCCCCAAATTAGTTCCCTGCATCTCTAGTGGCCCATGGCATCTGACTTAACTTGCAGACTCTTTAGCATTCTTCAGTTTCAAGAGTATCAGGTGACTGTGAGTGTCCCCCACCATGTTCTGTGGTTTCTTTCTCCAGTCCCTACATCACACTATAGGACCAAAAAAAGACATCAGGTCAGTGGGTAAAACCACAGCATACAACGGGTAAACCAGACATCCAACAGTCTTGGAAGTGTTGAATGCTGAAGAGTATGATAGATACTGCAGGTCTAAAATGGAGGAAAGTTGGAAGGTGTAGTGGGTTTGATTTGCCTTTGTCTAGATTAACTGTGGGTGGAGGGTTTTGTATATGGATGGTTTTGTTTTAACTATTTTTCTATCGGTTGAAATAGATCCCAGATAGCAAGGATAACTTGCCACAAATTGTAGCAGTGTTACATTTTGTAAGCCTTTTAAATTGGTTGTAAACCCTTACAGACCACTTAGACCTACAGTTAAGCCTAGATTAAGGCTTGCCTGTAGGTGTAAGAAATATCTCCATAACCTACTCGATAAAGGAGTAAGGACCAGATTCACGTAGAATCGGGCAAATCTGCGGCGGCGTAACGTGACATTTACGTCACGCCGCTGCAAGTTTTACGGGCAAGTGCTTGATTCACAAAGCACTTGCCTGTAAAGTTGCGGCGGCGTAGCGTAAATCCCCTGGAGCAAGCCTGCCTAATTCAAATGATCCGGGTAGGGGGCGTGGATCATTTAAATTAGGCGCGTTCTCGCGCTGAACGTACTGCGCATGCGCCGTCCCTAAAATTTCCCGACGTGCATTGCGCTAAATGACGTCGCAAGGACGTCATTGGTTTCGATGTGAACGTAAATGGCGTCCAGCCCCATTCACGGACGAGTTACGCAAACGACGTAAAATTTTCAAATTTCGACGCGGGAACGACGGCCATACTTAAAGCGGGAGTTCACCCATTTATTAAAATTTTCCCCTTTTCCCCTTAGATTCCTGCTCGTTCGGTCTAGGGGAATCGACTGTTTGTATTAAAATATGAGCTGTACTTACCCGTTTTCGAGATGCATCTTCTTCCGTCGCTTCCGGGTATGGGTCTTCAGGAGCGGGCGTTCCTTCTTGATTGACAGTCTTCCGAGAGGCTTCCGACGGTCGCATCCATCGCGTCACTCGTAGCCGAAAGAAGCCGAACGTCGGTGCGGCTCTATACTGCGCCTGCGCACCGACGTTCGGCTTCTTTCGGAAAATCGTGACGCGATGGATGCGACCGTCGGAAGCCTCTCGGAAGACTGTCAATCAAGAAGGAACGCCCATTCCCGCAGCCCATACCCGGAAGCGACGGAGAGGATGCATCTCGTAAACGGGTAAGTAATGCTCATATTTTAAAACAAATAGCCGATTCCCCTAGTAAAAACGAGCAGGAATCTAAGGGGGAAAAGTGCCCTCTAAGGGTGAACCACCGCTTTAACATTGGATACGCCACCTAGGGGGCATGTTTATCTTTACGCCGCGTATCGGCGCGGAAACGGCGTAAATTTACTGCGATGGGCAAGCGTACGTTCGTGAATCGGAGTAACGACTCATTTGCATATTCTACGTCGACCGCAATGGAAGCGCCACCTAGCGGCCACCGTAAGATACAACACGCAGGCCGTCGTATCTTAGGCATGTTTAAGTGTATCTCAGTTTGAGAATACATTTAGACATACGACGGGCTTAGATTCGGAGTTACGTCGGGGTATCTGCTGATACGCCGGCGTAACTCTTTGAGAATCTGGCCCACAGTTTCCCAAAAACTAGAGGAGGGTTTACTTCCTTTTTAACTTGCTGCACATTTTTCACTGGCAAGTTGTACACTTGCAGAGCACTTGAGGGACGGCCATTGTATTACACAATGGTCACTTTTTCACTCTCCTCATCTTCCTTCTCCCCCACTTTCTTTTTTAATTTACCCTCTGTATGTCACTTTTATGTTTTATTTTTGTTTGGTGTCACGTTTGTCACAGTGTGATGTAAGGGTGCCGGTCCTCGGGCCAGCCCTGAACGTCTTGGAAATGGGTGGACATGGCCTTCTGGCTTAGTTCGCCTGCTCTCATGGGGTCTCCCTTCAGAAGAGCCCCACCTAGTACTGGGAGGGTTCTGTTTCGGCAGACCCTCCAAGGAATGGGGTCTGTGTCGGCTTTGGCTGCACGGACCATGTAAATACCCCAGTCCCTGTCAGGAGTCTAACGCCCCGGCGGATCAGGGTTGGGTCCTTCTTTATGGAGGACCAATTGACGTAGCACCCATCTGCACGTTTTTTGTCGCACCTCTTTATGTGTGTGCACAATTTTTTTTGCACCGGGTGGAGTTATTTGGGTGTGTTTTGCATGCCATAGGCTTTTCAATAAAAAAAACTTGCAGAGCACTTGAAGTAAACGTTCTAGTTAACACTTCCAAATTTGTAGCACATTTGCGTAGCAAGTCTCTATCAAGAGCAAAGTTGCAGCGGTGAGTCTACAGCAAGAGCTCTGCAAGTCTACAGCATGACAATTCAGCCACAGTGCCCCCTGTGGTAGGATGACTAGTGCACAACTGAACCAGAACTTGCAACAGACTTGCAGAATGTTTGCAAAGAAAGTTCATCTGGAGTCATGTAATGCGGACTTGCTACAATTGTGCAACAAACTTGTGAAGCTTGGCAAGTCTAGCAATAGCTTAGCAAGTAATTTTCAAACTTGCAGCACAATTGCTTGCTATCTGGGATGGACTTGTGTTTTTTCTGCAACCTAATTATGCAACTATGTAACACTTGCCAAGGAGGTGAGTATAATATCTCTTCTAACTACTTGAGGAATTGTTCAGGGTGTTGACAGTGACACTTTAAAGGACAATTGTGATTTCATACAAAAAGCCACCCACCTACTCTATCTAGCCTTTTAATCCAGAGCATACTCCTCCCACTTAAGTGCTTTCTTATTTATGGCTCACAGTGACAGTGTTCTCTAGCCACTTAAGACCCAGACCAAAATGCAGGTAAAAGACCAGGCCCCTTTTTGCAATTCGGCACTGCGTCGTTTTAACTGACAATTGCGCGGTCGTGCGACGTGGCTCCCAAACAAAATTGGCGTCCTTTTTTCCCCACAAATAGAGCTTTCTTTTGGTGGTATTTGATCACCTCTGCGGTTTTTATTTTTTGCGCTATAAACAAAAATAGAGCGACAAGTTTGAAAAAAATGCAATATTTTTTACTTTTTGCTATAATAAATATCTCCCAAAAACATATAAAACCATTTTTTTCCTTAGTTTAGGCCAATACGTATTCTTATACCTATTTTTGGTAAAAAAATAGCAATAAGCGTTTATCGATTGGTTTGCGCAAAATGTATAGCGTTTACAAAAAAGGGGATAGTTTTATGGCATTTTTATTTTTTTATTTTTTTTACTACTAATGGCGGCGATCAGCAATTTTTTTCATGACTGTGACATTATGGCGGACACTTCGGACAATTTTGACACATTTTTGGGACCATTGTCATTTTCACAGCAAAAAATGCATTTAAAATGCATTGTTTACTATGAAAATGACATTTGCAGTTTGGGAGTTAACCACAAGGGGGCACTGAAGGGGTTAAGTGTGACCTCATGTGTGTTTACAACTGTAAGGTGGTGTGGCTGTAGGTCTGATGTCATTGATTGTGCGTCCCTATATTAGGGAACACAGAATCGATGAATGCGCCACAGTGAAGAACGGGGAAGCCGTGTTTACACACGGCTCTCCCCGTTCTTCAGCTCCGGGGACCGATCGCGGGACTCTAGCGGCGATTGGGTCCACGAGTTCCACGGCCGAGGTCACGGAGCTTCGGACCAGGTCGCGGGAGCGCGCTCGCGATCCACCGCTGGGCTTTATACAGTCACGTACAGGTACATGATTGTGCCCAGCGGTGCCATTCTGCCGATGTGTATCGTCGTTAGGCGGTCCTTAAGTGGCTAGACGGAACTCTTCCCTGGGCTTTCCAATGCTGTGCAGTGGGCCTCCATATGCCTTGTACACACGACCGTTTTTCCTGGCGGTAGGGGAAAACCGAGAACCTGCTCGGTAGCTTTTTCCCCCTACACACGGGCAGGTTTCCTGGCAGGAATACTGCAATGAGAGCTTTGGTTGGGAAACCCAGCCTTGTGTATGCTCCACCGTAGGTTTTCCCCATAGAAAATCTTCCGGCTTAAAAACTGCTGGGAATCCCGGCGGGAAAAAAGAGAACATGTTCTCATTTTACCCACCGGGATTCCCAGCGGATTTCCTGTCGGGAAAACTGTGATGTAGCTTACACACGGCCAGTTTTCTTGGCCAAAAGCTGTCATGGCAGTTTTTCCGACAGGAAAAATGGTTGTATGTACGAATCAATAGGGCAGTATCAAAACCCTAGAAATGCTAGCTCGATAGCCCTATTTATGTTTACAGGATTTTACAGCAGAGTCATCACCAGTCCAGAGAAGATTTTGGGATGGTTGGCTAAACACCAAAGAAGACTGCAGCTCTATGGTAAGGTAAGTTACCACCTGGGTGGCGGGGGCATCTGACCTATTATGTTGAGTGGTGAGTTTTGCATAAAAGTGTAGTTGACTTTAAAGAGACTTTGTGAATCCCCCAAACAATTTAGGGGCGCTGGGTAGAGTGGGGTTTTGTCTATAGCTGTCCATTTAAAATTGTTTTTCCTTTTTTAGCTTTTCCATTTTATGGTTCTGTGACAGTCAGGAGTGTGTGAATTGTCAGCTCAGGCCTTTGCAGATCAAACCGGCTGATTTAAGCAGATTAATTTATGTTACACTGGTAGATGCTTGTACTGCAGTCTTTATTTGATTCTGTCTGATATTCTGGGGGATTCGCACAACCTATAAACTCTCATCTGAGGAAATCTTGGAAATGTTTTCTTCGTTCTTTTCCCATAACCTATTACTCAACCTGTTTTTTTTTTTCCTCAGGATTAAATAAATTCAGCCACTATCTCCTCAGCTAGTGTGTAGAAATGTCATCCTGCAGATCTCTGCATTACATCTGGCGAGGCGCCATCTACCTCATATCCGCACTGTGTCATGTCCAAACCATTCATAATGAGTGTGACCCCACCATCACTTCTCTGCAGCATCAGACTAATTCTGTCCCTGGCCACAGATAGTCAGCAAAGAAAGTGATTTGGTTGCTATCTCCATCGCAAGGCCGAAGTGAGCTGTGCTAATGCTGTCATTTAAAACACAGAGGCGTCTTAATATTGCCAGTGGCTTCAGAATGGACAGCGGAATATTGATTTACTAAGGAACAGAAGGGAGTGATGCTAATTCAGGGAAGTGTTGAGTTTAAATCAGAACTCCTGCATAGAATTGCAAGAAAAAAATTAGCAGCCTATCAAAAGCTAAAATAAAAAACAACGTTTGCTTCAATATTTATCTTCAGTCCCCACAGTACTTTTTTCTGCCATCAGATGTCCTGCATCATTCAATCCACTTCTTCTAGACCAGGAGACAGCAACCTTTTTCCACTTAAGGGCTGGATTTAATGTATGTGAATGCATGGAGGGCCACATTCACCTGCTAATAAATGAAGATAATAATCTGGATCCCTTTACATTACACAACCCCCCCTGCATATTACACAGACCCCCCGCATGTTACACAGCCCCCTGCTTATTACACAGCCCCCGCATGTTACACAGCCCCCTGCATATTACACAGCCCCCCGCATGTTACACAGACCCCCCTGCATATTACACAGCCCCCCCTGCGTATTACACAGCCCCCCGCATATTACACAGCCCCCTGCATATTAAACAGCCCCCCTGCGTATTACACAGCACCCCCTGTGTATTATACAGCTCCCCTGCATATTAAACAGCCCCCCTGCATATTACACACCCCCTGTGTTTAACACACCGCGCCCCTGTATATAACACAGCCTGCCCTGCATATTACACAGCCCCCCTGCGTATTACACAGCCCCCCTGCGTATTACACAGCTCCCCTGCGTATTACACAGCCCCCATGCGTGTTACACACCCCCCCTGTGTGTTACACACCCCCCTGCGTATTACACCGCTCCCCTGTATATTACACAGCCTGCCCTGCATATTACACAGCCCCCCTGCGTATTACACAGCCCCCCTGCGTATTACACAGCTCCCCTGCGTATTACACAGCCCCCCTGTGTGTTACACACCCCCCTGTGTGTTACACACCCCCCTGCGTATTACACCGCTCCCCTGTATATTACACAGCCTGCCCTGCATATTACACAGCCCCCCTGCATATTACACAGCCCCCTGCATATTACACAGCCCCCTGCATATTACACAGCCCCTCTGCGTATAACACAGCCCCCCTGCGTATTACACCCCCCCTGCGTATTACACCCCCCTGCGTATTACACAGCCCCCCTGCGTATTACACAGCCTGCCCTGCATATTACACAGCCCCCTTGTGTATTGCACAGCCCCCTGCATATTACACATCCCCCTGGGTATTACACAGCCCCCCTGCATATTTCACAGCTCCCCTGCATATTACACAGCCCCCCTGCGTATTACACAGCCCCCCATGAATATTACACCCCCCTGCGTATTACACAGCCCCCCTGCATATTACACAGACTGCCCTGCATATTACACAGCCCCCCTGCGTATTACACAGCCTGCCCTGCATATTACATAGCCCCCCTGTACACACCCAATGCATATTACACAGCTTTGCCCTTTCCTACCTTGCCCCATGCAGAGAGGGAGACAGGGCAGAGTGGAACAGGGAACAGGGAGCTGAATGAGAACATGGGGGAGATACAGAGCAGCACTGATAAGACAGCAACAGCTTCCGGAGTTAATTTTTCATACTAACAAGCTGGTAATTGGTTGCTAGGACCACCTAACAACCAATCACCTGGAACATTAACTCTGAAGCTCCTACTGTCTTATCAATGCTGCTGTGTGTCTCTCCCGTGTTCTCAATCAGCTTCCTGCTCCCTGCTCCACTCTGTTCTTACTTAAAATGTCTACGGGCCGGGTGCATGTGAGTTTATCATGTGCTCTGACAGGCCGGACTATTTGCGGCAGCGGGCCGTAGGTTTCTGACCCCTGCTCTAGACCCAGATCATGCTGGACCCACCCCAGACTGTGATAGACAGTAGATAAAGAAGCAGCATAGTGATTAGCTCATCTCTGCTCTCTCCTTCTATTAGCATGCTTCTTGTCAGAACATGAATTGATTGGCTGATGTAGAGAGAAAGCAAGAGGCTTATACTACAGTAATTCAAATTCAGGTAAATACTGTAAATACAGGCTGGTATGAATTTTAAAAGCAGCTTTTCCTTTACTCTCCAAAACACCCCAAAATCATGAGATTTTAGTTTGTATGTTGGTATGTTGGCTAAAAATGTAAGTTCACTCCTTGGGGAAGTCACGTGATGAGTGACAAAACGCGTTGGGACAGGCTTAGTGACATCATTGCGCATGAGCAGAAAGATTTTTCCTATCTCTCCTGAGCTGAGTTTCAGCAACATCCAAGTGACTTTTAAGGGGCCTGCACACCCCATATGTGTCAAGTGCATTGCTTAGGTGCACTAGAGGAAGTGCACTGAAAAATGTGAGTTTACACTTTTAAGATTTGATTAAAAAAAGTTTTTAAGCGATTCAGCTCTATGTCAGCTTTCAGATTTTTTTATGAGCACCTTATATATGGATTACCATATACTGGAACGAGTGTCCTAGCAACTAACCGCTGGATTTTTACACCACTTAAAGGGGAAGGCTTTTAAGTGGCCTGCGGAAGGTCTGTAATTGAGGTGAACGCATAGTTTGTAAGGTGAAGGAGCAGTTAATGTGATTCATGCAAACAAACACCTGATTCATAGAAGATTTTGCTTATATTGTTTCTTTACATTTTGAACTTGAAAAGATGGCCGCTGCCAGAAATGCTAGAAGGTCATTTTCAAAGTGATTTCTTAGCAAAATAAAGCATAGAGACATGGGTGGATGGGGGAGTTTGCTTTGGATATTAAAAATGAATTAAAAAGGTTTGTGGTGCTCAGGTACAGTATAGTTTCGCTTTAAATTTTATTAGAGTGATGCGTGAGATTCTGTAGTCATCAAAAACCTCTGGTTTGAGATTTACCACACAGGCTTTGTTCTTTCACAATAAGTTAATTTATCCTTCCAGAACTAGACAATACATCATGCATTATTAAAGCAAATTAAATTAAAATTTTCATCAACTGAATTTCATAATTCGGTAGAGCATGCTGTCAATGCAACATTCTGATTTAGCTGCACATGGTGTGGAGTAGAGAGTACAGTGGCTATTTTCAAGGAAGAGACATTTAATGCAATAGACACACTCTGTAGCTGTCAACCTAATGTTCTCCAACAGTCCACTATCAAGCGCCAGCCTGTGGTTATTAAAAACTGTACAAAGGGAATAAGAAAAGTTGTGATATTCCAAACCGCCTTTTAGTACTAAAAATGTTAGACATGCCTCTGAATGTGCTATAATACAAAATGAGTTTATTTAATTTGGCAGTGCAAAGACCAATAAAGATCAATGGTCAATGGCAGCAAATTAGATTCATGTTCCATGAGTTAAGAGCATTTAGAGAAAAAATCTGGTTGCTGAGGGTTATTGCATGCTGTATCTTAATTAATCAACTCATATTACTGTAATTACAACCTTTTCTCGGTGCAAGGGTTTTAATATTGTGTTTTGGGCTCACTAATGAATTTCAATGATGGAAATAATGTCCTTGGCACAGCTGTGACTCATGCTGGACATAAAAGGATCTGATGGCATGATCTGGGTAAAGTATACCTAGCATACCCAAATACAATGAGGTGGGCAAGGTTATATTGACTTTTATGCTAAATATATAGGCCCAGATTCTCAAAGGACTTAAGACGGCGCAGCGCCATGTACGCCGATGTAAGTCCTAATTTGGCCCGTCGTATCTATGCAACTGATTCTTAGAATCAGTTACGCATAGATATCCATTAGATCCGACAGGCGTAAGTCTCTTACACCGCCGGATCGTAACTGCAATTTTTTTTGCCCGCTAGGTGGCGCTTCCGTCGAAATCCGCGTCGAGTATGCAAATTAGCTAGATACGCGAATTCCCGAACGTACGCGCGGCCGACGCAGTAAAGTTACGACGTTTACGTTAGGCTTTTCCCAGCGTAAAGTTGCCCCTGCTATATGAGGCGCAGCCAATGTTAAGTATGGACGCCGTTCCCGCGTCGAAATTTTAAAAAGTTACGTCGTTTGCATAAGTTGCCCGTGAATGGGGCTGGACGTAATTTACGTTCAGGTTGGATTGGATTGGATTGGAATAAATACTTATAGAGCGCCGAATGCGAGTTGTGAAACTTGCGTCTAAGCGCTTACCAACAAGCTGGGGGTATCCAGTTCCCAAGAGCAAAAAGAAGAAACTAGGACATCTAAGTAAAAGAGGGGAACAGACAAGAAATAAACAGAAATATAGAAAGAAGGGGGGGGGTGTCAGGGCACAAAAAGCCTATCCCTACTCCAATGACGTCCTTGCGACGTCATTTGGAGCAATGCACACTGGGATATTTTACGGATGGCGCATGCGCAGTTCGTTCGGCGCGGGGACGCGCTTCATTTAAATGATACACGCCCCCTACTCGCCGAATTTGAATTCCGCCTGGTGATTTACGATACGCCGCCGCAACTTTACAGGCAAATGCTTTGTGAATAAAGCACTTGCCTGAAAAACTTGCGGCGGCGTAACGTAAATGACATACGTTACGCCGCCGCAGAGATACGCCCAGTGTATAAGAATCTGGGCCATATTTTTTAGGTGTTTACACTTTTATGATAGTAAGAATACATTTTTTACAGTAAAAATATGCATAAAGACATTCATATATTTAAGGAGTTACAATGTGGCATTTGTCATTACACAAAATCTAAAGCCTTTTTCTTAATTTTAGAAAAAGTAAGGAATGACTAAAACCCCAAATCTCTAGAACAAGTAGAAGGGATAAGTCTCCCCATTGGGGACAGAGACAAAAACAGAAACCTGACAGATATCTTAACCCTTCTCCAATCTTTCCAAGTACAAAAAAAAAAGATAAACATAAAGGCCCGGATTCACAAAGCACTTACGCCGACGTATCTCGAGATATGCCGCGTAAGTGTAAGGCCCCATACTCACGAGCAAACATGTCTGCTGAAACTGGCCCGCAGGCCAGTTTCAGCAGACATGTTTGGTCGTGTGTGGGCGCGAGCGGGCCGAATTCCAGCAAACATTTGCCCGCCGGGCCTTTTCCCAGCAGACAAATATTCCTGGACTTGTTTTAAAACAGTCCGCTGGAATTCTGCCCGCTCGGACATGTACGGTCGTCAGTACAGACCTACCGTACATGTCCAGGCGCCCGCCGTCCCTCGCATGCGTCGAATGACTTCGACGCATGCGTGGAAGCATTTTAAAGGCGGGCCGCCCACGTCGCCGCGTCATTGTCGCGGCGACACCGCGTCATCGACGCGGCGACACCGCGGACACGCCCCGCGTATTGTTTACGCGCGGACTTCTGTACGATGGTGTGTACAACCATCGTACAGAAGCCCTCTGGCAGACATGTATGGTGAAAACGGTCCGACGGACCGCTTTCACCATACATGTTTGGTCGTGAGTACCCGGCCTTAGTATGTGCTGTGCCCATAAACTGAGATACGCCTGAAAATAGGCTTCATCCGACCGACGTAATTTTCCTACGCCGGCGTATCGTGGGCGCATATTTACACTGGGCGCATTTGCCGCTCCCATTGATTTTCTATGCACATATACAAATGAGGGAGATACGGCGATTTACGACCGTACTTGCGCCCGGCGCATAATATACGCGGTTTGCGTAAGTCGTACATCGGGCTTAAAGTTATTCCCCATATAGGAGGCGCAACTCATGCAAAGGTATGGACCAGGGAACACAAGCCGTCGTATCTTTTGTCGTTTACGTTGTACGTGAATAGGGCTGGGCGTAGGTTACGTTCACGTCGTAGGCAGTGATCCGTCGTATCTTAGGGAGTAGTTCCGACGTGATTTTGAGCATGTGCACAGGGATGCGACCACGGGACGGTGCATACGCCATTCATTTTAAGTACTTCTATGGCGCTTGCCCCATCATTTGCATGGGGTCATGCCTCATTAGCATGGCTCATGCCCACTTCCACCTACGCTGGCTTACGCAGAGGAAACCCAGCGTATCTTTAAGAGCGAGTGGGAGCAAGTGCTTGGTGAATCCAGTGCTTGCCTCTGTGCGCTGCGTCGGCATAGCGTATATTAGATACGCTACGCCCGCATAAATATGCGCCGATGTATGTGAATCCGGGCCAAAATCTAGATTATACTTGTAGGCAGGTGCAGTCTGTACTCCCCACTGTAAGTGGTGCTTGACCAAAATGGCAATGCAGAAAGGGGAAGGAAGTTGTGAGGAAGTTGGTTCCTCTATGATTTAGTGCCACCATCAAGGTAACACCTGCCTGATTGGATGCTGGTGCCCCACGTGACTTCAGTGGCCATCTTGGGTCAGAGCAGTGTCTAATTAAGACTCTGGCTTCCTTCTGGACTGGGCGCACTTTGTGCGAGTGGCTAGTGTAGGGAGAGTTTCTCAGTTTAGCAGGCACAGTGCATAGCAGCAGGGAAAGATTTCTGAGGCATAGGGAAGTGCAAGGGTTACGCTATCTCCACTTAGGAATCCTCCCATATGGGTGAGGACAAGCCTGGCCTTATTCCCGCTCCTCGCTGCAAAAGCTGTCAACATAATTTCAAGGTCATGATTCTCTGCTACTGTTTGTAAGTAGCTCTGGATGCTTGTGCTTACCCACAGGGTCTAATTGTACATTGTTGAGACTTTCCTAATATACTGTTCTTATTCACCTCAGCCTCTGAGTATATTCTTTGCTGCTGGCACATCATGTTGCACCCTAGCCACACTCAGTGGCAGTCAGCAGGATATGCCCCTCTTCGCAGCCGGTGTGGTAGGAGGAGCATGGACTACTATGGCACCATTAGGAGTGGCCCTGGCCTTAGTGCTTACATTTATTGGGTAAAATATCTCTCCAGCAGAGTGGAAGAAGAGACTGGAGAGTGCTGTTTGCCTGTATCGGGATTTCTACCCGGCTGACTGCGGAACTAGCTATTAACGCCTTAGAGGATGATGCTCGCCAAGCCGTGATGTTGACACCAGAAGATTTTCATGCCAGCCTAGAACAAATTGTGGTGCATCTGGAAGACCTGTTTGAGGAAAATGTGACAGTCCCATAACGGAGACGCAGGTTTTTCATCCACAGACAGCAGGAGGACAAAAGCCTCACCCACTTTGCGGTATCCCTCCAAAATCATTGGAAGAAGCTGGAGAAGAAGGGTGTACATGGCTTTGCTGACATAAGAGTTTTAGATAAGTTACTGTGGGACCAGTTTGGGGTAGGGATGAAGGCCGGCTCTGTCAGGAGAGCCCTGCAGGAATGAGGGAGAGTGCAGTTCTCCCTTATCTTTAATGGCATTGTGGTGGAGGCAGTCGCACAGGAGCAGGAGAATGCAGAAGCAACTGTTGCTGTGATAAAGAAACATAAACCATTGTATGTAATAGAGGAGGCCTTGGTACCGTCCCCCCTGTTAGTCATGCAAACCGTCATCAGGGAACTAACCCAGAGCATGGCTTCCATGAGGCAAGAAATATCTACCTTCAAGTAAGAGTCAGCTTATCTCTCCAAGGGTGAGAATCTGCTGCTGAGGGATTTGGATGAAGACCGGAAATGCTGGCGGTGTGGGCACTTTGGGCATGTAGCCAGTAACTGTGGCTGGTCCAAACGTAAGGCCACCCAGAAGCCGCAATTAAAGTAGGATCTATATATTTGTGCTTTGAATAGTCTGGTGTGCTATATAGTCAGCTGAGGGTCTGAACAAAGGAAACACTAGCTAGTGTTCTGAAGAGCTTGTTCAACTGTTGCTACTGCATAGGACTTTGCTCAGTTCAATTTTTTTTGGTCTGCCAAACAGTCTGCCATAACTGGCTAGTACCTGAGGATTTTTGCCCTGATACTAGTACTACTACTACTGAGGGACTTTGCTCACTTCTGAAACGACTGTTCTATATCTAATGAGAAGTCTGCTATTTGCTTTCAACAAGGACTTCACCAGAGATTAAACTGAAAGATCAGTTAGACGTGCTCAACTGTGAATAGTTATATTTCTTGGCGTATCCCACTAAATCCCCTTCCCTATCCAAGTTCTTCAAAAATAAAACAAAAACAAACACCCTAGACTGGTCATTGAAGATAATGAGCAGAAGTGTGTGTATGCCTGGCTGTGTGAATTTACCTTGTGCCTGGCTGCGGAACAAAAGTGGGAAAGACCCGGGCAAACTACCAGTGGCTCCTGCAGAAAGTAGAGCTACATACAGTCGTTACCAAATCAAGGACTGTAGAGATATCTTCCAATGTTGTAACAACTGTCTAAGACGGGAATTTCCCTCTACTTTATAGTAATTGCCTCTCATGCCCTGCTGTGTCTTTGGGACAGAAAATTTAAGTCTATCCAATGGGATAAAAAGAGCAAAACAAAAAAAATTGCAAAGCTAAGAAAAAATTGTTTGGACACTAGACTTCTACATGCAATGCCAATTTAATATATTTTGCTTTGCAAAATACCACAATAACCTATTTAAATGTAAGAGAAATTGGCAAGCTTTTAGGTTCAGATTGTCTAGTACTATTATGTCTTGGGTCCCTGTAGTAAAACTGAAAAAAACAAAAAAAACAAAGCTGCAAGGTCAAATGTAAAGACAGAAATGATAACTGCCATTGTCATCAACGTATCATGCCACATGGCTTACAGACATCTTCTCCCTAGTGGCCTAACTAACAGGTGCATGATGAAAAAGAGACACAATTATCTGTTACAACACTAACAGAGGCAGGAAAATTGCTCTTAAAGGTTTAGTTTAACTTTACGATGATCATATTTCATGTTGAACCCATTATTAGGGTGTACAATTAAAAACATGATTACAAATATGGTCATATAGTGGAGGTATTACTACCACCACTAAATTAATGATTTCCTGCTCCTTGCTAGGACGTGGACTCCTGCATCTTAGCAACCAACAACATTGTATAGTCTGGTCCCCTGCATCCTAGCAACTGATGACATCATTAGATTCTAGCCACACAGTCATTCTTCTTATGGTGCACCATAACAAGCATAGCAGACATTAATGCTCTGTGACAAAAAAAAAAAAAAAACACAAAGGGTTCATAGTTGGTAAGGTTGAATAAAGACAATAGTCCATCCAGTTCAACCTGTGTGGATGTGTGTTTCTTGTGTTCTCCAAGATGCACGTCCAAGAGTCTTTTAAAACATTCAATACTTCCTGCTGACACCACTGATTGTAGAAGAGAATTCCACATCCTTACCGTCCTGGCAGTGAAAAACCCCCTACACAACTTAGGGTAAAACTTCCAATCTCATTGTGTAGCCATGTGCCCTCTTACACGCCCTGAGACTGAATAGTTTCCTACTTAAACTGGGATTACTAATAGAGATAATTGTTAAATGCCAACAAATTTTTACATTCCTCGTAATTGAGGTCCTCCAGTCCCCTTATTAATTTTGTTGCTCTTCTCTTGAACTCTGTCCAGTTCCAACACATACTTTCTGAGGATTGGTGACCAGAACTGGATAAAATACTCCAGATGTGGCTGAACCAAAGTGGTAGAATTATAATTTTGTCTCTGTAAATCCCTTTTTTAATGCATGCTAATAGTCTGCTGGCTTTGCATGCCACAGCTAGACAATGCATGCACTTGCTCAGTCTGTCATCTATTGGGACACCCAAATCCTTCTCCATCCTGGAATTCCCTAGAGTTTCTCCCCCTAGTGAGTAAATTGCATTCATATTTTTAAACCCCCAAGTGAATTTCTTTAAATTTTTCGATGTTAAACCTCATTTGCCATCTAGTAGCCCACTTCATTAATCATTCATTTATTTAGGTCCTCTTGTAAGGTTTCTATATCCTGCTGTGGTGTTATTGCCCTACTATTTTTTGTGTCATCCGCAAATACTAAAATTTTGCTACTTATCCCATACTCTATATCATTAATTAATAAATTAAACAGAATTGGTCCCAGGACAGAGCCTTGAGGTACCCCACTTACCACTCTAGACCATTCTGAGTACATGTTATTTAACACCACAATTTGGAAGCGCCCCTATAGCCAGTTTTCTATCCAAGAACAAACCGTAGGTCCAGGTTTTGTAGATTAAGCATTTTTGGGGCACTTTATCAAATGCTTGTGCAAAATCCAGATACACCACATCCACAGGCCTACCTTCGTCCAGGTAGCAGCTCACTTCCTTGTAGAAGGTTAACAGGTTGGTCTGGCAAGAATGACCTTTTGTAAACCCATGCTGATTACTACTAATTATACCGTTTTCATCAGCAAATTCTTGGATATAGTTCCTTATCATCCTCTGAAATAGTTTACATACTATTGATGTTAGGCTGACAGGTTTGTAGTTTCCAGGAATATATCTCTGCCCTTATTTGAATATTGGTACCACTTGGGCGATTTGGCCATTTAGCTGGTACTATTCCTGTCAGTATGCTGTCCATAAAGATTAGGACTAGCAGCCTGGCTATAACCTAAGTTCCTTGAAGTCCCTCGGGTGCAAGTCGTCAGGTCCTGGTGATTTTCTGGACACCGGCTTCTGTAAGCCACAAGGTTACATCCTGTGATGTGTTATAAACAGTGCATTCATGGTTGTTATATCCCTCTTTTTCCTGTGTAAAAACTGAGGATAAGAAAGCATTTAATACAATTGCCTTCTCTTTGTCATCTGTAACCAAGTCCCCCTCATTATCCTTCATGGGGCGAATGTGCTCTGATCCCACTTTTTTACTGTTTATATATTTAAAGAGTTTTTGGGATTTTTTTTACTCTCCCCACTATGTCTCTCATGCTCTATCTTAGCCAACCTGATTGCATTCTTACACGTATTGTTGCATTCCTTGTAGTGTTGGAATTCTGACAATGACCCATCTGCTTTGTCTTTTATATGACTTTTTACACTATGGTTCAGCCACCCAGGTTTACCCTTTGTTCCTCTAGATTTATTGCCCATTGGAATGCACTTGCCGATATCTTTAATTGGTATGTTCCTAAAGCACTCCCATTTTTCTTCTGTGTTTAATGTATCTAAGATTTCGTCCCATTTAATATCTTTCAATATTGAGGACAGTTTTGTGCTCAATTTTTTTACAACAAAAGTTGGCTCGCCTGAAACTTGGTGTTCTTGTACTACCTTTGTCACAAATTTTTCTATGATTTATGCTGAATGCGATCATCCTGTGATTGTTAGATCCCAAGTTGTCCCATATTTCCACATCTGTGATCAGATCTGAGTCATTTGGTAAGAATAAACGGAAGAAAAAAACAATATGGTTCAAAGAGGTTAGTAGGATAGTAAAGGAAGAAAAATATTGTATAGAAGATGCAATGAAACAGGAGGTGTAGCTGACAGAGAATAGACAAAATAGACAAAAAGAGAATAGATAGAAGGGAAAAATACAATGGGATCGCTAAAATGAAAACTGGGCACAACAGGGAGACCAGGATGTAGACCAGGATGTAGCAAACCAGTTAAACAATTACTTCTGTTCTGTCTTCTCAGAAATAACTTGCACTAATGATAACAAGTTAGGAAATCGTATTGGTTCTAGTAATGATGGTTCATGTCTAGGATTTCTGGAGACAGAGTTGGCAGAGGAACTGGCTCGGGTTAAAGCTTAAAAAGCAATGGGTCCTGATAGTATCCACCCCAGAGTTCTAAGAAAACTTTGAGATATAGTTGTTCGACTATTAACTGATCTTTTTAATCAATCTCTTTAACAGGAGAAGTTTCCCATGATTGGCGGACAGCTACTATTGTACCTATCCACAAGAAGTGCAGCAAGGTAGAAGCTGGCAATTACAGGCCAGTGAGTTTAACATCAATTGTAGTCAAGTTAATGGAATCACTCCTGAAAAGAAGGATCATTGATCACCTAAAAATACATAGCTTACTGGACCCAAAGCAGCATGGCTTTGCTGAGGGCAGTTCATGTCAGAATAATCAGATTTTTTTTTTTTTACTATATTACCAATGTCTTGGACCAGGGTGGTGCTGTGGACATAGCATATTTTGATTTCAGCAAGACATTTGACACTGTTCCACATAATAATCTAATACACAAGCTGTACAAGCTAGGATTTAACCCTTGGGTGGTTCAGTGGATATGCAGTTGGCTAAAGGATAGATCCCAGAGTGTGTTTGTAAATGGGGTTTCTCTCAGAACAGATGCCAGTCACTAGTGGGGCACCACAAGGCTCTGTACTCGGTCCTGTTGTATTTAACCTATATGTATATGATATAACTAAAGGTTTGTTGGGCAAGGTATGTCTTTTTGCTCATGATACAAAGGTGTGTAATAGGGTTGATACCCCTGGAGGTGTCTGTAACATGGAACATGATTTGGCATTGCTGGAAGATTGTCAAAGCAGTGCAAATTGCACTTCAATATTTCTAAATGTACAATAATACACCTAGCGAAAAAGAATTCCCTTAGAGAATACAACATTGGGCGTACAGTGTTAGCCAGGACTACTGAAGAAAAAGATTTGGGGTGTTTTTTTTAGATGATTGCAAAATGAGCAACCAGCAGAAGTAAGGAGGTTGTGATTACCCTATATAGATCATTAGTGAGACCTCATTTAGAAAACTGTGTCCACATCTGGTGATCTCACTTACAAAAATATACTGATAAGATAGAATGGGTTGAGGAGATGGCTGCATGCTGAACGAGCTCCGAGGCTGCAGCAGCCCATACAGCGTTTCCCTACCTCATACCCCAGAGAAAATGGGCAGAAAAAACCTTACACACCGCACAATCATACCAGCCGCCAAGTGATACCCTCAGCTGCCCGAAACATCACTGATCTATTCCCATTTGCAGACTTCTTCCAGGAGTGGCCTACACAGCGGCAAGATGGCGGCGGCATGTGGAGAGGACAATGGCAGTGAGGGCTCTCAATCGGCATCCGAGGAGACGGTAAGAAGTCTACCTAACTCACCCCTGTCATCCCCGGACAAGACACCCACCAAAAAGAGCAAATATAACCACTTTTGAGGACCTTTACCTCACACCTGTCACCCGTTCGTGACCTGCTCGAATGGAAGAGGATACCTGAAAATACTCTCCTGTTTCCTTTCGTAATCTCAGTTACTGGCTGATATTGTGCAGCTATCTACAAGAACTCGCTCATAGATTGATGATTTTTTTTTTTGACAGCTCCAATCCCCCGGACTTTGTTTGCACTTCAGTGGAACTCCACTGACAGCTGAATGAGTAATCAGTTAAGGATCGGCAGCCTCACTCACAAATGTTTACATTTCAGCTGTCAGGGGGGAATCACCCTGCCAGTTGAAAGAACCAAGCCTATCGGTTTTAGGTATTGGAGCATTTGCATGAGTATCGATACTTGTGCAAATGCTTAGAATCGGCACTGATACCAGTATAAGTATCGTTGCAACTAAAAATGACCAGATGCAACTGCCATAGACTTATATAGGATATATTTGGGGTTCACTAAAATCCAGAGGACCAAACTTTTCTTGGTTTCTTGGTTCATTACATATATATAATCTTGGAATAACTATACAGTTAATAATTTTAGCCTATACAGGAGTACATTTTGTTATTAAATGTTACACTTAAATGTTATTAAATAATACACTTCAGTCAGAATAGAAAATAAGGCCCAGATTCACAAAAGAGATACGACGGAGTATCTCAGATACTCCGTCGTATCTCTCAGAGTATCTATGCGACTGATTCATAGAATCAGTTACGCATAGATAGCCCTTAGATCCGACAGGTGTAATTGTTTTACACTGTCGGATCTTAGGATGCAGTACCGCGGGCGCCGCTGGGGGGAGTTTGCGTCGTAAAACAGCGTCGGGTATGCAAATTAGGAGTTACGGCGATCCACAACGGTTTTTCGCGTTCGCTACGTCGCTGCTAGTCTAGTTTCCCGTCGCAAAGTTAGTCGTCGTTTTTGGTGCCCTAACTTTACACAGCACATGTATGTGCTGTATAAAGTATGGCCGTCGTTCCTGCGTCGAAATTTAAAAATGTGTCTTTCTTGCGTAAGACGGAAGTACGCTACGCTCGTTGCCGTTTGAAAAAATTACGTCACTTCGCGCAAAGCACGGCGGGAAATTCAAAAGGGAGCATGCGCAGTAGGTCCGGCGTGGGAGCGCGCCTAATTTAAATGGCACACGCCCCTTTGAATTACGCAGGCTTACGCCGGAGGCCGCCGGCGTAGGTTTTCATTGCAAGTGCTTTGTGAATCAGGCACTAGCGATGAAAACTTGCGGCGGTGTAACGTATCTACGATACGTTACGCCGCCGCACTTCTACGTGAATCTGGCCCTAAAAGCCTAAACCCTTGTTTTATTCACAGTATAATTTTTGAAATTACATTAACATGTGGTTGTGTTTAGATTTTAGTTTAGGTTTAAGGCTGTTCAGAATTGTGCGGGTGGTTGCTGCGGGTCCGCACCTGTACTGCAGCTGCAACCACCCGCACAGAAAAACACGCTGATGCTCAGGAGATGCGTAGGAAAACCATTAATCCTAATGGCACCCCTGCACTGGCAACCATACTGCACTATCTTTGAGTAGCTTTAAGCAGATCTCTAACTAAAAGACAACAATATAAAAATTAATAGCCAAATAAAAGATAAAATAAATAACAAAACCAGTGGTTGCTTCAGCCTTTTCAGTCCTTTATGATCAGGCCATTTTTTTGCAATACGGCACTGCATTATTTTAACTGATAATTGTGCTTTTGTGCGACTCTGTACCCAAATAAAATTTATATCATTTTTTTCCCCACAAATAGAGCTTTCTTTTGGTGGTATTTGATCACCTCTGCGGTTTTTATTTTTTGTTCTATAAACTAAAAAAAGACCGACAATTTAGAAAAAAAAATGCTATAAAACATACACAATAAAATTTTTAAAAAATCGAATTTATTCATCAATTTAGGCTAATGTGTATTCTGCTACAAAATATTTTTGGTACAAAATCCCAATACGCGTATATTGATTGGTTTGGTTTATTTTTATGGCATTTTTATTTATAAGTTTCTTACTAGTAATATTGACAATCAGTGATATTTAGCGGGACTTCAATATTGCGGCAGACAAATCTGATACCTAACTGACACATTTGACACTTTTTGGGGACCAGTGACACTAATACAGTGATGTGTCAAAAAAAAGCGCTGTCACTGTACTAATCAGGGGCGATCAAAGTGTCAAGTGTGTCTCTAAGGAGTGCTTTCTAACTTTGGGGAGGATGCTTTGGCTGGGGAAAGACTGGGTTATTTACTAAAGGCAAATCCACTTTGCACTACAAGTGCACTTGGAAGAGCAGTCACTGTAGATCTGAGGGGAAGATCTGAAATTAAGGGAACTTCTGCTGATTTTATCATCCAATCATGTGCTAGCTAAAATGCTGTTTTTTATTTTACTTGCATGTCCCCCTTAGATCTACAGTGACTGAATTTACTTTCAGTGCAAAGTGGAATTGCCTTTGGTAAATAACCCCCAAGATCCCTATCTTCCCCTCTCACAGAACGGCGACCTGCCTTGTTTACAAAGACAGACCGCCGTTCTGCCTCTCCTCAGAATGATTAGTGTGCCCTGGCGGACATTGCATCCACTGAACCCGCTGATTGGCTGCCGCTGTGTCCAATCACAGTGGGACCGGGTCGCTGGCGGCACACGCCCCAGATCCCATGCACGAAATCACATACAGGTACGAGATTTCACGCAGGAGGGCCACCCTGCCGCAGTATATCTGTCTGAGGCAGTCCTTAAAGCGGAGTTCCACCCAAAAGTGGAACTTCCGCTTAATCCACTCCTCACCCCCTTACATGCCACATTTGGCATGTAATTTTTTTGGGGAGGAGTGGGAGCTCCAGTAGTAGTGGGACTTACTGTCCCACTTCCTCTTTCTGCCCAGGGACCGCTAAAGCGATACGTCATATCGCCTTTTGGCGGCCTCCCCCTGCACTGCATGCGCAGTGAGTGCCCGGCCGTGAAGCTGAAAGCTGTTACGGCCGGGTGCCCACAGTTAGGATGGAGGCACCAGCAGAGAAGGGGGGAGAGGAGCAGAGCCCCGTGCGACATGTTGCTGGACAGTGGAGCAGGTAAGTGTCTGTTTATTAAAAGCCAGCAGCTATGCTTTTTGTAGCTGCTGACTTTAAATAAACATCCAAAAAGACTGGAACTCCGCTTTAAGCGATTAATATTCCCTTTAATTCCAGAGATTTCCCCTCCAGTACTTTTTCCTGCTGCTACATGTCCTCAGTCTGATGGGCAGCATCATTCAACCCACTTCCCCTGAGCTCAGGTCATCCTGGACTCACCTCCAGCCTGTGACTGGACAGTGAAAATAGAAACAGCACAGTGACAAGCTCATCTCTCTGTCGCTCTGTTTTCCCTTTCTATACACATGCTTTTGGTCAGCACATTACTTATTGTGCCGCTTCTTTGTTTCTCACTCCAGGCCTGCTGTACAGGGACTGCAAAAGGCTAATCACAGGTCCAATGTATGCTACTTGCATTTAGAAAGTACATTTAATGGTGTGTTAACAATTACATGGATGCAATTCATTTTTGTCTTTTATAGCTGCCTGGAGTTTAGCTTTAATGTAGGTTTTTTGCACAGAAAGAACACAATACAAATCTGCCATAAAGAGTTATAATTGGGTTATAGAGAAATCTTCACCCTCTCCCAAAAGGACTCCATTCATGAACAGACACACATCTGCTAATACTTCCAAAGTGTAAGTGCACTTATAGCACACTTATCCTTAGTGGCCACCCTCCCCTCTTCTTGCATGTAATTGCATTTACTTACCTGTAACCCTGCTTAGGACTATTAGTGCACTTAATGATCTTTTAATGAATACATAACTGTATTAAATGATGGTTGTTTATTATGTGTCTGGAATCCACCTTTAAGGTCCTCAATTCACACCATTGGGCCCAGAAGCTGCTGTACTCCATATGACCCTATAATTCCACAAATGGAAAATGCGCAGTTAGTAACTACTCACCTAGAAGATCATGGCCGTATTACACAATGGACCATTAATAAAGCAAGGCTGAAAATGTCTTATAGATAATGTCACTGGCTGGAGAACAGAAAGATGACTCTATAATGAGGAGAGTGGAATTAGCTTTTAACAAAGGAGTGGTGATAAAAGTATTAAGTAAAGCTCTATTACTCCCTTTTATGAATGCGCCTTGTATATGTGATACATCATGTGTAAAGCAAATGCCCCCTTATACTTGTACAATAAATTAAAGTGCTTATCACTCACACTGGTTGATCCACAGGAATAATTTTCAGCTGGAATAGAACTAGCAAAAGGTAGCCCTGCTTTTCTCACTATTCCCATGAAATGTCGCCTGCCCTTTTGGTGACAAGTATGCCACTGATTCATGGTTGCAAGCTGAGGCTTAAACACGTTGCAAATCAATTAGTGTAAATGTGATCCATTTAATTAATGACTGGTATTGTTAATCTTACTGCATACCAAACCCAGTTTTAACAACTTACTTCATTATATTATGCCCTAAGAAATGGTTAATAGCCACTGGTCTCTTGAGCAGTTTATTTCCTTTTTTGACATTTGTTTTTGCTGACTTTTTCAATATTCCTGGTCCTTTGCGTAACTTGTCCGCAAACTTGGCACGTTTCCACAATGTTTACTGCCTAAAGTGCAGCGAGCTGGGATGAAAATGAGGTGAAACCTGCACTAGAGAACAATATGTCATGTGGCACATAACAATGGTAAGCAGACAAAAATTGTTCCAAAACTATGTATTTACGGACCTGTGTTTGTCAAATTAGAAATAATTTATGCATTGTCTTTCCTTTTTCATTCCGACTCATTTACATAGATTGACTAAGGGAGCAAAGAGACCATTCACTTAGCTAAGTAAAGGCAAAGCTGTGTTCACCCTGAAATCTAATTATGTACAAGGGAAATGGGGAAAGGGTAAAAACACTGGCCCGGATTCAGAAAGGAGATACGCCGTCGTATCTCTGAGTGTGCGTGGTCGTAACTATGCGACTGATTCAGAGAATCAGTTACGCATAGATTTCCCTAAGATCCGACCGGCGTAAGTGTCTTACACCGTCATATCTTAGGCTGCATATTTACGATGGCCGCTAGGTGGCGCTTCCGTATATTTACGCGAGGAATATGCTAATTAGGTAGATACGCCAATTCAGAAACGTACGTCCGGCCGGCGCATTTTTTTACGTTGTTTACGTTAGGCTTTTTCCGGCGTAAAGTTACCCCTGCTATATGAGGCGTAGCCAATGTTAAGTATGGACGTCGTTCCCGCGTCGAGTTTTGAAAATTTTTCGTTGTTTGCGTAAGTCGTTCGCAAATAGGGCTGTACGTAAGTTACGTTCACGTCTAAAGCAATGACGATTTGCGACGTAATTTCGAGCATGCGCACTGGGATTTTTTCACAAACGGCGCATGCACGTCAAGTACGGGGGGTCACCATTCATTTAAATAAAACACGCCCACATCATCCCCATTTGAATTAGGCGGGCTTACTCCGGACAACAGACGTTACGCCGCCGTAACTAAGGGCGCAAGTTCTTTCTGAATACGGAACTTGCTTCCTAATTTACGGTGGCGTAACGTATCTGAGATACGTTACGCCCCGCCTAAAGATACTCCAAAGTATCTGAATCCGGCCCACAGATTTTTGTCTGGGGTACTGTTAAAAAGCACTTTTAATTACCATATCCCTTGCTCCCCCAACAGCTGGCACTCTCCTATTCCTTCTGACACTCCGAGCTGTGGGCGGGCCCTCTGCGTCCCTACTAACAGTGCAGGAATATTGAACCTACAATGAACAAGCAGGCATTAGAGTTTGAGACATAAGTGTGCGCACAGGGTGTGCCAGGTATGCCCAGGCACACCCTAATCATCTTGTGCAGCACAGATTCCACCTACTACCCTGGCTCCCCCCTCCGTCACTCTACACTACCCTCCGACTTCCCTCCTCTCCTCTCCTGCCAGGTGTTGCTGGGGGGATGTTTTAGGATTAGTGAGGGAAGGGGCCAGTAAATATGTATTTACCAGCCCCTTCCCTTTCTGAATGAACATCGTGAGTGATCGGTAGTGTGTATTTGAGCTTTGAGGTGCACACCCTAATGCAATAGACTGCGCATACCTATGGTGTGAGAAATATCTTTGGGGAAACTGTTTGCCCAGAAAGGAGGAAACCTGCAGCAGCGAGGAATATGGTAAGTAGAACTGCATTCAAAGGTAACCTAGACAAAAATTTGCATATAACCCCTGCAGTGCTGTGGTAAGCAAGGGTAGTTTTGACATTTTCAGCTTTAAAGTATATGTAATGTCAAATCGATTTAAATATCGGATGGAATGGGATAGGGTTTTAACTCTTATTAGGTCTTTATTGCTGTCTGTGTCCAGACAGATGCTGGGCAGATTAAATCTCTGTCAGGGTCCAGATCTGAACCTGGGACCTCTGCAGTGTCCGGCTGCAGCTCCTCTCACTGTACCACCTGGGATGTTGGACAGCTCCCTGTTTAACCCCATGGACAATCTTGCCTTGTATCTTGTTTCTGGTGAACCTTGAACTCTTTGCTCCTCCCATTAACTTCCTGATTGTTTCTTCTGCACTCTGTCATTCTGGTGGAAACTAAGATCATGAGTCCCTTCAAAGTATAAGCATCCTGTTTTCCATATTATTGTGCTCTCCAACTGATATCTTACTCCTTGTGTACCTGCAGCTGTCCTTATCTTTGCTACAATTTGTTTCCAACCTTTAACGTGTTCCTTGACTACTCTTTTGCTTGATCCCAACCTACAACCACTTGTTACTGACCTATGGCTTGTTTACTGACTACGCTTCTGCTTGATCCCTGCTACATCTTTTACTGAATTCTGGCTTGCTTCTCTCCTGGTGATGCAAACTTGAGGATGGTGACCCATGGTGATGGTGACCCTTGCATCAAAACCCATCTCCACCAGGAGAAGCTCTGGTGAAGACCAGTTAGTGCTTAGACGCCACTCCTCGGGTAAGCCTGTGTCATCCGCCAGGGTGACCTTCTCATGTACTTATCCTGTTGGTCAGTGTGAATCTCTTTACTGTTTTTTGCTATTGGTCCCTGAGCCTATCCCCCTGACAATCTATTGGTCCTGCTAACAAATGTCTCCGGTGGAGGAATGGGAAATCTAAACATATAGGGCCAGATCCACAAAAGAGATACGCCGACTTAACTCGATTTTTCTAAATTTACACGGCGTGTATCTTTGCGCCCGATCCTCAAAACGAGAAGCGCCTGAAATTCGGGCTTTTCCGTCCTACCTAAAAATATTACGCCGGCGCATTCTCGTGCGCAAATTACGCTAGGCACGCCGCTTTATTTGATAGGCAAAGATGCAAATGAGGGAGATAGGGCGATCCACAGAATTAAGTGTGTGCGCCGTAGATTACGCCCTGTGCGCACCTGTTAGTTTTTTGGTGGGATTTTACACATTATAAAAGCAGCCCTAATTTTACACATGCCGTCTGAATGTCTGCTGAAGCAACACCATTCAGGAAGAGCTCAGCACACACACGTTCAGGACTGAAATCTCTCTGCCAAAATGCCAGGACCAGCAATGATACTAGCTGCATTAGTTGATATAGAGACACAAAGAAGGAGGAGGGCACAGAGGAGGAGGATGAGGGCACAGGAGAGGGTCTACCGCCCACGGCAAGATTTGTTTGGCATGCCTGCTTGTGAAGTTTACCGCACCTACAGATTTACCCGTGAGGCCATCCTGGAATTAACAACAATACTTCAGGATGATCTTACCAGCCCAACCCAACGCTCCCATGCCCTGCAGCCACTCACCAAAGTACTGGCCACTTTGCATTTTCTGGCCACTGGCTCATTCCAACGCACAAGTGGAGGCGTGGCTGGGATGGCACAATCCTCCATCAGCAGGTGTGTGCACCAAGTGGTCCCTGCAATCCTGCTGCACATGGGAAATCAGTTTCAGAAACCCACCCAGGAGGATCAGCGTTTAAAGTCAATGACCGACTTTTACAACATTGCCAGATTTCCACGCACCATCGGGGCCATTGATTGTACCCATGTGGCACTACAACCACCCCATGATACTGAGCACATGTTCCGGAATCGTAAAGGCTGGCATTCCATTAATGTGCAAGTCATCGTCGATGCCCATGGCCTCATCTGGCACGTCTGTGCTAAATTTCCTGGATCCTGCCATGATAGTTACATTTACCGGCAGACACAGATCTCAAGAGATTTTGACCAGAACATGTATGGAGACAGCTGGCTGATTGGTGAGTGACATGTGTGTCAGGTATGTCCCCCCCATGATGCTGACATCACAAGGGGCACATGCATGACTAATATCCTCCTGTCTTTTCCCTTACAGGTGACTCAGGATATGCCTTGGGACCTCATCTAATGACCCCATTCAGGAACCCCCAAACCCCAGGAGAGCAACGCTACAACCAGGCGCACATACGAACCCGGGGAGTGGTTGAACGGACCTTTGGGCTTCTGAAGTCCCGCTTCAGATGCCTGGATAAGTCTGGGGGTACCCTGCTGTATTCCCCTGACTTTGTGTGTCAAATAATTGGGGCATGTTGCATACTCCATAACTTTGCCCTCAGAAGGGGACTGCATATTGACTTATGTAATGACCTGACCCCTGACCCAGGCAATACTATCCCAACCAACTCTACCCGGTCTGCTGAGGGCACAACAGCTAGGAGACGCCTTGCAGAAGGCATTTTTTCCCAGTAAATGTACATGATTAATGTCACAATAAGTATGTATTTTTTCACTGTAAATGCACATGATTAATGTCACAATAAGTATGTATTTTTTCACTGTAAATGCACATCAATAAAGTCACAATGATAATGCATGAATGCACACCACTGTGGTTCCTTGCACAGACACATCACATGCACATCGAATTGGATTAGATCCAAGTCCCCCCCCCCCCCCTTGGGACTTGGGAGCAGTAACGCCACGCCACGGCTCCAATTATGTCACTGTGCATTCATACACCATTCAGGAACCTGGGATTGCACTTCTCCCTGGTCCTGGGGATCCCTTCTCCACCAAAACTGAGGGTGACAACCTTAATTTCTTAGGAATGCCACCCCCCACATTCACACATCATTCACACACATAAACCAAATCATAAGTACAGAAGACCAAATTTAAAAAAAAAAAAAATGCATAAAAAAAAAAAACAAGTATCCCAGCAAATTTATTAGCGGCGGCGATTGCTACGCCTTGGCTGGGCAGGGGCACGGGCAGGGGCACGGGCAGGGGCACGGGCACGGGCAGGGGCACGGCCACGGCCACGGCCACGCCGTCGCGGAGGATGTCCATTGGGGGGGGAGTTGAGCTGGGGAAGGAGGAGCCTCCTGGGGGGGTTGAGCTGGGGAAGGAGGAGCCTCCTGGGGGGGTTGAGCTGGGGAAGGAGGAGCCTCCTGGGGGGGTTGAGCTGGGGAAGGAGGAGCCGCCCCTGCTGGCCTGCCCTCCATGGCCCCTGCAATGCGAGTGAGACAGGCAGTGAGGGCAGCCGCATTGGCCTGGCCAGACCTTGTATTGTCCTGCACAGCCTGGGTCAGGGCACTCAGCTCATGGGCCACGCGCGTTGTGGCGGTCTGTATGTCATTCAAACATGTTATGACCGCCGTTGAGTTGGTGGCCACATCACCGAGTGCCTCCATCATTTCACCCTGGCTGTGCTCCATCTGCGTCAGTTTTTCCAGAATTTTTCCAAGAATGCGGGTCTGCCGGGCATTGTCCTTCACCACACTGGCCGACAGACGCTCGCCCACAGCCACGGTCTCCTGGGTTGTCCCCCTGGCTGCCGCTGAGTCTTGCGGGCCTGGAGGAGGGGAGAGAGTGACCCTGGTGACTGGAGGCCTGTTGGGGGAGAAGTGGGAGGGGCTACCCCTGATGGTGGCCTGACTGGTGCCAGCCTCAGGGGTAGTCTCAGGGGAAGACTCAAAGGTCATCATATCAGTGGCCAGGAGGACTTCCCGGCCAATCTGCATATTTTCCTCCTCCTCCCCCTCATCATCCTCCTCCCACTCAACCTCAACCTCCTCCCCCTCAACCTCCTCATGAGTGGAGGTTTGGCCAATCCCCTCCCCTGGGGAATCCTGCCCTTCTTGGGACTCATCATCTGCCTGTCTTGGGGGTGGTGCTGCAGCCTGGCCCGATGGGCCTGCAACCTCCTGGCCTCCAACCTCCTGGCCTCCAACCTCCTGGCCTCCAACCTCCTGGCCTCCAACCTCCTGGCCTCCAACCTCCTGGCGTGGAACCTCCTGGCCTCCAACCTCCTGGCGTGTAACCTCCTGGCCATCTGTGGAGGACACAAAACAATCACATGTTTGAGGAACCACACACTTGGCACATCTTCCCTTCCCCCACCCACACATGCTAATCAACAGAGAATAAACCAAAAAACCTACCTGTCCTCCTAGGAACATCTGACGTATAGCCAGGCAGGCCCACCACCTGCTGTGGGTGGAAACACTGGGCCACTGCCCATTCCTCCTCCGTCAGTCTGACTGGGCAGGGTCCCCCTCCTCCAGTGCCCCTGGTATGGGCGTCGATCCTTGCCATCTTAGTCCGGACGACGCTTCTCAGATCGTTTATTTTTTTCTGTATGCCAGCGGGGGTCCTAGTCTCCCCCCCCCCGCCGCATTGATCTGGTCCGTGATCTTTTTAAGAAGCTGCCTCCTCCTGGCCGGGGTGGTGTTCTGGCTCTCAGGGCCATGCAGAAATCGCCCATATTTCACAATGCCCCGAGCAAGAATTTGCTTCTCTCCCAGGGTGAAATTAAGCTTCCTGCGTTTAGGGGGCATCTCATACACCACCCAGCAACAACAAACACACCCGACAAACAATCGACAATACACACCCAAAAACCTGACAAAAATCTATACCACAAAAAAATTAAGAAAATCTAAACACACAAGGACACAGCTAATAGTAATTCAAAAAGAAACACGCACCAACAAACAAACAAAAAACAAACACCAAAAAACAAACACCAAAAAACAAACACCAAAAAACAAACACCAAAAAACAATCAGCAAAAACAATAACAAACAAATTAAATAAATACACTTCTCAAACACAAACAACAACTAGACTCTCCAACTCCTCAAACACTTTTCTAACAAACACAACTTACCAACACACAAACAAACAGAGCAGAAGCAAATTGCTCATGGAAGGGGAACAATGGGATATACTTTAGCAAGGGAAGTGTGTGTGTGTGGTGCTTTTTAGACACAGGGCGATCCTCAAACTAAGTACACTTGGCCTTTTACCTATCTCACTGATTGCGCCGAGATCAGTTCTGCACATGCCCAGTGAGGTCCCGATTCGTGCGCGCATGCGCAGTACGGCCGGCGCCTCATTTGCATGGGGTCACGGCTCATTACAATGAAGCACGCCCACTTCCTTCCCACTTGCAAAAACCCCGCCTTACGCCTCTGAATTTAAGTTACGCTGGCGCACATTTAGACGCAAATGCACTGTGGATACGGCACTTACGACACCAACTTAGGGCAACGTAACTTAAATCACATAAGTTAGGACAAACTAAATTTGCACCGCTGGCTGAGGATCTGGCCCATAAATCTTTCAGAGCAGGGGTAGGCAACCTCAGCACTCCAGCTCAGATGAAACTACTAATCCAATCATGCCTCTGCCTCTAGGAGCCATACATGTGATTGTCAGGATCTTGCAATGTCTCATGGGACTTGAAGTTTCACCACAGCTGGAGAGCCGAGGTTGCCTACTCCTGTGTCAGAGGAACAGATGAGGGGACATCTTCCAATGGAGAGCCATATTCTGGTGGCAGCAATCTAAGAGGAGATATCCCCTTGCCTTTGAGAAGTCTCTTGTGACTTCCTGCTTTGTATCTGGGACAGGAAGTGATAGGAAAATCTCCACAATTGGAAAAAAAAATTCTAACTGGGGTAGTAACCATCCCCTTGTCTATTCAAAGGGAAAAAATAAAATAAAGCTTAAGTTTTATTTGTTTTTGTTTTTTTTTCACGATTCAATAACTGAAGTAAACTAAATGTTGCTTTATTTATATAAAAATAAAAGATAATTATTATTATAGTTAATGTTTAGAATTTTCTCTTTTCTAGTTTAGGAAATTGTCTCTCTGAGTTATTAATCGTTTGACTATAGTACAAGACAAATTGTATCTTTAGTCATATTAAGGAATTATACTGCATCCTAATTATATTCCTGTATCGCTTTTGAACTTGTTTCCTAATTCATAAAATTTCAATAAACACATTTGACAAGAAAAAAGAAAACGATACTTATGTTGTTCCCATAAATACCTTTTAAATATACCCATCTGGTGCCATTCAGCATGAACACCATGCACCACAACACGCATACTAAATCTGCCTGTTATGGGGTGCATGCACTTTAATATGCATAGGAGCAAGGTTACATAGGTGTGATTGAAGTTTTAATCACTGAACATTCCCTTTGATAGGTGAACAATCTCTACTCTTTAAGCAAATCAACACAATTATGTTGTATTTTTCCTGTCGTACCAACTGTAAAATGTGACTAATTGCCCAACAAATGTTCGCTTCTGATTTTGCTAGGAATTCCTATCGCTAATTTACTGTTTACATCTGTAGCATTTAATACACCATCTGAAGTCTTAGTAATTACATATATCTCATAAAACAAAACAAATTAGCATTATAATGACGCACAATAAAAACAAGTTTTGATATATGAGAGCTCAGTGGATTTTATATAGGACTATGCTGGGATTCAGCTGAAGATCAATAGGACATGTCTGAATTCTCCCTTGGAGGGCAGATTTTGTAGCTGTGTGCTACACTAGCAAGATACATTTTTACTGTAATTTTTCACAGGGACTAAAAACAAGCAAACATTTTAAAATCTAGTGTACCTCAAATTCACCAGAATTTACTCCACAGTCTGTTTTGCAGGGAGTAATCCTCTAAAGCAGTGGTTCTCAACCTTCTAGTGCCGTGACCCCTTGATAAAATTTTCCAAGTTGTGGGGACCCCTAACAGTAAAATTATTTTCGTAGCGTGGGTTGTCCGCACCCAAGATAAGACAAGTAATTTGCACCCCCAAACCCACGGACATTTTGCACTCCCTGAATCCCTTCCACTCATACAGTATTAAAACCCCTATGGTACATTTTAGGACAACTCTTTCTCTTTGTTCTCCTTTCTTTCTCTTTTATCTCTCTTTATTAAAAAAAAAAATTTCCCCCATCCCTCTCCAGCCGTCTTTCTCTCCATTTTTCTTACTTGTATCCCGCTCTTTTCCTCTATATTCCATGTATTCTCTATTTTTATTACTTCTCTTGCTCCTTGGTGGGGAGATGGGATGAGTGGCAGTGCTGGGGAGGGTTCTGATCAGTGAAAAAGGCTGGGAGAGCGGTGTGGGCTTCAGGAACAGCCCAGGATGTGGGGACCCCTGGCAAATTATCATTTGACCCCCGAGGGGGTCCCAACCCCCAGGTTGAGAACCACTGCTCTAAAGAATCATAACATTTGTTACCCCAAGTCTTTCTGTACCAACCACCCTTTTTTGTAACCTGAAAGCATTTTTTTTTAAATATATGTAAAAATATTGCATTGGAAAAATATGATTTGCTAAGGTGGCACCTTGGATTGATTTGACATATAAAGAGCATCAATAATAAAAAAAAATATATATATATATATACACACATATATATATATATATATATATATATATACATATACATATATATATATATATATATATATATATATATATATATATATATATATATATATACACTGTATATATATATATACCGTATTTATCGGCGTATACCGCGCACTATTTTGCCCTGAAAATCAGGGCAAAATCGTGGGTGCGCGATATACGCCGATCCCCGCTTTCCCGCCACGAGTTTGAATACTGCGCCCGCATATAGCGAGCGCAGTACACTCGTGAATCTTCGGGCAGTCTCGGCGCCTCTCGTACTGACGTCCTGAGCGTACAGGACGTCAGTGCGAGAGGCGCCCGAGCCTGCCCGAAGATTCACAAGTGTACTGCGCTCGCTATATGCGGGCACAGTATTCAAAGTCGTGGCGGGAAACGAGCGGGAGGACGCCGCAGAAGGACGCCGGACCCGCCAAAGATGGACACCGGACCCGCCGAAGATGGACACCGGACCCGCCGAAGATGGACGCCCGACCCCCCGAAGATGGACGCCCGACCCGCCGAAGACGGACGCCCGACCCGCCGAAGAGGACACCCGAAGCCGCAGAAGGACGCCAGACCCGACGAGGCCGCAGATGGACGCCGCGCAAGACACCAAAACTGTAAGCACAAAAAAACAAAAAATCTTTTTTTCCCACAGGATTGGGGGCCACTTTGGGGGTGCGCGGTATACGCCAGAGCGCGTTATACCGCGATAAATACGGTATATATATATATACATACATATATATATTTATATTTATTATTATTATTTATTTATTTATTTATTTATTTATTTATTTTCGTCCACTTTCTCAGGAAGCAGTCTAAAATTTTAAAACAAGTGGCAAATGTCAACCTTCAGCAAATGATTCGCCTAGTAAAATAAATACATAAATATATATATATATATTTTTAATACAACCGGGGCAAGTGGCAACTGTCTTCAGAAAATTTCTCCAGTAATAATTCTCTTTTAAATATTCTTCCTGCGTGTGCAGTACTGGCAGCTCCACACCATTAGGGAATTATTTCAGACATGAGGGATTCTAGAATAAAAAAAAAGATGTGTGCTTATCTTTTTAATCTTTATTTTCCTGGAAACAGTTTAAACTGTAAAAACAAATGTAACAAGAGATAAGCAGAAGATTCATCAAGCTTACTATAGACATGGTAAGTATTAGTTGTGGCTGTAAAGGTCATAATAATGGTAGTATTAGTTTGATACATTCAGCTGGAATTCTGCTGTAATTTTCTCCATGCCATGTCTTTGGTTCCAATAAGTGTCAGGAAGATATTCCAGCATTTATATCCACACAGGGAGCATTGACACCTTAATCAAATCACCATGGAAAGTAGGGTTGTCCCGATACCGATACCAGTATCGGTATCGGCACCGATACCGAGTATTTGCGGGAGTACTTGTACTCCCGCAAATACCCCCGATACCTAAATAGAATACTTGGCCCAGACAGCCCCCCCCCCCGCCGCCGCCGCTGCAACGAATGGGGGGACATGGCTGCATATAGGGGGGGCATGGCTGGATATAAGGGGGACATGGCTGCATATAGGGGGGACATGGCTGCATATAGGGGGGACATGGCTGGATATAGGGGGACATGGCTGCATATAGGGGGGACATGGCTGCATATAGGGGGACATGGCTGGATTTATGGGGGACATGGCTGCATATAGGGGGGACATGGCTGGATTTATGGGGGACATGGCTGCATATAGGGGGGACATGGCTGCATATAGGGGGGACATGGCTGGATATAGGGGGGACATGGCTGGATATAGGGGGGACATGGCTGCATATAGGGGGGACATGGCTGGATTTATGGGGGACATGGCTGGATATAGGGGGGACATGACTGCATATAGGGGGGACATGGCTGGATTTATGGGGGACATGGCTGCATATAGGGGGACATGGCTGGATATAGGGGGGACATGGCTGCATATAGGGGGGACATGGCTGCATATAGGGGGGACATGGCTGCATATAGGGGAGACATGGCTGCATATAGGGGGTACATGGCTGAATATAGGGGGTACATGGCTGCATATAGGGGGACATGGCTGCATATGTGGGGGACATGGCTGCATATGTGGGGGGACATGGCTGCATATGTGGGGGGACATGGCTGCATATGTGGGGGGACATGGCTGCATATGTGGGGGGACATGGCTGCATTTGTGGGGGGACATGGCTGCATTTGGGGACACATTAAAAAAAAAGTATCGGTATTCGGTATCGGCGAGTACTTGAAAAAAAGTATCGGTACTTGTACTCGGTCCTAAAAAAGTGGTATCGGGACAACCCTAATGGAAAGTATAGATGTTGATTGTTCTTGTACAGGATGGGGGGGGGGGGGGCATGAAAGTTGTTCATGGTACAAAACGTCTTCAACATTATAGAACAAATCAGTATAAAGTTGCCGAAACAGTAAATTAATATTTCATCAAACAATTAAGTGCATCATTATTAGAAATGAAACATCCAATATGGTGTAGGTGTGCACAAAACAAATTTCTGAATATGTATTAAAAACATGCTAAACAGTATCCAGTACTCCTACAATCACACTGGGACCTTTCTTAATAAGACCCTAACCTGAAACTATTTAGCTAGGTCAACCATACTATTCCCCAAACTGGGCACTACATCCCTTTACTAGTTTCTCTCAGTGTCTTTGGCATAAAATGGCACATACCTGTAAAGAACAGTAATACACATGTACAAAACAAGTGAACCTATATTGTGCATATACAGTACAAAATATAATCCAAGTACAGACTTCCTTTTACAACTGTAAATCCATGGACCCAGCTGGTCCTAGCCTGTACAATGTCACTTCTAAAATGCGCACTCATGTTTGAAAAGCTCTTTCCTGCACGTTACTTCACCAAGGTTGCTGAAGAACCGTTTGGTAATGTGACCGCGAACTGGACTTTTCTTACAATAAATTAAGTCTAATTTTAGTGCATGTATACATACAACAAAAAGTCTGAAGCTGCTAGGGTCAGACATGGTGGATCGGACGGAGCACACAGGAGGGGCGGGACTCGGGAGGAGTGTGGAGATCATGTGACATCATGATCTCGGAGAGGGGGAATTTCTACACACACCAGAGCGGAGGGCGCCCTGCTGGGGGAACTGGATGGTTGCTGGACACATGGCAGAGGCAAACGGAGAGCACCGCGCTGGGGGGGGGGGGGGGCGTGGCGCAGCAGGCGCCTGTTAGTTGCCAGCTCTATACAGTGCGGGAGTAGAATAACCAGCGGCAGGGCGCCCTAGACGGCCGGGCACCCTAGGCGGTTGCCTAGTCCGCCTAGTGGTAGCGCCGGCCCTGCGTCTAAAAGAGCACTAAAGGGGCTTTGAAGAGATGTCTGCTCACTTCTTGCTTCTCCAGGACAGGACATCTCCCAAACTGGAAAAAAAGACAGCAAAGGTTTTAACCTTTCCATACTCTATTCAAAACTAAAATTAATAAGGATTTTTACAGTATGTACTTTACAGGATTAGCTTTTCACATACAGACAGCTATTTCTAAATGGAAAGGGCTGTCAGGTTTTTTTTTTACCCAGAAAAGCAATAGTAATTTCAGGAACTGAGGACTTTCAGGACTGAACCCTAGCGTGTCATGATCCTACGGGGTAAAAATGACCGCACCAGCCAAGCAGATACTGGCTGGAAAAAGCACCCAGAGGCGATTCAGTTCGCATGCGTTGCGCTATACAAGTCATTCATTCATTCATTCATTCAGGAAGGGAACATATTGTATAATAATTATTAATTTCACATTCCTCACGAAAAAACATATAGCTTGCCAAGTAAAAGGTTAAAGTCCAAGACCATCTCGGACAAACAACGAAAAAAAAATCCAGCAACTGTAAGGCCCCGTACACACGTCCGAGGAACTCGACGTGCCAAACACATCGAGTTCCTCGTCGAGTTCAGTGGCCGACTTTCCTCATTGAACAACGAGGAAATAGAGAACATGTTCTCTATTTGGCCCGACAAGTTCCTCGTCTGCTTCCTCGCTGAAAAGTGTACACACGACCGAGTTTCTCGGCAGAATCCAGCTCCGATCGAGTTTCTGGCTGAATTCTGTGTGTACGGGGCCTAACAGTTTTACTCTACCAATCTCCGGTGCTTTCATCCCAAAGTAAAACACATATGTAGTACATCTGTACAACAAATGCACACTTTTTCATGTTTTTTGCCCATTAAAGACCCTGCAAGTACCGAGAAATACCTGGTGATCTATCAGAAATGCACTCAGCTCCATATTCGCTACAGCAGGTTAATGACTAAAAGCATTCTTCTGTGGACTGTCCTGTCCTTTTGTTTTTTATTTTGCAAAACAATTCAATCCATCACACAGACCTCATCTCCGAAGTATAAGCGCTAACTGAAGACGCTGATATAGTGAAACGTGTTGGAGCGCAACGCCATCAATTCCAGTTCCTGTGTATGTCCCTTCTGGGCTTGGGGATCTGGTCTGTGGAGCACATGCCGTACTTCAGGAGTGGAGAGGTGGGATTTACATCTAGAGCTGTTTTGTTTACATTGGTGCCTATTCTGGGGACTAAAATATGTGAGCGGCAAATTTATATATTTTATACTGCACCATGAGCTATTCTCTTTGGTTTTGGTGACCTTGAGGGAATCTTTGAGGGAAGTAAAGAGGAACGGATTGTTATTAAGAAAAAACTTGGAGTGTGACAGATGTCTCCATTGGTTCACCAAACATCTTGGAATAACTCTTATTCATTTCAGAGTTCATGGCATTGTGGTGAGTGTGCAATTTATATGTGGTGGTCGTTTGGTGCACAGAAGAAGAGCATGTGGAAGAATTCAAATATTTTTGAATGCATACTTGGATGTATTGATTTAACTACTGGTGGATTATATTTTCATTGGTCACCTTTATATATATATATATATATATATATATATATATATATATATATATTTAACACATTGGTATAGATACATCATTTTGTTTTATATATATCATTTCGTTTCACTGCACAATATGGCCCGGATTCACAAAGCACTTACGCCGACGTATCTCGAGATACGCCGCGTAAGTGTAAATATGCGCCTGACTCTGAAACCAAGATACGCCTGAAAATAGGCTTCATCTGACCGACGTAACTTTCCTACACCGGCGTATCGTGGGCGCATATTTACGTTGGCGCTCCCATTGATTTTCGATTCAAATATGCAAATGAGTGAAATACGGCGATTCACGAACGTAGTTGCGCCCGGCGCATAATATACGCAGTTTGCGTAAGACTTACGTCAGGCGTAAAGTTATTCCCCATATAGGAGGCGCAACTCAGGGAACACAGCCTTCGTATTTTACGTTGTTTACGTAGTACGTGAATATGGCTAGGCGTAGGTTACGTTTACATCGTAGGCAGTGTTCCGACGTATCTTAGGCAGTTGTTTCGACGTGATTCTGAGCATGCGCACTGGGATGCGTCCACGGGACGGTGCATGCGCCGTACGTTAATCGTATCTTTATGACGCTCAGTCCATCATTTACATGGGGTTACGCCTCATTTGCATGGCTCACGCCCACTTCCACCTACGCTGGCTTATGCCGAGGAAACCCAGCGTATATTTAATAGCGAGTGGGAGCAAGTGCTTTGTGAATACTGTGCTTGCCTCTCTGAGCTGCGTCGGTGAAGCATATATTCGATACGCCGGCATTAAATATGCGCCGATGTATGTGAATCCGGGCCTATGTGTTGAACGCCTACTTTTATATGGTTTATTGCAAACTGATATATAGTCCCGAGATAAGAACTGGGAGGACTGAATAGATTCTTTAATATAACATACTAGAGTAAACAAAAAAGACAAGAGTACATCGAACTATTAATAAAATCTGTAAGAATACTCACACAAGTGTTAAAACACAAGCATGTATCAAATCCAATATTGGGATCTCCTACCATCTCCAACCTAATGTTAAAAGTCAGCACCTACAGTATGTGTACCTGCTGACTTTTCATTTTTAAAGGGGCGGGCGGACCTCCACTTTAAAGTAATTGTAAAGGCAATTTTTTTTTTCTTCTCTGTGTAATGTTTTTTCACAGAAAAACTCTAATCCTCCTCTTCTCGGGTCCACTGATGGCACTCCTGGCTCCCCCCCACTGGGGCTTATCCCCAAGCCCACCTCTGTGTGTCCATAAGAATTGGCCCCGCCCCCACTCCTTCGTCACTGGCTGTGATTGACAGCAGCAAGAGCCAATGGCTCCCAATACTGTATATGAGCCAATGAGGAGGGAAAAAGCTGACAGAGCCTCAATCGGATTGAGGTTGGGCTCAGGTATGTATTTATGGGGGCTATGGGGGGAGCTTCATGTAGAAGTTTTTTTGTTTTACTTACTGCAAAAAACCTTTTACCTTTGCAACCACTTTAATTTCAGCAATGTGAAAACTCTTATGCCTCGTACACACGACCGGTTTTCCCGACGAGAAAACTGCCATTTTTTTGATTGGTCGGGAAAACCGGTCATGTGTATGCTCCATAGCAGTTTTCCCGACGAGAAAACTGCCAGCAAATTGTTTTTAACCTGCTCTATTTTTTTCCCGTTGTGTTTCCCGTCAGTCTTTTTCTCGCTCGTGTGTATGCTTTTCCGAGTGGAAAAAAAACATGCATGCTCAGAATCAAGTATAAGACGGGAGCGCTCGTTCTGGTAAAACTAGCGTTTGTAATGGAGATAGTACATTCGTCACGCTGTAACAGACTGAAAAGCCTGAAAGACTGAAAAGCACGAATCATCTCTCACCAAAGTTTTACTAACACGAGGATCAGCAAAAGCAGCCCAAAGGGTGGCGCCATTTGAATGGAACGTCCCCTTAATAGTGCCGCCGTACGCGTTGGACGTCACCGTGACAGAATCACTTTCAAGGCACTCTGCCTAATACATAAGTGTATTCAAGGCAACTCCCCCCAATATCTATGCGAAAAAATAAAAGCCCATAACCCCAATCGCATTCTGCGATCCACCAATCAAAACCTACTCCAGATACCCAAAGCCAGATACAAGTCCAACGGAGATCGAAGATTTGCAGTCCAGGGACCTCGTCTGTGGAATGCACTACCAACCACCATCCGACTGGAGTCGGACCACTTGGCCTTCAGGAGAAAGATTAAAACCCATCTCTTCTGAGGTCAAGGGGTTCCCTACCCATGAAATGGATACAGCGCCCAGAGGCGATTCAGTTCGCATGTGTTGCGCTTTACAAGTTGCTCACTCACTCACTCACCGCGCTTTGGTCGAGCGTTTTTTTTGACTGAACGTGTGTATGCAAGGCAGGCTTGAGAGGAATCAGGTCGGGAAAAACTTCAGGTTTTGGCAAGTCAGGAAAACCGGTCGTGTGTACAGGGCATTCGTTTGGCTTGTCCCTGTTCTGCATTTCTATTTCAAAATGTGTTCATAACTTCACAAACTGAAATGTACTAATCCAATAGCATTATTTACAATAGCTTTGCAGTTTCTACACATGATACATGGAACCAGGTCATTACCCCCAAAATGTCTTTAGGTTAATTACAATCCAGTGTTCCATTATTCAACCAATTTCAATACGATTGGCTACGTGTTATAGGTTGTTTTTGTCTACTGCCTATTTTTTTAAAAAAAAAAGACAAATTGAAATTTAGCAATTGGCGTCAAACATCTGCATATGTTTCCTCTCCTTTCAGTAGACAAAATTGCTTGATTTTATCACTCTATTTTTGGAATAATAGGACCTATTCTTCATGATTATGTGCAGGAAGCTTCATGCGGTGCTGTCAGTAGCTGCACAGAATTAATGGAAACAGCAGATCCCAAGCTGCAGCAGCCAAGACCCAGATCTTGCCCTGCTTTCCCCCCTCCGAGAACACATTGCGAGACATTGCTACCCCTCGCTGTATGCAGCAATCAAGCCACATGCACTCCCCCCTCCTTACCATACCTGCTCATAATAATTAAACGGTCAATTAGCTGCACCTGCTGGGTTATCCTGGCAGCACTGAACTCTGCTAATAAGGTCATTAATGGAGCGCAGGAGGTTACACGCCTTTATGGGAAATTTTCCGTTTAGACACAGACATATGCAGCTGCCCTTTCACGTAATGCACACACAATTTACCGTATTTAGTGCTGCTGTCCAAGAGCCTTTCTGTGTCGTAGAAAGGTTTGACATTGTTCCTATTCTAATCTTCCTTCTTTGTTTGAATAATGTTTTGAGGGCATTTGGAAGGGTGGTTTTCACCCGAGGAGTTCAGTTTCTGGCACCAAGATAGTCAGCGAAGCTGAAGACCTCGGCAATTTGCATTTGAACGCCTTTTGTTCTAATTAGTGATTTTCACATCTAGAATCAAACAGGGCTATATAAAGTAGCTGCCAGCGCCGTCACTAACACGAGCAACATTAAGGTATCTGTTGCAGTTTATTTGAGCTGTTAATCACCCTGCAAAGCTCTCATTGTATTTAATTACTGCCAGTTATCAAATGGTCGCCTTTTACTAATACTGCAGTCTAAACCTCACACATAATACATCACTTCATCTCATACATAACGTGCATATTTTTGTTTTTCTAATACTCATTAAACATTAAAAGAATATTATTTATTCTGTTTATTGTATAAACAGAAAAAGAAAAAAGAAAGGCTCAGTAAACCTAAAATATGAGTTCCTTTTATATTACAGAGCTAATCATAACATGCAGAAATATGTTTCTATAGCTGTACAGTGGATGAGATATTTTAAACTAGAAGAGGCTAGCTTTTATGTTTTTGTGTATATTTTTTTTATTTGTTTATTATTTTTAGGATTAAAAAATACCATTTTAAAAATATGTTATTCATTTTTTCTTCTCAGAACAATATGAAATATTGCATATGAATATTTAGTATTTTCATATTCAACAATATTTATCAGGCTAATCTAGCTGTTCTGCTGAAAAGAGCCTGTTGTTTATGGAGCTTAAAGCGGAGGTTCACCGTAAAACAATTACGTATTTATCGGCGTATACCGCGCACTTTTTTGCCCTGAAAATCAGGGCAAAATCGTGGGTGCGCGATATACGCCGATACCCGCTTTCCCGCGCCGAGTTTGAACACTGCGCCGGCATATACCGAGTGCAGTACACCCGTGTATAGTCGGGCAGGCTCGGCTCCTCTCGCGCTCACGTCCAGGACGTGAGCGCGAGAGTAGCCGAGCCTGCCCGACTATACACAAGTGTACTGCGCTCGGTATATGCCGGCGCAGTGTTTAAACTCGGCGTGGGAAAGCGGGGATCGAGTGGGGAGGACACCGCAGAAGGACGCCGGACCCGACGAAGAGGACACCCGAAGCCGCAGACGGATGCCGGACCCGATGAAGAGGACACCCGAAGCCGCAGACGGACGCCGGACCCGACGAAGAGGACACCCGAAGCCACAGACGGACGCCGGACCCAACGAGGCCGCCCATGGACGCCGCGCAAGACACCAAAACTGTAAGTACTAAAATGTGTTTTTTTACAGGAATGCGGGTCCACTTTAGGGGTGCGCGCTATACGCCGGAGCGCGCAATACCCCGATAAATACGGTATATACCATTCCATCCAGCATACTGCCGACATGTACAGTATGCTGTTTTTTTTTGCGCTGTACATACCGTTTAATCGTTCTTTTTCTTTTCAGACTCCCGCGGGGAATAGGCGTTCCTATGAAGAGGCGTAGATGATTGACGTGCGGCTAAGGCGCGTCACGCTTTCCTAAAATAGCCGGACTGGGACTCGGCTCTATACGGCGCTATACGGCGCCTGCGCACAGACTAGGAGCTGACTGCGCAGGTGCCGTATATAGCCGAATCCCAGTCTGGCTATTTTCGGAATGCGTGACGCGCCTTAGCCGCACGTCAATCATCTACGCCTCTTCAGTTCCACCACCTCTGGCTCAGACCCTGCTCACCACAATCACTTGTAAACACAGAAGTCTGGTTTCTGTGTTTACAAGTGACAACTCTGCACTCTGTGTGTAACCCCCCTGAACTCTGCACTCTGTATGTAATGCAATCCTGGTATTTAATGACCCTTCTACTGTTTTTGAAATCTGAACAGGGTCGTGGTTGAGTTCCTGCACCTATTTTCTGAGAAAAAAAGCTCTGTATTTAGGAAATATTTTTTTTACCTTTACAACCCCTTTAAGTGCTGCTACTAATGCTGCCCACTGTTGTGTACAGATGACTCACCCGCAGACCCTGTATTTACATGTAAATAACCTGCATTGATATGTAAATAACGGGAGCATTCATATGTAAATAGCATACCGTATTTTGATTTTGGGATATACTCACTGTATAAGACTACCCCCTTCCTTCTAGTCTTTCTGGAAGCTGAGGGGTAGCCAGAACCGCTGACAGAAACAGGCTTTTTCAAATCTCACTGTGCCATTACATTCCTCACTGTGCCATTACATTCCTCACTGTGCCATTACATTCCTCACTGTGCCATTACATTACATGCCCAGACTGTGCCATTACATTACATGCCCAGACTGTGCCATTACATTACATGCCCAGACAGTGCCATTACATTACATGCCCAGACTGTGCCACTGTGCCATTACATGCCCCCACATTGCCACTGTGCCATTACATGCCCCCACATTGCCACTGTGCCATTACATGCCCCCACATTGCCACTGTGCCATTACATGCCCCCACATTGCCACTGTGCCATTACATGCCTCCACATTGCCACTGTGCCATTACATGCCCCCACATTGCCATTGTGCCATTACATGCCCCCACATTGCCACTGTGCCATTACATGCCTGAACTTGTTGCCCCCCCAGTGCAATAACACTCACTTTTTTTCCCCAGCGGTGACAGTCTCCATACGGCGAGCGGGAGCGTGAATGATTTCAAAGCCGCGCCTTCACTTCAGAGTGTTCTGTGATAGGCGGCACACAAATCTTCCCAGCAGCGCCTCTGTTCTGTTTCCACCTATCACGGACGTCTTCTCATCTCGTCCGAGGATGAGAAGGCATCTGTGATAGGAGGAACACAGAACAGAGGCGCTGCTGGGAAGATTTTTGTTTCTCCTATCACAGAACACTCTGAAGAGAAGGCGCGGCTTTGAAATCATTCACGCTCGCGCTCGCCGTATGGAGACTGTCACCGCTGGGGAAAAAAAAGTGAGTACTGAGACCGTACCCGGCGTATAAGATGACCCCCGACTTTGGATGCATTTTTTTGCATCCAGAAAGTCGTCTTATACGCCGAAAAATACGGTATGTAAATATCAGCAGCATTCATATGTAAATAGCTGAGGCCGGCGGCATTCATATGTAAATAAAGGCAGCATTCATATGTATATCATGCCCCTCTGCAGTGAAGAGATGATGTGCTGTAATTAACCCCTAGCAACCAATCAGTGAGAAGTATTCCTGTACAGTAATCTCTAGCAACCAATCAACAAGAAGAAAGCATGTGCTGTAACCTCTAGCAACTAATCAGTGAGCCGTAATGTGTGCTGTAACCTCTACCAACCAGTCAGTAAGTGGTAATGATATGCTGTAAACTCTGGTAACCAATCGCAATCACTGCCTGATCTGATACAGGGTCGTGGTTGAGTTCCTGCACCTATTTTCTGAGAAATTCATATGTAAATAGCAGCAGCATTCATATGTAAATAGCTGAGGCCGGCGGCATTCATATGTAAATAAAGGCAGCATTCATATGCATATCATGCCCCTCTGCAGTGAAGAGATGATGTGCTGTAATTAACCTCTAGCAACCAATCAGTGAGCAGTATTACTGTACAGTAATCTCTAGCAACAAATCAACAAGAAGAAAGCATGTGCTGTAACCTCTAGCAACTAATCAGTGAGCCGTAATGTGTGCTGTAACCTCTACCAACCATTCAGTAAGTGGTAATGATATGCTGTAACCTCTGGCAACCAATCGCAATCACTGCCTGATCTGATACAGTAAACTAATTTTAAGCTGATATTTATTGTATGTCTCAGAGCAGGTGGAGAGCAAAATTGCAAGAATATTTTTGCCCAGGGTCCAATGAACATAAAAGATGGCCCTGGTGTCCTGTCACTCGGCAGAACAGGGACATGCCTTATTTACAAAGGCATCTCCCCGTTCTGCTGCTCAGTGACACGATCGCGGGACACCGACATCGAGCCCGTGGGTTCCGCAGGCACGGTCACAGAGCTTGCGGCGGCCCACACAATGAGATTTTCAAAGCAACATACAGGTATGTTGCTTTGCCCACACAAGCTATTCTGCCGACGTATATGTGCGTTAAGCGGTCGGCAAGTGGTTAAACCATTTACATACAGTACTTCAACCTGTTTGCCAGGTCTCCCCCTTTAAAGGTTATTGGAATAAAAAATAAAAAAAAAGAGAACCTTTTGCTTCAAGCAAATATATTCCCTTCTCTCTAGCTGCCCTGAGCTGACCGATCAGCTACGGTAATTTTTCTTGTAAGCTTCAGCACTTGTAGGCTGGGGTTAGTCATTATAATAAATAGGTCCTTTAACAAAGAGATACATTTAGGAGTACACTTAACCCAGTGTTATAGCCTCCGTTGTTAATGTTTTGCAATATTAACCATGCCAGTTTTCAAAGATGTACCACGGGACCTCTTGTAGATCGATTCAGTAGTCAGGATATGCTCTAAGACAAACCTTTTATGAAGCTAAAGATGTATAAAATAAATGTATTTATATGTTAGATGTTCACCCTGGAGGAACATACAACATATAAAGCTTCCTTGCCGGTAGGAATTTGGCTTCCAATGCTGTACAACATATGTATTCCGTCTGGTTTCTGGAATTGCTGTCTGGTTTCTGTGCTTATAGCTTCAACTGCATGGGAACGTAATTTCTGTGCCCCATAGGGTGAATGCCACATTAGTGTTAGTGTAGGCGGTAGGGCGGAAAGGGTCCTTTTTTACTAGCGAGTTAGCATCTTTTTGGTTGATGTAGCGGAAGGAACATCTTGACAGCACCAACAATGTGCTCATCTTACAGGAATCGTGTAAACATGTAATGCTCTGTAAAGTGAAAGCTATATTACAGAAGAGAAGGCCCAAGCCTCAAACCTCAATACCCAGATTGTATGGACTTTTTAAAAAGGAACTGCAGTCTCCTCACATAATTTGTAATAAAAACATCTTTGCCATTCTGCAGCTTCCCTCAAACCACTTTGCATATTATTTAATTTATACTGTGATTCTGTACTTGCCAAATATGTTGCAGAAATCTCCCTCCACTGAGTCTGGCTTCAATCATTTTAACTGTGGGCAGCTGAAACTGCTGCCTGTTCACTTCCTGGATTTACACAGACACCCCCCCCCCAGCTCTGTAGCTCTCATTTGCCCTCTTATGACTCACTCTTCCTGGCAAACTCTCACGAGAGTGAGAGAGAGAGCTGTGCATGATGTCATAAGCCTAGGCTAATGACCAGACAAGAAAGGAAGTGGGCTGCATAAGGTATTTACTGTCAGAAAAAAAAAATATTTACTATCCAAAGTTAAAACAACAAGGGCAGAAGATTTAATAGATGGGAAGTTGAAAAAATGACTGAAGTTCCGCTGTAAGTCTAGGCAAAGGACTTTGACATTTTTTTTACTAGATTGGGTTGGGATTGGTTACATTTCTGGCAATTTTTATCGATTTAGCAAATTGATCACAGAAATAGTGTTGTTGTTTAGAAGGGAAGACAGATATCCTCCAAAATTTAACAGAACAAAACAAAAGACCAGTTAATGAAATAAAAAATTCTCATGTATAATTGCTCCAGATCAAATAAAGTAAACTAGAGAAGCAAATACTTAACCTAATGCTAGGCATCGAGGGCCAGATTCTCCAAGATCCCGCGTTGGCGTAGTGTAAACCATTTACACTACGCCACCGCAACTTACTGGAGCAAGTGCCGTATTCTCCAAGCACTTGCTCCGTAATTTGCGGCGGCGTAGTGTAAATGGGCCGGCGTATGGCCGCGTTATTCAAAGGGGGCGGCTTGTATTCAAATTAAGCGCGCCCCCGCGCCGATCGAACTGCGCATGCGCCGGACGTTAAAATAGCCCAGTGCGCATGCTCCAGCTCACGACGGAAAACGTCAATGACGCAGACGTGAGCATCACTGACGTAAAGTCGTATTCAAGAACGACTTAGTAAAACTACGTAACCGACGGAAAAAGACGACCAGGACCCAACGCCATACTTAACATGGCATACGGCGGACTGGCGTAAGGTTACCCCTCATATAGCAGGGGTAACCTTACACTTACGGAAACGACGTAAACGACGACACGGCGCAAATTCGTTCGGGAATCGGCGTATCAGGCTCATTTGCATAGTCAAATGAGACCTGAACGTAAACGCCACCTAGCGGTCAGCGTTGTATTGCATTTAGGATCCGACGGTGTAAGTGACTTACACCAGTCGGATCCTAGCCTAATTCCGGCGTATCTTGTTTTGCGAATACAAAACAATGATACGCCGGCGGGAATTTCGAATTACGCCGGTGTATCTGTAGATACAACGGCGTAACTCTTTTGAGAATCTGGCCCCTGGTGATTAGGAAACGGTTCCATTGAAAATAGTCTTTTCATCAAAGTCAGATACAGTTAATGAGATAAAGCCTTTAGAGGTCAGTGGACTTGTTATGCAGCATGAAAAAAAAACGTTGTTTTTCAGCATGTCCAAAAAACAAAGTTTTCCCAACTTCATCATTAAAAACAACGTTGCCCACACACCATCGTTTAAAAAAAATGATCTAGCAAAGCGCGGTGACGTACAACACGTACAACGGCACTATAAAGGGGAAGTTCCATTCGTCTTTGGGCTGCTTTAACTGATTCAGTGTTAGTAAAAGACGATTCACGCTTTTCTGTCTGTTACAGCGTGATGAATGTGCTTACTCCATTATGAACGGTAGTTTTACGAGAACGAGCGCTCCCGTCTCATAACTTGCTTCTGAGCGTGCGCAGGTTTTTTACGTCGTTTTAGCCCACACACGATCATTTTAAATGAAGTTTTTTAAAAACAACGTTTTTTAAAAACGTTTTTTTTCATGCTGAAAAATGATCGTGTGTACGCGGCATTAGACCCAGGCACAATTGCATCTATATTTATTAATTACATATGTAGACTTGGCTTCCTGCTTTGTAACTTTACACAGTAACTGTGGTTTCAATAGGCCACAGCGCAGGGAAGATCCAACTAACCCAAAATGTTCTCTCAGCTATTAGGTCCATCAAGCAATGCAACACTTGCCTATCAAGGGAGAAAAAATATTGTCTATTTCAACCAATCTGCCAAAACATCGAGTTATCATTTCATGGCTATGAGAACCCCTAAAGTGGAAGTACAGGGGTTGAACAAAAGAATGGATACAGTAAATAAAATTGTTGGCACTTTATATGAGACAACGACTGCTACAGAGTTGGCATGTCTCCATCCCTGAACCACACAGAAAATAGAGGGGAAAGGGTGAATGGCGGAATGGTGGGACTTTATATGAAGCACAACATCAGAACCAAATTAATCAATTAGTAGATACTATTTAATGGTGCACATATAGCTACAAATACTACCAATGTTGTTGAATACTGTAGCTTACTTATAAGTTAAGAGTGTTTGGCTTAAGTTGTGGTTCCCCCTCTTCCTGTTATTTTAGTTACTATATAATTTGGTATTTATATTGTATTACAGACATACCTATATCGCATTTGCTCCTGATGAGTGGAAGTTATCAACAAAACGTGCGTAGAGCTATATATCAATGTATTTTCACAGTTACCATGCGTCTTCTATAGACTACCATGAAGAAATTTGAATTAATGTTATATCATCACATGTGCAATCAATCTTGTCTATATGCAAGTTTGGGCTACATTTAATACATTTTAATATATATTATTTACTATGTAGGAACACATATGTGTGTGCATACATTTATATGTATTTATTATGTTATGTATTACATGTTATTTAGTGTCCCACATGCATCCTTGTGCACCATTAAATAGTATATACAAATTAATTAATTTGGTTTTGGTATTGTGCTTCATATAAAGTCCCACCATTCCCCCATATGGATACACCCAATAAAAGAACAAAATCGTTACCTAATGTTAACCTTCATAAGGCGACACTAATATGGTGTTGAACCACCTTTGGCATCCAAGACGGACAGAATTCCCTTAGGATTTGACAAATATAAGTCTTGGATGGTGGATATTGGAATCTGATACCACTCTTCATGCAAAAATCTTTCAATTGACCATAGTCGTTCTATAATATTGAGGTCCGACAACTGTGGCACCCAGGAAGGTGCAAGACTTTGCCTACATGCTCGTCAAACCATGATTTGACAGCACCAGCTGTGTGAATCAAAGCATTATTGTCTTGGTAAATTACATTGTCTTCAGTAACAATGTCTGCATCATGGGGTGTACATGGTTGGCCAAAATGTGTAAACTGGTAGCAACTTTCAAGGTAATGATGGGGGTCTACAGAATACCAAGATAGGGCTGCCTGAAACCATGATTGTGCCACCACCATAATTTAGTGTTTACACAAGACAAGCCTGGTCGTAAAGTTTGGGATGGTGTTTGCCACACGTAAACACGTCCGGTGGTTGGAGTTCTGGCTGCACAGTTTTTATGGACTTAAAAGAATATGAGGAAAGGAGGGAAAGTCTGTTTTAAGGCCCCCATTTTTCTCATTGGATGGTAGTTTTAGGAGTTTCAAGCCACCCCATCAATTAATTTCAATGGAGGATTTTGTAATAGGTCAAAAAAGGTCAGCTGATTGTTTAGGATAGGTAATTTAAGGTCTTCTGACCCCCCAGAACATAAGGCGAAGCAGAAGGCGGGGGGCTTTGCCAGTCACCACAGGGCTATTTGCTCGCTCCCCCCCCCTTTCCTTGCCTGCCAGGTTGCATGCTCGGATAAGGGCTTGGTATGGATGGGGGGACCTCACGTTGTTTTTTTCTGAATTTTCTATTGCTGGCATTCTCCAGTTTACATTTCAGTTCTCAGCGGGGAAGCCTGCTCACAGCTGATGAGTCATTGGTTGTTAAGGATGCAGTGCCTGGCTTTCTGACCAGCTCCTTAGGCCTCGTACACACGACCGCGGATCAGTTCCAGCAGACAAATCCGGTCGTGTGTAGGCCCGAGCGGACATTTTTCGGCGGAGATTTCTCCAGCCGACGGATTTCCAGCGGATAAAAATTTCAGGATTGCAGTGATGTGGGGAAAGGGGCTGAGGACATCAAAGAGGGGGAGCTAAGCACTGAAGTGTGGGGGGGGACTGAGGACTGGAGTGTGGGGGGGGGACTGAGGACTGGAGTGTGGGGGGGGGACTGAGGACTGGAGTGTGGGGGGGGACTGAGGACTGGAGTGTGGGGGGACTGAGGACTGGAGTGTGGGGGGACTGAGGACTGGAGTGTGGGGGGGACTGAGGACTGGAGTGTGGGGGGGGACTGAGGACTGGAGTGTGGGGGGACTGAGGACTGGAGTGTGGGGGGGACTGAGGACTGGAGTGTGGGGGGGGACTGAGGACTGGAGTGTGGGGGGACTGAGGACTGGATTGTGGGGGGGGGACTGAGGACTGGAGTGTGGGGGGGACTGAGGACTGGAGTGTGGGGGGGGACTGAGGACTGGAGTGTGGGGGGACTGAGGACTGGAGTGTGGGGGGGGGACTGAGGACTGGAGTGTGGGGGGACTGAGGACTGGGGAGTGTGGGGGGAGCTGAGGACTGTAATGTGGGGGGAGCTGAGGACTGTAATGTGGGGGGAGCCGAGGACTGTAAGGTGGGGGGGCTTGAAGAAGTTAAATTGGGGTGACCAAGGACTGTAATGTGGGGGGAGCTGAGGACAGTGATGTGGGGGGAGCTGAGGACTGTAATGTGGGGGGAGCTGAGGACTGTAATGTGGGGGGAGCTGAGGACTGTAATGTGGGGGGAGCTGAGGACTGTAATGTGGGGGGGCTTGAAGAAGTTAAATTGGGGTGACCAAGAAGGACAGTGATGTGGGGGGAGCTGAGGACAGTAATGTGGGGGGAGCTGAAGACTGTAATGTGGGCGAAGCTAAGGACTGTAATGTGGGGGGAGCCGAGGACTGTAAGGTGGGGGGAGCCGAGGACTGTAATGTGGGGGGAGCCTGAAGAAGTTAAATTGGGGTGACCAAGAACTGTCATGTGAGGGGGGCTAAGGATATTAAAGTGGAGGTTGGGAATGTAATGTAGGGGGTAGGCTGAGGACTGTGATGTGAGGGACTGAGGACAGTGATGTGGAGGGGTTGAGGACTGTAATGTGTGGGGGGGACTGAGGACTGTAATGTGGGGTTATGATATAAATAGGGGCAGAGGACAGTACTGGTAATGGGGGTTGATGTTAAGGGAGTGTGAGAACATTACTGTGGAAAGAGTGGAGGGGGTGATGTAAAGGGGGAGCTGAGGACACTCTTTAAGAGGGGATCTTGGTGTGAAGGGGGTTAAGGACTGTGATGTGCACTGGGGACTAAGGACGCTGATATAATAATGGGTTAAGATCTGTGCATGTGCATTAGGTGCACACGTTGTGGGTGGATTAGCCTATTTTAATGGGCTGCACTACCCACAAGAAACAGAGACAAAGAAGTCCTTGACCTTTTTAAAAAAAAAAATATTGCACCGCACCAAGCTGCATTGTGCTGCAGCAACAGAGGTCCGACATGATATTCGGACCTCTGCTAGAAGAAAATGTTACTGACCGGACCTCGGCGAATTGTAATTCAATACCCCTGGTATAAAGGGATAAGGCACAGGCAGCGCCATCACCCCAATCCTCACACATTTTCTATCACATTCACCTACCCCTTTAAGGCCTCATTCACACGGACGGACCGTTTGGGTCCGCATGTCAGTTTTGACGGCGGACCTGAACGGCCGCTCCATGCATCTCTATGGAGCGTTGGATGTCAGTGGAGACTTGTCCGCTGACATCCGACCCTAATCGATCCGCTAAAATCAGACGTATGGGGGCCACGTCCCCATCCATCCATGCGGATCGGATCGGGTAAGATCTGATGAAAACGGACATGCTGTCCGTTTTCATCAGATCGCTCCATAGGGACACAGCGGTGCCCGACAAGCCCCTCCCCGCTCAGTGAGCAGAGAGGAGCTTGTCATCTGCGGACTGATCTCCCGCTAAACTGACGGGAGCAGGCGGACTCCGTAGCGACGGAGTCCGCCTCGTGTGAATGAGGCCTTAGGGGTTGGGTTTCCAGGGGGGCAGCAACCCAATTCACGGTCCTAAGCGCAGGCAGATTATTGTTTTTTATTTTTTAAAATTACAGATTTTTTTTTTTTTTTGCATTTAAAAGGTAGGTGCAGAGACGGGAGGGGGGGGGGGGTTGACCACGGAATGGTGAGAGAGATATTATACAGTCCAGATTACAATTTGCTGGGGCAGCAAAGGTGACAGAGAGAGGGGGGTGCACCATGCAACCCCCCCCCCCCCTCTGTCACCTACCTTTTCTGCCCCTGCAAATTGTAATCTGTATAATCTCTCTCACACCATTGCACGGTGCACTCCCCCCCCCCCCTCTCTGAGATTATTATACAGTTTACAGTTTTCAGGGGAAGCAAAGGTAGGTGACAGAGAGAGGAGGGGGGGGGGCCGGGGGGTGCACCGTTATATGGTGAGAGAGAGATACATATACAGGTCAGGATTTCATTAAAATATATTTGGTCACCTTGTGCTCCAAGGGTGGCGGGCGCCGTTAATTTCTTGTCCTCTCTGCCTCCTCTGCCATGTGACCCTGCAGGAGAAATAGTGGGCGGTGCTGGCGCCGCACAGGACGATGGAACCGATCTGACGTTCGGTTCTCTTTCCCTTCGGCTCCTCCCCTCCCTCAGTCACATGATCGCTCCGCCTCCAGTCCCAGTGAGTCCACCCACACAGCGCCGGGTTAGATGCAAAGGACAGTGCGGCGGCAAGCATGGCGGCCGCAACCCGCCGCGGCCGGCCCGCCGCTGCTTTATATTTGTGACACACGCTGCACGCATGACACTGGAGTGACTGCCTGTCATAGGGCAGGCGTCCACC